>NW_027273867.1:2520000-3249166 GCF_046630095.1 Trachinotus anak
ACACAGGACCCAGGTACTGACGACACTTTGTCACACCCACCTGTTGTACCTACAAAGGAAGCAGTGGGTACACGGGGCTGAGTGGGTCATCACAGTTGGTTTAACAACAACCCACATCAGCTTTCTGGCTCAGTGGTTCCCAAACCTTTTCTGTCACATTCCCTTTTGGAAGCCAGAAACGCCACTCACTTAAATCCGTTTTTATCAACATTGAACAACACAGGAAACACAAGCTGCACATTTATCACTTTCTGTTGAAATGGGTGAAATCCAAGTAAAACCTTTGCACAGACTACACTCATCAAATTCATAGACAAACATTTTGACTTGTTGTAGCAGCACAGGTGGAGCTAATAACAATGACAGCTCCATCGCAGTAACTACTGCAGTGATGCCTGCGTTTGACAAGACAAAACATCTGATGTGAAAAAACATCTCTTCAAATGAAGTTTCAGTCCACATTCTTCTACATTGTCATGTTCAACAGTTACTAGCACAGGTACATTTACACTGTGTCCTGTGATGCTGCCGACTCAACCGCCAACCAAACACACGCCGCTCAGAGGCTTGAAGGCCTTAATTTACATGCTTCCTCTTGGACACGTAATTCGTAGATGCAAGAAGATGATGTGTGTTTCTGTCAGCCCTGTTTGGTCGCCATAAATGACTGATTTGATATTAAGTTTTGGATGTCTTGTGTTTTTAAGACTAATTATATCATTATTATCTTAAAAGGGTTGACTGTGAGTTTGCAGCAATAATAATAATAATAATAATAATAATAATAATAATAATAATAATAATAATAATGATAATGAGTGACTATTTGTTAATGTTGTTATGTCCATTCAGGAGAGGTCGTCACACGCTGTGGATCAGACCTTCACTCTGTGTATCCCTCCGCCAAATGTGACCGGGACTTTGCACCTGGGTCACGCTCTGACCGTGGCTGTGGAGGACGCTCTGGTTCGATGGTAATTACCAACTACGCCTGCAGCCTGTTCTGTGAAGTATCACTTGTCACCAGCGTCTGTGTAGAGCTGTGATATGTCCATTTGTACTCCACCAGGAAGAGGATGAAGGGCTACAGAGTGCTGTGGGTCCCTGGATGTGACCATGCAGGTATTGCAACACAGGTATGACTTCCTCTCTACTTCCTCTTTCATGACAGTCTGAGATTTAAAGGATGGACTCACATTTCCGCAACTATTTTTACATGCATATGTGAGTTGAGAGAGTTCATACTGGCCTTATAGAGAACCTGTCCTGATTCAGTTCTAGTGATGTGGAACAAATCCACAGTCCTCTTTCTGTTCAAAACTGGATTAGAAAGTTCAGCAAAAGCCAGAATGAGGAATTTTACCATCCCTCTACTGAAACCACAAAGGGGGACGTTTACACACAGAAGATATCCAGCTGATGTGACTCAGCTTACACTGGAACTGCATCAGGAGATGTTTTGTGATGACAGCATCCATGAACAGCTTTAGTGTCCAGTACAGGGCTTATATGAGCCTGTCTATCGCTTACTGGCCATTTATAATTTTGCTGCCTAAGAGTCTAGTTGAGTAGTAAGCCTCAGCCGGTCATATCTGCTGAGCTGTTGGAGCAGTTTGCTGCAGTCAGTCACCAGATGATGTGCAGCACCAGTCTGAACGCCAGATTTAAAGCTGCAGTGGAGACGCAGGCTGTGGTTTGAACCTTGGTTGTGTGTAGAATTGGACCCATTTAGACTCAGTGGTTCAGTACCAGAGGACATCTGTGCACGTCCACATGGACTGTAGCACTTCTCACGCTTATACAAACACAAACTAACATATCACATAAAGTGAAGTTTGTAACATGAGCTTTTTATTATAAATGTATAGAATATGAATCATGGGGGAGGTGGGAGGGATAATAAGGGATAAATAATTAATGAAATAAATTAGTTGGAAAGCCAGAAGCAGGCTTTTTTACTGAGCACTGAACTTTACTTCTCCTTTCTCTCTCTCTCTCTCTCTCCCTCCCTGTGTTTGTGTCTGTGTGTATGTTAGACAGTGGTGGAGAGGAGGCTGCTGATGGAAGAGGGGAAGCGCAGACAGGACTTCACCAGGGAGGAGTTTCTGCAGCAGGTGTGGAAATGGAAGAATGAGTAAGTCTTATGTGGACGTCGTCATGTTCTTGTTCAGTGTTTGGTCCACACAGCGTTTCCCTCGCTGAGCTGAGTCCCTGTGTCTCCCCAGGAAAGGAGAGGAGATCTATGAGCAGCTGCGGAGGCTCGGAGCCTCTCTGGACTGGAGCAGAGCCTGTTTCACTATGGATCCAGTAAGACCACATCAGTGGTGTTTCCTACCATGTGGCAGATGTGACTGTCTCATACAGATGGGTTATTTCTATTAGAAGTTAATTATTTATACTGAATGCTTAAATACCCCCTCCTTCATTGAAGTATAAGGATTGATGAGGAAGTCTTAGACCTTGAAACTGTTACTGTTTTAGATCAGAACATTCAGGCTGATTTTTCATTTTCAACCAAAAAACAAAGAAAAAACATAAAAACAGTAAAAACAGAAAAACAGCTGTTTTTAATTTAAAATGAAAGAAATTAACTGCCTGGAAGTATACGCACCATTTTACTGTGTCTGACTGTGTGTAACTGTTTCACTGTGTCTGACTGTATTTTACTGTCTGTGTCTGACTGTGTCTGACTGTGTCTGACTGTGTCTCAGGGTTTCAGCAGAGCAGTGACTGAGGCCTTTGTGCAGCTCTGTGACTCTGGTCTGATCTATCGCTCAGAGGGTTTGGTCAACTGGAGCTGTGCTCTGGAATCTGCCATCTCTGACATAGAGGTGACTCAGCTGCACTTGGATGTTCACTGTATATAACAACAGGGCTCATTCTTCTATATCCTCCTCCTCACTCGACAGCTGAAAGCTACTGTACACTCATCCGGAGTTACCCTCATCTTAACACAAGAAACTTGACAGCTTTTTGTGGAGCTTTAACTTATACCTCATGGTGGAATTTACTCCTTTGTCAAGGAGATAACACAAAACACAGCCATTAGCATTTCTCTTGTTCTATCCACCTACAGGACCATCAGGAGTTTGGTTGTGTACCTCTCTGCTGACGCAGTAGAGTGAGGAGTGGAAATGAATTTTGTGATAAGGGTGAAACACGTGTCTGTGAACTGTAAGAGTGGTTTTGTTGTCAGGTTGACTCCAAGGAGCTGCCTGGGCAGACCATGCTGTCCATCCCTGGTTATGAGAACAAGGTGGAGTTTGGAACAATGCTGACCTTTGCGTATCCTGTAGACGGTCAGGGTGAGTGTCTGTGACTGTCTGGAAGCATGACGCATGTAATGCTTGGGCATGTTTTGTTCTGTGTTTTACTCTGATTTCCCTGTACTCTGTATTTAAGGTGGAGAGGTGGCAGTGTCCACCACCCGTCCCGAGACGATGCTGGGAGATGTGGCCATAGCTGTTCACCCTGACGACCCTCGTTACCTGGCAAGTGCCAATCTGTGACAGGACTTTAATGAGGGTGGAGCTGACTGACAGATGTTCATCTACTTACTGAATTATTGATGAATCAGTCAGTCAGTGAATGTCACAAGAATATGACACAATTAGATTTTCCAGGTTGTTGTATTCATATTCATTGCATCAGTACGGTGGCCCTAAGAGTTCAACACACTGCACCTTAAGAAAACACAAGCAAACGGACACAAACACAAACACATTCAGAAAACATCTGCATCAATGTGACAACACATGAGCTGCAAATACTCACAACACAACCAGATACACAAACACACTGCATCTTACAGGACCTACTCTCTGCTCCCCTGTCCTCCTCCATTCTTCTTCTAAATCTCCTCCAATCAGAGAAGAGTTTTCATACTTGTGATCATTTCCTGCCACCTCTGCTCTTCTTCACACCTCCTTTCCTCCTCTCTCCCTTCATTCTTTTCTCTACATTCTCTTTCTCTCCTCCCCTCCTTTTCTCCCCCTCACTCCTTGAATCCAGATGTCCTCTCCTTTCTCCCTCCCCTCATCATCTCTCCTCGTCCTCCTGCTCCCCAAGTTTTGTTCTCTCCTCTTTGCTCTCTTGCTCATTTTTCCAGGTCGACCTATAGATGGCGATATTTGCCAGTGCAGTGAGACAGACTGAGGGGAAGTGACACAAAGCTTAAGTCATATTATTGCAGGAATGGCACAGTATGTGTATCAGGATCTCTTTATCGATCACAGTTTCACATCAGTCAAACATCTGTCTGAAAAGTTTGACCTGCTGAATCCACATTTTTTTCAGGTAGCTGCAAATCAGACACTTTCTTCACTCTGGCACCAGAGTTCCCTGTGGCCCCGCAACAGGTTTTTTAGTTTTCACCCATCATGCAAACCTTAAATATCTGTGATCTCTGACCATCTATAAGCTGGCTGGTCTAAGACATGCCCCTCCTGACAACATTAAAACTGCTTGTGAGGAAGATCTAAACCTTCAACAGTCAGACAAACATATGGGATTTGATTTTCAATTTCCCTCTGTGCCAGCTTCCAAACTCTCTCATATTTATCCAGATGTGAATCCCTTCATGACAAATGTTAAAGAGGTGAAGCCACTCTGATCCACATGTTCTGGACATGTCCTGGTCTGGGATGTTTTCCAAACCATATCCCTCCCTAGTCCTCACTTTGGAGAAGAACTCACCCCTCTGCTCGCCCTTTCTGGCATTACTGGAGAGATGGATGCTCATCCGCCTCCAAACAAGTGCTGCACATTGTCCTTCTCCTCTCTTTTGTTCAGGCGTGCAGTATTACTATAAGATGAAGGGACGCTGCCCTGCCCACCTACACTCAGCGGCTGGGGGACATCATGTCCTATCTCAGCCTTGAAAAGATCAGCTGCTCAGTTTATAACTCGAACAAAAAGCTCCTGAAGGTGTGGGGACCTTTCCTAGAATACTATAAACTCTTCACTCAAACTACAGATTCTTCTCTTTGTTTTTGTCTTTCAGGTGATTTTAGTCAGTGACACAGTCTCTAGAAGTTTGTCCATTTTTAAACCCCTCCTTTGTTATTCATCTAAACCCAAAACCCGTCTTCCAGCCCCTCTCTGTAGTGCTCTAGGGGCAAGGTACCTTTTCATATAAGGGATGAAAGTAAGAGATAAGATAATAAATACTTTATTTATCCCTTTAGGGACATTCACAGTTTTTCTCCTTTAACCTTTCCACATTAAAATGTCTAAAAACAACCAGATCTCTGTTCAATATGTTGTTGTGTTGTGTTCTTACATTAAACCAAATGTTTCCATTAATTCTCAAACCAGAGAAATCAATAAAAAAAATCTCTGTCATATTCTGAACCTAAGAGACTGAGGGTTCCGCTCTTCTCTGTCTACTTTGTTCCAGGATGTTCATGGGAAGCAGTGCAGGCACCCCTTCACCGACAGACTCCTGCCCATCATCACCGACTCCATGGTGAACATGGAGCTTGGAACTGGTGAGAGCGACACTCACAGATCTGGTCTCGTCACACTGAGCGTCAGAGCCTTGTTGCTTGTTTGTGGAGGAAGGTTTGAAGCTGTTTCTGTGACTTTGTCCTGTTGTCTGTGTCCTGTAGGTGCAGTGAAGGTGACTCCCGCTCACGACCACACTGACTTCCTGCTGTCACAGAGACACTCGCTGCCACGCCTCACTGTGATCAGAGGAGATGGAACCATGGCACCCTCCTGTGGACAGTGGCTGCAGGTGCGTGAACGCTGCTGTCGTTACCAGTGTTGAGGAGATGTGATCAATCTGGACGTTTCCTCCGGCTCCGCTTCACTGTTGTTGTGGTTCTGTCTCTTTTAAGGGAGTGAAGCGCTTCGATGCCCGACAGCTGGTTATGGATGCACTGGTGGAGAAGAAGCTGTTCAGAGGAAAGAAGAGTCATGCCATGGCCTTACCTGTCTGCAGGTAGAGGAACACACACACACACACACACCCACACCAGACTTCTTCTGACTTTCTGTGTGTGTCTGCTCCTCTCTTCACAAAAAGCAGCACAGGGTCATTAAAGCACAGGGTCCATGTGTAGATGTAAGTGCTGTATGACTGTGTGTGTGAATGGGTGAATGCGGCTCACGTTGTAAAGCGCTTTGAGTGGTCAATAAGACTAGAAAAGTGCTATATAAGCAGCCCATTTACCATTACTGATGTTGGCAAATATCATAAGTTAGTATAAAAACATCATAATTAGAGATTAGATAAAAGAATATGAACTCATATATTGTACTGGGGTTGAATTTAATGATAATTTAATGATGTGTTTTCCATCAGTGCTCTGCTTTCAGCTGGTTTTGGGTGTTTTTTTTTTTTTTTTAATGTATATTATTGTATTTTATGTTTCATGTGCTAAATCGGCGTCAGACCATCACAACACACCACATACACAAGTGGTTTTGGTGCACAGTAAAGCCGTTTTTCAGAAGTAGACAGTCTGCATTGAGTTCCAGCTCAATTTAAAGGAAAAAAAACTACTGTGCGGTGAAGAACCACAGCACAACCTCTGCTTCAGTCATATTCTAAACTCATCAGGCTCAATGTGTTGGCTGTGGCTTTGGACACAAACTGTGTCACAATCAGCTTCCTGCCCTGTGACTGTAATGTTGTCATATTTCTGTGGATTCCCTCCTTCCCTTCCCTCTCAGCCGCTCAGGAGACATCATCGAACCTCTTCTAAAGAAGCAGTGGTTCGTCCGCTGCGACAAAATGGCTAAAAAAGCTGCACAGGTGAGTGGTGGCTGTGAGACGTTGATCTTTAAATTGACTTTCGTGCATTCAAGGTTTGTGTTTGCATCACACACATTTTGTTTTCATCATGTAAACATCTCATCTTTGAACGCTGACATTTATGAACTGTACCTATCAGGCTGTGGAGGACGGACAGCTGGAGATCATCCCTCACTTCTACACCAAGACGTGGAAGAAGTGGCTGTCCAACATCAGGTAGACTGTGCTGACCTTTGACCTGGACAGGATTCATGTGCTTGTACAGTGGTGTGAGGAGGAACAATGGTGGCGTTTGTGTCATCGCTGCTGGTTTGATGTGTGTGAAATGACACCACTCTGATGATGAATCAGCTCTTGTTCCAGCACTTGGGTTGTCAACAATGTCCCACTGTTTACTTTGCAGCGATTGGTGTATTTCCAGGCAGCTTTGGTGGGGTCATCAGATCCCCGCTTACCGAGTGGAGCTTCCCAACTGCACTGACAGAGGAGAGGTATTGTGTGTTTTAAGACTAACAGTGTGTTATCACTGTGTTTGTTCATCCTCTGAACAGAAGAAATTAAAGAGTGATTAGAT
The DNA here is from genome assembly GCF_046630095.1 of Trachinotus anak. Lineage (NCBI taxonomy): Eukaryota > Metazoa > Chordata > Actinopteri > Carangiformes > Carangidae > Trachinotus > Trachinotus anak. The sequence continues at coordinate 2,527,335 of NW_027273867.1, forward strand.
TGATGGGTGATTATTTGGTTATTTGTGGGGCTGGAAAACCAGGAGCCCACGACACTTGTGTGGTCTGACAGCTTTGTGGACACCAAAACAGGAAAGGTCAAGGTTAGAGTGAGTCTCTAGGAGACAAATGTAAGGTCCAGTCATAATGTCCACCCTGACAGACTCGCAGATTGTGAGGCACGCTCCTGGTAAGTCCATCAGGGCTTAGTGCTGCCCCCTGTCAAACCATCAGCAGACATTCTGAGCTCTTTACGCTCACCTTCAGTAAGTCTGAATTTCTGCCTGAGGGAACCGAATTCATAGTGTTATGACATTAAACATGGTGTTACCGTGGTTACCAGTGGATGCCCTGGAAGTGTAAAAAAACCTGTAACAACGGCCATAAATTGGAAAATAAAAGATAGAAGAAGCACTAACAAGCTTAAAGGAAAAAAACCCAAAAAGAAGTTTACATGTAAATATAAACCCAGAATTCACTGTGATTCAGAGTCAGGACTGTGTGTCGTTATCTGATGACATGATCCAACATGACTATCTGTTTACAAACAGGAAGTGAAGGGAGGAAATAAAGAATGTTCAATCTAAAGTCCCAAACCCACAATTGTAGCAGCGTGTTTTTTTCCATCGTCAAGGTAACAAGGTAGTATGTCTCATTCCTCTTTATACCACTTTGAGCCGTCTCAGCCTCTCGCAGTCAGTCATCAGGTGATGTTCATGAAGTCTGTGAGGGTTCAGGACCTAGGCCGTAGGGGGGACATTGGGACTGGGCCTAAGTCTCATCCTTGAACTCTGACCTACTGTGTGTGTGTTTGTGTGTGTGTGTGTGTGTGTGTGTGTGTGTGTGTTTGTGTGTGTGTGTGTGTGTGTGTGTGTGTGTGTATGTGTGTTTCTGTGTGTTTGTTTGTTGTAGGAGCAGTGGGTCTGGGGACGGAGCGAGGACGAGGCCCGACAGAGAGCTGCTGTCAAATATGGAGTGAGGCCGGACGCCGTCACTATGACTCAGGGTGATTCCTCTCCATCCTCTCCTGTTGCAGCTCATGAAAACCCTTAGGCTATATCCACATGACTACATTTTCATTTTAGTACGAAAACAACCAGACGACCAGTTTAGCTCCGTGTAGCTCCGTCCACACTAACACCTGAAAACACACATGACATGACTGTCACATACACTGAGCATGTGTGAGCCGGTGCAAACAGGAAGCAGGTTGTCTCCTCTGAAGGAGGAAAAGCAAAGACAGTTGTAGAGTTAAAATACAGAACTGAACTGAACAACAGCTGCTGCAAAAACAACAAGGTCAGTAACACTTTCATTCATTATCCATGTTGTTTCACCACTGGTAGTCCAGGCTGATAAGAGGCAATCAGGTGCCACCGTGGGTGTCTACGTCATCGTTTCCAAAGGTCTCTGTTTCTGTCCGTCCAGACTACAACACAACCCTGGAGTTTTAGACTAAAACGGGTCCAGCAGCGTTTCTGTTTTAGGTGCTGAAGACTTTGGAGGAGAGTGGACAGAGGAGGAAGGAAGGAAACAGAGAAGAAGAGATAGGTTTAGAACTAAAACATAGAAAAAGAGATGAGTATAAAACGAAAACATAACAGCGTGGATGAAGCCTTACTCTGCACAAGGCATCACATTGAAAAAAGTGACAGCACAGGTCTGTCGCTGACTGACTGAGTGATGAAGTCCCACCATTGGCCATTTGCTCTTTCAAAATGAACTGGCACAGACAGCTTCTATTAGATCCTCACTGGGGTGTTACAGGCAGTGATCAGAGCACTTTAGCGACTGTTTTTCAAAAATGCACCTTTTGCTCAACCTCAACTGCTTTCTGAAGAAGAATCTCCAGTGTTGTCCTGTGAACAAGAGGTTGGGTCTTCCCTCCGCAGGCACACCCCTCTGAGAGATCTTGTTGCAGTGAATCACAGTTTAGTCTTCCCCTTTAACTGATGTGTTTGGTGACGACGTCAAGGTTATAAAATCAGGACTTTAGCAGCAGCTTGAAGTGACTGCTGGTTAACATGTCGTCTTGATGGGCCATGTTTCAGTCACTGTCTCAAACTTGTTCCATTGTCATGACAACAGAAAAAGGAAGAACATGCCATTGAGAACAGCTTCAATGTGAATTCAGCTGTTTTGTTTAAAAACAAATATCAGCCGCTATATTGTTACCAGAATTTTAAAATTCTTAAACATCAATATCAGTAATAATCGGTCGAGGTATTTCTACTGCTACTGTTACAACTGCTATGTAGGGGTAAAGTCTCACAGTCATACACCTCCAATAGCCAGTCAAGTTGCAGTTTACACCCATGTCTGTTCAAACTCATTCAATATATAGCTCATCCAGAAAGTCCTCAGACCTTTCACTTCCTTCACTTTTTCCTATGTTGCAGTTTTATGCTAAAATAAAAAATAAAAAAATCCCTTATCAGTTTTCTCTCAGTTGCCAACCTGACAAAGTGACATTTTAACAAATATATTAAAAAGTCAAAACTGAAATATCACATTGACAGAAGCATTCAGACACTACTCATGACTTAGTTGAAGCACCTCTGGCAGTGATCACAGCCTCCAGTCTTCTTGGGTTTGCACATCCGGATTTGTAGATTTCCCACTGTTCTTCTCTGCAGATCCTCTCACGCTCTGTCAGGTTGATGGAGATGATGGTGGACAGACACTTTCAGCCTCTCCTGTGTTGCTGTGGCTGTGAACTGAGGGTCATTGTCCTGTTGGAAGGCAAACCTTCAGCCCAGTCTGAGGTCCTGGGCTCTGGACCAGGTCCTCATTAAAGATCTATCTGTACTTTGCTCCATTCAGCTACTCCTCAGTCCTGACCAGTCTCCTGGTCCCCCCTCAGCCTGATTCTGCCTCCACCAGGCTTCACCGTTGGGATGGTGTTGTTCAGGTGATGAGAGGTGTCTGGTTTCCTCCAGATCTGAGTCTGAGAACTGAGACCAAACAGTTCAGTCCTGGTTTCATCAGACTAGAGAATCTGGTTCCTCTGAGTCTCAGAGTCCTTTAGCTGCTTCTTTACAAACTGTTACTGAGGACCCTCTGCCATAAAGCCAGGACCCTCCTCCTTGATGTCCTGGTTGTTCCAGACTTCTTCATGTCAGAATGATGGAGACCACTGAGCTCTTGAACCTTCACTAAGCCTCGACACAGTCCTGTCTCTGAGCTCTGCAGCAGCTCCCTCCTCCTCATGGTTTCTGCTCTGATCTGCATCATCAGCTGTGACACATGATATAGATATAGATATGTGTCTCTGTCCATTCAGCTCAGTTTACCACAGCTGGACTCCAGTCCAGGTGTAGAAACATCTCAGAGATGATCCAGAGAAATGGAGGAACCTGAGCTTAATTTCAAGTGTCAAAGTAAAGTGTCTGAATACTTGTGTCAATGTGATATTGAGTGTATATAAATCTACATATGTATTTTCGTATTACATCCTCATTCTCCCCGTGTCAGACCCTGATGTCCTGGATACCTGGTTCTCCTCAGGGCTGTTTCCCTTCGCCATGCTCGGTTGGCCTGAACAGGTACTGCACTTCCTCCAGCTACCCATAGTGCTCAATAAACAGCCCCGTCCCATTGTGTTATAACCCCAGCCTCCTGTCCCACAGACCACCGACCTCCAGCTCTACTATCCCAACTCTATTCTGGAGACGGGCAGTGACCTCATCTTCTTCTGGGTGGCAAGGATGGTAATGCTGGGCACAGAGCTGACTGGACAGCTGCCGTTTAAGCAGGTACTTAGATAAAGAGAAACCAAAAATAAAACAGTACACAAACACTGCTGATGAATCACAGTTTCTTTCCTCTCTCCCTTTCCTGTTCCCATCATGCCTCAGGTTCTGTTTCACTCTCTGGTGAGAGATAAACATGGCAGGAAAATGAGCAAATCTCTGGGAAACGTCATTGACCCGTTGGATGTTATACACGGAATCTCTCTGGAGGTAGGTGTCACCTGGGCTCAGTCCAGGAGGCGTGTTATTGTTAATGACTTTATGATATCATCATACTGTGATGGTTTGTACTCTGGCAGTTAAGCAATAAAGTGAAAAATTTAGAGAGCCTCTCTTCTGATTGGCTGATTGTTTTCTGAGTGATCCAATAAAAGTGTAGCAGATTTCAGGTAAACATCCAGTTAGGTTGGATGGTGGGTCCAGGTGGGCGGGGCTTGGGACATGGCTGAGAGCAGTGACTGCTTTGTTGTGACATCACAAAGCTCCAGAAGTCCTGACGGCTGGTTTTAAGGCTCAGTTTCTGAATACAGGCTATGTGCATTTCTCTGTGGACTGAGGCTTTGATATTTTCACAGTATTAATATAGAACCTAGACCTGCTTTATAATCACAAACACATGGACATCTACCTTTAGACTGGATGGGACCTTTTAAGGACAAGTCTGGTAATTATGCTGTATTTTTTTCATTGGTCACAACAAATTCTGGAAATTTCAAAGAGAGATTCAGATCATAAAAAATTCAACAGTTTACAAAAATAAATTATTTCAGTGCAAAAATGTTGTAGCATTTTCACAAACAAGCGTTGAGGTGCCGACAAGAGTTAAATGATAAAGGCTGTAAGTTCCTTTCATGTAGTTGATCAGTGGCTCTAACATTCAGACAGCAGCCTGACACAGCAAGACCACTAACTTTGAACAACAACCCAGATCAGCTTCCCTGCTAATGTCTCCTTATCTAACTTGCAAATAAAGACACGTCTCATTGCACTGTAGCTGGTTGAACAAGAGACCAAACAGTCTGTTGGCAGGCTGGATACCTAATTATCTTGTCAGCTGCATCACATTAAACAGCTTAAAACTTCCAGTTAATTATTTAATTTAGTTAATTTCGATACTGGTTCGGCCATCATTCTTCAAAACACTGTCTGTCTACAGCGGAGTTACAGTTACCAGGGTTTAAATAGTCTGTGTGTGTTCCCTCAGCTGTCAGTCACACATCAACACCAGGACACTAACGTACCAGAAATCTTGACGTGACTGTGACGTTAAAGATTTACGTCTTCAGTAGAAACCAATGGGCTTGGTGCTGAGAGCCACAGACAGAGGAGCGGAGTCTCAAAGTCTGCAGACAGACGTTGGTGGTTTGGGTCTTTTCACTGGATTTGTTGACAGTGAGAAAAGCGTTAAAATAAAGCCTTAAAATATACCACCTTAAAATATTGAGTTACATGCCTGGTTCAGTGGTTGTTCCCACAGCACAGTGTAGGTCTGTGCTGCTGTATCAAAGCATGAAGCTGCTTTTGTCAGGCACTGTATTTTGGTTTTATTTTGCAAATACATTTATGATTCCATATTCAGAAGTAGGAGTGAATGAAGAGTGTGACAGTGACAGTGCAGCTGATAGTAAGTAGGAAACAACCCGCTGAGACACACGTCTGTTCTATTTCCCTCAAAAGACATTTTGATGTGAAACTCTTTTTCCTCCCAGAGACTTCAGCAGAAAGTGATGGAAGGAAACCTTCACCCCAGGGAGCGGCTGGTTGCCATGGAAGCACAGGTCAGCTCCCCTCTCTCCTGTCTTCTTTCTGGCTGACTGAGCACACTCATTACTTCCTCTCTTATCTGCCTGCTCCATCTGCTTCCCCACAGAGGAAAGACTTCCCCAAGGGGATCCCTCAGTGTGGGACCGACGCTCTGAGATTCGCCCTTTGCTCCCACAAGATACAGGGTGAGTGACTCTCATCTCTGCTCGCTTTATCTGATGAGGCAGACCATTTGTCAGAGAGAATGAACGTGAATGTGAGAAGAAGCTGGTGCAACTTAGACTAGACTGAGAGAAAGAGAGAAGTAGGAAGAGGAGTAAGAGGGGCTGCAGGAAAGAACTGCTGATTGGTTTTCTCACATCTTTTCTCTCTCACTGGTTTCTTGTTCCAGTTTTGCAGATGAGCTGAGCTGTGTTTTCTTAAAAGTGGAACGATTTCAGTTTTTTTTTTCCACTACAGCTGTGTCACTGCACTGGAGCGATGCTTCAGTCTCTGATTCCTTCAAGAAGTATTTAGAGGTGAAAAGTCTCCGGTTGGTCTACTGTCCTCTGCTTGTGCCTGGATTCACTCCAGTGGGATAATGAATGTGTTCAGCAGATGTGATGTCATGGTAGACCAGGCCTGTGTGTGAAACCTCAGTACTTTTGTTGTACTAACTGAAATTTACACTGAACAAAAAATCTAAACACTTGTTTTTACTCCCATTTTTCACAAGTCGAAATACAAGATCTAAGACTTTTGCTATGAATGCAAAAGACTCACACACACACACACACACACACACACACACACACACACACATATATACACAGACGAGATCCTGAGGCCCATCGTTGTGCCATTCATGTGCGTCATCACCTCATGTTGCAACATCATGTACACAACTCCTGGAAACTAAAAACACCCCAGTTGTTTCAAGGCCTGCATCGTCAGCAGACACGTCACCTACTGAGCATGTGTTAGATGATCTGGATCTGTGTGTACGACAGAGTGATCCACTTCCTGCCAATATCCTGCAGCTTCAGAGCCACTGAAGAGGAGCAGGCAAACAATTGACAACCTGAGCAGCTCTGTGCAGAGGAGTGTTGATGGTCACACCAGATACTGACTCATTTTCTGATCCATTCAGATCTTTAATTTCATTTCATGAAAAATCTGAGTAAAAGTGAAAGTAAAAGTAAAAGTGTTGCATGTATATTTTTGTTGAGTGTGGGGCAGAGTATTCAAAAATCTTTATGGAGTGGCTCCATTCAAATGAATAAGAGCTGCAGAGTAAAAGTTGCTATGAACGTAGCTTTTACACAGCTTAGCGAGTGCACTGAACTTGATCCAAGTGTCTGCTAAGATTGTTTTATTGACTTTTTCTATGAGTAGATATTTCTTGGTTTAAATCAAAATGTTCTCCAGAGTATTTCAACAAGATAAGGGTTGAAGTCTTGGGGTTTGCTTCTTCAGCTTCTAGAATTTAGACCGGGGTTCTCCAACACAAGCTCGCTCCCTGTCCCTAGTGTGTGTGATGTATACATCGTAGAAACATGAAGCATCATAACCTGACTCAGTTAATCTCCCACCCCTCAGTGACACCAAATAATCATTTGTTGAACAGTCTGTTAAAACGAGTGACGCTGCTGTTGATGATGTTGACGTCCGGTACACCCAGTGTTGGCAGCTCTTTTTGATCATGTTATACTAGAAGTCAAATGTCTTCATTTATATGAACAGATGTAAACTAAACTTTTCCAACACACAGGAAATATGTTGCTACAGATTAAGTGAGTTTCGCTGTGGGCTTCAACTTGAGCTGTGTTTTTTTTTTTTTTTAAGTATGTGTGTGTTGACATTTTGGAGAATAAAATGCCCCGAATTAACTATTACACGTTCCTGTTTGTTATGTACCATTGGATGTACTGACAACTATCACTGGATTACTGAGATACTGAAGAAAACTTTAAAACGTGATGATTCCCAGGCAGGTTCTGAAGTGATAAGGAGCTTCTTTTTTCTCTGATTTCTAAACAGATTTGTGGTCATTTATTTGAAATGGACATTGGAGATAATTGTGTTGTTGGAAAGTGTAAGTCACACTGAAGCTAAAATATGTGTGACGTGTATGTGTGTGTTCAGGTTTGACTGAATTATGATGATTTTTGACATAAACATTGACACTAATGTGAGTTTCAGAAGTTTTTGGTACAAAACATGAGCTGTGGATATTGATACTTGATGACTTGTTAAATGATCTTATTCATCAGGTTTGGTCTGGAGATCAGTTTGAGTGTTTTGATATGATGTGTAATGCTAAAAAGGGTCCTCAGAGAAAAAAGGCTGGAGACCCCAGATTTTAAACACAAATATTTAAAACTTACTTCTGTGAAATGAAAAAGAAAATCCAACATAAAATGTGTTGTTTTTGTATTAGTCCTCAAACTTCAGTTCCACATTAGTACTGTGGACCAGATGACTGAATGAGCACCCGTCTACTAATGAGGAAAAACTATGTACCATAGATTTGTATTTGTATTTCTATTTCTATTTCTATTTCTATTTCTATTCACTGTCTTTTTCTTGTGCCTCAGGGGAAGACATCAGTCTGTCCATTTCTCAGGTCCTGAGCTGCAGACACTTCTGCAATAAGATGTGGCAGACACTGAGATTCACACTGGTAGTGATGGGTGACGACACAGCAGCAGTGGGAACACTGGAAGAGGTACGGCAAAAAATCCTGTGTTTTCATTTTTAACTTTACATACAACCCTGTTTCCAAAAGAGTTAGGACACTGTGTAAAAAAACAGAATGTGATGATGTGCAAATCATGTGAACCCACATTTCATTGAAAATAGTACTGTGTTCATCAGCTCTTCTTTTAACAACACTCTTTAAACGTTTGGGAGCTGAGGAGATCAGCTGCTGGAGTTTTGAAAGTGAAATGTGCTGTTCTTGTCTGATAAAGGATTTCAACTGCTCAACACTTCAGGGTCTCCTTTGTCATGTTTTTTCGTTTCATTATGCTCCAGATGTTTTCAGTGGGTGACAGGTCTGTACTGCAGACAGGTCAGTTTAGTGTCCTGACTCTTCTACTACAGAGACATGCTGCTGTAATACTCTCAGAATGTGGTTTGGTGTTGTCTTGCTGAAATATGCAAGGCATTCTCTGAAAAAGACTTTGTCTGGATGGCAGACATGTTGCTCCAAAACCTGTATATACTGTTCAGCATTAATGGAGCCTTCCCAGATGTGCAGGCACTAATGCCCCCCCACACCATCACGGATGCTGGCTTTTGAACTGTGCACTGGTAACAAGCTGGATGATCCCTCTCCTCTGTAGCCTGGAGGATGCAGCGTTCATGATTTCCAAGAAGAATCTGAATATTTGATTGGTCAGACCACAGGACAGTTTTCCATTTCAGCTCAGACCATCTTAAATGAGCTCAGGCCCAGAGAAGTCAGAGATGTTTCTGGATCATGTTTAGATATAGTTTCTTCTTTGCATGGTAGAGTTTCAACCTGCATTTGTGGATGAAGCAATGAACTGTGTTCACAGACAATGGTTTTCAGAAGTGTTCCTGAGCCCATGCAGTGATTTCCACTATAGAATCGTGTCTGTTTTTAATGCAGTGCTGCTGAGGACCTGAAGATCACATCAGATCTCCGTTCTGATGCTCGGTTTTCAGCTTTTTCCCTTTGCCGACAGAGATTTCTCTGGATTCTCTGAATCTTTTAATGATATTATAAACCATAGAGACTGTTGATACAAGGCAAGATGGATCCATGCTTTCATATTGTTGACACCAAATTCTGACCCTACATCTGAATGTTGCAGAAGAAATCGAGACTCATCAGACCAGGCAATGTTTTTCCAGTCTTCTATTGTCCAGTTTTGTTGATCCTGTGTGAACTGTAGCCTCAGTTTCCTGTTCTTAGCTGACAGGAGTGGCATCTGGTGTAGTCTTCTGCTGCTGTAGCTCATCTGCTTCAAGGTTCAACGTGTTGTAAGTTCAGAGATGCTCCTCTGCAGACCTTGGTTGTAACGAGTGGTTATTTGAGTTACTGTTGCCTTCCTATCAGCTCGAAGCAGTCTGGCCATTCTCCTCTGACCTCTGGCATCAACAAGTCATTTTCTCCCTGAGAACTGCTGCTCACTGGATATTTTCTCTTTTTCAGACCAGTCTCTGTAAACCCTAGAGATGGTTGAGCAGGAAAATCCCAGTAGATCAGCAGTTTCTGAAATACTCAGACCAGCCCGTCTGGCACCAACAACCATGCCACGTTCACAGTCACTTAAATCACCTTTCTTCTCCGTTCTGATGCTCGGTTTGAACTTCAGCAGGTCGTCTTGACCATGTCTACATGCCTAAATGCATTGAGTTGCTGCCATGTGATTGGCTGATTGGATATTTTTGATAAGCAATTGAATAGCTGCTTGAACAACGTAATAAAGTGGATGGTGAGTGTAGTTTTACTGTGGTTGGAAAAAGAAAAAGATATTAGAGCAATACATTCAAAACCCAGCACTGACAAAGTGATGTCCCGGCTACCCACAACAGTAACTGTGTGTGTGTGTGTGTGTGTGTGTGTGTGTGTGTGTGTGTGTGTGTGTGTGTGTGTGTGAGAATGTGAGGATTTGGCTGAAAATCTGCTGAATTGTTTGACTACTCAGGAAAACAGAGCTGCTCATCAAATCAACAGCTTTTATTGTCTGACTACAACAGATGGTGGAGGAAAGTGCTGCAACAACACACGACAAACAGCAGTATATAATGAAGGATCTTTAATCAGCACTGGTGTGAGCAACACACTGCAGTGTATCCTTGAGTTTGGCTGCTTTTTTGGGGTGGGGGGTGGGGGGTGGGGGGGTAGCTTCCTTACCACCTCCCCACTGTCTCCAGACTGCAGCAATACTCTGTCCTGACTCTCAGTTTGTCGACGTCCGTCCATCTTTGGCTTGAGAAGGATTTCTGTCACTTGTTGGAAAGTTTTTATTGCACTCAATGGAATGAGTTCACCACCTGTCCCTGCTCTGCTGTGTGTGGGGGGAGGGGCTAAGACAGACACATGGTGAAACAGGAAGCAGAGCAGAGAAACTCAGCAAAACACTGCAGAGACTCTCACACTGAGCTGAAATGAAACGAGTGCACATGCATTAGGGTGGGGGTCCTGTTGGGGGGCTGAGCTGCAGTTTTTCATTTTTTATACATTTTTTTGTATAGGAGCATCTTGCAATGTGCAGCACACATTAACCCCTGCCTGCATACACACGCTCAAACATACATAAAGCGTCCATACATATCCCTCCATCAGCATGGAAAGACAAAGGGAAGAAAAATTTAATGAAAATTCAGAAGGGTGATCGATGTGTCAGAACTCTGTCCCTAAATATGATCATTTTCTTTGTTTACTTGCTGGGCCTCAAAGACCCCCCCTTAAGATCAAGTGTTTGACCTTCTTAACGTCTGTATGACTTTTTATATGATAAAGACATATAATGCTTCTTTGTGAGCAGATAATTGGATCTAGGGAGGTGGTGCATGTGTATATATATATATTCGGACGATATTGGTCAGCCATGGGTGAGGCAGGTCAGAGCAAGCGGGTGCGGTGGATGGGACTGTCAGACTGTCCCGACGTGAGCTCAGTGTAGATCAGGGAGCCTCCATGGCATCACAAAAGACATCAAAATTCATTTGATTGAATCTACAGTGACACAATGAAGGAGGCCCAGCTGAAGGAAACAGTGAGGTAGCTTAATATCGTCCACCTGCCCCTTACTCTGAGTTCTTATCTGAGTTCTCAGACTTTTTATCTGAGTTAGTTCTCAGCACAGATAAAGTTATCATAGCGGGTGATTTTAACATTCATGTAGATGTTAAAAGTGACAGCCTGAGTCATGCATTTAATTCACTATTAGACTCAATTGGCTTCTCTCAGCATGTTAATGAACCCACTCACTCTTTTAACCATACCCTTGATCTGGTTCTGACTTATGGGATTGGCATTGAATATCTAACAAGATTTCCCAGAAACCCTCTTTTATCTGACCATTTTCTGTTAACATTTGAGTTTTCAGTCATGGACTACACAGCATCTGGGGAAAAAATCCATTACAGCAGGTGTCCGTCTGACAATACCGTTAGCAAATTTAAAGAAAGAATCACATCAGTACTTAACCCACTGCCATGTATCAATGCAGTAGGGAACAGCTCTCTTAACTTCACATCCACACAGGTTGATGATCTTGTTGACAGTACTGTAGCCTCACTGCGTGCAACTCTAGACACTGTGGCCATCTGAGGAAGAAGGTAGTGAGTCAGAGAAGGCTAGCTCCATGGTACAACTCAGAAACACAAGCTTTAAAGCAAAATTCAAGGAAGCTAGAAAGAAGGTGGCGTTCTACTAACCTGGAAGAATCTCTAAAGGCTTGGAAAGACAGCCTATTGGCGTATAAACAAAGTCTCCGTAAAGCCAGAACATCCTATTATTCATCATTGATAGAAGAAAACAAGAACAATCCCAGGTTTCTGTTCAGCACTGTAGCCAGGCTGACAGACAGCTACAGCTCTGTTGATCCATCTATACCTTTAGCCCTCAGTTGTATTGACTTTATGAGCTTCTTCACAAATAAAATTGTCTCTGTTAGAGAAAAAATTCACCATCTCCTCCCCACAGCTGACTCAGATGTACTGTCCAGTTCAGCAGCCTCAGAGTCCACTGTAACTGGTGTATATTTTGACTGTTTCTCTCCTGTACATCTCTCTGAGCTCGCTTCAACAGTTTCTTCATCTAAACCATCGACTTGTCTTCTAGACCCCGTTCCAACAAGGCTGTTCAAAGAAGTTTTTCCTTTAATCAACACCTCTATATCAAGTCTGATTAACTTATCTTTATCAACAAGTTATGTACAGCAGTAATTAAACCTCTGCTTTCAGATCTAGATGGTTTAGCCAATTATAGACCTATATCCAACCTCCCCTTTATTTCCAAAATCCTTGAGAAGGTCATTGCAAACCAGTTATGTGATTATTTGCACAGGAATGGTTTGTTTGAAGATTTTCAGTCAGGTTTTAGAGTCCATCATAGCACAGAAACAGCTCTGGTTAAGGTTACCAATGATCTCCTCATAGCCTCAGACAATGGACTTGTCTCTATACTTGTCCTACTAGATCTTAGTGCTGCATTTGACACAGAGACTAGAGCATATGGTTGGCATTAAAGGAACCGCACTAAACTGGTTTAAGTCATATCTGTCAGATAGATTCCAGTTTGTTCATGTTAATAACGACTCTTCTATCAACACTATGACTGTCAGTCATGGAGTTCCACAAGGTTCTGTGCTAGGACCAATACTTTTCACTCTATATATGCTTCCTCTAGGAAACATTATTAGGAGGCACCAGATAAATTTCCATTGTTATGCAGATGACACCCAGCTGTACTTATGTACTTATCCATGAAGCCAGGTGAGACTAACCAGGTAGCCAGGCTTCAGGTATGTCTTAAGGACATAAAAACCTGGATGACCAGTAATTTCTTACTCTTAAATTGTAATTGGCCCAAAACACCTCAGAGATACACTATGTGATAATATACTGACTCTGGATGACATCACCTTGGCCTCCAGTGCTACAGTCAGAAACCTTGGTGTCATTTTTGACCAGGACTTGTCCTTTACTTCTCATATAAAGCAAGTCTCTAGGACAGCCTTCTTCCACCTCCGCAACATTGCAAAAATCAGACCCATTCTGTGTCTTAAGGATGCTGAAAAACTAGTTCATGCATTTGTTACCTCAAGACTGGACTACTGTAATTCTTTATTGTCAGGATGTCCCAAAAATTCAGTAAAAAGCCTCCAATTGATCCAAAATGCGGCAGCACGAGTACTGACAGGAACTAGGAAACGAGATCACATCTCTCCTGTGTTAGCTTCTCTGCATTGGCTTCCTGTAAAATCCAGGATAGAATTTAAAATCCTCCTCCTCACCTACAAAACCATTAATGGTCAGGCACCATCGTACCTTGGAGAGCTTATAGTTCCCTATTTTCCCAATAGGACACTTCGCTCTCTAAATGCAGGTCAACTTGTGGTTCCCAGAGTTTGTAAGAGTAGAATGGGGGCAGAGCCTTCAGCTATCAGGCTCCTCTCCTGTGGAACCAGCTCCCAGTGTGGGTTCGGGAGGCAGACACCCTCTCTACCTTTAAGATCAGGCTGCAAACTGTCTTGTTTAGTAAAGCTTATAGTTAGGGCTGGCTCAGGTATGTCCTGACCCATCCCTTAGTTATGCTGCTATAGAGCTTGACTGCTCTCTCCCGTAGTTTGTGCTTCTCCTCTCTCTCCCTCTTTCTGTTCTCATTCTGCAGGTATCTCTGCCTCTGGAGCAGCAGGATCCAGATCCACCCCTACTCATCATTACTATTAACCACTGTTATCTGTCATTATTATTGATAACTCCATTACCTACACAGCTGTTCCTGGTCTCTCTCTCTCTCTGTTCTCTCCTCTCTCCTCCCCCTCCCCCTCTTTCTATCTTCTCCTAAACCCAACCGGTCGAGGCAGACGGCCGCCCACCCTGAGCCCGGTTCTGTTGGAGGTTTCTTCCTGTTAAAAGGGAGTTTTTCCTCCCCCCTGTTGCCAAGTGCTTGCTCGTTGTGGGAACTGTTGGGTTTTTCTCTTTAACAAAGTAAGGTCTTGACCTTACCCTGTAAAGTGCCTTGAGATAATGTATATTATGATTTGGCGCTATACAAATAAAATTGAATTGAATTGAATTTAAGCTAAAAGCGCTATGAGAGACGTCTTCACTATGCTGCATCAATGTTTCTTGTGTGTTTCAATTTTTCCCTTTTGCAATTTTCAGACGACTCCTCTGAGCAGCATGGACCGGTGGATCTGCTCCAGACTCTACAGCACAGTCATGCAGTGTGAGCAGGCTTTCGAAGCCTATGAGCTACACACCATCACGTCTGCCCTGTACTCCTTCTGGGTCCACAGCCTGTGTGATGTCTACATGGTGAGAGGCAGAACTTTCACATGGCATTATGGGTGCATTTTGATGTCATCTAAAAGGGCAGAAATTAGATCCTTGCTTCTTTCCTTTGTATCAGCACTAATCTACTTACTGGGTGATATATTTACCTGATTTATTCATGGCAGCAGGGAGGCTCATTCACAGTGTATCAAAGACTGATGTAAACAGATTACGGTAACCTAAATGAAGCTGATTGTTAAGTTTAGACGACAGTACTTATCCCAGCGTGGAAATATAGCTTGTGTTTGTCATTTCCTTTGCTATGTGTGTGTCCTGTAGGAGTATGTGAAGTCTGTCCTGGTCCAGCAGAATGAGGGGTCAGTGGTCCAGCCTGAGACAGAGCACAGCGGCAGAGAGAGGCAGGTGGCCACCAGTGTCCTCTACCACTGTGTGTCTATGTCCCTGGCCTTGCTCTCCCCTTTCATGCCCTTCATAACTGAGGAGTTGTGGCAGAGACTCCAGCCTTACAGACCTGGAGCTGCTACCCAGACCAGCCTGTGTTTACAGCCGTACCCCTGCTCTTCTCAGCTGGTAGGGCTACAACCATCACACCTCCTCACAACCACAACCAGGGTCTACCACCAGATTTACATGTTGGAAATATTTGCACTGGAGTCCAGCCACATTTAAAAACGATATCCTGTTACATTTTTATGCCTCCACATGGGTGACAGCCAGGGCCGGAGCTCCTTGACAGACCTTCAAATTTGGCACAAATGTTGACCTGGACTCACAGATGAACTGATTACATTTTGGTAGTCAAAGGTCAAAGGTCAAGGTCACAGTGACCTCACAAAATGTGGTTTTGGCTGTATAAATGCAACATCTCCATAATGCCTTCAGGGAATTTCTTCAAATTTGGTAAAAATGTTCACCTGGACTCAAGGACAAACTGTTTTGGTGACGAAAGGTCAAGGTCACAGTGACCTCACAAAACCTGTTTTTAGCATTTTGAACCTGATATCTCAGGAACGCCTTGAAGGAACGTTTTCATAACATTTACTTGGACTCAAGAATGAACTTATTAGATTTTGGTGGTCAAAGGTCAAAGGTCAAGGTCACCGTGACTTAGTCTGAGTCACAGAGGCTGACAACCACGAGACAGTAATTCTAGTTTGCCTATGTTTGGTATCTTTAACCTATCACCGTTTTTTACAGTTGCTTACATGCATTTCTCAATTCTGAGTTCACTGTATCAAATCTCTTCACACAGCAACCAACCTGGACTAAACTGAGGATCACTTTTCATTGCTTTGACACTAAATTCAAGCAACGTTGTTGGTTGTATTTGACAGCATATTCAGTATTAGACCTTCAAATTGATCAAACTGATCACTTTATTAGGAACACCTCACTGACACTGGTAGCTCCTCAGGTCTTCAGGTCCTGGATCCAGATGTTGAAACCTTCCCCTGAGACTCTGCTCCATGTTGACATGACATCAGAGCATCACATTCATGCTGCAGGTCTCCTGTTCTACCACATCCCAAAGGGGGTCTACTGGATCCAGGTCTGAGACTGAACTGGACTCACTATCTTGTTGATGAAACCAGTTTGTGACATGGAGCATTTTCCTGCAGGAAGAAAGTAGTAGTGGCCATGAAGGATGACCATGGTCGGCAACAACACAAACAGACAGACTGTGACATTCAGACCAGGACTGATTGGTATTAAGGCCCAAAGTGAGTCAAGGTGGTGGTCAAGGTCATGGTTTTGTTGTTGGCTCTAATAGCTAGAAACCGTTGTTAGTGAAAATCCAGGAGATCAGCAACTTCAGAATCACTCAGACTCAGACCAACAGTCATGTCGCAGTCAGAGTTAGAATCACATGTTTCCTCCTTCTGATGTTTGATGTGAACATTAACTGAAGCTCCTCACCTGGATCTGCAGGAGTTTATGCTGCCACGTGATTGGCTGATTGGATAATTACATGAATAAGCAGATGAACAGTTGTTCCTAATAAAGTGCTCAGTAATTTTAACTGGTGTAAAACTTAAATACTGATCTGCTTTACAGGTAAAACAGACGGTGAATTTGAAGTTATTAGTCTTTCTGTTTGCTCTTGATGATCTTGCTCGTTTTCACTTGTGAATGTCCTCTGGCTGCATTTTCAACTTTCCTTGTGTTTTAGCTGATGCATTGTTTTTTTTTTAACCTCTCCGTCCCTCCAGGCTCACTGGCATTTCCCTGAAGAGGAAAGAGCGTTCCTACTGGTCCAGGAAGTGATCCGAACGGCACGCTTGCTACGAGCCCAGTGCGGCATGACCAAAGAAAAACCTGCCAGTGAGTCATTTACCAGCTGAAAACAAGCATTTCAAAAAATCTCACCTTACTGATGAAAGACTGGTTGATGTAAAAGAAACAGAAATGATGAGGCCATGTTGCTTGTGTGTGGTGTGCTTCAGTGTGGGCAGTGTGTTCACCCGCCCAGGCCCAGGTCCTCCTTCACTTTGGGTCAGCTGTTTGGACCTTAAGCCGGATCTCCAGCCTCCACATCCACTGTCCTCATGGTGCAGACAACCTCCACTCCACTCCTCCACCTAAAGGAAGCCTCGTCGGTGTGGTGGACCACACATGTCAGCTACACCTTCACGTACAGGTGTGTATCAGCTTCCCTCTGCTTCCTTCAAAAGCTGCCAATATTACAATCAGGCATGCAAATAAATTCAAGTGGGATTTTCAGGACAGGTTGTACAACCCCGTTTCCAAAAAAGTTGGGACTCTGTGTGAATAAAAAACAGAATCCAATGATGTGCAAATCACGGAAACCCATAATAAAACAGAACAAAGACAATAGAACAAAGACAACATATCAAATGTTGAAATGCTGAAATTTTTTTGTTTTATGAAAAATATCTGCTCAGTTTGAATTTGATGCAGCAACATGTTTCTAAAAAGTTGGGACAGGGTCAACAAAAGACTGGAAAAGTCGTGTAATGCAAAAAAAAACAAACAAAAAAGCTGGTTGAATGTCTCACAACTAATGAGGTTAATTGTCAACAGGTCAGTAGATGATTGGGTATAAAAAGAGGCTCCAGAGAGGCAGAGGCTCTGTGCAGTGAAGATGGGGAGAGGTTCACCACTCTGTGAAAGACTGCGTGGGCAAATAGTGCAACAGTTTAAGAATAATGCTCCTCAATGTTAAACTGCAAAGAATATGGGAATTTGAACAGTTTGTTGCTTCATCCACAAATGCAGGTTGAAACTCTACCATGCAAAGTAGAAACCAAATCTAAACATGATCCAGAAACATCTCTGACTTCTCTGGGCCTGAGCTCATTTAAGATGGTCTGAGCTGAAATGGAAAACTGTCCTGTGGTCTGACCAATCAAATATTCAGATTCTTTTTGGAAATCATGGACACTGCATCCTCCGGGCTACAGAGGAGAGGGATCATCCAGCTTGTGATCAGTGCACAGTTCAAAAGCCATGGGCATTAGTGCCCATGGCTTGGGTAGCTTGCACATCTGGGAAGGCTCCATTAATGCTGAACAGTATATACAGGTTTTGGAGCAACATGTCTGCCATCCAGACAAAGTCTTTTTCAGAGAAGGCCTTGCATATTTCAGCAAGACAACACCAAACCACATTCTGAGAGTATTACAGCAGCATGTCTCTGTAGTAGAAGAGTCAGGACACTAAACTGACCTGTCTGCAGTGTTGTTGTTAAAAGAAGAGATGATGAACACAGTGGTAAACATGACCCTGTCCCAACTTTATGAAATGTGTTGCTGCATCATATTCAAACTGAGCAGATATTTTTCATAAAACAATAAAATTTCTCCACTCCAACATTTGATATGTTGTCTTTGTTCTATTTTCAGTTAAATATGAGTTTATATGATTTACACATCATCACATTCTGTTTTTATTTACATTTTACACAGTGTCCCAACTTCTTTGGAAACGGGGGTGTAATTCCGGGCCCCCCGGTCAACTCATTAGCTGAAAACAGTTTGTATTACAAACATGCAGTCAGGTTGCAATTTATTAGGTACACCTAGGTGTTCCACTTTTGTTGAAACTGCTTTAACAACTTCACCATTGTGTTAGTTTGTGTTGCTGTTCTGTTGGTTAGACCACCCTCACTGATATCACAGAAGCTTAATGTTACACACAGGGTGGACAAAACAACAGAAATGCCTGTTGGTGTAACACAAAACAAACTGCAGCTTCCAAATAACCATGAAGTTGTAAGAGCACCTCTTAAAACATTAGAACCTACAGTTATTACAGGACTGTTGGATTTGATTGCATTAGTTCTAGTTAGGAAAAAGAGTAGTATTAAAGTATAACACTGCCATAATCACTAGAAATTGATTGTGAAATGGGCTTCGCCTTGACTTTGCAATGTGCTACCTAACTTGAAAATCAGAGTGCAAACTGGAATGACATGACATGGAGAGAAGGCCTGACAGTGTAACATAATTGTGCTGGTGGGTTCCACAATTTAAGGTTTTCAGTTGGTGATGAGGATGTTGATTGTGTCTGACGTACAGTGTCATGTGATTTGCTCTCACAGAGCGGAATGAATGTCGACAAACAGATCCTGCAGCTCTCCCAACGCAGAGACAAGCTCGTTCCCAAGCTGGAGGAAATCCTCCGCAGGGTCCAATCTCCAGACTACCTGAGCAAAGTTCCTGCTCACGTCAGGCAGCAGACGGACAGTAAGGTGAGCACTGAGCAGTCAAGTGCAGGGAAGCTGCTGTGGGTTATTTATGATTGGTTGTCGCGGTGGAAAAGTTTATATTTTTACATTAGGTTTTTATTCACAACTCCTCACCACAAGAAGACGAGAAAAGTTATTGTTACATACACTGGTGTCCCTGTTCACGTTAAAAGGATTATCAAAATATAAAGAACATTCAAAATATAGATTATAATATATATACATATAAACAATAAAAGCCTCACATGTCACATTGTAAATAACCCAAATTATAGGTTTAGTTTAATTATCTTTTAAATAAAAATAATTTGTATGTATGTGCAGCTGTGGTGAAAATAGTTATCAACACAGCTTCTGAGACGTTGCTGCAAATCGTCCAGGGAATGACAGGGGGCCCCTTTAAGGAGGTTTCCTTCTGAGATGTCATTGCAAATCATCCATTGGTTGCTTAAGGGGAAGGGAGCTGCATTTGGAGATATTTCTGGGAAGTTAACTTTGTCAGCCCTCAGGGGCCCTCAACAGTCTGGGGCCCCAAGCATTCACTTGCCTTACCTGTTCACAGGCTGCATCTCTGATCATGAAATTATTTGTGTCTTAATTGTGTATAGTAGTAGTGTTAATAATAGTATTTGTTTTACTATAGTTCTGCGGTCGTCCGTGTGCTAGCAAACATGTACAGTGTGTGAAAGTTTTCATGTGATTCATATTTTTAACCCTTCCTTGTGCTCAGATGTCAGCTGTGCAGCAGGAACTGAAAACCATTGAGGACCAGCTGAAGGTGCTGCAAGAGACTCAAACAACAGAGTAACAGCAGCCAGCAGGCATGACAGTGACAGTGTGGACTGCTGGACGTCAGAGCTGATCGACTTGATGAATTATTTATGATGTTGTCTGAGCCTGAGATCTCTACACTGCTGGAATGAATGAGTAGTTGTATAATATCATTAATATGTTGTTTACATAATGCACATAAAGTCACTGTCACACTCTGTCACTGCAGCACTGCCCTGTGTAATGAACAATTTGCCTGCAGGAGGAGGTGTGGCAGGCTGTGGGTATCTATAGAAAGGGACATTAACGGATTTTGTTAATGCACAGATGGTGCTATGGAAGTTTTCATCTGCTCACTTACTGCACACAGCAAGTACTTGTGTCCTGTCATGGCTTTTCAAGAGCATTGATAGTTGAGCTGTGTGGTCATTGTCTTTAAAATGAATGTGTCTTTTCCTACATTTGACAAAGGGTGTTTTCTTGTTGTTGTTGTTGTTGTTGTTGTTGTTGTTGTTGTTGTTGTTGTTGTTGTTGTTGTTGTTGTTGTTTTTGTTTGGGGGACAGGAGGGGGGCTGGAGCTGGAGCTGGAGCCAATCCTAGCTAATGTTAGGCAAATGGAAAGGTACATCCTGGACAGGTCACCAGTCACATAGAGAGACAGACGACCATTCATGATCACACATTCGCCCCTACAAACAATTTAGAGTCACCGGTTAACCTGACTAACCGAACCTGTGTGCGGAAGCCAAAGCACCTGGACAAAATCTCTGCAAACAATCCCAAAGGGAAATTACAGTAGCAGTAGCTAGCCAAATGGCATCAGCCACAAAAGTAGTAATTATATTATAAACACATAAGAATACAATAAAAGCTAAGAACGGAGACTAAGAGTTGGACCACAATCTTCCACTTAATTGTACCAAATGAATATGGCACAATGTACAAGATGTATACAGTTTGTAGCCAGTTATACCATTTACACTACACTGTGAATTAGTAGTGCATGTCAAGAAGGTCCTTTCATATTAAATCAGAATTATTTTAGAATTCATTTATACTAACCGGTAGAGGTCTGTCATAATAATGTTGACCTATGATATTAATAATAGTAATTATTATGTTGTATCATAGGAAGTGTAGGATCCCGGTGTTGCTTGCATTAAAGGGCAATTAAAAATTAATTTATTATTATTATTATTATTATTAGACACGTGTGTTAGCACTTTTATAGAGAGGAGGTGAAATTGTGAGGGATAGGATTCCGGCTCAGGTCGGGTCAACTCGGCCTTACACGAGTCTATAATCCGGAAGTGCGGTTTTGTGTAGTCAAATGAAAAATGCCGTCATCAGAGGAGGCAGCCTGTGGTGGACACAGCTGGAATATGAGAAACTGAACCAGGGCAGAGGACGGGACTTCTCACTGCTAAGCGTCACTGTGGACACACATGCCGGTGGAATTGTAAACGTTTTGCAGCGGAGCACACACCGTAGCCTGCTAATGCTAGCAGGCTACTGGTGTCGGTTAAAAGAGCAGAGCTGGGAAAATAACGTGAGCCAGAGCTGGAGGTGCAGGCGTTAGTGGAGCCGCTGTATACCCACACGGAGATGTGCAGTGATTGTGATGCCGAGGGAAATGTGAGGGTGGCTCCACTAGCTAACGTTAGCTAGCTAGCCAGTCAGCCGCCCGTCAGCGCTGCAGCCTGGTGCGACTCCCGTGTCCTTTGGAGATGCACGCCGCGCCGACGCGTTCAGACCGGCGTGAGAGAGGTGAGTGGGACTGGCCTCAGCTGCTACATCCACGTCCCCGCTCGGGACGGCAAAGCTTCACTGCTGCTGCTCGGCGTTAGCCAGCTAGCTATCAGCTGGCTATTAAAACACTCTGCAAGTCCCTGATGCTCTGAGATGATTGTAGAGGTGATAAAGACCTGGCTGCAACACCCATTGTGTTCTGTGTTTTAACTCAGCTAGCCGAGAGTTTGATGTCAGCTAACATAAACACCTTCAAAGAAGAAGTATGTGAAGCGTAACAGCTGGGCTTCATCTCGACAGCCAGACACCTGCTGTTCGCATCAGCGTAAAGTAAATGATATTTAATGTTAGCAAACCAAGAGGCGTCGCCTCTCGGTCCCGATTGCGTGTCCACAGTGCGGTCCTGTGGAGCGTCAGCCGGACGGTACACTGTGTGTACACTGTGGGTCCGTGCCGCAGGCTCCTCTGAATGATCCTACCAGTCAGCTCCACGTTGTCTGACGGAGGAAGGAGGGGGTTAAAGAAGAATAGAGTTTCAGCTGGTACAGTCTGTGAGAGGAGCAACAGTTCCCTCCCTCTGCCCACCATCTCTCCCTGTCCACAGTCAGCTCCTCTTGTCCACGAAGCTTAACTCACTACAGCGTTGAAGGGGAGGCATGACGGGTTCGTAAGCCGATCCGAGTTCAGGTACGGTCAGTTTGACCCTTTATATCCCTTAGCTCTAAAGTTCGCTTCTTGTTCGGCTCATAGTCTCTTTAGACTTCTGGTTTCCGTCTGGCCCGACTCTTCCCTAAGGACGTGAAGTATCCTGACTCACTTTTCCTCGTGTTTTTACGTGTCTACATTAGTTGAGCTGTTGTTACTGTGTAGTTTTTTGTGTTTTCAAGGTACACGCAGTACCTTAGTAACTTTATCAAAACAGATTAGCAACATATACAGTTAGTTACCACTTTAATAGGTACACCGCTAAAACCAGTGCAGCCTAATACAACAGTCCTGCACTGAATCCAATCTACATGAAGGTTGCCTCACAGAAGATTAACACTAGAACCTTCATTAAAGTCGGATTTACTGATGATCCATGTATTAGACTGTTACAGGTTCTAGCCAGGTGTACCTAATAAACTGTCGCCTGGGTGTATACTATGGAGGAGGTAGACTCATCCTTGAAAACATCTAGCCTGTGAAGAACACCTTTTACATTTTTTATCCAGATACATTTTATGAGATTTTTTTGTGGTTGGAGCAGAGCAGATGGTTTGTTGATTGATCAGCTATTGATAGATAAATTAAAATAATATCAGTCGGCTGATAAATTGTCTTCTAGCCATTTTCCAAAAAAAAAAATTTGTTCCAGCTTCGCAAATGTGCAGATTTGCTGCTTTCTTTTGCCTCATGTGACAGTTTTGACATTTGATTATTTCACAAAACTGTTTTATGGCATTTTTATAGACCAGATGATTCATGAATAATCAGTAGATCCATCAATGATCAGAATTATAGTTAGTTGCATAAAAAAAAAGAAAAGAAAAAAGAAATCTCCATGGCCTGATGTGATCTTGCATTAAATCGTTTTTAAAGAATAAAAGTGGATACAGGTGATTGAAATTAATTGTGTGTTGGATGATGGAGTTTTTAAAAACATCTGGTGATTTTTATCTTTTCATGACAAAAGATTGTTTCAAATTACATGTCAAAGATGAAACAAGAAAAAGTTAGAAAATGTAAAATAGTAAAAACAAGAGCTGGAACCATGAGTTAATTGATGGGTCAGTCCAGCTAAAAATGTTGTGTAAATATGAAGATTTGCTGTATTCAACCTGAGTATCTTTGGGTGGGGTTTGGTTGATAGGACAAAACAATCAGTCTGATGTTGTCACTTTAGGCTGTGAGTACTTGTGATTGACAGATTCACAATTTTCTGGTGTTTCATAGATTTAATGATTGATTGGGGGGGGGGACGTTTTTTATGTTTTATTTGTTAGCTGCAGCCGCAGTAAAAACTGCACTTGACTTTAAAAAATGTGTGTGAGGACAGTCTAAGGCCAGTTGTAAATGTTTCTCTTATTATGTCTGTAAATTTGGACTTATTTTTTTAATGTCATACAAGACAAAACTGAGAACCCTGTACACGTGTTTACAACCCATTCTTACAGTTTTTTCATCATCTTGAAAATCCTTTTTGTTACTGACACAAAAAAGTAGTTCCAGCATGAAAACAGCTGTGTGCTGTAGTGTGTTAGACCTCGCCCCTGACCGCAACCTTTTGTAAAAACATATGACTGCTCTATAAAGTTTGTCAGGTGATGGTGACAATAAGACCAACAGGTCTGATATGTTAATGTTTGTCCTGTCCCGGAGCGGTGAAGCACAGTACAGAGAGCCACTACTAATCAGAGCATCTGCTCCTTGTAGTCAAACATCTATCCTTACAAGATTATTGTGGGCCTATATTTATCAGCACTAATTGGTTTAGGCTTTTCTAATTCTGAGGAGCTTCCTTCATCCCTCCTTCGGTTTACGATGACAAAGTAAACCTTTTCTGTCGCATACACACTGTCGACACTCTGCCGTAGTTTTGTTTGACCGGAGCGCTCTGTGTAAGCACTTCAGCTTTGGTCCTGGAGCCTTTCTGTCCATGGGAAGCTGAACTTTGACTGCACAGCAAAATCTCAGGTATTGACAGGCATTTCAACAGAGGGCTAATTTAAAGGGTCTGTTCAGCCAAATTATATAAAAAAGTGGTAGAGAACAGTGATCCAGCTCTGAGTCTTTTTGTGTGTTTAGTGCAGTCCTAGTCTCTCTACCACAGTGAGTCGAGTCCGAATGTACACGAGGTTCCAGGGACAAGTCAGATGTCGTCAAGAGGTGCAGATGATACTAAATGTAAACATGAGTATGTGAACGAAATACTTACTAAGGGATTAGTGATGACGCCAGAGTCTGTGTTAACTGTAGAGTCTGTAGGTGTTCAGTCCATAACAGTAGCCTTTGATTGCGTCAAGATCACTCACCTGATCTGATGAACGTGACGCAGTTTGATTGTTCAGTCATGTAGAACTCATCTGCTTCACAGTGGCTGTGTATGAGACACCTATCACGAGGTTTCATTTACACCAGGGACGCATGTTAAAATTTTGGGCCGATAATAAATGTGAATTGGACGTGTCAGCTACTTAAACCATGATGGACCCAGCCTGTTCCATGTGTTAAGAGTGAGAGAGTAGCTAAAGTGTTATTATCCATCTTAAAGTAGGTTTTAGTGCAGAGCCACAGATCACCTGAAGTCCACCTCACTCTGATGTTCACACTCCACCAGATCTCTGAACAGCTGATGGTCTGAGGCAGCGGTTGAAAAGCCTTTGTTTGTGGCATGTTGCTTTTTTTTCTTAGAAAGGTTCCAAACTGATTAAAATGACCTGAAGTATCTCAGCAGCAGCAGCCATGATGAGAGCTGGTCCAATTCTCTAGATGATAAGGAAAGAAGCCTCAGTGCTTCCTATCTTATCTCAGAGGAAACAGTGGACCTTCCTTTGCAAAAGGAAAGGAGAAAATGCCGTTCCACAGTTCTTTGCCACAGCAACATTTAAAACGAGGCATGCTTGTAGTTTCACCTCATTTGACCCACATAAATGTAGAAACATCAGAGCAGCTGTTTTATGTTTGTGACACGATCCAACACTTCATGAAATCCTTGTCTAATTGTCTGAGCTCCAAATCCATAAATATAGATTCATTCTCTTTATAGTCCAGTTAGGAGTCATCATGAAGAATATCCTCATTTTTATCATCATTATAATAACCTATACATAAATGTTGGTCTCAAAACCCGGCTCACTTCTGTACAAAAAAGTCAAAAGTCTATAAAGCCTACGAATGTCTGAATAAAATTAATTCTGGCCCCTACTCAGTTGCTTATTTTTATTGAATTATTATCTTAATGAATCCAATTTTTCTACTTGTTCCTTCATGTTATCTTATTTCAACATTTTCAATCCTGTTTGTTTTGTGTATGTGGTGAGGTAAGGAGGATTTATTGTCTATGTTATAGATGGTTTAAAAAAAAAAAAAAAAAAAAAAAGCCTACTGTAAGTGCAGTTTGATTCTCTCTGTAGCGTAGTTGTCTTTTCCTAAGTCCTTATGAATTCTCTTTCACATCTGTCCTTGACCTCATGACATTTTCCATCAAGGTCAAAGGAAAAGTGGTTAGGAAATAAGATTATTTTTGACTTTATGACTGCAGCCGGACTATTACATCCAGGATCTCATTCAAATGTAACATTTTTCTCCTATTTTTCTTTTCCCTTTTCTGTGTGGATTGCTGCATACATTAACAAGTCAGTCGGAACTGTTGTAATGTTCTAAGGAAAAAAATGAAAGTGGTACTCCCCTCTTCTTAGAATCCTCAGGATCCATGCAGCTCGACCTGGACAGGTCAGGCCGCCCAGGTAGATAAAATCACTCGGTTTTAGTCTAGGTAAATCTGACAGTAGACCTTTACCTCACTCTTCAAACTAACTTATTTTCGGTCTCCGAGTTGCAGAAGGCATCAAGCACATTGTCGCTACAGAATATAACCTCACACTCTTCCCCCTTAAACTGCAGGAGTCCCTGTGCGCACATCGGCCACACGCTGCATGTCCAACCACCACAAGTAAATTCTCAATCTGTGGGAAACACCGCAGTGAGGATGAATGAAGCCGTGAAGTGCATAGCAGGAAGGCTATCTTCAATGTGTGACTTCTTTGCTCACATGAGTTGCTCAGTCAGACTGATCACATGGAGATCAGCAGGACGTCCTGTCAGCCCCTCCGGGCATCTCAGATAAAGTGACTGTTCAGGGTAACACGCCTCCAGAAATATTTTGTCACTCCACTTCTGAAGAGTAAAACAACACTGCTGCTGCCTGATAACATCATGGGTTTTTGGATTTGGTCTCTGCAAAAGAAAAAATGTCATGTTCAAACCTGACAGGACCATTAACATAAAGAGCTGAAGTGCGTTCTGTTCTGTTACACTGTCATGTGTGCTACTGAGTATTGTGTTACCATTGCAGATATGATACCTAAGTTTTGATATCGTACAGAAAGGTACTTTTTTGAGCCCTTGTTAGTAATAGGAACCAAATATTAAATGTTTAAGAACTACAAGCATTCAGAAAGACCCCTTCACTTTTTTCCACATTTTTCCCCAAATCACAGGTTTGTTTTGTCAAACCCAAGAAGACTCAAGGCTGTGTTCACTGCTGTCTGAAGTGTCTGAATACTTAAGTCAATGTGATATTTCAGTTTTTCCTTTTCTAATTCTAAAATTCTGTTTTCACTTTGTCTTTATGGGGAATAGACTGTAGACTGATGAGGGAAAAAATAAATTTAAACAGTTTTAGTATAGAACTGAAAAAAGTGAAGGGGTCTGAAAACTTTCTGGGCTTTGTTTTACAAGTCTTTGTTCCTGCTCCATTATTTAAAGTTCAGATAAGCTGCATTTATTCTGCTGATTATTTGTTTTCCTGTTGTTTTCAGGATGATGGCTTAAGGATAACACACCAGCAGTCACATTCCCTGAACCCAACGTGACCCCGTTTTCACCCTTTTTTTTTTTTTTTTTTTTTTTTAAACTTTCATCTGACCTTGCAACCTCCCTTTGCTGAACTTCAAGTCCTGTCTCGGCTCATTGCCCCATCTCTTTAGGATTTTATGGAATGCACGAAATCCACTGTAGGATCAGGTAAATTCATTTTAGAATTGACAGTCCTCCCCCTGATACCTTCCTTGCCAAAAGACAGGATGATCTCAAATCTGAAGTAACTACAATGTGACTGGATATAAACTTCCTGCCCATCTGAGATTGCCACATCAGTCTGTAGGGTTCTCACTCTGGTTCCATCACTTGTTACCTTCCCTACTGCAGACTTTTTCACAACCCCATCCCTTTTCTAGTGTCATTGGGCCATGGTTCGCAAGAAAGGTTCTCTTATACTATGTGGTGCTTTCCTGTTTGTTGCCTGGAATGCTTTGCTTCTACTTTATCTTTGGGGTCGTCCTCCCATCGGCCGCCTCGGAGAAGGTGGTGGAGCCGAACCAGGAGGAAAGGAGGAGTGGGGTGTGGGCAAAAGGAAAGGAGGCCAGGTCAACTTGGCTGGCGAGGTGATCCGACTGGCGGAGGAGGTCGAAGTTCAACTTGAGACCCAGAAAAAGCTACTGAAGCAGATTGAAAGTCACAGGGCAGTGTGGGTTCGGCAGAAAGATGTTGGGAAAAGAGAAACCGATGACACAAAAAAAGTCAAGGAAGAAGTTGTCCACCAGACATCAAAGCCTCTACTTCCTGTCAAAGACAGTGTGGATGACAGGGCCCAAACCGAAGTACAACATACAACGCAGAAGCCTGGTCACACAGTAGCTCCGGACTCTAAGTTAAAACAGGACCAGGCCATTGAAATAAAGGAAGAGATTGCTGATAAGGATAATTTGGCAACTTCAGTTGCCAGTCCAGATGTCATCATTCCCATTCTAGTTATTGCTTGTGACCGAGTGACAGTAAAACGAAGCCTTGACAGACTGATACAGTACCGCCCTTCTCCGCAACTATATCCAATCATCGTCAGCCAGGACTGTGGCCATGCCGAGACTGCTCGTGTGATTGGTTCATATGGAGATCAAGTGACACACATAAGCCAGCCGGACCTATCGGACATCAGAGTCCGGCCAGAGCACAGGAAGTTCCAGGGATATTACAAAATTGCCCGACATTACCGTTGGGCTCTCAACCAAGTGTTCAACACTCTCTCCCACTCTACTGTAGTCATCGTGGAGGATGACCTGGAGGTGAGTGCTCTCAGACTTCTACCTCATTGTCCTACCATAACTATGCATTACAATAGGCATTATCATCCCTGATTACACGCTTTGTGTGAGGCATGCTGCCTTTATTGGATAATTTTTCAGTAGAAGCACATAGAAGGGGAGAGAAAGGAGGACTTAAATATAATATGGGTCCTCAGATGAACTTGAACCAAACTCAAGGCAGCAATGCAATGTTAGTACTGTGTCTTAGACCCCCAGGGTACCCATGTAGGTAAGTCTGGTTTGACTGGTTTTCTGATTGGTTTGGGATGTGCTCAGTGTGTCTTAAATAACCAGTGTATGTATTGTCTTATTTATGTCTTTGGCTTTGCCATCGATAGCAGTGACAAACGATTTAGTTGTCTTGGGTATTTTAATGGATTAGGTGCCTGTGGTTTGTTGGTCCATGCCTTCTCTCATGTGTATTTGTTTTTATAAAAACTCAACATTATTAGTAATGTCTTCTCCTCTTTATACCTTATCTAGAAATAGGACAAATATCATTCACTCTACTGCCCATGTAGTGGCTCATGGTTTACCTGAAGAGTCTTGGCTGCCTGACTACTCCTACTAGTGTGTATGATGTGTCCAGTGGTTGTTATAAGTATGCAGTGTCTTCAGTGGAGTTTCACTGCCTGCCATCCTCAAGTGTAGAGAGAAGTAGACAAGTTGAGGTACAGACAGTGGTGAGAAAGAAGCAAATGGCTAAGCAATGACAACAAGCACTCAAAATCTTCGTTCATGTCAGAAGGCAGAGAAATGGATAAGGTCAACAAGTTCAAAAGTGGACACGGCAAGTACTGTAGTGGACACACCACTGGCTACAGGTGAGGAGCTTAACACAGATATTAGATTCATATCCATCTTTTCACGTTAAGTATCAGAAAGAAAAGACCTAACAGTTCCTCTGTCTGGCAGGTTTGAGGAGGTTGTGTAGCCTTTCCATGGTCAAAGTGTAATTACAGTGAAATGTGGGTTAATGATGACTTGAGCTGGTTCCACAGGTTCCACATTTGTCTCAAGTATTCACTGAAGACTATTTCCTCAAAATGTGCTGCAGCAGCTTATTCAGACTGTGACCGACTCTACACAGCACCCATTTTAGAGTGTTGTCACAAAGCCCAGACTGGATGCCAGTCAGAACTATTGCACAGCACAGCATATATATATATATATATATATATATATATATATATATATAATTTTAACTGCAGAGGGTTGTGTGTGTGTGTGTGTGTTTTGGATCACAGCAGAACAATAACTGCTACTTGGGAGAGAGAACAAATATCAGATATTGATAATCTGAACTGCTGTAATTCTGGCAGGTTTAACTGATGATTGGATTATATATGCCGGCACTGAACAGAGAAGTTGTTGATGAATCTGTAAAATGTCTCCCAGCTGCCAGAGGAGGATAAAAAAAAAAACATCAGAGTGAAATTTGGTTGGTACAAAAACTGCTTCAGCAGCAGGAAATAAGTTACAGGAAATTAAAAGTAATTTTGACTTGAACCAGGAGCTTGAGGGAGAAACTGTGCCCTGTAAATCAGCAATTATTTTGCCAGTGAGCAGGGAAAATCTGGGTTCACTTATGTAACTGTTCTTCACTGGTTTCCTCTCTTTTTCATTACTGATAACTCAGAGACTAACTCTCTGTTTGTTTGGCTAATCTCTCTTTGAGTTGACAGAAGTAAAGTTCATTTAACCACCAGTGGGGCCATCATGTAGACTTAATATGTGCAGTTGACTATTCTGTAAAACTTCATTGTTTAAATTGTTTAAATGCACAAATTTCCTTTTTGGAGTATTTTTCATGCACTTTTTTTTTTGACTGTACCGAGATACAGGAAATGGGGGGTGACGTGCAACAAATGTCCCTGGCTGGACTTCAACCAGGGACATTGCAATGACATGGCTAATGTTTTAATCCCCTCTTCCACTTGAACACCCATTTGAAGAAGTGTTGTTTAGGGGAGTTTTTCCTTCTCTGAACTAAGAGTTTAAAATCAATTCAATTTTTATTTGTATGGTACCAAACCATAACATACATTATCTCAAGGTGCTTTACAGGGTCAGGTCAAGACCTGACAATATTATAGAGTGAAACCCCACAGTTCCCACAGTGAGCAACACCTGGAAGAAACCTCCAACAGAACCAGACTCAGGGTCTGTGACTGTCTGCCTCAGTTGATTAAAGATTGAAGCCCAGCAACATAAAAAAATTAAATAAAATGTCACAAAAACAACATAGAAGTCCAAAGAATACAAATTTATTCAGCATAACTTTTTAGTAGAAGTTTTTTTTCTCCTGTTCCAACCCATTAATCATCTCACCACCCTTTTTGAAGGAGCCTGACCCCTTGGTTGGGAACCATGGGACTTAAACTAAAGTTGCCACACCTCGAGCAGGTACAACAGTCTAATGATGTGATGTTATTTGCAGAGTGAGTACTTTTACTTTTGGTGCTTTAAATACATTTGACTGATAATACTTCTGTAATTCTACTTAAGTATGATTTACATGCAGGCCGTAAGTAATTGTTGAAATGGAGCCATCATTAATGTTTTTAGTTCCTATTCAAAAGTCAAGAATAGCAAGAATATTAATATTCAGGTTAGTAAGGAGGACATGACAGAAAAGAGCATGGAAACCACAGAGCTCACAGTCAACATTTTCTTTTTCCTTTGCTCAACAAAAAGCTATAATCACAACTGAGTAAGCAGATGGATGCTGCTGTCAGCCAGTGATTGGCTGACTGACCTGTTGTTACAGAGCTCCAGAGAGAAGCCTGAGAGAGGAGATGTAAAACTACACTGAGATGGTTTTTCGTTCTTAAAACCATGAATATATCTTCTGATGGAGATCAACACTTCAGATAAAACACAGGAAAAGTGTAAAATATGGGAGCTTTAAAATTATAATCTGTATCACAACTTGGGTTTTGTAGTTTTACCCATCATTGTATCAAAAATGATAACTTACACTCACATGAGGAGTCATACAGTCTAACAGGTTGGAAACAAACCTCCAGTTTGGTCAAGAGCCATGGCGCCGCGGATAGCTGCCTCGGTGTTTTGGTGCGCATTTTTTTGCCTTATTTTCTTTGTAAATCCAGTTTTCTGCCTTGGTTTCCGGAGCTCTTTCACCAGAGAAGAGCTCATTAATATCAGAGAAACAACTCCAGTGGATTTTTTTCCTACTTTTCTCGACTCACCTGTGGAATTATTGGACATTTTGGTCAGAGGTGCACTGACCGTTGCTCTCGCAGTGAAACGCCGGAGGAGAGGAAAACGTGCCGGTGCGCTTGCGCGTCTCCGCCGGCACGGACTCCGCACACCTCTCCCAGGTATCTTTCTCTCCAACGTCCGTTCACTGCCCAACAAACTGGATGAACTTCAGCTACTGGTGCAGAAGAACAGAGACTTTTCCTCATCTGCCGTCCTGTGCTTCACGGAGACGTGGCTGTGTGGATCGATTCCGGACTCTGCGCTGGAGCTGGCCGGCTTCCAACTCTTCAGAGCGGATCGCGACACAGAGCTGTCCGGCAAAACGAAAGGTGGAGGAATCTGCTTTTATGCTAACAGTGGCTGGTGCAGAGACGTGACAGTGATCCTGCAGCACTGTTCTCCTGACCTGGAGACTTTCATCATAAACTGCAGGCCCTTCTACTCCCCCGTGAGTTCACCTCATTCATCCTGGTCAGTGTTTACATCCCACCACAGGCCACAGCAGATACTGTGTGTGGAGCGGACCAACCCGGACTCCGTAGTTATTGTCCTTGGTGACTTTAATAAAGGTAACCTCAACCACGAACTGCCCAAATACAGACAGTTTGTTAATTGTCCGACCAGAGAGGGGAACACTCTGGACCACTGTTACACCACAATCAGTGGTGCTTATCACGCCGTCCCCCGGGCTGCACTGGGCCACTCTGACCATGTCATGGTCCACCTGATTCCCACATACAGGCAGAAACTAAAACTGTGTAAACCTGTTGTGAAGACATCGAAGCAGTGGAGCAGTGAAGCCATAGAGGATCTGCGGGCATGTTTGGACTGCACTGACTGGGAAGTGTTCAGGACTGCTTCCAACAGTGTGGATGAGTTCACAGAGGCTGTGACGTCATACATCAGCTTCTGTGAGGACTGCTGTATCCCATCACGTACCAGGGTGAGTTATAACAACGACAAACCCTGGTTCACAGCTAAGCTCAGTCAGCTCAGGAGGCAAAAGGAGGAAGCTTTCAGGAGTGGGGACAGGGACAGGTTTAAAGAGTCCAAGTACAGGTTTAGCAAAGCGGTGAGAGAAGCTAAACGACTGTACTCTGAGAAACTTCAGCTCCAGTTCTCAGCCAATGACTCTGCTTCTGTCTGGAAAGGGCTCAGAAAGATCACAAACTACAAACCTAAACCCCCCCACTCCACTAACGACTTCCGTCTGGCCAACGATCTGAATGAGTTCTACTGCCGCTTTGAAAGACAATGGGACAAGCCTGATACTAACCTCCACATCAGAGCCACATCAGAACCCCCCTCCTCCCCTACCAAAGGAACATCTCTCTCTATCCTGGAGAGAGATGTCAACAGGCTTTTTAAGAAGCAGAACCCCCGCAAAGCAGCCGGTCCTGACTCTGTCTCTCCATCATCCCTGAAGCACTGTGCTGATCAGCTGTCTCCAGTGTTCACGGACATCTTCAACACCTCACTGGAGACCTGCCACGTGCCAGCCTGCTTCAAATCCTCCACCATCATCCCTGTCCCCAAAAAACCAAGGCCCACAGGTCTAAATGACTACAGACCCATTGCCCTGACCTCTGTGGTCATGAAATCATTTGAGCGCCTTGTCCTGTCCCATCTCAAATCCATCACTGACCCACTCCTGGACCCCCTGCAGTTCGCCTACAGAGCCAACAGGTCTGTAGATGACGCCGTCAACATGGCTCTCCACTTCATCCTCCAGCACCTGGACTCCTCAGGGACCTATGCCAGGATCCTGTTTGTGGACTTCAGCTCTGCCTTCAACACCATCATCCCGGCTCTGCTGCAGGACAAGCTCTCCCAGCTGAGCGTGCCTGACTCCACCTGCAGGTGGATCACCGACTTCCTGTCTGACAGGAGGCAGCACGTGAAGCTAGGAAAGCACGTGTCTGACTCCCAGACCATCAGCACTGGATCCCCACAAGGCTGCGTTCTTTCTCCTCTGCTCTTCTCCCTGTACACCAACACCTGCACCTCCAGCCATCAGTCTGTCAAGCTCCTGAAGTTTGCAGACGACACCACTCTCATTGGACTCATCTCTGATGGCGATGAGTCTGCCTACAGGTGGGAGACTGACCGTCTGGTGACCTGGTGCAGGCAGAACAACCTAGAGCTAAACGCTCTGAAGACAGTGGAAATGATAGTGGACTTCAGGAAGAGCCCAGCCCCACCCACCCCCATCTCCCTGTGTGACTCCCCCGTGGCTACCGTGGAGCATTTTCGCTTCTTGGGAACCACCATCACACAGGATCTCAAATGGGAGCTAAACATCAGCTCCCTCATCAAAAAAGCTCAGCAGAGGATGTATTTCCTGAGGCAATTGAAGAAGTTCAACCTGCCAAGGACTATGATGGTGAACTTCTACACCTCCATCATTGAGTCCATCCTCACCTCCTCCATCACCATCTGGTACGCTGCTGCCACGGAGAGGGACAATAACAGACTGCAGCGTATCATCCACTCTGCTGAGAAGGTGATTGGCTGCAATCTTCCGTCCCTCCAGGACCTGTACACCTCAAGGACTCTGAGGCGTGCAGGGAAGATTGTAGCTGACTCCTCCCACCCTGGACACAAACTCTTTGTGACACTCCCCTCTGGCAGGAGGCTGCGGTCCTTCAGGACCAAAACCTCTCGCCACAAAAATAGCTTCTTCCCATCTGCTATTAGCCTTATCAACAAGGCTAGAGAGCCCCACTGTTGCTGATCAATTGCACCAATCACCAGAAAAAAATCCTTGTATGTGAAAACATACTTGGCAATAAAACTGATTCTGATTCTGAAGAGACGACCCAAAGCTGCTTCAGCTTTGACTTGCACTCTGCTTAGTGCAGGCAGGCAGGCAGGCAGGCAGGCAGGCAGGCAGGCAGGCAGGCAGGCAGGCATCATGATCCACTGTCTCTGTCTGAAGTGTTGAACAGTGTGATGACAGTGGGAACAGGATTTCCTGAACCTCTCAGTCCTGCAGCAGAGAGATGAGACATTGGCTGCTGCTGTAGCAGCTTCTCTGGTCTGAAGGATGTTGTGGAGAGGGTCCATGATGGCTGCTTCTTACAGTGCATGTGTCTGTCCCCAACAGTTCTGAGGGAATCCAGACTCCTGCCAGTCACAGACCCAGACACAGACCCAGACACTTTGAACTAGTTTGTCCGATCTCCTTGTATTCTTGTCTGACATGCTGCTGCCCCAGCAGACTGCTACCTAGAAGAGGACTCTCTCCATCACTGACTGATAAAACATGTTGTGTACATTGCTGTGTTTCCATCTCAGCTTTTAACTTATTATTATTATTATTATCATCATCATCACTGGTAGAAACGATTATGAAAAAATGTAGGGATGGATTTCATGAAGATTTTACAACTTCTTTTACTGATACTGCTTATCAGTACTTTTTTGTTACTTTGTACGAGGTAAACAAAAAACAAATCAAGAACAGAATTAACATTGATTTATTTTATCATGTTCTCAATTATCATTCTTGAGTAGCAAACTTCAACAGCATTGTTAGAACAAATCACTAGTATAGACTGATTTTGTAATGTGGAAATGTAAAACAAATGTCTTACACAATAATTTGCTACAGGTCTTTTTCTTTGTCAGTACTTTTACTGTGCAGTAGTTTACCAGCAGCCCCCACATCACTAAATCAGCCCCCAGTGCTCTGAGTGATTTGAAACTGAATTTCTGAATGACACCTAGAACAATCAGGTGGTTAATGGTTATTATCATTATTATTTATTTTTCATGAATGTTCCTATAATTTAGTTAACTCTGTGTGTGAGCTCCTGGCTGCTAGCATACAAGCTAGCGGGTTGTGGTACCCATCCTTAAAAATAAACTAAAATAAAGTGCAGTTGATATTTTAGCCCAAACTGACAGTGAAGAGGTGAAGTTGTCGAGAATGCTTTTCTTCTCCTATGTGGACTATCTCTGAAGCAGCAGTATCTCACCACTGTGCATCTCTCCTCTCATTTAGGTGGCACCGGACTTCTTTGAGTATTTCCGAGCTCTGTACCCGATCTTGCGCTCAGACCCCACCCTGTGGTGTGTTTCTGCTTGGAACGATAACGGCAGAGACGCATTGGTGGATCCGTCCAAGGCTGAGCTCCTCTACAGAACAGACTTCTTCCCCGGTCTTGGCTGGATGCTTCTTAAGGAGATGTGGGACGAACTGGAACCCAAATGGCCCTTGGCCTTCTGGGATGACTGGATGCGTCAACCAGAGCAGCGCAAGGACCGCTCCTGCATCCGGCCCGAAATCTCACGGACTATCACTTTTGGCCGAAAAGGCGTGAGTTTAGGTCAATTCTTTGACCAGTACCTTCGTTATATTAAGCTAAACACTCAATTTGTGCCTTTTACTAAACAGAATTTGTCTTATTTGCTAAAAGAGAAATATGATGAAAAGTTTATCAAAGAGGTTTACAGCGCACCACTGGTGAAAATTGAGGAACTGCAACAAGGGGGCAGCTTAAGAGGCCCTGGACCATACAGGGTGCAGTACTCCACCCGGGACAGTTTTAAAGTCTTTGCTCGAAATTTGGGGGTGATGGACGACTTGAAATCTGGAGTTCCTCGTACAGGTTACAGGGGTGTAGTCAGTTTCCTGTATCGAGGCCGAAGGGTGTTCTTGGCGCCGCCAGAGGGATGGATGCAGTATGACATCAGCTGGAGCTGAGAGACTGATTCAGAAAGTACAATGTAAATGGGGTTGAAGAGGGGAGAGAGCCTTACTCAGAGGAACACCCTCTCAAACCAAAGAATATCAGCAGTTGCAGTGGTTTGTGAAGGAATTAAAGCAGCACAGACGGGGCTGCACATCGATGGAGCTGTGAGATCAAGTGTTGCCCCAGACCTGTCGGTAGGGAAGCTTCTAAAATAGGGTGCTCATTTGGGATCAGTAAATTCAGGGCCATGTAGACTTCACATCTTTAATCTTGTAGGAAAGGAAAAATTCCACCCTTAAACACTGTTTCGAAACAGCTCCTGGCGACGTGCCTTGCTTTCTGGGCCCCTTTTTGTTTGATGTGTTATTTTATTCCTGTGAGTATTGGCCAAATGTAGACGTAACATCACATTGTTGTTGTTTGCAGCAGCTATAAGTGGAGGTTGGTAGGTATGTTTCTGTGTCAGTGATAACACAGCAGAGACCACACACAAACAGAGTGACTATCTGAGAGATCTTGGGTCATCATCTTTTTTTTTTTTTACTTTTAAGTTTTTCAAAAATGTTTTGAAATTGATGCAACTCTTCAGATCATGTTTCTGTTCAAGCCTATAAAACTAATCAGAAGCAGAACTGTGTGCAAAGGAAAATGAAAAGCTTCTACTGCAGTGTCTTTTAGTTGGTAAACAAAGGCCATATCCCGCACTGAACAGAGTCATCATAGTCATGTCCCTGATGGTTATCGTTAAAGACGAAAGGCTTCTTCATCAGTGACACAGAGAGAAGGAATTGCAATAGAAGCAGAGGAACTAACTTCCCAAGCTGCAGTTGATCCAGGACCAACAAACTCAGTATCATTGTCTGACATTTCTGTCACAGAGTCGCTCATATAACCTGTTACGGGAAGAAGCTTGGCATACTCACCAGACTGTAGAAAACCTGTAGGGTGGGGCACCCGATGGCAGGTGGATGCAAAATAATCAGCAAGATGATTTGGTCTGACCAAAAACGGTCTCTTCCACTGAAGTCAGTACAAACTGACTGGAGTGCTGAAAACTACAGAAAGGAGACAGTTCTGTTCTGTGCTGCTGCTGTAATATATCTTCTGTCTAGCAGTGGCAGCACTGAGTGCAAGGAAGACATCCTGCACCGTGATTTATACTGACTGAAACAGAAGAGACCTTACAGGTTGCTTAGAAGATTACCTACCATCAAGGTGAGTATTTTTCACCCTATGACAAATGTCATGAGCTACTCAGTGACTGAGATGTCTGAGTCTCAGGAGATAACGGCAGGATTGATATGGTCCTGAATCGGGTCTATATCTACATTAGCTTTACAACACCAGCCCCCAGTTGCACAAAACAGCTTTGAGATTTTCATTCAAGTCAGAGTTAAAAATAAAAATGGTTGCATACCCGTAAGCGTACTCCTTACGGTTCCCTTAAAATGTTCACCGAAGTATTTAAGGTTTTCTCCTTATTTTGGTCTTATACATAAGGAATCACTTAAAGTCAGTTCAGCTGCTGCTAAAAAGAGTGTTCTGCGACCAAGAAAACCCAATGGACACCCTTAATGGGGAGGAATTTATTTCACATTACAGATTTGACTGGATCACTACTTTCCACAGCTGTGCTCTTCAAACTGCTTTGCATTTAATGGTTGCTCTACAGTTGTATGCTACAGGGTGTTTCCAGTCAGTTATAGTCCACAGATCAGAGGTGTACCATGTCATTCACCATGTTTCAAACAGTCTTACCTGTTTGCTGAACACTGCAGTGAAGTTCCCATCAAAACAAGGGGAGGATGAGATGGCGGTGCACTTCTTTAACGTTGCTGGCTTCCCAAAAGTGTTGCAAGTGGCCAGCAAAGGGTCTTCTGAAAAATGCCTTGAAGTTTGTCCTTAACTAAGGAAACCTAAAGAGACTCTGTGACTTAAGTTGTTTTGTGCAACCAGCCCCAGATTTTTAGGGAGAACTGTTGTATCTCCACAGGGGACTAAGCTTTTATGGGAAAGGTGAAGATGCCAGAAAGCAAGAAGATCAAAACTGAATGATACTTCATAATAAAATAGTCCTGGGAATATTTTGTACAGGACAAGCAGCAGATGTGTAACAGTGTGGGAGGTTAAAGGGTGGAGTTTTTCTTGAATGATCAGCACTGGTGTTCGTAGATCAGGTTATGAACATGGCCTAGAAAGCAGTGTGATGACATGGCACAGCACTAAATCAATGCAGAGAGATGATCTCATGGAATTAAGGCCTCTGTATGCCTCAGATGAAGTAGGTCAGACTTATTTAAGTGTTACTACCTGTTCCCAAGGACCACACTCAGAAACGGGCAAAAAAAAAACTGCAGTCTTTGTAGTCTTGACACAGTTAATTGTATAAACGGGGATAAGTAAATATACATTTTCACAGTCTCTGCTCAAAGGCATTTCTGCTGTTGCACCTGGTTCATACACAAAGTGGACAGTAGTTGTGTGAAGAATAGAAAAAGGAAGCTCAAACCCACCCACTCATCCACACACCTGCCTAAACACAGTGCACAGTGGGTGTGATTGATGGCTCAACTGTCGAGGAAGGTTGCAGAAATTGTCAGACGCAGCTCAATTCAGATGTCAAAGGTTTTTAGACAACCTGACAAACACTATGTCTGCAGCATACTGAGGCCTTTATGTTTGATCTCTGGTGGTTGAAGAGAATCGCTTTGCTAAAGCAAATTGTACCACATTAATTCTCCAGCTCCCTTTTGCCCTCAGAGGGTCATGGATTTCTACATTTCCAGCACGCCTCTTTGTTTGGGTGAATGAACTTGGTGACTAAATATATTGAAGGAAATAATTAATATGAAGGATGAAAGAAACTGTAATGGTATGGCTATTTTGAAATTATTTAACTATCTAGAACTTGAAGGTCTAACAGGTTTGCCAAGCTGCGAATAAGATTCAGACATCACTGAGTCTGACATTTTACAGATGAAGCCCTGAAGCCCTGATATGGGGCAAGTCGTAATTACACGACATCCAAACCATGGTTTGGCCAGCTTAGGTTTGTTGAAAAACCATTGATTGTTTAATAGTTTTTGTTTGTTTCTGCAACAAGAAGGCTGAGAAATGGCTGAAGAAATGATTATCACTGTACTGTAATTAGCTTTGGGAGGTTATCCACAAGATTGATTGATTCCCATGTCTGTATGGTGACGTGTAAAACCACTGCCTGATGTGTTTATAACTTTAACACAGTATAAATAAAATCAACTATTTTGATATTTTTGTCCACATGCTGAAGGAGTCACTCTTTTTATTGACAACAGTAAGTCAGTTGTGCCATCTGCAGCACTGAGCAGGTTAACTTTAGCTTACTCTAAACCGAACCCTTGAAGATGGGACCAGTTCAAGAACACCTTGATCAAAGTGAAGAACAACACCGATTGAATCTCAGACTCCTGTCCTGTCCTGTTCTACAGAGTCTTCATCCAGTGGAAGGATTAAGGTGATCCGAAGTGTCCATATGCAGTTCTACTACCTCTGGAGTCCCTGCTCCAGTATTTTTGTAGTGGTTTACTCCGAGCTAACCATGATGCACATATGCTAACTGACTCATAGATGGGAGTTTGGTCATAGGCACCAGGGTGTCTTCAAACACTGATGGGCTGTAAATGCCACAGTCCATTATATCTTAGTCTGTTTCCATTTACACTCACCAAACACTTCATGAGGAACACCATGCTAATAGTGCTACCAATCACCTGTTCTGCCACACCCCAAAGAGGTTCTACTGGATCCAGGTCTGGAGACTGAACTGGACTCCCTGTCATGTGCCATTAGAAGATGGTGAACTGTGGCCATGAAGAGGTGAACATGATCAGCAACAATACTAAGACAGTGTGACATTCAGGCCATGATTGAGTGGTATCCTCACACCATTGCACCACCACCACCAGCCTGGACTGTTGGCACAAGGCAGGGTGGGTCCATGGAGTCAAACTCTGACCCTACCATCTGCTGCTTCAGCACAAATCCAGATCCATCAGACCAGATGGATACACCATTCCCTGCACATGAATTGGTGTTCATGGACAGAATGTGCAGTGAGACTGTGATCACCTCATCATTCTTTTGTGATTGCGTGGTTTTTTAGAGCAGCCAAGTTAAAGATACAGTGAAGTGAAAATGAGAAATATAGAGGAGACGCAGAATTTAACATCAAACTAAACAGACAACTTCACTGAGCTTCATTCATTATTATCATTATAAACTATAAACTATGCTGTAGAAGTGACATTTCCCTGTATTTACAGTTCCTGAGTGACATGCTAGCAGGTTAGCCTGGTTCCAGACATCTGAACCTCTCACCTCATTGCAGTAAGAACACCTGTGCTCAGGATACTGGTGTTCATCCTGCTGTTCAGTTACTTTTGAAGCAGCAGCTTTATTCACCACTTTTCCATCCATGGTGTCAAATTAAAATGATTCTTCAAATGTCTTCTCCAATGGTTTCCTTGATACTGAAACTAGAAGGTTTATGGCACAGCCTGTTGCACTTATACACTAAATCTTGAATTTAAACTGATCATTACAGAAGTATTTATTTCCTCACATTGAAATGGTAGTTTGAATTTGAAATAAGAAATGGCTGTAATGTAGACAGGGCAGGCTGGCGGAGATACCATGTATTTACAGTAAAATACTCATATTTGACAGTGAAGCAGTCACATGGCAAAGTCAAGAAGAGACTGTGTGGCCTGCAAACCGCTATGATCAGCACTTATCTCCGCTTCCTCTCCTCTCATCCTGTTAGATTTCTGCTCTACTTCCTGTTTCACAAACATTGTGAGGGCAGTTGTTTTACTACCACCAACACTTCTCCAGGATACAGCTGCTGATGCTCTACATACACCACCCTGCAGCCCCCATTTAGACCATCATCACATTGATTATCATGTGCCTATACAAGACAATGTGGAGAGACAGGAAATGAGGGGACAGAGAGAGGGGTAAGAGTCCAGCAGGAGGGAAATTGAATTGGGGACTTGCCTGCTTGTCCCGCCAGACGCCACTGATTTATTTATTTTGAGAGCCACGACAGAGCAGGGAGGGAATAAAGTATTGAGACAACAACAACACACAGTTGGTTTTGGTATTTCAATGGGATTTGTGGATATAAGAAAAACACTGAATAAGAGAGACTTTACCAAGCAAAAACCATATTTATTAATCCACACAGCAGTCAATAGTGTTTAGTCATATCCATTTCTCTACTGTCAGTCCTAGAACTACCTCTTATAACAAGTCAACTTATAACAGTTATCCTTCATAAAAACAACTCAATATCAAAATTAAATACTCATTCACAAATATTACATTAGAAACTTAAATAAAACAAACATTAGGAGACAGAGTCTGTCCTGATTTCCCCCTGCAGGGGGAGCCGGACCACCACCGCCGCTTCATACTCTCAAAAAGCAAATGTCACAGGATTAGGAAAATATCTGGTGCCTGACATGCCAGGTTTTATATAAAGACATTCTGCATCTACCATCATCATGAAACTGCAAATACAAAGTGACTGGAAGCCCCGGGAGCACGTGGCTCGTCTACCGCGCTGGTTCAACTGCAGACACACACACACACACACACACACACACGGAGGGTCACTGAGGGGAAACATTAAATAAACCTGGATTAAATCTGAGGAATGAATGAGAACTTACTGTATGAGGAGATGTCGATCTCGTCCGGCAGCTCGCTGATGTTCACCTCAAAGCGGTCCTGGACGTCGTTGAGTGTGCGGGCGTCGCTCTCGTCTGACACAAAGGTGATGGCCAGGCCCTTTGTCCCAAACCTGCCCGCCCGGGCCACCTGCGGCAACACACACCTTTATCACACCTGCCACCTCCAGAAGGGCTGACCTCACCTCTCAGTCTGGATCAAGACATTTAATACGCACTGTTCAGTTTATTTGCAGTTTCCTGCGGTGGTCAGATCAGGTTCTGGGTACAGCAACAGGATACGTCCTGTGATATTCTGTCATATATTTTAGTCACGACCTAAAAATACTTCCAGGTGACTGATTTGAGTCTTTTTAATTTATCAATTTATTTTTTCCAAAACACTGGATTTCATCACACAACATATTTAATGAACCTTTCTCATCTCATTTCAGATTTTAAAAAATTGATATAGAAATTCTTTATGAACTGTTTTACATCCCAAAGTTGGCTCAGTGGTGAGTTTTCTGTCCCTTTTCACTTGGCTTTGGAACTTTTTCAACTGTTGAACTACTGTATTCCTACACTCAGCTCTGTCTGACTGATCTGCAGTGCGCGCCATAGGTGCACTTGTGCATAGGAATATGGCAGTTCACGAGGTTCACGAACAGTTGACGGAAAAACAAAGTGATGAAAATATTCTAAATAAAGCGTACGCTTAAACTGATATTAGCTGTTTTTTCTGTGGGTATTTATTAAGTGGTTAAAACATGTTTTTTGTTTTTTTTTGCTGACTGTCCTCAGCAGCTCATCACTCAGCTCCTGCTGCTTCTCTACTGAGCTGATCTGACTCTACTGCAGGTAACACACCGAGTACAGATCAGTACCTCACAAAATCCCACGTCAAATAACTCTAGCTATCAGTTTAAGGGCAGGTCAGAACAGGGCCTTACCACAAGGAAAACCAAATGCATATCATTCTGCTGCTGAATATTAACTCCCCAGCACACGCACAATTTTTCCCTGTCTGAGTAGTGAAGTATTTTCAAGATTAACAAGATCCCACACTTTGGATTTTCTGCCTGACGTATGTTACTACTGTAACTGTCCTATGTTTACTGTGCTGTTGTTGTAAGACAGGAGTTGTTGTCAGAGTCCTGATTGTGACACGTGAGCGCTCGGGAAAAATGAACTTTGTTCTTTGTAACTTTGTCTTTTTCTTTCTTTTTTATATATATTTTATTACTAAATCTGTCCAGTCAGGTGGTTACATTACTGTCTAAAAACCACAGGGACCACTGACTGGCTGAGTGTCTCCAGCCCCTGTCCAGGTAGATTTTTTTTTTTGCCTGCCACAAAGCAAAACCTGGTCAGCTAAAACTCTTCTCACCACCCACCTACCTGACTATTAATGGGCCACTAAGATCACTGCTGGTTCAGATCTACTCATGGGCTCTGCTGCTGCTGAGAAGAAGAAATGCTGAGTAACACCTGCCTGATCCTTAAAGAACTGAGTTGATGTTTAAAGTCATTGCTCTGTGAGTGCAGAGGATTACTCGAACTCATACTAGCATCTGAGTGATTATAAAGTGAGTGAGTCCAGAGTGAGGTTACTGAGGACGGGACATGTTTCTCTGGTGTCCTGTATTTGGTTTTACTTGAATGCGGTCATGTGCAGCTTTTAACACACATTTCAACATCAAGGTGTACATTGCGTTAAAAACGTGAAAGTGGGTATAGGTTACATGGTTCATCTGTGTGT
Source organism: Trachinotus anak (assembly GCF_046630095.1). Classification (NCBI taxonomy): domain Eukaryota; kingdom Metazoa; phylum Chordata; class Actinopteri; order Carangiformes; family Carangidae; genus Trachinotus; species Trachinotus anak. The sequence continues at coordinate 2,571,299 of NW_027273867.1, forward strand.
GTGTGTGTGTGTGTGTGTGTGTGTGTGTGTGAGTGAGTGAGTGAGTGAGTGAGTCAGTGAGTGAGTGAGTGAGAGAGTGAGAGAGAGAGAGAGAGAGAGAGAGAGAGAGAGAGAGAGAGAGAGAGAGAGAGAGAGAGAGAGAGAGAGCCTTACCCTGTGTAGGTAAGTGTCAGAGTCTTCTGGCATGTCGTAGTTAAAGGCAATGTTGACTCTCTCGATGTCCATTCCTCGTCCAAACAGGTTGGTGGCCACCAGGATTCTCCTCTGGAAGTCCTTGAACTGCTGGTAGCGTGACAAACTACGGACACAGTGAAGTGGAGTGAAGCTCAATATTCTTTTTTTTTTTTTTAAGTAATTTTTTTGGGCTTTTTGTGCCTTTATTAGATCAGTGGAGACTGACAGGAAAGGGGGTAGAGAGAGGGGAATGACATGCAGGAAAGAGTCAGACCGATCGGGAGTCGTACCGGTGACCGCCTTGCGCTCAAATGGTACGCGCCCTAACCACTCGACTACCGGGCCGCGAAGCTCAGTATTCTATTATATCTCACTGACTGCTGCATCACAGGACAACCCCCGTGCACAAGACACGTCCCTGGGTTAGAAGACTCAAGCAGCAGAGATGTCTGCAGAGCACAGATTTGTTTAATCCAGAACAAATGTGCGGGGCGCTCAGAGAGCGCAGACCCCTGTGGTCTAACATGGCTTCGATGGGCCACATCCTCGTAGACTGCGTCCTCTGAAGGATGGGGCCCCTAAATAATATCAACTGAAAATGACATACAAATACCACTTTCCCATTGACTTGAAACAAGTGACTATGTAATTCACTACCAATTAGATGATGATGCTGTTTGTGATGTTGTTGTCTTGTTGCACTCGTACGTGATCTGTCAGCGTATTTGTTGGTACATGCCGTCAACAGGACTGGGTATCATTGTTGTATTCACATAAGCACTACATCCGTTTTTCTCATTATAGAGCTGGATCATTTTATTGTTATAAACAAGTGATTGCTTCATGGTTTCCAGGCAACCAGCTCGTCATTTAACCTGTTTAATTGGTTGTTCTAACTTTGCTTCATTTCCCCCTTTTCAGAAACAGCACACTCACACACTCGTACCCAAACCTTTAACCCTTTCAGTCCTGTGTTTTTGTGGAGTTTGTGCTTCTCAGTGTTAGATTTTCACAGATGCGTTACCGTTCCTCCTGAGGCATCCCTCGATGGATGGCGATCGCTGGGAAGTTCTGCTCCACCAGAAGCTGAGCCAGAGCGACACACCGCTGGACAGACTTCACGAAGATCACCACCTGAGCAGCACAGCAATACACTCACTCAGCTACTGTTGGCATCTCTATACTCAATTTGTGCATCCACCTTAAGAATTAAGGCCTCAGTATGCTTCAATTAATTTGCTTGTTAGATTATCTAACAATGCCTGAAACCTCCTTCCTGAGAGCAGAATCATGGGGGGGTACCTACAGTTTGACTTCACTTTGGTCGATAAGGTTCATTTAAAATCTATAGGAACTAGAGCTAAAGGTAATCATCAGCCGTTGCACTAACACACAATAACATTATTTTACATTATATAACATTATTGTTTTAGTGCAACAGCTGAGTCTTGATTAAAAATGTGATTCAGGTGAGGGTGACCATCGCAGTCTGAAAAGGGACACTTTCAGCCTGCTATCAAAAATGTGCAGTGAGTCCGGAGGAGTTGGTCCAGAACACAGAGCCACAGGAACCACTGGGTCTTCAAAGTGACGGGAAAGCCAACTGTCCAGAGGCAGAGGAAGGGTAGGGAGATGACACCCAACCAAATAAGATCCCTAGTGGGGGCTGAATCTTCCTGGTGTTGTACTGAATCTTCAGGAGCAGGCTTTTGTTTGCTCAGGACGCCAGCTCATGGTCCAGGGTCACAGCCAGGTTCCCCACTGTTAGAGCTGGCACCAGCACAATACTCTCAATGGTGATAGACAGGCCTTGGCACAGACACCCTTTCCCCTGAAGGAACCCATGCTCAGGCCCGTTCAGGTTCAGCTTCAGGTAATGCCTTAACCTCCAAATATTTGCCAGGACAGCAGTGATGCCTGTCTCCTCTTCGGTGTCAGATGTGGAGAACGAGAAGAACAGTTGGGTGTCATCAGTGTAGCCGTGGCAGGAGCAGCTCAGGCACTACATATACTGCATATACTATATAGACACCCAAAAGATGGTGACGTCTTGTGGGGAGACCAGGCTGTAGTCAACAGGAGACCAAAATAAAATGGTTCAACTAGCTAAAACTAATGTAACAGTTCTGCAATAAATCCTTTTTCATGAGGGTTGTAATGTTTGGGGCTGTACTAGCTTTAGCGAGGTGAACCAAATAAACTGCCAACTGAGTGTATTTATTTGTAGCTCTGCGATCAATTCACCGAGGCTAAAAAGAGGGGGCTGAAGGGGAATCAGACGGGAGCAGCTAGATTTGGGACAGTGGTCAAATGACACATCAAACAGTCTCCCTCATTTGAAGCATACTGATGCCTTTAAGAGTTCATAAATCTGTCCCGAATTCTCATCAATAGAGAACCCCCCCCCCCCGGCTAATAGATAACACAGTACCTGGTTGAACTCTAGTGCGTCCAGGAGGTCAAAGAGCTTTCTGTTTTTCTCATTGTCCTTCAGCTTGACGTAGTACTGCTGCAGCCCATGCAGAGTCAGCTTGGTCTCATCGTCCACAAAGATTTCCATCGGCTGGAGCAGGCAGGAGTTGTAAAGGGTTAGGTGGGGTGAGGAGGTTGAAGGAAGGACATGGGTGTGGAAGGAAGGACATGGGTGTGGAAGGAAGGACATGGTTGTGGAAATAAGGAAGTGTGGAAGTGGAGTTTATTAAAGCTAACAGGGCAGATTAACAGAGAAATACGACAGTATAAAAATGTGTGGGGTCGGGATGCAGGGAAATGTATCAGTAAAGGAGGCACCAAGGGACAGAGGGCAAACCAGTGGTGAGGCAGAAAGTCACTGAGAGAAAGTTCCATCACTCCAATGGAGTGATGGATAGGTAGCAGAGAGGAGGCTGTGGGGTAGTTAACCACCCCCAAAACACACATACACGCACGCACGCACGCACGCACCTTAACACTCAAGAGACACTAAACTGAGTGGATCTGTCCATGTGCCACTGAGAAGATGAAAATAACAACACAACAAATTAACTCCTGAGCTTTCTCTGTTCTGCTTTGGCTCCTCTTAGACTCCATCAGTTCGGGTTCTAATGCCAATGCAGCCGCAGAGTCAATGCACTAACCTGTCTGCTTCCTGATCTAATATAACAACCAGAAAACTGCTTCTTCTAACGATGCACAGCTGTCAAGCATTTAATGGACCTGCATTACAGAGCTTTACCTGGTCCTGGGTTATTGTAATGCTACAGAGATGACAGTCCATTATTTTCATTACAGATTAAACCTGCTTTTCTCAGTTCATCAATTAAATTGTAACAGTCAAGTTAGACACCTTTGTGTGTCCCTTATGGTTTGACCAGTAACACATCTACCTCACAAATCTACGTTATTACCTTAAAAAGATGTACAGCTAATGTGTTAGCAGACACTTGCCCTCTGACACATCCAGCAGACACAAGCAACATTAACATTCGCCTGGTGTGGTGTTTGTGTCCACCTGAAGAATCTAAGTCCAGTACTCCCTCTTTTTCAGCTCTGTGTTTGGTCTCCACCACCTCCTAAATGCTCCACTGTGATCACCAGCTGCTCTCTGACTGTGCATGCTGTACGGAGCGTTTTCTGAGCTGCCTGATACTGCAGAACTGAGGATGGTGAGAGTGGCGAGACTGAACCACAACAGTAAAGTTTGAGACCATAAAAGCAAACGAGGCTGAAACGCTCCTCAGAGCTGAGGGGAACTTATGCAGGTGACGGCCCTCTGTGCCTTCGTCACTTCAATCGACTCCTTTTGCATTACACACAGTCACCAGTCAGCAAAGCCTGTACGGTGCCTCTAAAAGCATCATTTATACACTCCTCTCTGTTGGCTGATTTCTGTCTCCACAAGTAAACAGCACTAAAAGGGTTAAAACTGTGACTGAGAAGTGCAGTGAGTTTATCTACCAGACAATCAAAACACAGATTTTCAAACTTTTCCAACCTATAAACGCTCTGAACTGTACTCTGCTTTCTACACACGTGTCTGGATTATAGCTCAGGAACAAAATGAATTTAAAATAAATGTAAATTTTCATCTGTAAGATATATGTTTTTTTGTGTGTTCCTTGCTTTGGTATTATTTTTTAAATTTTATTTGTTTGGGGTTATTTGTCTGTATATTTTTGTGGATTTTTCTTTTTTGTGTGTTTCAAATTCAAGATCAGGGTATTGTGTATTGTCTCATCAGACAACACATGGGAGGAAAGGGGTGATTGCATCCTGAGGAATTTAGTATCTGGGCCCATATTTATCAAACTGCGAGCAGAAGACAAATTTTTCACTTCCTGGTCACTCACTCAAGAGTAAAAACTAATTATCATATTTCTTTGGACTTAAAAGTAAGTAAGTAAAACTCTAAGAGTCAGATAAGAGGTCCTGGGTCCTAGACAAGGATAGATTAGTATAATATAGATTATTATTAGAGTATCAGCTGATCCGGCCCAAGTGCTGATGGCTGCAGTACGCAGGCGAGCACACACTTTCTGAGGCGTACTTTGAGTAACTGTCATAATGAACACTAAGTTGTCTAATGCAATATATAGAAAAGGTGCAGTTTTTGATATCTTGATTTGCTTTTCACTGAGGTGTAAACAAGAATTTTTCTTTAATTAAACATTTTATATGTTTTCATGTTATCGTATGTTTTCTGACTTCCTGCTACACTTCACTACATATTTCTATCATTTAAAAAAACAATGAAATAAAATGAAATTGGCCATTGCAGAATAAGGTTCCGCTGAGATAATGTTTGACTGTGATACATGTGACTAATCATGTGATGACAAGAGAGCTGCTATCAAAGGTTCCTCCTACACTTCACTGTAGGCTGGACGGAGCCCTTGGCCTGGCCTGGCCTGGCCTGGACCCTAACACATGGGCTCATAGATGAATCTTGCCATGTTGCTACCAGGAGGTAAATCTACAACCTGTGACAGTTCCTGAAGTTAAAGCTCCACAGTTTACTCTTCTCCAGTGTTGTATCTGAAGAGCTGATCTCCATCAGAAGATATATTTGTGGTTTTAAGACCAAAAACCATCTCAGTGTAGTTTTACATCTCTCTGGAGCTCTAGTAACAACAGGTCAGTCAGCCAATCAGAATAGAGGATCTGAGTCTCTCTTCTGATTGGCTGACTGTTTTCTGAGTGATCCAATAATAATAGAGCAGATTTCAGGTAAACACTCAAAGAAACAAAATCCTGCAAGGTTGGATGGTGAGTTGAGGTGGGTGGGGCTTGGGGCATGGCTGAGAGCAGTGACTGCTTTGTTGTGACGTCACAAAGTTCCAGAAGTTATTTTTTCAGTTTCAGACTTTTGGCCCCGATGTGGCGTGTGGGGCGTGGCATCAACAGACAGGCGTGGAATCATGAGTGACATCATAACAAACACAGCAAAGGAGGCTGAGGAGCATCTTCCTCGATTACGTTGCATTCAGGAAATGTAGATACTGTGAGAAGAATGACCCAACTATTTCTATCCACCACATTCCCATGATTAGCAGTGAAAAAACTGACAGCTCCGTTTAGCAAACTGTTTTAGAGCACACTTGGCGTCCTATTTGGTAGGACAGCCTTCTGGCACCGGAGTTTAGAAGAGAAATGTTAGCTACTGTTTGGATATATAATCTGGGAAATTATGCTAAATATTATGCTGAGTAATTTTTGTAACATAGGGGCACTGGCTCACTGACCTGTTGTTACTAGCATAGGGCTAGAATTATGCTATTAGTTATGCAATTAGCCGTAATGAATTTTACAATCCATACACTGTCCAGCTCAAGTTTTTGCCTCTAGCTAACAGCATAATTCAAGATCAAAACTTGAACTTTCAGTTTCAAATTTTAGTTTTTCAATTAAAAAATGTTCTGGTCCTGATTTGGCTCTGTAATATAGAACCTAGACCTGCCTTATAATCAAAAAACACATGGCCATCTACCTTTAAACTATACGCCGATTTCTGATATCTGGTCTTAAAGCTGCAGTAGACAATTCAAAAACAAACAAATGGCATTTGTACCACACTAGCAGACCAAGTCTGTGTCGTATTACCTAAAGGTCTGACGCCACCTTTTCAATGATTTGGAGTTTCTATGGTTTTAATCTATTTGCTATGGGTCTGTGTATGTGTGGCTTGTTCAGTATCAGGTGCAGGTGGCTACAAAGCAGTGAACTCAGCGCCGCAGCAATGGAGGCAGTGAGAAAAAGAGTGTAGACACGTGTCGGAAAAGGAAGGATTTTCTGCCGCAGATTAGATGCTTTCTCTGTCACTCCCTGCCTTAAGACCAGACATTGCATATTGTAGCTTTAAGGGTGAACTAAACTAATGTGCGTCAGGCTGAGGCACAGCGATGGCCAGTCATAGCAGTAAATGGCTATGACATGACGGCGCAGTGGGCAGACGTTTCCCCACATTCCAGACGCACTGAAGCGGATGCTTGCAGTAAAACTTCTTTCTTGCTTGTAACTTGGATTCACGGAGGTCGCAGGGCAACGCGGACTCTGCTACCTGCTGTTCCAGCAGGCTTGACACAACAGGGGGAGGAGTAGTAGAGGTGTGGAGGGAGTAAGAGCAGGCATGATGGATGCAAGTGGGGAGTCGTATTTACATCTTGCATGAACTTTCTGCAGACTGGACGGATCTCTTTGCTCAGGGTGGCGCTGAACATCATGACCTGCTTCTCATGCGGAGTCATTCGAAAAATCTCCTGGACATCTCTGCGCATATCTGAAGAAGAGAACGGTGACTCAGGTCAGCGTTCGCACACTCATATGCACTCATACATGCTATTCTAATAGCAGTGAATAAGGAATAAGAGATGATGAACTCCACCCTTGGTTACAGTTACAGTTTTAGACATCAGTTAGTTATTTCATTATGTATTTCCCCGCTCTTCTAATTCAGCTCATGGCTTCCCACATTACCATAATTGCCTTTAAAAAACAAACAAACCAAAAAAGGGTGGACGTGTGGCTTTAGTTAAGCATTTTGGAAAATACGCTTGTTTGTTTTATTTCCAAAGCAACTTTTCATCTCACTCTTGGAAAAAAATACAAACACATATTTCCCCAAATACTGAACAAATTTTTTAAATCATAATGTAGGTGTGTGTTAGATTTACTCTATATGAAGTGTAGCCAACTGTACATTTTAAAACAGAAACACACAACATAAACAAATTATTTGTATTCCATTTAAAAAAAAATTAAAATTAAAGATATTTTCTGACTTTTCAGTATAAGACTCAACTTGTCAGCACCCCCGAGAGGACAAACCATATAATTGTGACACTGTTTCTATTCTTATAATTTATTATAGTTATTATTATTTATTAGTTTTTTTTGAGCTGCAAAATCTGAAAAAAAAAACAAACTGACAGCAGCCTGGTTTGTTTAGTGGTGTAGCTCTGTGTCACTCATTGAGTCACTGTGAGGGAAAACTGCTGAAGTGAAAACAACACAGCTGAAATAAGATTAATTAAACTTTATCATCTAAATCATTTTTGTTGATGCACCTGATGTAGAAATTAGTGTGTACTGCTACAGGTCACAGAACACGGTGCAACACTGACTGAGACGGGAGCTTAATGGAACTTGGAACCGCCTATCAGAACCCACAGAGGAACCTGCAAGTAGTGTGACTGCCAAACCCCATAGCTCGTCGGGCGTATTGCTGTGAGCGCGACGTGAAGCAACAACAGCCACTTCACACAGCTGCAATACAGCTGAATAGGATCAGTAAGAGAAGGCTGATACCGACGCACAGACGGGAGCAAAACTAAACTCCACTCAGCTAAAGCACTGAAATCTGAGGACAGAGACATGAACAAGAGACAGTTGGATCACCTCATGTCCTGCCACCATCTCCATGACAACAGAACACATATGAACACACAGTATTAGCAAATCATCTACTCCATATAGGGTACCTGTGGTGTGAGTATAAGGTTTATACAGAGTCACTGAGTCTGCAGCCAGCATTACGACCGCACATCTGTCATAGGGGCGGGACAAGAGACCAAAACTGACTCTAGTCACTGGCACAGCTGTACAGAGCGGGAGGAGAGCATCACCACTGTCGGTGCCTGCTCTACACTGGACTCCATGCTTTAAGTTTGGGGGCTGAAAAGTTATTCTGCTGACAAAGCTTGAATCAGCTGCAGGACTGCAGCTATTGATTACTTTAGGAATCAAGTATCCTACTGATGATTCTGATTATCTCTGTCTCTCTGTCTCTGTCTCTGACACATGCAGTTTGCTCTGCATGTGTCTGGAGACTGTTGCTGGTTGATGCTACAGTATCGTAAGTTAAATTAACCACAGTAATTGGTCACAGTTATGGTGATAATTAAAATTAAACAGTAACACTAACTGTCAGCCGAAAGCAGTAACTGTCTCATCTCTAACGGTGACGACTGAGACTCATATGGATCAAATGAAGCTTCAATGCAGAAAATGTGCCTCGATGGCTTTGATAAATTGAGTTAATGATTTTCTCGAGGAATCGTTTCAGCCCTAATCAGCACTGAAAATATCTTGGCTTGGTGTCACATCACTTCTACAGTAATTCTGTGTGAAAGTCCATAAGAAAAAGAAACTACATGAGACAATGTAATGGAATGTAAGAAACATCACCAGTATTTTAGGTGGATTTTCCCTCTAAATATAAGACATGCTATGACAGGACATATTTACTGACCAAGCTGCTCGAGCATCTTGTCACACTCATCCAGGATGAAATGTTTGATGTGCCGCAGGTTGAGCGTCTTGTTGCGCGTCAGAGCCAGTATCCTGCCTGGTGTTCCCACCACGATGTGAGGACAGTCCTTCTTTAGCACCTCTTCATCCTTCTTTATAGACAGCCCTCCAAAGAACACTGCCACCTGCAGTGACACACACACACAGTCCTTACATGTTGTGATACAGTGCAGATTCGGGCTGTGGGGAAGCATCAGGAAACGTGTTTTACCTTGACGGTGGGCATGTACTTTGAAAATCTCTCGTACTCCTTGCTGATCTGAAAGGCCAGCTCTCTGGTATGGCACATCACCAGGACTGACACCTGGAGCAAAACAATGACAGTGACCATCAAGTTCCTCTTATGACTTTCTATGTAAAACAACATTCAGCACCAACTAATGGAATTTGATGATAATTTCTCTGCAGCTGCTGAGCTTCATGTAGAAACATGGGGGAGGTGATGTGGTCTGCTCACTCTGTCTCCTCTGTCTTCAACTCAGGTCACAGCCTGATGTCCATAGATTTCTTTATACTGCATCCAGCCAAGTTTTCAGACAAACATACTCCAAAAACCCCTTCTGCCTCATACAATACAAACCAAGTTTCACAATATGACAACCACTGACGAATCAATTAACTATCCCATCAAAGAAGCTGAGTCACCTATCAGTTCAGTCCAGCAGCCATATGATCATACTTTAGAGAAATCCTATTCAAGGCTGATCCACCACACATGACAAGGAAAAACAACGATAATGGTAATGTAAGAAATAATGGAAAATAAGAACTGAAGTGCTGTGAGTGTCAGTGTCATAAAGTCTGATGACTGGGGAACACCTCCACCTTTCAGCCAGGGAAGAATTAGATATAATTACAAAACAGCTCAGTGTGGAGTCTGCAACAGCTCTGTATTTACCAGGACGTCAACCTGGACGTAGACTCTGGGTCTGAAAAGTGAAGCCGATGCTGAAGAGCCTTAAAGCTGCATTCTATCTACTGACCATCAGGGGCCGACTCCACTGGTTGTAAACAGAAGTCTGATTGTATTGATGTCCATGTGAAAACGTCTCTACTTCTCACTGATTTATTACCTCAGTAAACGTTTTCCTGATTAGTTCATGGTCTCAGTCTCTAGTTTCAAGTCTTCTTCAATACAACATGATGTTCAGTTTTTACATTATGGTCCATTTAGAGGAAAATAGACCATAAAGCAGGGGATGCATTAGGGCGGGGCTTCTGTGTGATTGACAGACTGTACCACACAATCAGCATAGAGTACAGAGCAGGTCAGCTCCACCCCTCACTCCTCCTCAGCTCAACCTTCTCCTCCAAACATGGTTTCTTCTGGTTTCAAAAAACCAAGATGCCAACGACCAAATTTCAAACTGGAGGCTTCACAAACAAACCAGTGGGTAATGTCATGTTGGGTTGACACTTACACTGACACCAACATACTCAGAGCTGACCCCTTGTGATCGGATCACTGAAGACACATATTAATTCCAGGTCTGAACAAGTGACATGTTCTGTCTGTCTGCATCTCCTCCACTCCGTTTCAGCACTGTGTTCAGCGCTGCACCACTAATATAGCAGAAATCACTTAACCATTCCAGCACAAACTCACTCAGCTGTGGGGCTCAGGTTTCGTGTGCCAAAGAGAACTACTGGACTAAAGGAACAATACAGGTCATGCACTTCTGGAGATTTTCCTTAATAATAATAATAATGCCAAGCTAAGACAGTTGGGTGACATTCCTCGGGAGACGGGACCCTCCCATCCTCCTGAGCAGACATTTCCTGTAGGTGCAGATGCTGAAAGGACAAATCAACAGATTCCACAGTGATCCCTGTGTCCCACAGCCAGACCTGTGCTGGGTCACTGAGGCTGCCTCGTAAGGATACTCACAAGTCATCAACTGTTGATGTCCTGAAAACACATACATCCTTTTTCAGCCCCTGTTCAAACAAAATGCTGGCGAAGGAGACACTCAGCCACGTGCCATCACATCTCAGCTGTTCTCCAGCCTTCAGGACTCAGGAGGAGAACCTCAGTCTAACCGAGAGCTTCAGCCATCGACGTTCTGATGAGCCCTCTGAACAGAGCTACTTCTTCATGGCAGACTAAATGCTACTTGTGACTCGCTATCACAAAGTCACAAGATGGCTGGAGCTAGCTGGTTAGAATGCTGACTTCAGCAGAAGAAAAGAAATAGACAGAAACAGAGCATTGGCGTTACTTTCCACCTCTGGAGACAGCTGCTGGTGACTAAAGGAATGAAGTTTGATGCTGTACTCACGTGTCTTCTAGACTGGCCAGTAAACAGCTCTTAATGCTAACATTGGCTATGCAGCAATAGAAAAACTTACAAAGAGCTTCTTTTACATGGCTTAAAATTTGCAACCCCACTCCAAATCCTTCGTAAAATAATTTCAAACACCAATCTTACATTGCACAAGGTCCAGAAGAGCTAATAAATGCTTAACTGCTATTTCCAGTGTCTAGAATATAATTTGATTTCTTCTAAGTGTTTATACTCTGATAGAGACCTGATTTTAAGAAGGATAATGTTTCAATTCCAGTGTCTTTTTCTAATCGTATTAAGAATATAGCTTGAGGAGATTGAGATTGAAAAGACATCACTGTCTTCAGCCCTAAGCACTGCCTGCAGTCAAACTGCATGCAGTCCCAACAGCTTTCACCAACATGGCAGGGCAACCTCTACATAGCCTGGCATGAGATACACAGGGCAAAACAGTCTGAAAAGACCTCTGCAGTCACCGATGCAATGGGGTTTGGGCCTGGTAATAATGAAAGGTAACTCAGATGTTTATATCAACATTTTTATCAGCTGGGGGATCACCTGTCCAGTGACGGGCTCCAGCTGCTGCAGCGTGGCCAGAACAAACACTGCAGTCTTCCCCATCCCAGACTTGGCCTGACAGAGCACGTCCATACCAAGGATCGCCTGAGGGATGCATTCATGCTGAACTGTAATAAAAACACACACCCAACATGCCTCTGTTAAGGCAAAGTGAAAGCAGTCTATTCCAGGCAAAAGGAAGTAAAGAGAGAAAACGCTATCGTATGAAGCATTACAAGGAAAAACAAATTTGTCTACTTCTCTCTTCAGTTTATTGGAACCCTAAAACCCTCAGATCCTTTCTTGCAGTTCACCAGCTACTTACCCTCAGACGGATGCTCAAACCCACAGTCCACTATAGCTCTGAGCAGTTCAGGTTTCAGCAGGAAGTCTCTGAATCCAGAGGAGTGAATGGACACATAGGAGCCCTTCACTCCCTCCTTCCTTATCGACATGTCACCTGCACCTCCAACATCCCCGACCCCTGCAGCCTCCACCTCATCCTCCTCATAGTCCAACAGCTCGTTGTCCACGTCATTCTCAGTCATCCTGACACAGCTGCAAAACACGCATGTTGTGCTATTGTATTAAACATCAGTACGTTTTTTTGTTTTGTTTTTTTTTGTTGGTGGTGGTGGTGGTGGTGGGTGGGGGTTGGGGGGGCGTTGGGGGGGGGGGGCACTGTTCTTTGAACATCACAGACTCCCCTTCCACTTCTGTAAAGAAGTAACGTCAACCACACATACATAAAGATGAGGGGCAAATAAATACATACATAGTTCTTTAATTTGTCATAGCGCTGAACAAAACTGAAATAAATAAATAGTCAATAACTTAATCTACTGAAAAGTTAATGAATTAGTTTTTATATCATTATAACTCTAAACTATTTAACTGATTAATCACGAAATAATTGATATATAATAATAAAAGTAATTGTTAGTTTTAGGTTTAGTTTGCTGTCAAGCCATAGCTGTTATTCCAAACAGTGCGTAATGGAGCGTCCCCATATATTCTGGGATGTCTGTGGTTAGGGTGTTTCCCCACACATAGACTGTACATTCAGGTATATTAACGACTTATTTTAGCATTAAATTTTTTTTTTCATTTGTCAGAGAGGACATGGACAATCTCCCCTTTCTCTACCCATTCCCTACCTGTTCAGTCACCCACCACTGTCTAATTTGTCTGTGAAAATGAACCATAAATATTCTTTACACCTCTCATGATGAAATAAAAGATCTCTAATTTAGTGTTTTGTGTTGTTGCTTCACTGCAGAGCTGCACAAAGCACAATGATTCACTCAGCCCCTTTGTAAATGGGAGCACTGGGACAAATCACGCCACATTGTTGGGCCAGTAGACAAAACATCCATAAAGTCATTACCATACCTGGCCGTCTTCACCAGCTGTCTCTGTGTGCCTGTCATTCAGGGTGTACACGAGAACATGCTGCGTGCTGGCCTCACTATACAATCATAATATGTAATCAACCCTCACCTAACAATAGGCCAATGGCATAGGCAAAGAGGTAAACAATCCTGACCTGCAGAAATCCACATTGTTTTTACCCACAAGTTTTGCCTCTCCCAACGCTTAATGCAGTGTAGCTCCTGGCAGTGTCTAAAAGGTTATTGGTGTGATATGTGTGAAAAACCCATTTATATAGCAAAAAAAGTAGTTTTTTTGTTTATTGATGAATCCACAGTCCCCAAGACGATGCTGACAGCTTGTCTGATGATGCTGGCGGAAGGGTTTATGCAGCGATAGATTTCAGATGAAAATTGTGCTGCCATGCAATTGGCTGTAAACAGCGAACACGACAGGCAGTTTGGAAACTGAGGGATTTTGTTTTTGGTAGTTTGTTTTAAGAATCTAATTTTTTTAATTCATCTGCAGATAACAAATCATATTAACATAGCTGTCAAAAGAAATCCGGTACAAGGTTGGCTTATGTGCATAAAGGGTAGTTATAGTGCAACGTTAACCTGTCAAAACCAAACTTAAGTATTTGAACAGCTAGCTGCAGTTAGCTCGACGGCTAACAAGCAACTCATCAAGTCGCCTGCTAAACCAGTTCCCTGCTCAAATCTGAACTTTACAATGTAACCAATATATTGCGAAATGTAATAATCATGCTGTCGGGTTAAAATGACTTTTAACAACCAACATACCTTAACTACGAGAGATAAAAATGAACCTCCACGTCTGTTCAAAATGAAGCGCTAATGTTGGCGTACCCCAATGACGTCTCTGTATGCGACGGTAAGGGGTAGAAGGACCCCGCAGTGTGTGACCACGCAGATGCCAAACTTTGAGCAACATTACAGACGGAGACGTGTGATCTTTTCGCTGAAACTGCTTGTTATTTGTAACGATACTTACACATCAAACAGGTAAGTAAGTAAATTCTGGTCTGGAAACTAATGTCTGTGGCTAAGTTGAATGTAACGGTACCTAACAAAGGCATATTTGGTCCAGTTGGCATGTGCTAAAGTGGCATGCTCCTGAAGTTCCTGTCGCCGTCCCATGTTAATGTTTAACTTTATTTAGTAGGCAAGCTCTTAAGTGTGTGAAACAGTCTCGGCACAACACAAACATCAAAAACAATAATCGTAAACCTAATATTGCAACTATGCTAATATGTATTTAAAAAAAAAAAAACAACAGTGTCAATTGTGTTAAATCATTTAGTACAGGACTGATCCTCCGTTTCTTGACACAGGGATGTCGAGTTTTGGTGGTGATCCCAACTTCTGCCCAGAATGTGGGAACGTTCTTCCTCTCCCAGGAATACAGGACACAGTCCGCTGCCCCCGCTGCTCTTTCTGCATCCCTGTTGCAGGTACCAACTGTCAGTGTGGTCCTCTCTCATGGTCTGAATGCTCCTAGAGGCAGACAAGAGGAGAGACTTGGCTGCCTTCCATTCATGTATAGCCTACAGAAGGCTGTACAGTAGCACAGAAACACTGTCCACCGTACACTTGTCTGACCAGAGTTGATCTGTACCCCTTTACAAATGAAATGTCACAATAAACTCTGATCTGCCTCCTAGAGGCCTTCTGTAGAATTACATTTCATTTGAGTCACAGGGGAAGAGCAGCTGACATTTAGAGAACTGGGCCAACAATTTTAAATAAAAACAAAAAACAAAACATGTTCTTACTTCCCTCTCGTGGTATCTATCCATGCCTTAATATTCAACAGTAAAGTCTTTCCAGAAACAATGTCCTTATTACACTAAATAGTCCACACACTTCCCTGTCCACATTCACTGGAAAAAAACAGTCAATTTTTTTCACAACCGCACAGATATACGTGAATTATCCTTTACATTCATGTATTTTATTGTGCAGAGTTTTCAGGCCAGGAGATCCACTCTACAGTGATCTTTAACCCTGTGGAGCAGTCGTCAGTGGCTCTGGAGGACGAGGAGGACTCTGAACTGAAGGGACCTGTGGTAAGAACAGACCAACTGCTGCTCCTTCACTGTTGTGTGTGATGGCAGCAACCGAACATTGTGTCAATGAGGGCTTCTTCTTCCTCTAGATTGACAGACGTTGCTCTCGCTGCAATAAAGAGGGGATGGTTTACCACACCAGGCAGATGAGATCTGCTGATGAAGGACAGACTGTGTTCTTCACCTGTATACACTGCAGGTAATCAATCAAAATCACATTGAGCTATTTCTGGAAACCTGATTTCTCACATGCCATGTAAACAGGAAACCTGATTTCCACAATCGGGGTCAGGGATTAGAGAAACCAATTTCTCTGCCATGTTTACTTGTAACCAGGTTTCTAATTGAGTTTTTATAAGTACACATAAGCATAACAGAAGACTACAGGCAGAGAAAGTGTAAGCAGAGCAGCTGGATGAAAGCAGAAACACACAGTGATGCATCTTTGTATTAAAATCATTCCATCCAAAGTCTGACTGAAACTGAAACTAACTCAAAGTCTAAATAAGTTGATCTTCACACTTAATATTTGACTGTTTTTTAAACTCAGACATGTTCGTGCTGCCAGGGAAATCTCTGCTCTGTTTGTCAGGCTGTCCGCCCCACCCATGCACACACAGGTGCTGTCTCTGCCACTGCCACTTTAAAATTTGCAAATAATTTTTCCAAAACAAGGTCACAGGCAGGGGAGAGATCTGATCACTGATCTGCTGGGTGTATACACAGAGTTACAGTAACCTGGTTATCACAGTGCAAGTAAAAATGATCTGTGATTACCATCATAGCCTGGTTTCTCTGAGTAACCTAGTTACTTCAGCGCATGTGTGCACACTGAATATGAACACACTTTGTGTTGTGGAACATTTCATACTGTCTTGTGATTTTTTTTTTCTGCTGATTTTTGTTGTTACAGGTATCAAGAGAAGGAGGACTCCTGAGAAGACATCTGCTTCACCCTCTCCTCTCCTCTGCCTGTGTTGGTTTCAGATATTTGGATAGATTGCAAATATAAGTTTAAAGAAGCAAATAGTCAGTGGGCCCTTTACATCTTTGGCTGTGCTCTGCTGTGCACTGCAGAGCTTTCAGCTGCATCTCATGGTCTTCATCACTGAATGGAGTTCAATTGTCACTTATGATCTACTGATGAATGCTATGAGATACAGGTACAGCTTGTAAGAGGACCTAAAGTTAAGATATTTTTGTTAAACTACAATTTTCAAGAACAAGAGTTAATTTTAATGGTGAATAGAATTTTTTGCTTGTTTTTTTAGAACTCTTGGGACATCAAACCAACTGTAAATACAAAACTGAGATATTATCAGCTTAGAAAGTTGTTATGGTGAATGTGTTAGGAAACAGTTGCTTATTTTCATACCTGACAGAAACAGAGCAACGTTATTTGGAGTCATATTTGTGTCACCTGATGAATCTAAATATCTGAGTCCAGTGCTCCCTCTCTTAGCTCTGTGTTTGGTCTCCATCATCTCTTTAGCTGCTAAATGCTCCACTGTGTTCACCAGCTGCTCTTTGACTGTGTCTATTTGCTGTTTGCTGCTGAGCAGGTAGAGGACAAGTTCTGTTACAACTATGAAAAGCAAGCAGGCTAAGTAAGTGACGTGATCCGTCTGTCTATTGATCTCCTCCAGCAGGGCTCCTAATAGGCAACTAATAGTGCTGTCCATGGTTCTGAAACAGCAGCTGAGCAATGACAGTAAATAAAAGAATGGCAGGAAATATAACATTAAATATGATCTTTCCTCCAATTCTTTTATTTCCTACTGACTATTGCTTAGCTGTTGTTTCAGAACCACGGACAGTGCTGTTAGTTGCCTGGTATGTTCCCTGCTGGAGGAGATCAATAGACAGAACACATCACCACTTGGAAAAATCTGGCCAAAGAAATGTTTTCTATCACAGGCAAATTTCAGCCAATCAAGCTGCCATCAGGCTTGTCTCACTCTCCCTCAGGAGAAGTGCAAACAGTGGCAGCAATTTCCTGAGTCCGTCTGCTCTTTACACCCCAGCCCTGGGCGGAGTATGACGAGGAGGACCTGGCGACACTCTTCAGAGGAGATCCTCGAGGTTCAGACAACAGCAACCATCTTCTTCGGGATGTCTCAGGTCTACGCAATCAACAGCAGCTGCTCAATATGTGCAGCAATGGTGGGTCAGAGAGATGGTTCTTATTGGAGGAAGCAGGACTGGACAACTTTTTGGATGTGGTGCTGAAAACTTGGGTTTCACTTGAACAGTAGTCCTAGATTTCTAGTGATGGACTTCACATTGGCAGACCAGGACCAAGGGCACTCTGAATGGGACTGATGGAGTTTGGTGGATTGAACAATATGATTTCTGATTTTGAGTTGTAAGAAGTTATGTGCCATCCAACAGTTAACGCTGTTGAGATAATCTAAAACAGCAACTAGGCTTTGTGGATCATCAGGTCTTACAGGAAGGTATATCTGTGTGTCATCCACGTAGTGATGAAAAGAGACATTGTGGCCTTGGATGACTTGGCCAAGTGGAAGCATGTAGATGGAAACTACAATTGGACCTAACATTTTTTACGATTTTTCTTCCCATATTTTGTTTCCAAGACACCTGGGGATGTTAGGTCCATACTTGATCTGTGCTTGCTGAGCACACACATTGCGCAACATCCCTTCCATAAGCCAACAATCAAACAATCGCTGGAATGCATCCCGCCTGGCGACTGGAGGACATCCATAGATCTGAATCATCAAGTGTTTTCACTGATATAGCGCTTCCTGATTACCTCTGTGTTCATTCTGCTTGTGTCAGCAGAGATGGTCATTTTGAATATAACACAGTAATGATCAGAAAGGGCAACATCAGTCACCACAACCCCAGAAACACGCAGACCCTTAATTAGCTCTAAGTCAAGGTGAGGGTATTTCGGTGACAAGTCATTATGAGCATTCAACACAAAACCGATGTTTATGTGATTTTAATGTCACTTTTTATTCATTTTCTCCAAGACAGCTTAAACTATAAATCCTCCTGAGACCTGAAATAATTTAAGTTGTTAAGTTTATTTCAATTATTATATAAATATTACACTGACAGAAAAAACATGTCACAGTAAAAAAAAAAAAAAAAAAATTCAAACTCATAGTCTTTTTTGTGGACACTGTAACAGTGATTGTATCTCCCTACTGTAAAATAATCTTTAATAATTTTTGAAAAATGACACAAGCAGAAACAAAATACAAGATTTGTTGTAGGACTGAAAGAAAAAAAATATTTTCAATCTTGATTGATCTGTTGATTTTTTTTTTTTATTTTAGTTTTTAAAATGTGATGACATTGTGTAAAATGTACATTTACAATTCAACTGAAATCTTTTGTTACAACCACAGAAATGTAAAATGATGAAGCAACGGGTAATACAGGATTATTACCCAGCAGCCCAGTGCACACAAATACTGACAGGACTGTGAAAACCACCTCAGTCTAGGACCGAATTAAGACCAGTCCAATCAGGAGTCCTGACCACAACAGTCCTGTTCCAGGACTAAGCTTTAACCAGAACACAGTGGTTCATCATCCTGTTACTTCAGAGTTAAATATGATCACAGTTCAATCATCAGTGCTGTCATCTTCTCTGAAGTACTGTAGTGTTGCAGTACATGAAAATATTCTGATCATGTAGCTGTGTGTGCTGCTCTTCCTCCATCTCCAGCTCCACCATGTGGTTCATGCTGCTGTCAGCTCCAACATTCATAAACCTTCAAATCCAGGACCTGTTCAGACTCTGAGGACCCAGAGTCCCTCGAAGCAAACACAGCCTGTAGCTCTTTAAGAAATCAAACACGTTTTCCAGAGCTCCAACCAAATGTTTGTAAAAATCAATTTATAAATATGTTGGTGATAAAATTATTGATGACAGATGACGAACAGGAGACAGAGTTTCAGTACTCACAGGTTTTGTCTCTGGAAGCTTCAATCACCCTGTTGTCGACCCTGTAGAGACAAACACAACCACAACAGTTACAGAGTGAGTGGAATGTAATCAGTATTAACTGATCCTGTATCAATAACCCTGATCAGTGGGTTAGTCTCACTGTTAAGCAAGGTACCATGGTATCACCACGGTAACCAGCTCTGGACCAGGTTAGGTTTAAAACATCAGATCAGAATATAATGACAAGTTACCTCTAAACCAATCAGATCTCTAGGAACCTGAAGGCACCACTTCTACAGGAAGATTCTCTGGATTATAAATAAATCCTTTTCCAGTTGGGCTTTTTCCCAGTATCACCTGCTCTGAAGTTCAACACAACAGTTGGAAAAACCTCTTCTGGAAACTGAAAGACTTCCAACCAAACTGGATTCAGTGACTTGCAGGAATAAAAGACTTTACTTTCACCACACGTCCTCCAGCACTGAGAGCTTCATCTTTATATTTAGAAATGTCAGGACATGGGGAGACTTGATAGCCGAGGGGTTAGGGTGTGTACCACATGGGTACCAGTCCTCGGTTCAACTCTGGGCTGTCAGGACTCTTTGATGTCATTCCTCTTCTCTCCATGTTTCCTGTCTCTCTACACTGTCCGATTCAATGAAGGCATAAAAATAAAAAAGGAAATATCTCATTTATTTTCCAAGAAAGTTAATGAATCATCTGTATTTTTTGTTCCCAATTCTTTTTCCCATTTTATCTTAATAGTACCAATTTCAGCTTCTTCTTTCCTCTGTAAGATCTTATATACGTTGCCTTTTACCGACAGTTAGATGGTGCTGCTGCTACCTGGCTCATCATCAGGTGACTCTCTTCATCACTGGATGTTTCGGCACTTGTCACAACCTCCTCTGAAGGGTGCAGCAGCCGGGTTGATCAGGCCCGACCTGAGCCTGGTGGTTTGACCATTGCTCCTCTCCCATGTAGACACAGCCATTGTGACTCTTCCTCCAACTCTTCCACTGTGCTACAGATCTTCCTCTGCTGTCGTCCTCTGATACCCACCATCTTCAAAGCTCTCCAGAGGAACTGTACTGGGAAACCTCTTGATCTGACCTCCATGTGCAGACACTTTTCTCTCCACCTCTTCTCAGGGCTGACCTCTACCAGAAGCTGGAATTTGAGCAGCCTCCTCCATCCACTCTTCCCTTGGTGCTGTCAGCTCTTTATGATGATAGTCTTAGCTGTTGTGGACCAGATCCTGTGGGAAGGTGAGGCAGCGAATGATGTCAGTTCTCAGCCTTTTTGCTTTTCATTGACTGAGGGGCCTTTTTTTGCTCTCCTGACAAAGGTGATAAGCTGCAGCCTCTTGTTGAGGTTCCTGCATTTCCCTGCAGTTTCCTCCACAAATGCTGTCAGTGTTGTTAGTACCTTGTCTTGTCTCTATCTTCCCTCTATCAGGGCTGTACTGGAAGAAGACAAGATTCACTTTACACTTGCTGGCAACAGGTGACAAGGTTTGTGGGGCTTGGAAGGACGTTGTAGATGCTGCAAAGAAGGAACCTTGCCTCATCCCAGCAGCTTTTACCAGCCTTTCCTCTTCAGCCATGTGCTGGATCTCAGACTGCCTCAACCCCCCCTCCTCTCTGTGAGGTTCACTTTTCCTCAACTTGTCTGGATGCACCTGACACCCAGCTGCACAGTTGCTGTGGTCCTGGTGACGTCTTTATGGCGCATTCTGGTCTCTGCCTTCCTCACTGCTGTTGTGGCTGACCATTGGCAGATTTCTATTCCTGCTGCCCTGACCTTGTTGACATTACAGTAAGGTAACACCAGCACTCGTCTCACCTTGGTCACCTGGAACTCCTGGACTAGAGCCCTGATCTCCTGATCAGAGCTTGGCCTCTGAGCTGTAGATATTGATACTGTTGAAGCTCTTTGGTTCAGTCGTTAAGGGGAGGTCATACACAAGCAGTTGACAGAAAAGCCTTGGCAACACCCCATGTTGATAAGACCATGCTTTGTATTTCCCTGGTAGGTTGCTGTTGTCCACTCTTTGCAGCTGCTCCCCTGCCTGTCCCACCACCCTGACTCTCACAGTATCCTTGAAGCTGCCATCAAACCACTTCCCCAGGCTCTTCACTGGTTTATCTGACAGTGTTGGTATCTCCTCTCCCATTATGAACCTGGTGGTGTTGGCACCTACTAATTTAATTTTTCACTGTAATTTTCTATAATATATTTTAAAAGACAATAAATAGTGGTTAGCACTGTCTTCTCACAGTAAGATGGTTCTGGGTTGGAACATGGGGCCTGTCTGACTGGAGTTCGCATGTTCTCCCTGTGCGGGTTCCCTCTGGGTACTCCGACTTCCTCCCACAGTCCAAAGACATGTACATTAGGTTGATTGGAGACTCTCGGTGTGACTTGTAGGTGTGAGTGTTAGTGTGAATAGTTGTTTGTCTCCATATGTCAGCCCTGTGATAGACTGGTGTCCTGTAAGCTGGGATTGGCTCCTGTTGTCCTGTCTCCTTCTTTAGATCAGCTGGTTCTTGTTTTCTTTCATTCCTAAAGTCTTTTCACTCCCCTACAAAATCTTTGTGATTTCTTCCTGTCTTCCTCATGACCAGAAACTAAATACTCTATGGTCTCAAGTCAGAATAAACCTGAGATCATCCTCTCACTGTACCAGCAGTCTGTACAGTCTGAGCTCCATGTTATCACAGGTAATGATGACGGCTGTGGATCCGACCACATTCCTACTCAATTCACAACAAGCTGTGGTTTTTCATTCATTCGCAGTGTGGTTACATTATCACTTTTGACTTTCATGTAAATGCAGTATTTTGTCCATGTTGGGATCCCGTCTTAACGGTGACAGTGTTTTTCCAGAGAGCTGATTGGCTGCTCATAAAGTGTGATGTAATGCCTTGAGTTGATCCTGCTTCAGAGCAGGTTAGCCGTGCAGTATAGATTATTATGTTGATCAGCCTGTTACCATGGTGATCGACCACACCACAAAGTGAGCCTGTGTCTGTTAGACTGAAAAACCAGAGTTAATCCCAAACTAAGATGAGTGACATTCATCTGGCTTCATGAGACAGACTGTTGCTATTCCTTATATATTCCTGATTATTGATATCTGATTGGCTGACTGATCTCTCTCTGTCTCTCTGTCCAATTCTGAAGCCTGCCACTGTTCTCCTCTCACAGCTTCACTGAGAAAAGCAGCCAATCAGAAAGTTGGAGGTTTACAAGAAACACTGGATCTTTGCTCTGATACTAACTGTGTTTAGTACAATACTGCTGAGAGCAGCATGGACTGACTCCACCCCTCTACTGACCTCAGAGTCTCCAGTCTACAGTCTGGACTCTCCAGAAAACCACACAGATCCTTCAGGTCTGAATCCTGCAGGTTGTTGTAGCTCAGGTCCAGTTCTCTCAGATGGAAGGGGTTGGACTTCAGAGCTGAGCCCAGAGACAAACAGCTGATCTCTGACAACATGCAGCGTCTCAATCTGAATAAAGAATCAAAGATCATTCTCAGTCTGAGAGAAGAACAACTGGAAACATGAGACAACAACTATTTACAATGTCATTCATTCACTACGTCAAAGTTACTGGATTCAAGTTCTGTGTGAAGATAAGTTAGGTTCAGTTGTGGATCAAAGATATAAGATCTACAACAGTAACAGTCAGTGAACTGACCTCAGAGTCTCCAGTCTACAGTCTGGACTCTGCAGAAAACCACACAGATCCTTCAGGTCTGGATCCTGCAGGTTCAGGTTGAAGCTCAGGTCCAGTTCTCTCAGATGGGAGGGGTTGGACTTCAGAGCTGAGCCCAGAGAAGAACAGCTGATCTCTGACAACCTGCAGTTCATCAATCTGAATAAAGAATCAAAGGTGTGAGTTTAGGAGACAAAGTTGCTGCTTGAAAGCGTTCAGTGTTTCATCATCTGTTCAGAGCTGAAGAAGGTTTAGAAAGTAGAAATTTAGAAAATGAAACTCAAACACCTGAACCAACAGGAAACAGCTTCAAACAGTCAAATACAAACAGTGACAACAGCTTTCATTAATATTAATGACAACATGCTGCTGCTTCAATAAAGACGTAGTGACTCCACCTCTTCAACTCTGCCAGCTCCACCTGTGGCTCCATCTATACAAACTCATGTTGTGCAGATTCTACTAAAGATCCTCAAGTTCTCAAAGACAACAAACATGTCAGACTGAACTCTGGACACATGAGAACAAATCTATAGAAACATGTTAAATTCACTGGTTGATGGAACCACAGAGACACAGACACCTGGTGACTGAGGTCAAACATTTAACACTGTCAAACCTACAGTATTTAAAGTGCTGAAAGAACCTGTTGCTATGGCAACCTGGGGTTGAATACTGGAGTCAGTACAAACATCACAGAGCCTTAGAGAAGAGGTGGACCCATCAGCTATTGATGATAGATTAGTTATTGTCTGACAGATTGAATGTGTTTCTGTTGTTCTTTGAAAAAGTCATGAGGTGAAACTTGAAGAGAAACAGTCACTGGACTAAAAGCAGAGAAGAAGAAAACAGACTTTACCATGAAGATCCTCAGTGTGGATCAGTATAATATCAGCCTCATGTCTGCAGCTCAGTGTCAACACAACTTTCACATCACATTCATCTCAGCACAGAAAGAAAACATGGAGTCTGACCTCAGAGTCTCCAGTCTACAGTCTGGACTCTGTAAAAAACCGCACAGATCCTTCAGGTCTGAATCCTGCAGGTTCTGGTTTCCACTCAGGTCCAGGTGTCTCAGATGGGAGGGGTTGGACTTCAGAGCTGAGCCCAGAGAAGAACAGCTGATCTCTGACAAACTGCAGTCCCTCAATCTGAATAAAGAATAAAAGACGTCGATAAATGATTGATAATCAATCAGATTTGACTTGATCAATGATCTTTGTCTAAAATGAGCAGAACGACTTTGTCCTTCTGTTATTGTCGATCATCATCATGTCAGCCTTCTACACACATCATCCAAATGTCAGCACAACATTCATACACCTGTTGATGTCAACACAGGTTGATCAGCTGCTGCTGACCTCAGAACATTCTGTCAATATAGAATCAATATCTGATCAGACGTGTTGGACTAAAAACTTACTACAACACTTTTATTCATGACTGAACTGGATCAGAGTTGAAAGACCCAGTCCTGATCCAGTACAAAGGTCTTGCTTGGTCCTGGTCTCAGGAAATCCAAAACTAAACACATTAAACTGAACACAAACGGTTTTCATCACAAATTACAGATGATTGAATGAAACTTTGGAAAATGATCATTTTATTTGTTGAGGAGCTGAGGAAACACACACACACACACACACACACACACAGTTCATTTAGAAAACATTGGTCCTGTGACTGAGAGAAATACGAGTGTGTGAGTTGTGAAGGTTGAACTGAAGTGAACAGACATTATTCATGACAAGTGACTGAAATGATCTGAAACTGAAGAATCATTCTCAGTCTGAGAGAAGAACAACTGGAAACATGAGACAACAACTATTTACAATGTCATTCATTCACTACATCAAAGTGACTGGATTCAAGTTGTGTGTGAAGATAAATTAGGTTCAGTTGTGGATTAAAGATATAAGATCTACAACAGTAACAGTCAGTGAACTGACCCCAGAGTCTCCAGTCTACAGTCTGGACTCTGCAGAAACCCACACAGATCCTTCAGGTCTGAATCCTGCAGGTTGTTGTAGCTCAGTTCAAGGTGTCTCAGATGGAAGGGGTTGGACTTCAGAGCTGAGCCCAGAGAAGAACAGCTGATCTTTGACAACCTGCAGCCCCACAATCTGAATAAAGAATCAAAGATGTAGATAAATGATGGATAATTGTGGATCATCATCATCATGTCAGCCTTCTACACACATCATCAAATGTCAGCACAACATTCATACACCTGTTGATGTCAACACAGGTTGATCAGCTGCTGCTGACCTCAGAACATTCTGTCAATATAGAATCAATATCTAATCAGACGTGTTGGACTAAAAACTTACTACAACACTTTTATTCATGACTGAACTGGATCAGAGTTGAAAGACCCAGTCCTGATCCAGTACAAAGGTCTTGCTTGGTCCTGGTCTCAGGAAATCCAAAACTAAACACA
This sequence comes from Trachinotus anak, assembly GCF_046630095.1. Classification (NCBI taxonomy): domain Eukaryota; kingdom Metazoa; phylum Chordata; class Actinopteri; order Carangiformes; family Carangidae; genus Trachinotus; species Trachinotus anak. The sequence continues at coordinate 2,596,648 of NW_027273867.1, forward strand.
TTAAACTGAACACAAACGGTTTTCATCACAAATTACAGATGATTGAATGAAACTTTGGAAAATGATCATTTTATTTGTTGAGGAGCTGAGGAAACACACACACACACACACACACACACACACACACAGTTCATTTAGAAAACATTGGTCCTGTGACTGAGAGAAATACGAGTGTGTGAGTTGTGAAGGTTGAACTGAAGTGAACAAACATTATTCATGACAAGTGACTGAAATGATCTGAAACTGAAGAATCATTCTCAGTCTGAGAGGAGAACAACTGGAAACATGAGACAACAACTATTTACAATGTCATTCATTCATTACATCAAAGTGACTGGATTCAAGTTGTGTGTGAAGATAAATTAGGTTCAGTTGTGGATTAAAGATATAAGATCTACAACAGTAACAGTCAGTGAACTGACCTCAGAGTCTCCAGTCTACAGTCTGGACTCTCCAGAAACCCACACAGATCCTTCAGGTCTGAATCCTGCAGGTTGTTGAAGCTCAGTTCAAGGTGTCTCAGATGGAAGGGGTTGGACTTCAGAGCTGAGCCCAGAGAAGAACAGCTGATCTCTGACAAACTGCAGTGTCTCAACCTGAGTAAAGAATCAAAGATGTAGATAAAATGATTGATAATCAATCAGATTTGACTTGATCAATGATCTTTGTCTAAAATGAGCAGAGTGACTTTGTCCTTCTGTTATTGTCGATCATCATCATGTCAGCCTTCTACACACATCATCCAAATGTCAGCACAACATTCATACACCTGTTGATGTCAACACAGGTTGATCAGCTGCTGCTGATCTCAGAACAGTCTGTCAATATAGAATCAATATCTGATCAGACATGTTGGACTAAAAACTTACTACAACACTTTTATTCATGACTGAACTGGATCAGAGTTGAAAGACCCAGTCCTGATCCAGTACAAAGGTCTTGCTTGGTCCTGGTCTCAGGAAATCCAAAACTAAACACATTAAACTGAACACAAACGGTTTTCATCACAAATTACAGATGATTGAATGAAACTTTGGAAAATGATCATTTTATTTGTTGAGGAGCTGAGGAAACACACACACACACACACACACACACACACACACAGTTCATTTAGAAAACATTGGTCCTGTGACTGAGAGAAATACGAGTGTGTGAGTTGTGAAGGTTGAACTGAAGTGAACAGACATTATTCATGACAAGTGACTGAAATGATTTGAAACTGAAGAATCATTCTCAGTCTGAGAGAAGAACAACTGGAAACATGAGACAACAACTATTTACAATGTCATTCATTCACTACGTCAAAGTGACTGGATTCAAGTTCAGTTCAATTCAATTCAATTTTATTTGTATAGCGCCAAATCATAATATACATTATCTCAAGGCACTTTACAGGGTCAGGTCAAGACCTTACTTTGTTACAGAGAAAAACCCAACAGTTCCCACAACGAGCAAGCGCTTGGCGACAGGGGGGAGGAAAAACTCCCTTTTAACAGGAAGAAACCTCCAACAGAACCAGGGTCAGGGTGGGGGTCTGCCTCGACCGGTTGGGTTTAGGAGGAGATAAAAAAGGGGGGTGGGGGGAGGAGAGAGGAGAAAAGAGAGAGAGAGAGAGAGACCAGGAACAGCTGTGTAGGTAATGGTGTTATCAATAATAATGACAGATAACAGTGGTTAATAAGAGTTGTGTGTGAAGATAAATTAGGTTCAGTTGTGGATTAAAGATATAAGATCTACAACAGTAACAGTCAGTGAACTGACCTCAGAGTCTCCAGTCTACAGTCTGGACTCTGCAGAAAACCACACAGACCCTTCAGGTCTGAATCCTGCAGGTTCAGGTTGAAGCTCAGGTCCAGGTGTCTCAGATGGGAGGGGTTGGACTTCAGAGCTGAGCCCAGAGAAGAACAGCTGATCTCTGACAAACTGCAGTGCCTCAATCTGAATAAAGAATCAAAGATGTGAGTTTAGGAGACAAAGTTGCTGCTTGAAAGCGTTCAGTGTTTCATCATCTGTTCAGAGCTGAAGAAGGTTTAGAAAGTAGAAATTTAGAAAATGAAACTCAAACACCTGAACCAACAGGAAGCTGCTTCAAACAGTCAAATACAAACAGTGACAACAGCTTTCATTAATATTAATGACAACATGCTGCTGCTTCAATAAAGACGTAGTGACTCCACCTCTTCAACTCTGCCAGCTCCACCTGTGGCTCCATCTATACAAACTCATGTTTATTAGAGATTCTACTAAAGATCCTCAAGTTCTCAAAGACAACAAACATGTCAGACTCAAATTTGGAGGAAACTCAACAAATAATTCACTCACTTCATGCAGTGGTGACGACATTACTTTGGTCACATGACTTCAAAGTCATGTTGGAACATGAAAACATTTAATTTATATTTGTTAATGTCAGTGTGAAAAAAAGTTTAATGTGATTTTAACGATCAGATGTGTTCTAATCAATAATCTTTTCTCTAAAACCAACGGTGTGGTCCTTTTAGACTTTTCCTCCTTAACATATTCAACAAGAAAACTGCATTTGAGCGCACGCGCGCGCACACACACACACATTAGTTCTGACAGTTCACTGAAATCAACTGAAATATTGGGACAGTATATATCACAATAAGACAACTGAAGAAATTAAACATACCGGTTGTACACACACAATACACAACACAATAACTGTCCATGATTATGGACATGTTACTGTCACAATACAATAAAATGTTGTTTCCATCTTTGGTGAATCTGTGTGTTATATAGAGTACAACAACTACATCATACAGTATTTAATGATTGAGGTTCAACACAGTGTTACACAACAGCATCTCAGTGTGACCTGACCTGAGTGTCTCCAGTGCACAGTGTGGACTCTCCAGTCCAGCAGAGAGCAGCTTCACTCCTGAATCCTGCAGCTGGTTGTCACTCAGGTCCAGGTCTCTCAGACTAGAGGACTGGGAGCTGAGAACTGAGGACAGAGCTTCACAGCTTCTCTCTGAGAGGTTACAGCCACTCAGCCTGAAGGAGAGTTAATGATAAGAAGATTTTAGCTGTGTTGTGTTTTCATTGTGTTTGTAAAGGGCAAGGACATTAAATAATAACATTATATAACAAGATGTAAAATATTCGTCACATTCTCCAGTCACAATAACTGACACAAATACATATTGGTCATCAACAAGATTCAGGGTTCTTATTCACAAAGCATCTTAAGGCTAAAGGTAGCTTCTAACCTACTGATTTAGGAGAAACAATAATGGGCGTGTCAGTCCTAACTTTAGGACTCCTGATTTTTTTTGACTAAGTGTAATTAAAAGTACAAACTAAAGTACAAACTACTAAAAGTATCACCTCAGTCTGGGAATGTTAGAAGTGGTGGAGAGGACGTGTAACTCAGTTAAAGAGACAAAATCACAAAAACAGTCACAAAAAAAAAAAGTCACTTCGCAACACTGTGTTACTTGGCAACTGGGAAAATTATGATGAAGTTTTGCAATGAAAGCTTTCCAATGCTGACACCTTGGAGAAACCATAAATGTTCTCTGCAGACCCCCCATCATAGGACAATTCATCTGATGACTTTCCCTCCTAAACACTTTTAACAGGGAAATTGCACACACAGACACACACACACACACACACACACACACACACACACACACACACACACACACACACACACACCCACACACACTTATGGCAAACAGACATTAGTTCTGACATATCACTGAAATCAACTGAAACATTTGGAATGTATATATCACAATAAGACAACTAAAGAAATTAAGCAAACTGGTTGTACACACACAATACACATTACAATAACTGAACATACTTATGTTAATAATTTGTATTTTTTGTTATTATTACCATTATATAACACCATTACCTATGGTTATTACTATTATATCAAGTATTATTATATAAGTATATTCAGCTGTTCTTGGTCTCTCTCTTTGCAGCAGATTATGGTGCATTAAAAATCAGAGAATTTATTGCATATGGGGCAGATAAAATCTTGAACCTGCTTCACCTGATTGTTCTGGAAACCTGTAGGTGGCGTAGAAAGTAAAAGTGGGGACAGGACACAACCCTGTGGGGAGTCTGAGGAGGACCAATGCTGCTCAGACTGATCAGATTTTACTCCTCTACAAGTGAAGGAGTCCACAATATTAACATCTGGATGAAACAGATGTTGTAGTTTGTCGGACAAAACACAGGTCAGACACATGATGATCTAAACATGTTGAAGGTCAAGCACAAAGTAGAAATCACAGAGACAATCCTGAACTAAACTGTTACTGTCACAACAAAGCAAAGCATTGTTTTCATCTTTGGTGAATCTGCGTGTTATATACAGCACAACAACTACATCATACAGCATTTAATGATTGAGGTTCAACACAGTGTTACACAACAGCATCTCAGTGTGACCTGACCTGAGTGTCTCCAGTGCACAGTGTGGACTCTCCAGTCCAGCAGAGAGCAGCTTCACTCCTGAATCCTGCAGCTGGTTGTCACTCAGGTCCAGCTCTCTCAGACTAGAGGACTGGGAGCTGAGAACTGAGGACAGAGCTTCACAGCTTCTCTCTGAGAGGTTACAGCCACTCAGCCTGAAGGAGAGTTAATGATAAGAAGATTTTAGCTGTGTTGTGTTTTCATTATGTTTGTAAAGAGAAACACATTACAGAAAAGGGAACAGTACGGGGAAACATTAAATAATAACATTATATAACAAGATGTTACATTGTAAAATATTCGTCACATTCTCAGATCACAGTAATTGACACAAATACATATTGGTCATCAACAAGAACCAGGGCCCATATTCACAAAGCATCTTAAGGCTAAAAGCAGCTTCTAACCTACTGATTTAGGAGAAACAACAATGGATGTGTCTTTCCTAAGTTTAGTGATTAATTGTACTCAGCCCACTTTCCTTCCATCTCTTGAAAGCATTGTCACACTTCTATGGAAGAAACTCTACATTTCTTACTATGGGCATGGCTCGTGACAGAGCCAGAGATTAATCCTGAATTCTGAAAACGTTTAATTCAAAAAGCTGCTTCATGCTAAAAGTGTCTCCTCAGTCTGGGAAAGTTAGTAGTGGTGTAGAGGAAACACACGCACACACACACACACACACACACACACATAAACACACACACACACACACACACACACACACACACACACACACACACACACACACACACATACACACTTATGGCAAACAGACATTAGTTCTGACAGGTCACTGAAATCAACTGAAACACTGGGACAGTGTATATCACAATAAGACAACTGGAGAAATTAAACATTTTGGTTGCACACACACATTACACAAAAATGACAACTGTCCATGATATTGTAATCTAATAATAATAATACTACTTTTAATATTTTTTGTTGTTCTTATCATTATATAACACCATTACCTATTACCAGCACAGACTGGTCTTTCATCGGCCAATCGCTGTGATTCTTGAAACAACGGAGCTTAGCTCAGGAGTTTTTTGCTTTTCCTACGTAAAACTTGGTCTCAGCAGCTTTCTGAAGAGGATTTAGCAGAAAACTTTTAGTTAGAAATGTTTAGTGAGACTTAGGAGTACTTTTAGTGATAAAATAAAATGCTTTGTGAATATGGGCCCAGTTTGTTAAGAAATCATTTTGCATGGTGGCATTCATCTGTAGAAATAAACACAGATGGATACACACTAAAGAAACAATACAAGCCCACACATCTGATACTGTTAGTATTTGCAGTTATCAGAGCACCTACAGAGCTTTGTTGGAGGCTTTCACCACTGGCAGCAGCCTCAGAAGAGCCTCCTCTGAAGCAGAGTATTTCTTCAGGTCAAACAAATCCAGATCTTTTTCTGAAGACAGTAAGATGAAGCCCAGAGCGGACCATTGAGCAGGAGACAGTTTATCTGTGGAGAGACGTCCTGATCTCAGGTACTGTTGGATCTCCTCCACCAGAGAACCATCATTCACTTCATTCAGACAGTGGAACAGGTTGATGTTTCTATCTGGAGACAGATTCTCACTGATCTTCTTCTTAATGTAATTGACTGTTTCCTGATTGGTTGGTGAGCTACTGTCTTTCTTTTTTAGCAGGTCCTGTAGTTTATCCTGATTGGTCTGCAGTGAAAGACCCAGGAGAAAGCGAAGGAACAAGTCCAGGTGACCATTTGGACTCTGTAAGGCCCTGTTGATGGCAATCCTGTGGATCTTTGCTGCAGAGGTTCTCCTGAAAAGCAGTCGCAGGTTTTGACGTGACAGTGGTGGCAAAGGCATCACATTCTTGTTGCTGTTAATGAGAGACATCTCCACATAAACAGCAGCCAAAAACTCCTGAATGCTCAGATGCACAAAGCTGAAGACCTTGTCTTTCTCTTTCCTTCCACGCTCTTTTTTAAAGATCTCTGTGAACACTCCTGAGTACACTGAGGCTGCTCTGAAGTCAATGCCACTCTCTTTAAGATCTTCCTCGTAGAAGATCAGGTTTCCCTTTTCCAGCTGCTGAAAAGCCAATTTTGCTAATGACTCAATGTACTGAATGCACTTTTCTGGGCCATACTTCTCTTTTGTCCGATCCATTTGAAACACCAGGAACTCTGTGTACATCTCAGTCAGGCTCTTGGGCAGCTCTCCTCCCTCTCTGGTTTTCAACACATCCTCCAGAACTGTAGCAGTGATCCAGCAGAAGACTGGGATGTGGCACATGATGTGGAGGCTTCGTGATGTCTTGATGTGGGAGATGATCCTGCTGGCCTGTTCCTCATCTCTGAACCTCCTCCTGAAGTACTCCTCCTTTTGTGGATCCATGAACCCTCTGACCTCTGTCATGCTGTCGAAAAACTTTCGAGGGATCTGATTGGCTGCTGCAGGTCGTGTGGTTATCCAGATGCGAGCAGAGCGTAGCAGTTTCCCATTGATGAGTTTCTTCAACAGCATATCTGCTTTAGTTGACTTCGTCACATCAATAGAGCCAATATCATTGACATTAAGGTCCAGATGAAGGCGGCTTTCATCCAGTCCATCAAACACAAACAGAAGTTTGAATTTGCTCTTGTCAAAGTTGGAGTTTCCTGAGTACTGTAAAGTTTTAAAGATGTAATTCAGAGCTTCCTCTTTGATGTCTATAGTTTCTGGGATACATTCATGAATGAGCTCTGCCAAACGAAACTCTTTTCCCTTCAGTGAATTCAGCCGATGGAAGGTGAAGGGGAAAACAAGATGCACATCTTGATTGTTTTTTTTTTCAGCCCAGTCCAACACAAACTTGTTTACAAAGAATGTTTTTCCAATTCCTGCGACTCCATTGGTCAGCACTGTTCTCATGGGTCTGTCGTCTCCAGAGGGGTGTTTGAACATGTCACTGGATTTAACTGGTTTCTCTGTTTCTGCTGGCTTCCATGCCTTCTCAATCAGTCTGACCTCATGCTGAGTGTTGATATGTACGTCAGCCCCGACTGTGATATACAACTCTGTGTAGATGTCAACCAGACGCTGTTTATCTTCCGCCCATCCTTCCTGTGCACACATAAACTTGTCCTGGAAGTTGGATTGAAGCATCTGTTGGTAACATTTGATGGACTGTGGCTCAGGTACAGGAACCATCACATCTGTGTTGAACATGAAGAGAAAAATTAGGTGTATGAGGTGTATGTCTACAGATGCCTCTTTCCTTGCTTCTAGACAAAGTAAATACAGATTTTTGTTTGAAGTAATTGTGCTGAAGAGAAACAAAGAATGATTTTTAACACACTACATCCTTAAAAGCTGAAGCAAATGGTGTGAAGATGTTTCCTACATTTAGTTAAAAAAACGTTTATAAGTTTAGGCAAAGTAAGTTGTCTGTGGATACTATTTGAGCAATCACATCCTGATATTGAGGTGTAGAAATTCTAGTAGACAGCAAGCAGCCAAATCCATTGTTTCCACTGTAAGGAGGACTTTCAGCAGCAGCAAGGACTGCTGTCCTTCTCACACTCTACATGTACAGCTGTTTGCTGCTGCCATCTGAGTTGACAACTGTTCAAATTTTCTAGCTGTTCATTGCAGTTAGGCATGTAACTATTAGACCCACAGGTAAGACAGCAAGAGCAGTTAATTTTCAGATGAAGATACCATCAGAAGATACTTAATATGCAGAAAGCTAGTTATGAGTTCATGTATGGAGCTTTCAACGAGAAGTTTGTAATTCTAATTTTGGCCAGAAAAAAACTTGAAAAAAACAGGTGGGAGATCTTCCTCTGAGATGCAACAGTATGGGGTTTGAACAGTGACATTCAACTTTGGTACTGAAAAAAAAACCTGAAATGAAAGGAGAAACAATGGCACTGAAAGACCTGTACTTGTAAACCCTGTCAATATAGGAAAACAAGACTAAGGCATTAAAAAACCAAAACCATATGATCTTAGTTAATTTCTGATTTTTGCACAGTTTCTGTCACTGTTTTGACGAGGGTGGGGTGTGGAGCTTGAGAGAACAAGCCTCATGATAACTAATCCATGTCAGCAAGGTAACCTGTGGTTAACAACTTGGCCATTTTCTCCTGTACCTACTTCAGTAAGTGAATATTTATTTCATTTGGATCCCTATTAGTCACTGCCACTGTAGCAACTTCTTTCCCTGGGGTCCATTCAAGTTTTTTTTTTTTTTTTTTTTTTGTCCTGTCCCAATATCATTGGCAAGCAGTATGAGTGGTCTGGATGCCTTGTGTTGTTGGGGCAGATTTACTATCTATCGCATATTTTAACTTTATTAAGACAACCGGACCGCATCAGGAATGAGAGTGGACAGGAAGAGGAAAACAGAGAGAATATATGGGGAAAAGAAAAATGGGAGTGGGGAGATGGGGAAAAACAACAACAACAACACAACAACAGAGAAACAACCACAGTAACAATAACAATAGCTAATAATATCCACATTTATGGTCACTCTATAGTTCTTAACCATTGGATGCTCCGTATGTGTATTTGTGTATATGTGTGTGTGTGTGTGTGTGTGAATCTGTCTGTGTGTGTGTGTATGAGGGAAGGGCTAGGAATGTGTGCGTGTATGTATGTGTATGTGTTCATGTGTGTATGCAAGTGTGTAGCGATTTGTCATTGGATGTGGTGGGTAATTGATGTGGGGGCTGCAGTAACAGCGCCCCCCCAGACCAAAGGCACAGGTGGCCAGAAACCAGGCCACCGAGACTCCCAGCCACCCCCAGAGCCCAAGGACCCGCGGCAGCATGCCCCCCCGGCAGCCACGTGCCCGACCCAAGGAGGAGCCCGCAAGGGAGTACAGAGGCAACAGCCCCCAGCGCAAGGAGGCCCGTAGAGGGACAGTGGGCAGGAAGCCCCAGAGCCAGCCCACGACCACCAACCCCAGCACGAGCCGGACCCAGAGCCAAATGGCCCCGGCAACTGAAGACCTGCCCACACTCCCGGCGGAGAGCCCGCCACGCACCGGAGAGGCCCCAACCCCCCAGCCCCTGCCCACCCAGCGGGAAAGACCCCAGCCAGCTGCGGCGGCCCAGTATTCCGGCCCCAGTGACCCTGCAGGACAAATGGGGGAAGGAGGGCAGACAGAGTCCCCACCCCCCCCCGCCGGGAAGCCAAGCCCGGGTGGATAGAGAACAGCAGGCCCCCCCGCCCAGCCCCAAACCCAATCCCCCAAATCCGTCGGCGGGACCCAGGGCATCCCAGAAATGCCCGGATTACCTGCCGGAGCCCCGAACCCGGCCCGCCACCCACAAGATGAGGCCGCCCACCCCCACCAGGGCCACCCATGACATCCCCGCAATGGATCTTCTTCCCCCACATGGCAGGCTCCCCGCACAGTCCACACGGCACCAGGGACAGATAGACAGGGGGGCCATCCTCTCCCCACCCTACGTCTGGTGTGGGTGCAAAGTGTGTATGTGTGGGTGTGCGTATGTGTGCGTGAGTGAGTTGGGTGTGTGGGTGACTATAGTGCCTTAAAATTGGGGGAGCGGTCAGGGCATGGGTACCCCACCGCTAGCAGGCAGTTGGGTCCTCCCTGCCCTTCCCTATCCCCAAAGCCCTAGTGTCATATGGCTTGTGGGTCGTGTGGATGACTAAAGTGTATTAAAATTGAGGGAGCAGATGGGGCATGGGTACTCCACCGCTGGTAGACGGCAGAGTCTCACCTGCCCTATCCCACCCCCCAAGGCCCTAGTGTCATGTGATATCTAATGTGCATTTAAAATTGAGGAGCAGCACAACAACAAAAGCAGGGCCGGTGGGCAGTCCTGCCCATCAACCTGCCTTGTCCCCGCACCGCCCCTCAGAGGCCCTACTGTCATGTGGAATGTGGTGTAGTGGAGCAACAAGGGCAGGCGAGGCATGCACCCCCCCACTGGGGCCAGATCCCTGACTGGCCCCAATACGTTCTCCATCCCTGCGCCGCCCAGCCAGCGGGGAGCCGAGCCGGGGTGCCCAAGCCGTAGGGCCACCACCCCTGCAGGCGCAAGCTGGAGGGGCACAGACCCGCCGTGCATGGTGAGGGGGTCCATTCAAGTTAACATTACATCATAATGCAAAACAATAATGTAAATTCAAATCTGCCTTTGAATGAAAGAAGTCCAATAACTCAATTCTGGTTGTTAGGTGCAGGACAGCTGGTTGAAGTACCAACATCTACCCATTGCAGGTTAGATACTGAGGCTTCATGTGACTGTCAACCATACGACTGTTATTGGGTACAGCAGTGACAGGAGGAAAACTCAAGAAGGCAAAAAAAGATCTGACAAATGAGGCAGAGAAAGGCTTTTGGCTGTGGCTGATGAGGAAGGGCAGGTTTTAGGGAAAGAACACTGCTGAACAGCTGAACCATGGGCATCGAAAGAGGTACAACAGGTGGCAATGCCCAGCAGGTTACACCAGCTACCTTTACGCTTAGATCCATGACAGTGAAACAACTGAGGATTATCTTCAGCATTCACAGAATCCCTACTGTACATCAGAAATAATTGGCTGAGCTCAGTGAGTACAGAGTTCAAACACTTCCTGAAAGGGAACAACATTAGACATATGGTTGTGATAAATGCACAGTAGGGACATTAAAGGATGGCATCCAGAAAAACATGGGGGAAGGTAACCTTGAAACAAAGTTTTGAAGGTTTCTGCTAAAATGTTGAACAAACCCTCAGACCACCACTGGAGCCACACTAGCTACTCTGCTGATGAACTGGAGGGTAAAGACCCTGTTGTGCCTGGTGCATCTTTCACAGACTGGGAAGGTTCAATGGAACCAGGCCAAACCAAAACAGTTTCATCACTGGTGTCTTGGGTATAGTGAGTTAAGTGAGTCAGGTTACTTGAGAGGGTATGCAGGTCAGAAGTGGAGCACTCAAAGGAGGAGCATGTTCAGAGTCTTTTCTGCCAGAGTTAAAACTCATGATGTGCTGGTGAAAAGACACCAGAATTAGATTCATTTGTATTTAACTACAGAATACCTGATGACAGCTGCTCTGGGGGCTGAGAGGGAGTACGACACTCGTGTCTCATGCAGGTATGTTTTGGACAAAGGGGATGGGGGTCTCGTAATGTGATATTTTTGGTAAACCAAACGACTATTTAATTTATGTCCAAGCATTTTTTTCAGTCAACCATCAGATGTTCTCTAGGTGGAGCTGGTGAGTAGAAAGAGACTAGTTTAGGGGTTACGGTCATAGAACTTACTAAAATACAATTTTTAAACTCTAAAGCAGTGGCTGGCAACTGGCAGCCCATGGGCAATATCTGGCCCGCCAGATTATTTTGATAATAAGATTTTTTTTAAATCTGACAATATTGAACTGACAGTGTCACATTCAGCTGTAGCTGCTGCTGCTTATTATACTTTTATCCATGTTGAGAGTGAATGACAGACACAGCCATGTCACATCAGGAGCAGCGCGCAGTCCCTGGTTCTACAATAGACCTTTGTCATAGTAGTAACAGTTACCCACAGAATCACTTCCTCTTTAGCCATTTTGTCTACAAAATAAAACTGCAGGAGTTCAAACAAGCTTTTGGCTTTTATTATGAAAAGTTCTGACAGAAGGTTCTGAAGATTCTTGCTTGATAGACCTCTGAAATAGAGGACATATGATGTTATATGAAAAAATTCAATGAATCAGTCAAATGTATGTATGTGACTCTAATAAAGTAAATTTAAGTTGCTTTTTTTATCAGTCAGTTTCTTAAAATTAGCCTTTGATTATGTTCTGGCCCAGCATGGAATTGATTAGAAAAAATTGGGCCGAGGCCAAATTTACTTACAGATTCCTGCTCTAAAGCTACATTTTGTCTTTCAGGGTTTCTATACCTACAAGAGAACACGGCGGTTTTACCTTCAGTCTGAGGAAGAGGAACCCAATTCTGAATGGAGGAAGGTCCTTTGTTCTCTGAAGTCTCTTCAACATCACTGATAACCACTGACGGATAGAGAGAGAAAGAGAGATAGAGAGAGTGAGAGAGAGAGGAAGAGAGATTATATGTTTCCACTTACCACTGTTATTGATTTATCATTTATCCTTAGGTTGATCAGTGTTTGTTATGGGTCCTTGTTTTTCTTTTGCATATTTTTCTTATTTTGCATGTGTTATAATTGCAGACACAAAGACTGGCAGGTAGTGTTCAAAGATTTATTCAACAAAACAACACAAAGGACTAAGTCTAAAGGTGAAAAAACTGAAGATTAGGCAGGAACACAAAACTCAAGTAAGGAAACGGGAGCACAAGGGGAAAGGGGGAAGACAACTAGAACAAACAAGAACAAAACTGACCAAGAGAAAAGGGGAAGACAGAGACACCGGTACAGGAACACAGGTGTAACACAATAAGGTGTGGCAGGCAATCACAAAGGAGAAAAACAGGACACGGGGTCAGTGGACAGGAAGGACAATAAGTGGGTCCCCTCACACCAGAGAGACACTGAATGTGTGGCATGTGCATTGCAGCTGCCATTGCTGATGAAAAACATGTGAGTATGTTCACACCGGCTGTGTGTCTGCTCTGTCACTGCTACTACAGATCTGTGCGTCTGCATAGAGTTTGCAGGATACTTGAATGTTGGATTTATACACAGTTGCAATCAGAAATATTCAACCCCCTCACCTCAAAAGACATTATAGTGATGTGCATGAAAGATGATGATAAATGACAAAAAACCTCATTAAACAACTACAATTATTGATACATATTTGAGTTATTTTGACAACAGAAGTTGACTTAACTTTGAAGATCAAATGAAAAATGTAACTCTAATTAACAAATGTGCATGTGCAGTATTATTCAACCCCCAGCTTAAGTACTTTGTGGAGCATCCTTTAGCTTTTATAACTCCTAACAAACGTTTTTGGTAAGTGCTGACAAGCTTCTTGCACCTGTCAATCGGAATCTTTACCCACTTTTCACGTGCAAAAGCCTCGAGCTCAGTGATGTTTGATGGCTTCCGTGCTGCAACTGCCTTCTTTAAATCCCACCAAAGATTATCAACTGGATTTAAATCTGGTGACTGAAGGCCACTCCAGGATGTTCCAGGATCTTTTTCTCGACCAAGCTTTGGTTGATTTGGAGGTGTGCTTGGGATCATTGTCTTGCTGGAAAGTTCAATGATCACCAAGGTTTAATTTGTCAACAGAAGGCATCACATTCCTCTTTAAAATGGCCTGGTATTTCTGGGAATCCATGATGCCAGATACATGATCAAGATTGCCAGTTCCTGCTGCAGAAAAACAGCCCCACATCATCAATGACCCACCTCCATGCTTGACCATGGGGATGGTATTGTTCTGGTCATAAGCCTGACCTTTCACACGCTGGTCCATATGTCCAAACAGTTCCAGTTTGATTTCATCAGTCCATAGAACTGTCTCCCAAAACTCTGTAGTCTTATTCAAATTCCTCCTGGCATATTCTACTCGACTTTTGATGTTCCTTGTGGTCAAGAGCGGAGTGCGTCTTGGAGTCCGGCCATGAAGTCCTTGTTTATTCGGTGCATGTCTTATAGTTGCCACTGAAGCACTTGTACCAGCCTTCATCAGGTCATCCTGTAGGTGTCTTGCAGTCACACGGGGGTTTCTCCTGTCCTGACTAAGATGCTATGGGCCCTTGATGACATTTTGGGCTTTCTTCCACGGCCAGGCAGGTTTGCAGCTGTTCCATAAGTTTTAAACTTACTTATAATGCTCCCAGTGGTGTCTCTTGGAATGTTAAATGTTTTGGAAATCTTCTTACACCCAAGGCCCTTCAGGTGTGATGAAATAATCTCCTCTGTCAGCTTTTGTGGAAGCTCCTTTGTCTTTCCCATGATTGCAACTCACCTTGAATACCTTCATGGATGGGGTTTATATATGCATCACAGCCGAAGCAAATGGGATCATTATAGAGTTCCTAGAGGCTTAATTATGTTTCAACTCAGCTTTAGGCCATAAAAACTGTCAGAAAGCTTTAAAAATAACAATACTATATATAATATACTGTTACACACAAATACAACATCATGCATTTTCTGTTGATTTTATGTATCACTCAACTCATAAAGGAGTCATCCAAAGCAGAATCTTGCTCTTTGAAAAAACTTATATTGATAAATCCTTAAAATCTTTGGGGGGTTGAATATTTCTGATTGCAACTGTTGGGGCACAGGTAGGAGCAATTTGGTTATTGGCTTATAATATTAATGATTATCAGTGATAATCACCAATACATATATAGATGTTTACTACAAGTAGTAACCTCGGGGCACCACCCTGTCACCAGGGACCAATGACCAGATTGATGGTTCAAAATACAGTCTCAGAAGGTTGGTTGAAGGATAAATTCGAGCACTGACTGTTGTGAATCCAGCTGTTATCACAAATATAGTCACAATAATCACAGACAATGACTAGTTAAATTATAACAGGATTTATTAATAAGAGTAATAATTAACATCACTTAATATTAAACCGATTATAATCCAACTATAACTAAAACAAACATTGGTTGCTAACTAGATAATTACAGGCAAAACACATATGTAACAACCGTGTGTGTGTGTGAGAGAGAGAGAGAGAGAGAGAGAGAGAGAGAGAGAGCGAGGATGGTGACGAAGTTACGTGAGTGACGTGTCAGTAGGAACCAAGATGGCGGCAGCGTGAGTTACTCGCTAGAGCCAAGATGGCGGCTGGCTGCAGAGCGTGAATGGCGTGAACAACGAGAACAGAGGGAGGGGCCTTGAGCCTTACGTGTATGACGCGATCACACTCTAGGGCCTGAATGAGAGAGAGAGGTGGATGAGAATCAGAATCAGAATCAGAATCAGTTTTATTGCCAAGTATGTTTTCACATACAAGGAATTTTTTCTGGTGATTGGTGCAATTGATCAGCAACAGTGGGGCTCTCTAGCCTTGTTGATAAGGCTAATAGCAGATGGGAAGAAGCTATTTTTGTGGCGAGAGGTTTTGGTCCTGAAGGACCGCAGCCTCCTGCCAGAGGGGAGTGTCTCAAAGAGTTTGTGTCCAGGGTGGGAGGAGTCAGCTACAATCTTCCCTGCACGCCTCAGAGTCCTTGAGGTGTACAGGTCCTGGAGGGACGGAAGATTGCAGCCAATCACCTTCTCAGCAGAGTGGATGATACGCTGCAGTCTGTTATTGTCCCTCTCCATGGCAGCAGCGTACCAGATGGTGATGGAGGAGGTGAGGATGGACTCAATGATGGAGGTGTAGAAGTTCACCATCATAGTCCTTGGCAGGTTGAACTTCTTCAATTGCCTCAGGAAATACATCCTCTGCTGAGCTTTTTTGATGAGGGAGCTGATGTTTAGCTCCCATTTGAGATCCTGTGTGATGGTGGTTCCCAAGAAGCGAAAATGCTCCACGGTAGCCACGGGGGAGTCGCACAGGGTGATGGGGGTGGGTGGGGCTGGGCTCTTCCTGAAGTCCACTATCATTTCCACTGTCTTCAGAGCGTTTAGCTCTAGGTTGTTCTGCCTGCACCAGGTCACCAGATGGTCAGTCTCCCACCTGTAGGCAGACTCATCGCCATCAGAGATGAGTCCAATGAGAGTGGTGTCGTCTGCAAACTTCAGGAGCTTGACAGACTGATGGCTGGAGGTGCAGGTGTTGGTGTACAGGGAGAAGAGCAGAGGAGAAAGAACGCAGCCTTGCGGGGATCCAGTGCTGATGGTCTGGGAGTCAGACACATGCTTTCCTAGCTTCACGTGCTGCCTCCTGTCAGACAGGAAGTCGGTGATCCACCTGCAGGTGGAGTCAGGCACGCTCAGCTGGGAGAGCTTGTCCTGCAGCAGAGCCGGGATGATGGTGTTGAAGGCAGAGCTGAAGTCCACAAACAGGATCCTGGCATAGGTCCCTGAGGAGTCCAGGTGCTGGAGGATGAGGTGGAGAGCCATGTTGACGGCGTCATCTACAGACCTGTTGGCTCTGTAGGCGAACTGCAGGGGGTCCAGGAGTGGGTCAGTGATGGATTTGAGATGGGACAGGACAAGGCGCTCAAATGATTTCATGACCACAGAGGTCAGGGCAATGGGTCTATAGTCATTTAGACCTGTGGGCCTTGGTTTTTTGGGGACAGGGATGATGGTGGAGGATTTGAAGCAGGCTGGCACGTGGCAGGTCTCCAGTGAGGTGTTGAAGATGTCTGTGAACACTGGAGACAGCTGATCAGCACAGTGCTTCAGGGATGATGGAGAGACAGAGTCAGGACCGGCTGCTTTGCGGGGGTTCTGCTTCTTAAAAAGCCTGTTGACATCTCTCTCCAGGATAGAGAGAGACGTTCCTTTGGTAGGGGAGGAGGAGGGGGGTTCTGATGTGGCTCTGATGTGGAGGTTAGTGTCAGGCTTGTCCCATTGTCTTTCAAAGCGGCAGTAGAACTCATTCAGATCGTTGGCCAGATGGAAGTCATTAATGGAGTGGGGGGGTTTAGGTTTGTAGTTTGTGATCTGTCTGAGCCCTTTACAGACAGAAGCAGAGTCGTTGGCTGAGAACTGGAGCTGAAGTTTCTCAGAGTACAGACGTTTAGCTTCTCTCACCGCCTTGCTAAACCTGTACTTGGACTCTTTAAACCTGTCCCTGTCCCCACTCCTGAAAGCTTCCTCCTTTTGCCTCCTGAGCTGACTGAGCTTAGCTGTGAACCAGGGTTTGTCATTGTTATAACTCACCCTGGTGCGTGATGGGATACAGCAGTCCTCACAGAAGCTGATGTATGACATCACAGCCTCTGTGAACTCATCTAGACTGTTGGAAGCAGTCCTGAACACTTCCCAGTTAGTGCGGTCCAAACATGCCCGCAGATCCTCTATGGCTTCACTGCTCCACTGCTTCGATGTCCTCGCAACAGGTTTACACAGTTTTAGTTTCTGTCTGTATGTGGGAATCAGGTGGACCATGACATGGTCAGAGTGGCCCAGTGCAGCCCGGGGGACGGCGTGATAAGCACCACTGATTGTGGTGTAACAGTGGTCCAGAGTGTTCCCCTCTCTGGTCGGGCAATTAACAGACTGTCTGTATTTGGGCAGTTCATGACTGAGGTCACCTTTGTTAAAGTCACCAAGGACAATAACTACGGAGTCCGGGTTGGTCTGCTCCACACACAGTATCTGGTCGGCGAGCGCCCGCTGTGCCTCCTGCACGTTGGCCTGTGGTGGGATGTAAACACCGACCAGGATGATTGAGGTGAACTCACGGGGGGAGTAGAAGGGCCTGCAGTTTATGATGAAAGTTTCCAGGTCAGGAGAACAGTGCTGCAGGATCACTGTCACGTCTTTGCACCAGCCACTGTTAGCATAAAAGCAGATTCCTCCACCTTTCGTTTTGCCGGACAGCTCTGTGTCGCGATCCGCTCTGAAGAGCTGGAAGCCGGCCAGCTCCAGCGCAGAGTTTGGAATTGATCCACACAGCCACGTCTCCGTGAAGCACATGAGGTGCGTGATTGGGAGAAGAGAGGGAGAATAGAAGTGAAGAGAGGAAAGAGTCCACAAGAGATCGTCACCACAGTTAATAATCACCACAATATCGCTACACAATAACGGAGCCAGAGAACCGAGCTCGTCTGGTCGGATATTGGTCCTTTAACTAGTGATATTTGGCTTATTAAGCTGATCACAGTGAACGATCTAAACAACAGGCTATGCAGCACTTATAAGTCAGATAGCAACAATACACTGATTGTGTCTCTGCCCAGACATCAGCCTCTGACTGTGAGCTGCTCCGGTCCTCCGGAGTTAGAACAGAAAGTCTCTGGGTCTCCACAGCTCGGTCCTCGGCCGGGAGCTCGGCGGGTCGTGTCTCTCTCCTGGCGGTGACAGTGATGAGTTCCTTGGCGGCAGCGGGAAGATCACAGATGAGGGACGGTGAACTTTGTGTTGTCTTCAACAAAGTCGGCGCTCGTCCTCACGGGACGTGAAATCAGCTGATTGCACAGCGATCTGCGTCGGGTCCGAAAATAAATGAAAAACAAACAACAGCAGGCCCGTGAGTTGAAGACTGTGACCTGGGCTTTAAGAAGTTGTGGAAAAAGGTCAAATGTTTGCAGATTGCTCCCTTTCAGCAGCCGAGTCGCGGAGAGAGCTGGAGTAGCTCTCTACTGTACCTGGTGCACGGGAATTAAGCGCAGGAGGAGGGTCACAGCGCCACTTTTATCACCTGAGTGACGTCACCGGGGATCCCTGCTGGGAATGCCTGGCCTCGGCCAGTGCCTTTGCTGAGTTTTCTTTCAAACTCCAATTTACACATAGGTGTGAATTGTGGGGGTGGTTTTGGCTCCATAGCCTGGAGGGAAATGTAGTCATCTCCTTTGTTCTTGCCATGAGGCATGGTTTGAGGCACAGGCTTTTGGAGGGCATGCAGGCCTCTCTTTTATTCCCTTCAGGATGCATGGCTTGAGACTCAGGCTTTTGAGGGACATGTAGGCCTCTCCATTGTTCTTCTCAGAACTCATGGCTTGAGATCTGAGAACTATATATATATATATATATATATACAGTTGCAATCAGAATATATATATAAGGCAGTGACAGTATATATATATATATATATATATATATATATATACATTTTTGTAAATATTTTATTATATCTTTTTTGCAGTGTACAGCTTGTATAACAGTGTAAATTTGCTGTCCCCTCAAAATAACTCAACACACAGCCATTAATGTCTAAACCGCTGGCAACAAAAGTGAGTACACTCCAAAGTGAAAATGTCCAAATTGTGCCCAATTAGCCATTTTCCCTCCCCGGTGTCATGTGACTCGTTAGTGTTACAAGGTCTCAGGTGTGAATGGCGAGCAGGTGTGTTAAATCGCTCTAACACTCTCTCATACTGGTCACTGGAAGTTCAACATGGCACCTCATGGCAAAGAACTCTCTGAGGATCTGAAAAAAAAAATTGTTGCTCTACATAAAGATGGCCTAAGCTATAAGAAGATTGCCAACACCCTGAAACTGAGCTGCAGCACGATGGCCAAGACCATACAGCGGTTTAACAGGATAGGTTCCACTCAGAACAGGCCTCGCCATGGTCGACCAAAGAAGTTGAGTGCATGTGCTCAGCGTCATATCCAGAGGTTGTCTTTTGAAAATAGACGTATGAGTGCTGCCAGCATTGCTGCAGAGGTTGAAGGGGTGGGGGGGTCAGCCTGTCAGTGCTCAGACCATATGCATCAAATTGGTCTGCATGGCTGTCGTCCCAGAAAGAAGCCTCTTCTAAAGATGATGCACAAAAAAGTCCGCAAACAGTTTGCTGAAGACAAGCAGACTAAGGACATGGTCCTGTGGTCTGATGAGACCAAGATAAAATTATTTGGTTCAGATGGTGTCAAGTGTGTGTGGCAGCAACCAGGTGAGGAGCACAAAGACAAGTGTGTCTTGCCTACAGTCAAACATGGTGGTGGGAGTGTCATGGTTTGGGGCTGCATGAGTGCTGTCAGCACTGGGGAGCTACAGTTCATTGAGGGAACCATGAATGCCAACATGCACTGTGGCATACTGAAGCAGAGCATGATCCCCTCCCTTCAGAAAATGGGCCACAGGGCAGTATTCCAACATGATAACGACCCCAAACGCACCTCCAAGATGACCACTGCCTTGCTAAAGAAACTGAGGGTAAAGGTGATGGACTGGCCAAGCATGTCTCCAGACCTAAAGCCTATTGAGCATCTGTGGGGCATCCTCAAATGGAAGGTGGAGGAGTGCAAGGTCTCTAACATCCACCGGCTCCGTGATGTCGGCATGGAGGAGTGGAAGAGGATTCCAGTGGCAACCTGTGAAACTCTAGTGAACTCAGTGTTAAGGCAGTGCTGGCAATTAATAGTGGCCACACAAAATATTGACACTTTGGGCACAATTTGGACATTTTCACTTTGGGGTGTACTCACTTTTGTTGCCAGTGAGTTTAGATATTGATAGCTGTATGTTGAGTTATTTTGAGGAGACAGCAAATTTACACTGTTTTACAAGCTGTACACTGACTACTTTACATTGTATCAAAATGTCATATCTTCAGTGTTGTCCCGAGATATAATAGAACATTTACAAAAGTGTGAGGGGTGTACTCACTTTTGTGAGCTACTGTGTGTGTATATATATATATATTTCCCGAATCCCACACTGTACCCCCCCCCCCCCCTCCCCCAGGAGTATAGTTTGGGTTCTGTTATTTTTTCTCCTCTCCTCTCCACTTGTTTTTTCCCCATTCCTCCTTTTTAAATGGCGCCGCAGATGGCTGCCTCGGTGTTTTGGTGCGCTCTGCACCATTCACTAGAACAAATTCCTTGTACGTGAAAACATACTTGGCAATAAACCTGATTCTGATTCTGATTCTGATTCTGATCAGAGGATGGGTACACTGTGGTCATAAAGGGATGGACATGGTCAGCAAATACTCAAGTAGGCTGTGGCCTTTAAACGTGGCTCAGTTGGTACTAAGGGGCCCAAAGTGTGCCAAGAAAATATCCCCCACACCATTACACCACTACCACCAGCCTGAACCATTGATACAAGGGAGGATGGATCCATGCTGTCATGTTTTAGGCACCAAATTCTGACCCCACCATCCGAATGTCACGGCAGAAATCGAGAGTCATCAGACCAGGCAATGTTTTTCCACTCTTCTATTGTCCAGTTTTGGTGGCCCTTGTGAACTGTGGCCTCAGTTTCTTGTTCATAGCTTTGTGTATCACCTGGTGTGGTCTTCTGCTGCTGTAACCCATCTGCTTCAAAGTTTGACGTATTGCGCATTCAGAGATGCTCTTCTGCCTTGGTTGTAACAAGTGGTTATTTGAGTTACTGTTGTCTTCCTTTCAGCTCGAAGCAGTCTGTCCATTCTCCTCTGACCTCTGGCATCAACAAGGCATTTTCTCCCAGAGAACTGCTGCTCACTGGATATTTTCTCTTTTTCAGACCAGTCTCTGTAAACACTAGAGATGGTTGTGCAGGAAAATCCCAGTAGATCAGCAGTTTCTGAAATACTCAGACCAGCCTGTCTGGCACCAACAAACATGCCAACCAAGTCACTTAAATCACGTTTCTTCCCCGTTCTGATGCTCGGTTTGAACTTCAGCAGGTTGTCTTGACTATGTCTACATTCCTGAATGCATTGAGTTGCTACCATGTGATTGGCTGATTAAATATTTGCATAAATGGGCAGTTGAACAGGTGTAACTTACGAAGTGGCCAGTGAGTGTGTATTACAGTGCAAAGATTTCAGGCAGTCCTGGACATAGTATAAACTCACATTTCTTACATGTGCTAACTGTTTTCCAGCAGATTGTTTGAAGGTGTGTTGGGTGTCCATTAGCTGAGTGCTTAAGAGGCCATATAACTGCAACAATCTCCCCTGCCACTGAACTGCACTAACATAGGCACTAAGTGAGAGACTTACTGAGAAGGATCAGGTTTTGAGAATTATATTTACAGAAGCCCTGAGACAAGTGAAAAACTATACTTTTTTTGGTCATGATTTTTCCAAGTGTTTGTTTTTGTAACATTCATTTTGGCCACGAGGCTGTGATTTTGTTTTTATTTAATTAACTTTTGATTAAAATACATTTGTAGCCAAAAGAAAGACATGACAATAATGTTGCATAACTTAATAACACACAACATATGTACCCTGTGAGCAGAGTACATGGAGAAATTAAAAATCACCTGGGAAAAAAATACAAATGCTTTTATTCCTATCCCTAAGAAAAGAAAGCGTTCAGCTCGATTTTTTTAAAGCCAGTTCCAGCATCTGAACACAGGTTAATGTTTAACCTCACTGAAGCTGATTGGTCAGCTTACCTCTGGATTTTAAACTGCAGGACATTTGTCAGCTCAGCAGCTTCTTTTCAGTCTCTGAACAATCAATATAAACTGAAGAATAATCACAGAATTAACATGGGGTGTTTCTCCAGGAAAACTACACTGACTGCTAGCTCGCTTGCAGTATGTTAAAAAATATAACTGTGAATTTCCGGGTCTTGAATCTGTCCAGTAAGTATTAAGCAAAGCTTTCCCCACCATTTTTCCCAGCTAAAAGCACCAGTGATGTTTTTCTCCCCTGTGACTGACCTTCTGGTCCTGAGCTGCTGTCAGCCAAACTCTGCACCAGGTCATTCCTGTTGATCTTCTTTAAAACCTTCCTGGTCACCTCCACAGCTCCAGGAAGTGTGTATACCTGCACCATCTTATCCACTGTCTCCCACAAGTTTGCTGTTTGCAGTCGGATTTTCTTGATGACTGGGGAGCCTGGTAGGCTGTCAGCCTGCTGCAGGAACCACTTGAATTTATTGAATTCCTCATCTCCTAAATCTTCCAGAGTGTTCAAGAGGTCCTCTGGTGTCATCATGGCTCCCTGATAAAATCAGAGAACATTGTCAGCAGTCTTATCACAGCTGTGTTATTGGTTTCTGCTTTTCTCATCTGTTTGTAATTCAATTACAAATATCAGTCATTCATTCACTTAAACTAGGATTACTGCCTTGTGCCTGTTTCTCCACCAACCAGTCAAGTTACAGGAAGTATGGCCACAATCTTCACTTCCTGAGTTACAGTATTGATCAGAGGTGTTTTTGCAGAACATTAAGATGTCACGGTGACATTTGACCTTTTGGATAGACACTGTCATCATTTAATTTTATCCTCATAGACCTTTAAGTTAAATTGTGTCATAATTAGTTTATGAATTCCTGAATTATTTTCAAATGTGTTTTATGATTTCACATAACTGACTTTTACCACCAAACTAATAATCTGTTCATCCTTGAGTCCAAGTTCAATTTTATTTGTGTGAACAGATCAACAATGTGTAAATGTGTAATCTGTTAATATAAAGCACCTTTCACAAACACAAAAATTCATTTGTAAAGTCACAAAAAAATATGTGAAGACTTTCAATTATTTTACAAATAAATGAAAAGCATTTGAAAATATCCTCCTAACATTACAACTGTCAAACAGGCATTGGTGACCCAATTTTCTATTTGTGAAGTGAAGAAGCATTTTTCAGCAGATTGTTGATATGTTCATGTTACACCACTCAGACTGCGACTGCATTAGGTGTAGAAAAATGTTCACTTTTATTACTTCACCGGCCAAGATGAGGTAGACATAAACACACTTTCAGTACAACAGCAAAGGACACACCTTTTTTATGACAGGCCTTCAGGACAAACAAAACAACAATCAGCTCTCTCTTTACACTGCCACAGGCCTTCTTCCCCCAAAGCCAGTAGTAAACTGTCAAACGAAAACTTTCCTATGCCCCTTGCGAGTGCAGTAAATGTATATATGAAACCAAGGAACAAATCATTAAGGCTTATAATACAATTGCCACTATAAAGGGATTTGAGCACACACTGTTCACAGAAAACTAGATCTTTTACAGGTGCCACATTCACACAAATAATATTGAAACAAATCCACATCTACTTATTTAACTGCAAACACCTGAGAGTGTTATTGTGTCCAATAAGGCCGTTACATTTGACTTTGAGCATGACAGATGGTGTGTGCAAGGTTTTTGTACATGTACATGAGGCTGCTGCTGGTATCCAGTGGTTGGGTTGCCGAGATCAGGCTTACTGAAGCTCTATTGCAAAGATGGATGAATTGAAGTTTTGGCTCAGAGGGGACCAGCTCTTAATCTCCAAACTGTCAATCCAGGCTAGATTACAGAAGAAGTCTTTCCCCAGCTCTGAGAGCCAGGAGTCGGGCTCATTTGCTGCTTCTGATCAGACCCAGGTGTTGGTGAGCAAGTGGTACAATTCAACCGAAGCTGTCACCGTACAGTAGCTCATTCACAACTGCTGCTGGCACTTTCCCAGCTTTTCGAATCCATACATGTGAACGGCCCACAAGGTTTGGCAGTTTTGGTCAGAGCTGTTTTGGTGTTTATCAAGCACTTTGCACTTTGCATATGTCTAATTTCTGATTTATTACAAATAAAAATCTCTGTTTCTTTCTTTCTTTCTCTCTCTCTCTCTCTCTCTCTCTCTCTCTCTCTCTGTTTATGTGTAGAGTTTCTCCATGTACAAGGCTCACACATATAATATTCTTACTGATATCTCTCACATTAAGTCACTTTGGATAAAAGCATCTGCCAAATGAGTAAATGTAAATGTACAGTCCATCTGTAAATCATGTTCATTAGTCTAGATTCAATATAAAACAAAGACATTATACAAAGCAATCACCTAAATGTTCTTCATAATTAAGCTATAATCTGCAAACTTCTTGGGCCACAACTGTGATTATTCACTTTCAAGAAACTTTCTCTAAGACATGGCTTTGCTATCAGAGACTCTGACCAGCAGTGGCACTACCAGATGTCATGTTATCACAACTAAGCAACAGGAAGAATAAAATAAAACCAGTGACGTTTTAAGTGTTTGGATATATCATATAGTAGTACACTCACTCAGAAACAGGAGCTGACATCTTGGTGATTGTTGATTCTCCTGCAGACTGAGACAGTTGAATCTGTGGAGTCTTCATGATCCACCGAGGAGCTGAAGAGAGATGAACAGTTTTAGTCTCTGATCTGAATAGTTTTATTTAAATGTAAATAAATTTCTTAATGTAAATACTGATCCTATATGTTAATAAACCAGTTGGTTGACAGCATTAAAAAGTCCTCTTTGTTTTGGAGGGAGGTGGGGTTGTTGAGTATCTACCAGTGTTGAGACCAAACCTACCCCCTTGTATTGCTCTCTTCTTCTGTGGCTGCTTCTCTGCTCCACCACAGCCCTTTAATCACTGACATCTGTAAATCTGTCTCGTTCATCAGCTCCAGTAAAAATATGCACAAGAAAAAGTTTTGTTCTTTGATAGGACCATTTCGCCCAAAACAAACTCCTCAGCAGTCAGTATTAATACACTGAGATGTCAGGAGAACCAGGAAGAAGACGTTTTCTGCAACACCACGGCAGCTGTGACAGGAAGTGATGTCATCAGCAGGAGCTTGACACACTAAAGACTGTTACAGAGACAGTTTGGAGGTTCACAGGTTTGTAGCAGGTCTCTTACTGTGAGTCTGAGGGTCCAGGTTCAAGACTGTAGTCTGGAGGATCAAGGTCTTTGGACTGGTCAGATCCTGGAGACTCTGCTGTGCCCTCATCTTCCTCCACACAATGTGAGATAACATACACACAAATTCACACACACACACACACACACACACACACACACACACTAACAGAGTAAACAGTATAATAAACTCCACCTGGTCAGTTTACATGTGTTTTATTCAGCTCATCACAACGTTGAGTCAAACTGCAGATTGTGTCGGAGAAAACAGGAAGTACAGTGTGTACAGCATCTGCCCTCCCATTTCCTCCGGAAACTGAGTCAGAAGTATGACATTTACATACAGCAGCAGCTTTTGGCAAGAGAATAGCATCCAGCAATGCAGCCACTTTGTCATGGTGTCCAATAGATTTACCATCAGATTTTAGGACTTTTCTGTGTTTCCATAATGCACCAAAAACATGCACAACACCAAATGCATATCTGGAGTCTGTGTATATGCTCACTGTTTTGCCTTCTGCTGCCACAGCATGCAGACAGTGTGGTAACCAGCAGTCAAGTTTGGCTGAGAAATAGATTACAGCCCTCATCTGCCATCGTGGTCTTGGAGCAGTACTGATGTGCAGTGCAGTGAGTCAGGCTGCATGTACTGTTTGTGTGAGAGGGAGGTGCACCTCCTGGCTTCACTCAGACACTGATCGCTCACTCCCCCAGCTGACAATTTCCACTGATATGCATACAGTAGATGGTCAGGAACATATTTCACAAATATGTGGGTATCCTGTTCTGGATCTGAATTTGTTATGACCTTTAAGCCTTCAGGGGTGGAAACCAACCCAGTACCTAATCGGCACATAAGGTCATGTCCCAAACGATTAACTGGACAACATTCAGTCTTGAAGTAGTTCTGTCATCATAGTATTTTTAGTTTTACTGTGGAGAGCTCTTTAACCACATTTCCTGACGCTCCAATTGAGTGAGTGAAACGACCATTTGTCTTTGGTGAGGACAGAAATTCCCTCTTTTTTATCAATGAATGTGTAGCACCAGAATCAATAAAAAATGTTATTTTGTGACCATGAACAATTAAATCATACTGAGGTAACTTCTGAAACACTTTGGAGTCATGTTTAACATAAGTACCAACAGGAGTGAATCTGTTTTCAAGGTATACAATTGCAGCTTTTACCAGGGTGAGTGTAGACTGGTTGTCAGTATGTGTGTGTGGTGGCACCGTCAACCTCGGGCGTTACCTCCCGCCTCCCCACCTCATCTCAATCAGCTGTGTCCTGTTGTTCCGGACAGTCCTTATCCCAATGTCCCCATTTGTTGCGCTTAAAACAGACGTCAGGATCATATTGATGACCTCAACAGCCTCCTCTGCCTCGTCCTCTGCCACGGTCACCCTGGGAAGTGGAGGCGACATTCTGCACAGACTTGTACATGGTTGCAGCCATGTTGAATTCTTTTCAAAGATTTTCAATTTCAATGCACAGGGTTGTTAAGGCAGTCCCATAATTGTTGTTGTCTCTGTGTAATAATCTCCAGTCGGGAATGTGGCTGAAACCTTTGATTGGTCTGCTGCACCCAGTTTCAGCACAAGCAGGTGTTTCAGTAATGGCAGAATTGGACTGAACTCTTGGTAGAAAACCCACATGTCATCAGAGAATCTTTTACCAGAGTTTTCGGATGTTGCAAATATGCAATTGCCTCTTTAATATCAGCTTCTGACTAGGGGTGGAAAACCATTTGGGTGCCCTGTGCCCTTGCAACCTCAGCCATGGGCATTTGGACAGCTTTTCTGTCCGTTTTGGCCCTGGTATGAAGTGATATGGGAGAAAAGTTTCACTGCCTAGGGAGGGCTTAGTCTCATCTTCCCTATTATCAGCACCACCCTCCTGGCCAGGCCTGGTTGTAGAATCAGGTTGGGCGCTCCCTGATGCTCCTGGGGGGGTATTGTATGGAAGTGGACCTGGCAGAGCTGTTTGAGGGGTGCAGTTGAGATCATAGTCTACTTTGAGACACTGAGGCGCTGTGGGGTACAGAGAAGAATAAGAATTCTTCTTTTTGTGTCATTGTTGTCTTGTGTGTGAAACAACACTTGTTTTGCGTGTTTTTTTTCTCCTTTCCCTACTTTCTGCCTCATTCTTCCACATACTCAGTGCCTCCAAATGTTTTTCCCCATCCTCTAAATCTTTCTTTGACACCCTCTTTTTTGCCTGTCTTTCTTTTGTGTCAAACTCAATCTTCTCCTGTGTCCTCATCAGCTGTCTCATACTGAATATTCCTTCATGAGGAAAAACAAAATCTTTTACCCACACATTTTAGTAGTTCTGTAGCTTCATTTCCCATATTTAGTTTTCTTGAAAACAATATTTGGAGCATTAACATCTTGTGTTTCATCTGGATTTCATTTGCTCTTTTTGTTCCCCATTGTCTACTAATGTAACTTATTTTCCTGGTGTGCGCTTGTTCTCTTATTCTAACTTATTCTCTCTGTAGACACGGTCATCACCGTGAATCCAGGTTATTTCCACTACAACTCTGGGAAAAGCAGTGACACGGTGGTAACATTTACTCTAGTACTCTCTAGTACACTCTAGTAGCCCCTGCTACTGGGGCATAACACTTAATATTACTCTGCCCTGTTATGACTAAACCTTGTGACCAAATGTGGGAACAGGAAAACAAAAATCCAAGTCTGTTGTAGAAATTCTACAAGTGTGATTGAGAAATAAAGACTTAAGAGTTTATTTCTTGCAAGAAAGGTCAGACAGTTGTGTCAGCAGTCTGAAAAGACATTTGTGACATTTACATGATTTTTCATGTTGTTTTTTATTAACTTACACTCAACTTACCTTTGTGCCATTTGAATAAAATTCAATCAAAACTGCAAAAATTGGTTGGGTGTTGGGTGGAATGACTATTCTACAACTTTTGATCAGTAGTATGACTTAGGGATCGACATTAACCAGAACCCCTGACCAAAAAACTGCTGAATAACTGAGAACTAAAGTACTGTGTCCTGGTTACCTAAATCAATGATTTGTTGCCCCAAAGGAAGCCTAACTGTCTAGGCAGATGTGTAATGACGTCTGCCATTTGATGCCCTTTTTTCTTTTTTGCCTATAAATGAAATATGTCACCACCTAGTTTACCATGATATTTACCCAGCACTTCCATGGTTTTCACTAAGTCTGTCTTGCTCATTTTGGTGAGTTAACTCCCTTTTCCTTCAGCGCCACCATGAGGTCAACATGATTCTGACAGAACGGTTGCGACGTGCTGCGGTAAGCGTATTGTGTCACTTCCGGTTGTTGGTGGTGTTGTGTTTGTTGCTGTTCTCCCTGAACTCAGCTGATCCTAGTTGTATTTTTGTATATAACCGCTAATTATCTGTTGTACTGTCGAACTTCTGTTCGATCACTCTCAGCTCTCTCCTTCTCTTCGTGAGATTCTCATTAAAACACAGCTGTTTACACGCTAGCCCTGTTAGCTACTTTAGCTTAGCAGTTAATGATGGCTTCTGTCTCTCACTCTCCCGCTCTCTCTTGCTCAGCCTGCTTCATGTTTAGTTACTCCTCTGCCTCCTTCAGCGATAATGGTACATGTAATAAATGTAGTTTGTTTGCAGTTATGGAGGCGAGGCTCAGAGATCTGGATCCCGGCTCAGCACCATGAAACCACATCTTTAGCTTCTCCAGTTAGCCAGCCCCCAGTAGCTGGTGCGGACCGACCCGGTGTAGCTCCTTCTGTAGCTCCTTCTCTCCCCCCAGCAGCTCCCGAGCAGCAGGGAGGTCAGGGCGGCTGGGTGACTGTTCGTAACAAGAAGAGGCTTAGTCCTAAACAAAAGCCCACAGCTCACCACCGACCTGTTCATGTTTCTAACAGGTTCTCCCCACTCAGCGACACCCCCGCTGGGAAGCAAACTCTGGTCATTGGTGACTCTATTCTGAGAAACGTGAAGTTAGCGACACCGGCGGCCATAGTCACATGTTTCCTGGGGCCAGAGCAGCGACACTGAGTCCGACCTGAAGCTGCTGGCGAAGGATAAACGGAAATACAGTACGATTGTAATACACGTCGGCACTAATGACACCCGATTACACCAATCGGAGATCACTAAGATTAATGTGGAGTCGGTGTGTACTTATGCTAGGACAATGTCGGACTCCGTAGTTTTCTCTGGGCCCCTCCCCAACCTGACCAGCGATGACATGTACAGCCGCTTGTCATCGTTCAGCCGCTGGTTATCGAGGTGGTGTTCCGCTAACGATGTGGGCTTTGTTGATAACTGGCAGACTTTCTGGGGATGACCTGGTCTGATTAGACGAGACGGCATACATCCCACGCTGGATGGAGCTGCTCTCTTATCTAGAAACTTCACTGAGTTTATCAGAAATCAAAGCCAGGACAAACCAGAGTTGAGACCATGAGGCAGAGCCGCAGTCTTACACTCTTCTCTGCGCCTCTTAGAGCAGTCGCTGCCATTCACCCCCTAAAAACTGTGTCTGTCCCCCGACCACCTACATTTAAATATAATAAATCAAAAGTGAACAGAGGAGTTAGACATGAAAACCTAATAAACATTAACACAACTGTTAGTCCAGAACCAAATAACAGGAAAATTAAATGTGGCTTATTGAATATCAGATCACTCTCATCTAAATCTCTACTAGTCAATGATCTGATAACTGATCATCATGTAGATCTGCTCTGTCTGACTGAAACCTGGCTGCAGCAGGATGAATATGTTAGTCTGAATGAATCAACACCCCCCACTCATGTTAACGTTCATATCCCTCGAAGCACAGGCCGAGGAGGAGGGGTGGCAGCCATCTATCACTCCAATTTACTAATAAATCCTAAGCCTAAGGTTAATCATAATTCATTTGAGCCTTATTCTTAGTCTGTCTCACCCAAACTGGAAAACACAAAAACCAGTCCTACTAGTTACTGTATATCGTCCACCTGCCCCTTACTCTGAGTTCTTATCCGAGTTCTCAGACTTTTTATCTGAGTTAGTTCTCAGCACAGATAAAGTTATCATGGTGGGTGATTTTAACATTCACGTAGATGTTGAAAGTGACACTCTGAGTATTGCATTTAATTCATTATTAGACTCAATTGACTTCTCTCAGCATGTTAATGAACCCACTCACTCTTTTAATCATACCCTTGATCTGGTTCTGACTTATGGGATTGACATTGAATATCTAACAGTTTCTCTCAGAAACCCTCTTTTATCTGACCATTCTCTGTTAACATTTGAGTTTTCAGTCATGGACTACACAGCATCTGGGGAAAAAATCCATTACAGCAGGTGTCTCTATGAGAATACCATTAGCAAATTTAAAGAAAGGATCCCATCAGTACTTAGCCCACTGCCATGTATCAATGCAGTAGGAAACAGCTCTCTTAACTTCACATCCACACAGGTTGATGATCTTGTTGACAGTACTGTAGCCTCACTGCGTGCAACTCTAGATACTGTAGCCCCTCTGAGGAAGAAGGTAGTGAGTCAGAGAAGGCTAGCTCCATGGTACAACTCAGAAACACGAGCTTTAAAGCAAAATTCAAGGAAGCTAGAAAGAAGGTGGCGTTCTACTAACCTGGATGAATCTCTAAAGGCTTGGAAAGACAGCCTATTGGCGTATAAAAAAAAGTCTCCGTAAAGCCAGAACATTCTATTATTCATCATTGATAGAAGAAAACAAGAACAATCCCAGGTTTCTGTTCAGCACTGTAGCCAGGCTGACAGACAGCCACAGCTCTGTTGACCCATCTATTCCTTAAGCCCTCAGTTGTAATGACTTTATGAGCTTCTTTACAGATAAAATTGTCTCTGTTAGAGAAAAAATTCACCATCTCCTCCCCACAGCTGGCTCAGATGTACTGTCCAGTTCAGCAGCCTCAGAGTCCACTGTAACTGGTTTATATTTTCACTGTTTCTCTCCTGTACATCTCTCTGAGCTCGTTTCAACAGTTTCGTCATCTAAACCATCGACTTGTCTTCTTGACCCCGTTCCAACAAGGCTGTTCAAAGAAGTTTTTCCTTTAATCGACACCTCTATATTAAGTCTGATTAACTTATCTTTATCAACTGGTTATGTACCGCAGGCTTTTAAAGTTGCAGTAATTAAACCTCTACTTAAAAAGCCTACTCTTGATCCAGATGTTTTAGCCAATTATAGACCTATATCCAACCTCCCCTTTATTTCCAAAATCCTTGAGAAGGTTGTTGCAAACCAGTTATGTGATTATTTGCACAGGAATGGTTTGTTTGAAGATTTTCAGTCAGGTTTTAGAGTCCATCATAGCACAGAAACAGCTCTGGTTAAGGTTACCAATGATCTCCTCATAGCTTCAGACAATGGACTTGTCTCTGTACTTGTCCGACTAGATCTTAGTGCTGCATTTGACACCATCGATCATAAGATTTTATTACAGAGACTAGAGCATATGGTCGGCATCAAAGGAACCACACTAAGCTGGTTTAAGTCATATCTGTCAGATAGACTCCAGTTTGTTCATGTTAATAATGACTCCTCTACCATCACAGAAGTTAGTCATGGAGTTCCACAAGGTTCTGTGCTAGGACCAATGCTCTTCAGTCTATATATGCTCCCTCTGGGAAACATTATTAGGAGGCACCAGATGAATTTCCATTGATACGCAGATGACACCCAGCTGTACTTATCCATGAAGCCAGGTGAGACTAACCAGGTAGCCAAGCTTCAGGTGTGTCTTAAGGACATAAAAATCTGGATGACCAGTAATTTCTTACTCTTAAATTCAGACAAAACTGAAGTTATTGTAATTGGCCCAAAACACCTCAGAGATACACTATGTGATAATATACTGACTCTGGATGACATCACCTTGGCCTCCAGTGCTACAGTCAGAAACCTTGGTGTCATTTTTGACCAGGACTTGTCCTTTACTTCACATATAAAGCAAGTCTCTAGGACAGCCTTCTTCCACCTGCGCAATATTGCTAAAATCAGACCCATTCTGTGTCTAAAGGATGCTGAAAAGCTAGTTCATGCATTTGTTACCTCAAGACTGGACTACTGTAACTCTTTATTGTCAGGATGTCCCAAAAATTCAGTAAAATGCCTCCAATTGATCCAGAATGCGGCAGCATGAGTACTGACAGGAACTAGGAAACGGGATCACATCTCTCCTGTGTTAGCCTCTCTGCATTGGCTTCCTGTAAAATCCAGGATAGTATTTAAAATCCTCCTCCTCACCTACAAAGCCATTAATGGTCAGGCACCATCGTACCTTGGAGAGCTTATAGTTCCCTATTTTCCCAATAGGACACTTCGCTCTCTAAATGCAGGTCAACTTGTGGTTCCCAGAGTTAGTAAGAGTAGAATGGGGGGCAGAGCCTTCAGCTATCAGGCTCCTCTCCTGTGGAACCAGCTCCCAGTGTGGGTTCGGGAGGCAGACCCCCTCTCTACCTTTAAGATCAGGCTGCAAACTGTCTTGTTTAATAAAGCTTATAGTTAGGGCTGGCTCGGGTATGTCCTGGCCCATCCCTTAGTTATGCTGCTATAGAGCTAGACTGCTGGGGGATTCCCATGATTCACTGGGCGCTCTCTCTCTATTTCTGTCTCTCTCCCCCTCTCTCTCTCGATGACTTCATGCCATTAACTTTGTATTTTTTCTCTCCCGTAGTTTGTGCTTCTCCTCTCTCTCCCTCTCTCTGTCCTCATTCTGCAGGTATCTCTGCCTCGGGAGCAGCAGGATCCAGATCCACCACTACTCATCTTTACTATTAACCACTGTTACCTGTCATTATTATTGATAACACCATTACCTACACAGCTGTTCCTGGTCTCTCTCTCTCTCTCTTCTCTCCCCTCTCCTTCCCCTCCCCCTCTTTCTATCTTCTCCTAAACCCAACCGGTCGAGGCAGACGGCCGCCCACCCTGAGCCCGGTTCTGTTGGAGGTTTCTTCCTGTTAAAAGGGAGTTTTTCCTCCCCCCTGTCGCCAAGCGCTTGCTCGTTGTGGGAACTGTTGGGTTTTTTTCTGTAACAAAGTAAGGTCTTGACCTTACCCTGTAAAGTGCCTTGAGATAATGTATATTATGATTTGGCGCTATACAAATAAAATTGAATTGAATTGAATTGAACATGTCAAATTTGCACAAAAGATATTACAAAAAAAGCTGATTACTGTGATATTTAAGGAGGGCATCCATACTCCTGAATTTTAAGACACTACGACCTTTACTGTAGTGGCACTCTTACATCATATTTACCATATAATAAAATATGTAATAAAAACAGTTTTTGTTACCTTGTTTCCTTTCCCCTAGCAACACCAGTAGACCATA
Source organism: Trachinotus anak (assembly GCF_046630095.1). Taxonomy (NCBI): domain Eukaryota; kingdom Metazoa; phylum Chordata; class Actinopteri; order Carangiformes; family Carangidae; genus Trachinotus; species Trachinotus anak. The sequence goes on from NW_027273867.1 coordinate 2,630,513, forward strand.
ATGTACAAACTCCATCCTCTTAACACTGTGTCAATATGCTATAGTCAAAATTAACAAGTTAATCAATATAAGTGAGGGAGTCACATGATCCTGTACAGTTGTAAAAATCAGCGTGGAGAGCAACACTGAAGCACATAAAGAATTTGTGATGTGTAGCCTAAATACTGAAGGGAGACATAAAGACAGCCAAGCAAATCAAAATTGTTTAGCATTAATTTGATTTTTTGTCTCTGAAGTCAGATGTATGTTGTTTAACATTGGCCGTGGCAGAGGTCTGTGCCCTCTGAGTGCCCCTCTAGTGTTCTAATGTATTTATTTAAACATGTAACTGTCACTACAAAATGATTCATATAACCATAGAAGAACTCAAATACATTTCATTAGAAAGGAGGCAGAGAAAACAACGTAGGAGAAGAGCCTGGTACCTCCATCAAAAAGCCCTTCCACCTCGAACAGAACAAAGCAGCAGTAATATCAAGCTCCTTTGGAAATAGTACTTACATAAAACTATTCTGACAAACATTTCAAGTGTCTAAGGTTGTTTCTGAGGTGAATCAGGTGACCACAGATCCAGTGACAGCAGGTGAACCATCAGACCATCTGACCAAACTGCAACAGTGACAGCCAAGGAACATGAGGACCAAAGCCAGGATACACATGCTTTGAAGGTGCACCTTATATTATGGCTATTATTAAGGTACATTTTCATTGCAGAGATGTGTCCCGTGGTTCAACCTGTAAGTATCCCTGTCAAAACTGTTTTGTGAAGGAGGACAGCTGAAAGAAAAGTGGGAGAAGAGCTGGAGAGCTAATTTTAGGAAAAAAAACCAATAAGTGTCTGTGTGGTGTCTGTCTCATAGAAATGGAAGAAAACTGATAAAGGCTGAAGGAAAAAAGACCAATGGGCTAATTTGGAAAAATCATTCATCAAAGGAAGTCATCCCAGCCACTAAAGACAAATAGAAAGAGAAACAGTCATCAACCAGGAACAAATGATGAGCATCCTGCACCCTGCACAATTTAATGGTGGGAAGCCTGAGAAACAGGTACAGACTCACATATCACATATAAACCACCAGAATGAACTGTTAAACACTGACTGATAACATACATGCAAGGAGAGGAAGCAGGTGAGAAGCAAACGAAAGTGAAATGACACCAAATTCTGCACAAGGAAAGAGAGGGAGCAGATAGGGTAAGGGCAACCAACCAAACCTCACCAAACTCAAGCATCAGTGAATATGGTGTTTACTGATCACAATTTGATTTAATAGTTTATAGGATATTTAATATCGGCCTATATAGGACTGAATATATCATTGTTATGACTTTAGCATTTAATTATTAAAAAATCTTGCAGTAAAATAACTTGAAAATAATCACAGAGGTACCTGAGGAAATGTTCTGCAAATATATGGTGTTTGCTGATAATTTGATTAAATGTTTTTATTGCCTATTCAATATTGGCCTATATGAAAGGGAAGAGATTATTGTTTTGACTTTAGCATTGACTTATCAAAAAATGCTTTCTGATTGTGGCACAAGACCATGAATTCATTTATACATCATGCACATATATACAAAACACAGGTAGAAATTTGTAAAAAGTCAATCTAACATATTTTGAGTGACAGTACAATGATGGTTGCTCCTTCAATTCATACAGGTGTATGGATTTTAACTAAGGACAATATGAAAATTGTTACATTCCCTGTTTAAAATAATCTTTGTGGCCATTGGAGTATAGGTTTACAAGGTGTATTTAAACATGTGAAGTATAGATGCCATGACCGTAGTAACCGGAAATACTGTAAATACCAATCAGGTTACAGGTTGAGTCTCATTTTATTTGCAGATTTCAAAAATCTCTTGTTTGCACATCATGATGACATGTATAGTCTAACACAAAGCCTAATGCAGAACTGTTCTCAAGCACTTCTGTATTAGGCTTCTTTAGGACCCTACATCAAAATGTTTGAGAACCCCTAGTCCTAGATGGTGGCCCCAAAGGGCAAAACTACTGTGGACCCCACATGGGTGAGAAAACAATGTTTATGAAATGTTTTAAGTCTACATTTATTCAGAGTCCACAAATGTATTTCTTGTTTTATTTAAGAATTAAAATTGTTTTATTCAACAATAAATAATAAACATAATAATAGACAAAACTCCAGATATCCTGTTCAGTATTGTGGGAAACCTGTAAAGTTTGTGCCAGTGGGCTTCATTACCTCCTGTCAGAAGTAAACAACTGTAATCTCTGGAAGCTCTTAGAAAATTAAACATGAAAAGCATAAACTAAATGTCTGAATGGTGGAGTATTAGATCTGCTAAACAAAGGTTATATGAGTGTGGTAAGACTAATGAACAGGAAGACTGATTCTCACACAGTCCTCCTGTTTATAAGTATAGTACATGCTGATCATACAGTATATGCATTGATTTAGATCTTGTGGCCACTGTTCATTGTTAGTACTGTTGGGGCTACTTGTGTTTTTATATGTTTTGAATAGCATAATAAAAATATAATAAATAAAATAAAAATAATAAAACATTGAAAAAGAGAGATTGTTGTTGATTCTACTGTGTGACCATATTGGAGGATATACCATGTTGGACGTGCGACGTGCTGCGGGAAGCGTATTGTGTCACTTCCGGTTGTTGGTGGTGTTGTGTTTGTTGCTGCTCTCCCAGAATTCAGCTGATCCTAGTTGTATTTTTGTATACAACCGCTAATTATCTGTTGTACTGTCGAACTCCTGTTCGATCACTCTTAGCTCTCTCCTTTTCTTAGTGAGATTCTCATTAAAACACAGTTGTTTATTTTGTTTTGTAAATCATTTGAGCGCCTTGTCCTGTCCCACCTCAAATCCATCACTGACCCACTCCTGGACCCCCTGTAGTTCGCCTACAGAGCCAACAGGTCTGTAGATGACGCCGTCAACATGGCTCTCCACTTCATCCTCCAGCACCTGGACTCCTCAGGGACCTATGCCAGGATCCTGTTTGTGGACTTCAGCTCTGCCTTCAACACCATCATCCCGGCTCTGCTGCAGGACAAGCTCTCCCAGCTGAGCGTGCCTGACTCCACCTGCAGGTGGATCACCGACTTCCTGTCTGACAGGAGGCAGCACGTGAAGCTAGGAAAGCATGTGTCTGACTCCCAGACCATCAGCACTGGATCCCCGCAAGGCTGCGTTCTTTCTCCTTTGCTCTTCTCCCTGTACACCAACACCTGCACCTCCAGCCATCAGTCTGTCAAGCTCCTGAAGTTTGCAGACGACACCACTCTCATTGGACTCATCTCTGATGGCGATGAGTCTGCCTACAGGTGGGAGACTGACCGTCTGGTGACCTGGTGCAGGCAGAACCACCTAGAGCTAAATGCTCTGAAGACAGTGGAGATGATAGTGGATTCCAGGAAAAACCCAGCCCCACCCACCCCCATCACCCTGTGCGACTCCCCCGTGGCCACCGTGGAGCATTTCCGCTTCTTGGGAACCACAATCACAGAGGATCTCAAATGGGAGCTGAACATCAGCTCCCTCATCAAAAAAGCTCAGCAGAGGATGTATTTCCTGAGGCAGCTGAAGAAGTTCAACCTGCCAAGGACTATGATGGTGAACTTCTACACCTCCATCATTGAGTCCATCCTCACCTCCTCCATCACCATCTGGTACGCTGCTGCCACAGAGAAGGACAATAACAGACTGCAGCGTATCATCCACTCTGCTGAGAAGGTGATAGGCTGCAATCTTCCATCCCTCCAGGACCTGTACGCTTCAAGGACTCTGAGGCGTGCAGGGAAGATTGGAGCTGACTCCTCCCACCCTGGACACAAACTCTTTGAGACACTCCCCTCTGGCAGGAGGCTGCGGTCCTTCAGGACCAAAACCTCTCGCCACAAAAACAGTTTCTTCCCATCTGCTATCAGCCTTATCAACAAGGCTAGAGAGCCCCACTGTTGCTGATCCCCCCGATCCCCAATTGCACCAATCACCAGAAAAAATTCCTTGTATGTGAAAACATACTTGGCAATAAAACTGATTCTGATTACACACTAGCTCTGTTTACCACTTTAGCTTAGCAACTAGCGATGGCTTCTCTCTCTCCCTCTCCCTCTCCTGCTCTCTCTCGCTCAGCCTGCTTCATGTTTAGTTACTCCTCTGCCTCCTTTGGTGGAAACGGTACACATAATAAATGTAGTTTGTTTGCAGTTATGGAGGCGAGGCTCAGTGAATTGGAATCCCGGCTCCACACCGTGGAAACCACATCGTTAGCTTCTCCAGTTAGCCAGCCCCCAGTAGCTGGTGCGGACCGACCCAGTGTAGCTCCTTCTGTAGCTCCTTCTCTCCCCCCAGCAGCTCCCGAGCAGCCGGGAGGTCAGGGTGGCTGGGTGACTGTTCGTAACAAGAAGAGGCTTAGTCCTGAACAAAAGCCCACGGCTCACCACCAACCTGTTCATGTTTCTAACAGGTTCTCCCCACTCAGCGACACACCCGCTGGGAAGCAAACTCTGGTCATTGGTGACTCTATTCTGAGAAACGTGAAGTTAGCGCCACAAGTGGCCATAGTCAAATGCATTCCTGGGGCCAGAGCGAAGCTGCTGGTGAAGGATAAGCGTAAATACAGTACGATTGTAATTCACGTCGGCACTAATGACACCCGATATCACTAAGATTAATGTGGAGTCTGTGTGTACTTATGCTAAAACAATGTTGGACTCCGTAGTTTTCTCTGGGCCCCTCCCCAATCTGACCAGCGATGACATGTACAGCTGCTTGTCATCGTTCCACCGCTGGTTATCGAGCTGGTGTTCCGCCAACGATGTGGGCTTTGTTGATAACTGGCAGACTTTCTGGGGAAGACCTGGTCTGATTAGACGAGATGGCATACATCCCACACTGGATGGAGCTGCGCTCTTATCTATAAACCTCACTGAGTTTATTAGAAAGCCAAAGCCATGACAATCCAGAGTTGAGACCAGGAGGCAGAATCACAGTCTTACACTCTTCTCTGCGCCTCAGTCGCCTGCCATTCAAAACTGTGATTCCAGAACCAAATAACAAGAACATTAAATGTGGATTATTGAATATCAGATCACGCTCATCTAAATCTCTACTAGTCAGTGATCTGATAATTGATCATCATGTAGATCTGCTCTGTCTGACTGAAACCTGGCTGCAGCAGGATGAATATGTTAGTTTGAATGAATCAACACCCCCCACTCATGTTAACGTGTCATGTTATACTTGGCAATAAAATTGATTCTGATTCTGAAAGCCTTATTCTTAGTTTGTCACACCCAAACTGGAAAACACAAAAACCAGTCCTACTAGTTACTGCATATCGTCCACCTGCCCCTTACTCTGAGTTCTTATCTGAGTTCTCAGACTTTTTATCTGAGTTAGTTCTCAGCACAGATAAAGTTATCATAGCGGGTGATTTTAACATTCATGTAGATGTTGAAAGTGACAGCCTGAGTCATGCATTTAATTCATTATTAGACTCAATTGGCTTCTCTCAGCATGTTAATGAACCCACTCACTCTTTTAACCATACCCTTGATCTGGTTCTGACTTATGGGATTGACATTGAATATCTAACAGTATTTCCCAGAAACCCTCTTTTATCTGACCATTTTCTGTCATGGACTACACAGCATTTGGGAAATAAATCCATTACAGCAGGTGTCTCTATGACAATACCGTTGCAAATTTAAAGAATGAATCCCATCAGTACTTAGCCCACTGCCATGTATCAATGCAGTAGGGGACAGCACTTTGAACTTCACATCTGTTGATGATCTGGTTGATAGTGCTGTAGCCTCACTGCGTGCAACACTAGATACTGTGGCCCCTCTGAGGAAGAAGGTAGTGAGTCAGAGAAGGCTAGCTCCATGGTACAACTCAGAAACACGAGCTTTAAAGCAAAATTCAAGGAAGCTAGAAAGAAGGTGGCGTTCTACTAACCTGGAAGAATCTCTAAAGGCTTGGAAAGACAGCCTATTGGCGTATAAAAAAAGTCTCCGTAAAGCCAGAACATCCTATTATTCATCATTGATAGAAGAAAACAAGAATAATCCCACGTTTCTGTTCAGCACTGTAGCCAGGCTGACAGACAGCCACAGCTCTGTTGATCCATCTATACCTTTAGCCTTCAGTTGTAATGACTTTATGAGCTTCTTTACAAATAATTGTCTCTGTTCTGAGAAAAAATTCACCATCTCCTCCCCACAGCTGGCTCAGATGTACTGTCCAATTCAGCAGCCTCAGAGTCCACTGTAACTGGTTTATATTTTGACTGTTTTTCTCCTGTAGATCTCTCTGAGCTCGCTTCAACAGTTTCTTCATCTAAACCATCGACTTGTCTTCTAGACCCCGTTCCAACAAGGCTGTTCAAAGAAATTTTTCCTTTAATCAACACCTTTATATCAAGTCTGATTAACTTATCTTTATCAACTGGTTTATCAACAGGCTTTTAAAGTTGCAGTAATTAAACCTCTACTTAAAAAGCCTACTCTTGATCCAGATGTTTTAGCCAATTATAGACCCATATCCAACCTCCCCTTTATTTCCAAAATCCTTGAGAAGGTCGTTGCAAACCAGTTATGTGATTATTTGCACAGAAATGGTTTGTTTGAAGATTTTCAGTCAGGTTTTAGAGTCCATCACAGCACAGAAACAGCTCTGGTTAAGGTTACCAATGATCTCCTCATAGCCTCAGACAATGGACTTGTCTCTATACTTGTCCTGCTAGATCTTAGTGCTGCATTTGACACCATCGATCTCAAGATTTTATTACAGAGACTAGAGCATATGGTTGGCATTAAAGGAACCGCACTAAGCTGGTTTAAGCCATATTTGACAGATAGATTCCAGTTTGTTCATGTTAATAATGACTCTTCTACCATCACAAAAGTCAGTCATGGAGTTCCATAAGGTTCTGTGCTAGGACCAATACTTTTCACTCTATATATGCTTCCTCTAGGAAACATTATTAGGAGGCACCAGATAAATTTCCACTGTTACGCAGATGACACCCAGCTGTACTCATCCATGAAGCCAGGTGAGACTAACCAGGTAGCAAAGCTTCAGGTGTGTCTTAAGGACATAAAAACCTGGATACCAGTAATCTCTTACTCTTAAATTCAGACAAAACTGAAGTTATTGTAATTGGCCAAAAACACCTCAGAGATACACTATGTGATAATATACTGACTCTGGATGACATTACCTTGGCCTCCAGTGCTGCAGTCAGAAACCTTGGTGTCATTTTTGACCAGGACTTGTCCTTTACTTCACATATAAAGCAAGTCTCTAGGACAGCCTTCTTCCACCTGCGCAATATTGCTAAAATCAGACCCATTCTGTGTCTAAAGGATGCTGAAAAGCTAGTTCATGCATTTGTTACCTCAAGACTGGACTACTGTAACTCTTTATTGTCAGGATGTCCCAAAAATTCAGTGAAAAGCCTCCAAATGATCCAAAATGCTGCAGCACGAGTTCTGACAGGAACTAGGAAACAAGATCACATCTCTCCTGTGTTAGCCTCTCTGCATTGGCTCCCTGTAAAATCCAGGATAGAATTTAAAATCCTCCTCCTCACCTACAAAGCCATTAATGGTCAGGCACCATCGTACCTTGGAGAGCTTATACTTCTTTATTTTCCCAATAGGACACTTCGCTCTCTAAATGCAGGTCTACTTGTGGTTCCCAGAGTTTGTAAGAGTAGAATGGGGGGCCAGAGCCTTCAGCTATCAGGCTCCTCTCCTGTGGAACCAGCTCCCAGTGTGGGTTCGGGAGGCAGACACCCTCTCTACCTTTAAGATCAGGCTGCAAACTGTCTTGTTTAGTAAAGCTTATAGTTAGGGCTGGCTCAGGTATGTCCTGACCCATCCCTTATTTATGCTGCTATAGATCTAGACTGCTGGGGGATTCCCATGATTCACTGGGCTCTCTCTCTCTCTCTCTCTCGATGACTTCATGCCATTAACTTTGTTTTTTTTTTTCTCTCCCCCGTAGTTTGTGCTTCTCCTCTCTCTCCCTCTCTCTGTCCTCATTCTGCAGGTATCTCTGCCTCTGGAGCAGCAGGATCCAGATCCACCACGACTCATCATTACTATTAACCACTGTCATCTATCATTATTATTGATAACACCATTACCTACACAGCTGTTCCTGGTCTCTCTCTCTCTCTCTTCCCCTCTCTCCTCCCCCCACCCCCCTTATTTATCTTCTCCTAAACCCAACCGGTCGAGGCAGACGGCCACCCACCCTATTTACTTAAGGTAGGACATTTATATAACCTAAGTTGTTTATTATAAAATCTTATTAAAGCTGCATTAATTAATGTCTTGCTTTTTTGTTTTTCTTTGTTTTTAGGTCTCTTGGGACATCAAACCAGCTGTAAATACAAAACTGAGACATACACAGTTGCTTATTTTCATACCTGACAGAAACAGAGCAATGTTATTTGGAGTCATGTTTGTGTCACCTGATGAATCTAAATATCTGAGTCCAGTGCTCCCTCTCTTTAGCTCTGTGTTTGGTCTCCATCAGCTCTTTAGCTGCTAAATGCTCCACTTTGTTCACCAGCTGCTCTCTGACTGTGTCTGTCTGCTGTTTACTGCTGAGCAGGTAAAGGACAGTGGCTTCTTCCAGCTGCTGCTGTTGGAAACCTAGTTGTGAGAGTGTGTGATCCAGTGAACCAAAACAATCAGTTAAAAGAGGCTAAAAAGCTGTGTAGAGCTGAGAGGAACTGCAAAGTTAGTGATAATTTTCCCTGGGTTTGTCAACACAATTCACATAACACATAATCATTTGATCAGTTTGTATAATATTACTGATTAATTGGATCTGTTTTAAAGCCACTATGTGAAGCTGGTGAGAAGCTTTGATTTTTGCTGCCCAGGCAGTGACAGACAACAGAGTACTCTGCTAAACCTTGCCACAGGTTTTTGTAGAAGACAATTTGATGTGGAGCATTTCATGTATTTATTCATTTTGGGGGGTATTTTACACCTTTATTGAACAGGACAGCATAGAGAGACATGAAATGAGGGGAGGGGGAATGACATGCAGCAAAGAGTTCAGCCAGCTGGAAGTTGAACCAAGGACTCGCCTGCTCAGAGTAGGCTACATACGCTCATGTGGTATGTGCGCTAACCACTCGGCCATCAGGTCGTCCCACGTATTTTTTTAAGTTTTTAAGATCTGCATAGCTATTGAAAAACTTGGCCAACACAGCTAGGCCTTAACGTATTGGCTGAATTAAAGATGACATGGGAGTATATGACTGAATGAGACTGAACCTGAAACCTGATTTTAAGGATTTTCATCCAATTGTTTGATTGTTGATCATTTTTGATTTTTGTTTTTCCATATGTGAAAACAGGTGAATATTCAATAAAAAGACATCTAATAACAGTGCAAATTTTTCAGTCTAAATAGGACAAAAAGCATTCATGTTTCCATGCACTCTCAACATATACACACATATAATGTGTGTTTATCTAACACTGGTATACTGAGGAAAAAGGAATTAGGGCTGAAAGTTCAACTATGAAAAGCAAGCAGGCTAAACAAATAATGTGATCTGTCTGTCTATTGATCTCCTCCAGCAGGGCTCCTAATAGGCAACTAATAGCACTGTCCATGGTTCTGAAACAACAGCTAAGCAATTGTCAATGGGAAATAAAAGAATGACAGGAAATAACATTAAATATGATCTATCCTTTCATTCTTCCTGAACACATAACTACTTGGAAAAATCTGGCCAAAGAAATGTTTTCTATCACAGGCAAACTTCAGCCAATCAGGATGCCATCAGGCTTGTCTCACTCTCCCTCAGGAGAAGTGCAAACAGTGGCAGCAATTTCCTGAGTCCGTCTGCTCTTTACACCCCAGCCCTGGGCGGAGTATGACGAGGAGGACCTGGTGACACTCTTCAGAGGAGATCCTCGAGGTTCAGACAACAGCAACCATCTTCTTCGGGATGTCTCAGGTCTACGCAATCAACAGCAGCTACTATATATGTGCAGCAATGGTGGGTCAGAGAGATGGTTCTTATTGGAGGAAGCAGGACTAGACAACTTTTTGGATGTGGTGCTTAAAACCTGGGTTTCACTTGAACAGTACTCCTAGATTTCTAGTGATGGACTTCACATTGGCAGACCAGGACCAAGGGCACTCTGAATGGGACTGATGGAGTTTGGTGGATTGAACAATATGATTTCTGATTTTGAGTTGTAAGAAGTTATGTGCCATCCAACAGTTAACGTTGTTGAGATAATCTAAAACAGCAACTAGGCTTTGTGGATCATCAGGTCTTACAGGAAGGTATATCTGTGTGTCATCCACGTAGTGATGAAAAGAGACATTGTGGCTTTGGATGACTTGGCCAAGTGGAAGCATGTAGATGGAAACTACAATTGGACCTAAAATCTTTAAGATTTTCCATACTTGATCTGTGCTTGCTGAACACACACATTGCACAACATCCCATCCATAAGCCAACAATCAGACAATCGCTGGAATGCATCCTGCCAGGCGACTGGAGGACATCCACAGAGCTGAATCATCAGAAGAATGTCCAGGTGTTTTCACTGATATAGCGCTTCCTGATTACCTCTGTGTTCATTCTGCTTGTGTCAGCAGAGATGGTCATTTAGAATATGACACAGTAATGATCAGAAAGGGCAACATCAGTCACCACAACCCCAGAAACACGCAGACCCTTAATTAGCTCTAAGTCAAGGTGAGGGTATTTAGGTGACAAGTCAATAGGAACTTTCAACACAAAACCGATGTTTATGTGATTTTAATGTCACTTTTTATTCATTTTCTCCAAGACAGTTTAAACTATAAATCATCCTGAGACCTGAAATAATTTAAGTTTGTGTATTTCAAATATTATATAAAAAAAACACTGACAGAAAAAACATGTCACAGTAAAAAAAAAAAAATCAAACTCATAGTCCTTTTTTGTGGACACTGGGACAGTGATTGTATCTCCCCACTGTAAAATAATCAGAATTTTTGAAAAATGACACAAGCAAACAAAATACAAGATTTGTTGAAAAAAAATATTTTCAATCTTGATTGATCTGTTGTTTTCAGTTTTTTTAAAATGTGATGACATTGTGTAAAATGTACAATTACAATTCAACTAAAATCTTTCCAATCAGGAGTCCTGACCACAACAGTCCTGTTCCAGGACTAAGCTTTAACCAGAACACAATGGTTCATCATCCTGTTACTTCAGAGTTAAATATGATCACAGTTCAATCATCAGTGCTGTCGTCTTCTCTGAAGTACTGCAGTGTTGCAGTACATTAAAATATTCTGATCATGTAGCTCCAGCTGGTTCATGCTGCTGTCAGCTCCAACATTCATAAACACATAAACTCTGTCCTTCAAATCCAGGACCTGTTCAGACTCTGAGGACCCAGAGTCCCTCAAAGCAAACACAGCCTGTAGCTCTTTAAGAAATCAAACACGTTTTCCAGAGCTCCAACCAAATGTTTGTAAAAATCAGTTTATAAACATGTTGGTGATAAAATTATTGATGACAGATGACGAACAGGAGACAGAGTTTCAGTACTCACAGGTTTTGTCTCCGGAAGCTTTAATCACCCTGTTGTCGACAAACACAACCACAACAGTTACAGAGAGAGTGGAAAATAATCAGGTTTTTGTTTGAGTTAGTTTTATTAAACCAAACAGTGATGATCACAGATCACTATTAACTGATCCTGTATCAATAACTCTGATCAGTGGGTTAGTCTCACTTTTATGCAGGGTACCAAGCAGCCTCTAAACCAATCAGAACTCTAGATACCTGAAGGCACCACTTCTACAGGAAGATTCTCTGGATTATAAATAAATCCTTTTCCAGTTGGGCTTTTTCCCAGTATCACCTGCTCTGAAGTTCAACACAACAGTTAGAAAAACTTCTTCTAGAAACTGAAAGACTTCCAACCAAACTGGATTCAGTGACTTGCAGGAATAAAAGACTTTACTTTCACCACACGTCCTCCAGCACTGAGAGCTTCATCTTTATATTTAGAAATGTCAGGACATGGGGAGACTCGATAGCCGAGGGGTTAGGGTGTGTACCACATGGGTACCAGTCCTCGGTTCAACTCTGGGCTGTCAGGACTCTTTGCTGATGTCATTCCTCTTCTCTCCATGTTTCCTGTCTCTCTATTTTATTTATTTTCCAAGAAAGTTCATGAATCATCTGTATTTTTTGTTCCCAATTGTTCCCATTTTATCTTAATAGTACCAATTTCAGCTTCTTCTTTCCTCTGCAAGATCTTATATACATTGCCTTTTACCGACAGTTAGATGGTGCTGCTGCTACCTGGCTCATCATCAGGTGACTCTCTTCATCACTGGATGTTTCAGCACTTGTCACAACCTCCTCTGAAGGGTGCAGCAGCTGGGTTGATCAGGCCCGACCTGAGCCTGGTGGTTTGACCATTGCTCCTCTCTCATGTAGCCACAGCGACTGTGACTCTTCCTCCAACTCTTCCACTGTGCTGCAGATCTTCTTCTGCTGCTGTCCTCTGATACCCACCATCTTCAAAGCTCTCCAGAGGAACTGTACTGGGAAACCTCTTGATCTGACCTCCATGTGCAGACACTTTTCTCTCCACCTCTTCTCAGGGCTGACCTCTACCAGAAGCTGGTATTTGAGCAGCCTCCTCCATCCACTCTTCCCTTGGTGCTGTCAGCTCTTTATGATGATAGTCTTAGCTGTTCTGGACCGGATCCTGTGGGAAGGTGAGGCAGCATTTGATGTCAGTTCTCAGTCTTTTTGCTTTTCATTGACTGAGGGGCCTTTTTTTCCTCTCCTGACAAAGGTGATAAGCTGCAGCCTCTTGTTGAGGTTCCTGCATTTCCCTGCAGTTTCCTCCACAAATGCTGTCAGTGTTGTTAGTACCTTGTCATGTCTCTATCTTCCCTCTATCAGGGCTGTACTGGAAGAAGACAAGATTCACTTTACACTTGCTATCTTCAAACATTGCTGCAGCCTGGATCTTCTCTCAGCCCCCAGGTGACAAGGTTTGTGGGGCTTGGAAGGATGTTGTAAATGCTGCAGAGAAGGAACCTTATTGTGCTTGCCTACATGGACCACACGTCACCCCATATGATCTTCCTTCCCTTGGCTGCTTCTCACTGTGTCCATTTCCCTTTTGTGTCATCCCAGCAACTTTTACCAGCCTTTCCTCTTCAGCCATGTGCTGGATCTCAGACTGCCTCAAGCCCCCCTCCTCTCTCTGGGGTTCACTTTTCCTCAACTTGTCTGGATCCACCTGACCCCCAGCCTTCCAGTGGCTGCGTTCCTGGTGACGTCTTTATGGTGCATTCTGGTCTCTGCCTTCCTCACTGCTGTTGCAACATCAGCACTCGTCTCACCTTGGTCACCTGGAACTCCTGGACTAGAGCCCTGATCAGGAACTTGAGCTTGGCCTCTGAGCTGTAGATATTGATACTGTTGAAGCTCTTTGGTTCAGTCGTTAAGGGGAGGTCATACACAAGCAGTTGACAGAAAAGCCTTGGCAACACCCCATGTTGATAAGACCATGCTTTGTATTTCCCTGGTAGGTTGCTGTTGTCCACTCTTTGCAGCTGCTCCCCTGCCTGTCCCACCACCCTGACTCTCACATTATCCTTGAAGCTGCCATCAAACCACTTCCCCAGGCTCTTTACTGATTTATCTGACAGTGTTGGTATCTCATCTCCCATTATGAACCCGGTGGTGTTGGCACCAACTGATTTAATTTTTCATTGTAATTTTCTAGAATATACAATATTTTAAAAGACAATAAATAGTGGTTAGCACTGTCTTCTCACAGTAAGATGGTTCTGGGTTGGAACATGGGGCCTGTCTGACTGGAGTTCGCATGTTCTCCCTGTGCGGGTTCCCTCTGGGTACTCCGACTTCCTCCCACAGTCCAAAGACATGTACATTAGGTTGATTGGAGACTCTCGGTGTGACTTGTAGGTGTGAGTGTTAGTGTGAATGGTTGTTTGTCTCCATATGTCAGCCCTGTGACAGAACGGTGTCCTGGCAGCTGGGATTGGCTCCTGTTGTCCTGTCTCCTTCTTTAGATCAGCTGGTTCTTGTTTTCTTTCATTCCTAAAGTCTTTTCACTCCCCTACAAAATCTTTGTGATTTCTCTCAACATGTCGTTGGTGTAGGATTCCTCCATGTTTGTCTCTTTACTTCAGATGCTCTTGTTTGTGCTTCTATCGTATATCGTGTATCTGTGACTGAAAGCAGAACCAATATTCATTCCTGACCTGAATGAAAATGGAGTCTTGTTCATCATATTTGGATCAGTACGTTGTTTTAATAGTTTTAGGTGGAGTTAGGTGGAGGTTTTGGGAGGAGATGAACACTTCTACCGCCGTCTTCTCCATGACCAGAAACTAAACACTCAATGGTCTCAAGTCAGAATAAACCTGAGATCATCCTCTCACTGTACCAGCAGTCTGTACAGTCTGAGCTCCATGTTATCACACGTAATGATGATGGCTGTGGATCCAACCACATTCCTACTCAATTCACAACAAGCTGTGGTTTTTCACAGCTTGTTACAGTGTGGTTACAGTGTGGTTACAGTGTGGCTACGTTGTCACCTTTGACTTTCATGTAAATGCAGTATTTTGTCCATGTTGGGATCCCATCTTAACAGTGACAGTGTTTTTCCAGAGAGCTGATTGGCTGCTGATAAAGTGTGATGTGATGCCTTGAGTTGATCCTGCTTCAGAGCAGGTTAACTGTGCAGTATAGATTATTATGTTGATCAGCCTGTTACCATGGTGATCTACCACGCCACAAAGTGAGCCTGTGTCTGTCAGACTGAAAAACCAAAGTTAATCCCAAACTAAACTGAGTGACATTCATCTGCCTTATGAGACAGACTGTTGATATTCCTGATATATTCCTGATGATTGATATCTGATTGGCTGACTGATCTCTCTCTGTCTCTCTGTCCAAGCCTGTCACTGTTCTCCTCTCACAGCTTCACTGAGGAAAGCAGCCAATCAGAAGGCTGGAGGTTTACAGGAAACACTGGATCTTTGCTCTGACACCAACTGCGTTTAGTACAATACTGCTGAGAGCAGCATGGACTGACTCCACCCCTCTACTGACCTCAGAGTCTCCAGTCTACAGTCTGGACTCTCCAGAAAACCACACAGATCCTTCAGGTCTGGATCCTGCAGGTTCAGGATGAAGCTCAGGTCCAGTTCTCTCAGATGGAAGGGGTTGGACTTCAGAGCTGAGCCCAGAGAAGAACAGCTGATCTCTGACAACCTGCAGCCTCTCAATCTGAATAAAGAATCAAAGGTGTGAGTTTGGGAGACAAAGTTGCTGCTTGAAAGCGTTCAGTGTTTCATCATCTGTTCAGAGCTGAAGAAGGTTTAGAAAGTAGAAGTTTAGAAAATGAAACTCAAACACCTGAACCAACAGGAAGCTGCTTCAAACAGTCAAATACAAACAGTGACAACAGCTCTCATTAATATTAATGACAACATGCTGCTGCTTCAATAAAGATGTAGTGACTCCACCTCTTCAACTCTGCCAGCTCCACCTGTGGCTCCATCTATACAAACTCATGTTTATTAGAGATTCTACTAAAGATCCTCAACTTCTCAAAGACAACAAACATGTCAGACTCAAATTTGGAGGAAACTCAACAAATAATTCACTCACTTCATGCAGTGGTGACAACATTACTTCAGTCACATGACTTCATAGTTGTGTTGGAACATGAAAACATATATATTTATATTAGTTAACATCAGTGTAAAAAAAGTTTCATGTTCTTTTATCGATTAGATGTGTTCTAATCAATGATCTTTTCTCTAAAACCAACGGTGTGGTCCTTTAGGACTTTTCCTCCTTAACATGTTTAACAAGGAAACTGCACAGACACACACACACACACACACACACACACACTCACTTAGCTGTGTTGTGTTTTCATTGTGTTTGTAAAGGGAAACACATTACAGAACAGGGAACAGTACAGGGAAACATTAAATAATAACGTTATATAACAAGATGTTACACTGTAAAATATTCGTCACATTCTCAGATCACAGTAATTGACACAAATACATACTGGTCATCAACAAGAACCAGGGCCTTTATTCACAAAGCATCTTAAGGCTAAAAGTAGCTTCTAACCTACCGATTTAGGAGAAACAATAATGGGCGTGTCAGTCCTAACTTTAAGACTCCTGATTTTTTTGACTAAGTGTAATTCACAATGCCACTTTGTGCTAAAAGTACCACCTCAGTCTGGGAAATTTGGAAGTGGTGGAGAGGACTCCTATCCCGATCAGAGAGACCAAATCACAAAGACCCAAAGTCACCTCTGCAATTGCTGGACTGCAGTCACTGTGGTTCTTGAAACAAACTCAACCATAGGAATTGGTGTCAGCCATAACAACGGAGTCTCGCTCTTAGCTCATGAGTTTTTGCTTTTCCTAAGTAAAACTTGGTCTCAGCAGCTTTGTGAAGAGGATATAGCAGGAAAGTTTTTGTTAGAAACGTTTTATGAGACTTAGGAGTACTCTTAGTGATAAGATAAAATGCTTTCTGAATATGGGCCCAGTCTGTTAAGAAATCATTTTATATGGTGGCATTCATCTGTAGAAATGAACACAGATGGATACACACTGAAGAAACAATTCAAAAGATGTTTTAATTACAACCCAACACATCTGATACTGTTAGTATTTGCAGTTATCAGAGCACCTACAGAGCTTTGTTGGAGGCTTTCACCACTGGCAGCAGCCTCAGAAGAGCCTCCTCTGAAGCAGAGTATTTCTTCAGGTCAAACAAATCCAGATCTTTTTCTGAAGACAGTAAGATGAAGCCCAGAGCAGACCATTGAGCAGGAGACAGTTTATCTGTGGAGAGACGTCCTGATCTCAGGTACTGTTGGATCTCCTCCACCAGAGAACCATCATTCAGTTCATTCAGACAGTGGAACAGGTTGATGTTTCTCTCTGCGGACAGATTCTCACTGATCTTCTTCTTAATGTACTTGACTGTTTCCTGATTGGTTGGTGAGCTACTGTCTTTCTTTTTTAGCAGGTCCTGTAGATTATCCTGATTGGTCTGCAGTGAAAGACCCAGGAGGAAGGAACAGGTCCAGGTGACCATTTGGACTCTGTAAGGCCCTGTTGATGGCAATCCTGTGGATCTTTGCTGCAGAGGTTCTCCTGAAAAGCAGTCGCAGGTTTTGACGTGACAGTGGTGGCAAAGGCATCACATTCTTGTTGCTGTTAAGGACATCTCCACATAAACAGCAGCCAAAAACTCCTGAATGCTCAGATGCACAAAGCTGAAGACCTTGTCTTTCTCTTTCCTTCCACGCTCTTTTTTAAAGATCTCTGTGAACACTCCTGAGTACACTGAGGCTGCTCTGAAGTCAATGCCACTCTCTTTAAGATCTTCCTCGTAGAAGATCAGGTTTCCCTTTTCCAGCTGCTGAAAAGCCAATTTTGCTAATGACTCAATGTACTGAATGCACTTTTCTGGGCCATACTTCTCTTTTGTCCGATCCATTTGAAACACCAGGAACTCTGTGTACATCTCAGTCAGGCTCTTGGGCAGCTCTCCTCCCTCTCTGGTTTTCAACACATCCTCCAAAACTGTAGCAGTGATCCAGCAGAAGACTGGGATGTGGCACATGATGTGAAGGCTTCGTGATGTCTTGATGTGGGAGATGATCCTGCTGGCCTGTTCCTCATCTCTGAACCTCTTCCTGAAGCACTCCTCCTTCTTTGGGTCCATGAAGCCTCTGACTTCTGTCATGCTGTCAACAAACTTTCGAGGGATCTGATTGGCTGCTGTGGGTCGGGTGGTAATCCAGATGCGAGCAGAGCGTAGCAGTTTCCCTTTGATGAGTTTCCTCAACAGCACATCTGCTTTAGTTGACTTCATTACATCAATAGAGCCAATATCATCACCATCAAGGTCCAGATGAAGGCGGCTTTCATCCAGTCCATCAAACACAAACAGAAGTTTGAATTTGCTCTTGTCAAAGTTGGAGTTTCCTGAGTACTGTAAAGTTTTAAAGATGTAATTCAGAGCTTCCTCTTTGATGTCTATAGTTTCTGGGATACATTCATGAATGAGCTCTGCCAAATGAAACTCCTTTCCCTTAAGTGAATTCAGCTGATGGAAGGTGAAGGGGAAAATGAGATGCACATCTTGATTGTTTTTTTTTTCAGCCCAGTCCAACACAAACTTGTGCACAAAGAATGTTTTTCCAATTCCTGCGACTCCATTGGTCAGCACTGTTCTCATGGGTCTGTATTCTCCAGAGGGGTGTTTGAACATGTCACTGGGTTTAATTGGTTTCTCTGTTTCTGCTGGCTTCCATGCCTTCTCAATCAGTCTGACCTCATGCTGAGTGTTGATATGTACGTCAGCCCCGACTGTGATGTACAACTCTGTGTAGATGTCAACCAGATGCTGTTTATCCTCCACCCACCCTTCCTGTGCACACATAAACTTGTCCTGGAAGTTGGATTGAAGCATCTGTTGGTAACATTTGATTCATTTGCTTCTGGACAAAGTAAACACAATTTTTTGGTTTTAAGTAATTGTGCTGAAGATAAAGTAAAAATGATTTTCAACACAGTACATCCCTAAAAACTGAAGCAAATGGTGCAAAGATGTTTCCTGTATTTAGTTAATCAAAGGTTTATAAGTTTAGGCAAAGTAAGTTGTCTGTGGATACTTATCGCAAAATCACTTTCTGATATTGAGGTGTAGAGGTTCTACAAGACAGCAAGCAACCAAATCCATTGTTTCCACTGTAAGGACCTTCAGCAGCAGCAAGGACACAGAGGACTGCTGCCCTTCTCACACTCTACATGTACAGCTGTTTGCTGTTGCCATCTGAGTTGACAACTGTTCAAATTTTCCAGCTGGTCATTGCAGTTAGGCATGTAACTGTACTAACTATTAGAGTCACAGGTGAGACAGCAAGAGCAGCAGGAGTTACTTTTAGTGGAGTCAGAAGATACTGAATTATGCAGAAAGCTAGTTGTGAGTTCATGTTGGGACCTTTCAACAAGAAGTTTGTAATTTTATTTTTGGGCCAGAAGAATTTCAAGTATTGAGACTTGTTCAAGACTTGTTCATTTTGATTCCAATTAGTCACTACCAAGGTAGCAACTACTTGTTCTGGGGTCCACTCAAATTAACATTACATCATAATGCAAAACAATGTAAACTAAAATCTGCCTTTGAATGAAAGTCCAAGAACTCAGATCTGGTAGCTAGGTGCAGGAAGGCTGGTTGAAGTACCAACATCTACCCATTGCAGGTCAGATACTGAGGCTTTATGTGACTGTCAACCATACGACTGTTGATGGATACAGCAGTGACAGGAGGAAAGCTCAAGCAGGCAATAAAAGATCTGATAAATGAGGCAGAGAAAGGCTTTTGGCTGCAGCTGATGAGGAAGGACAGGTTTTAGGGAAAGAACACCTCACCCTAATGGCAGCTGCAGGGGTGACACTGCTCTGCCACCAAGAGACATTTCGGGATAATAGGAGTGATATGTCAAAGATTGGTGTTTCCTGCCCCACGACCTAGCAACTGAACCATGGGAATTGAAGGAGGTGCAACAGGTGGCAATGCCCAGCAGGTTACACCAGCTACCTTTTCACTTAGATCCATGACAGTGAAACAATCGAATACTCTCTTCAGCATTCACAGAATCCCTAGTGTACTTCAGAAATAATTGGCCGAGCTTAGTGAGTACAGAGTTCATACATTTCCTAAATAGGAACAACATTAGACATATTATTGTGATACACATAGTGAGGACATTCAAGAATGGCATCCAGAAGATATGAGGGAAGTAAGATAACAAAACAAAACAAAGTTTTGAAGGTTTCTGCTAAATTGTCGAACAAACCTTCAGACCACCACTGAAGCCACAACTGCTAAGCTGTAGATGAACTGGAGGGTAAAGACGCTGTTGGGCCTGGTGCATCTTTCACAGACTGGGAAGGTTCAATGGAACCAGCCCAAACCAAAACAGTTTCATCACTGGTGTCTCGGTTATATAGAGAGTTAAGTGAGTCAGGTTACTTGAGAGGGTATGCAGGTCAGAAGTGGATAACTGTATATACCTGATGAGAGCTGCTCTGGGGACTAAGAGGGAGTAAACCACTCATGTGTCTAATGCAGGAATGTTTTGGACTAAGGGAATGGGGGTCTTGTAATGTAATTTCTTTGTAAACAGTGACTATTTAGTTTATTTCTTCTGAACTGAGCATTTTTTCAGTCAACCTTCAGATAGTCTCCAGATGGAGCTGGTGAGTAGCTAAATTTTGTCTTTCAGGTTTTCTATACCTACGAGAGAACATAGCAGCTGTACTTTCAGTCTGAGGAAGAGGAACCCGATTCTGAGGAGATGAAGGTCCTTTGTTGTCTGAAGTCTCCCCAACATCACTGACAACCACTGCTAGAGAGAGAGAGAGAGAAAAATAGAGAGAGATTATTTGTTTCCACTTATCACTGTTATTGGTTTCTCATTTGTCCTTAGGTTGAACAGTGTCTCTTATGGGTCCTTGTTTTTCTTTTGCACATTTTTCTTAGTTTACATGTGTTATAATTTAGCATGACTGGACCCAAATGCAGACGCAAGACTGGCAGGTAGTGTTCAAAGATTTATTCAACAAAAGAACACAAACGACTTACAAAAGGTGAAAAAAAACCAAAAAACTGAAGATCAGACAGGAACAAAACTCAAAACTCAAGTAAGGAAACGGGAACACGAGGGGAAACGGGGAAAACACACCTGGAAAAAAACAGGAGCAAAACAGACAAACTGACAAAGACAAATGGGAAGACAGAGACTTAAATACACAAGGGAGACAAAAGTAATAGAACGCAGGTGTAATGCATTAAGGTGTGGCAGACAATCACAAAGGAGAAAAACAGGACAAGGGGCCAGTGGACAGGAAGGAGAGGAATGGGCCTAGGGAAGGAGCTGGGGATCAGATGGGCAGTGCAGGAGACTAATATTTGATGGTTCAGTGAAGAACAGGAGATGTGCAGAGTAATGGGGCAGATGACGGAGCCCAGGCAGATAGGGTGGGCTGCTCAGGAGGGCATCAGCAAGGACAGAGGTGGGACCCCTTCCAAGGTTGAGCAGAAGGCCAAGGGGGAAGACCGAGTCTATCGAGCTAGAGGACGACAGCATGTCCTCTCAGGAAGCAAAACTGGAAGGCGAAGGTGAGTCCCCTTAGGAGGCTGAGCAGGAGGGCAACGCCATGGGTGGGTCCCCTCACACCAGAGACACACTGGATGTGTGGCATGTGCATCACAGCTGCCGTTGCCGATCTGCTGAGGAAAAACGTGTGTGTGTTCACACCGTCTGTGTGACTGCTCTGTCACAGGTAGAGCAGCTGCTAAAATTGTAAAAAAAAAAATAAAAAAAAAAACTTATATTTTTTCATGTCTATGACATGTTCAGATTCAGTCTTGACATAGAGACTACAGTGGAAGGTGTCAGTTTTGTGTAATAATATGTTTATGTATATGTAATAATTCTGGTAAGATGTCAAAATGACTGTCAGCAGGTCTTTTGCTGCAAGATACATGTGTCACACATGAAAAATAGGCAGGACACTGAACTTCTAGATCACATGATGTAGCCATGAATGGGACGGACATCCCTCTCATGTTTGTCTCACACACGCAGTGTTGCAGTTCTAATCTGTTAACATGTGCACCAAAATGAAAACTGTGATGTTCCACAGCATTCAGTGTGTCTCCGGCCTCAGGAGGCCAAGCAGGAGTTGGTCAGACTGTTGACTGGGGATCAGCAACAGGAGGTGGCCAGAACACCAACTGGGATCAGGAACAGGAGTTAAGAGTTCTCAGTTACGAAGAACTTAAGAGGGACTTAATATACTCTGATGGGTTTATGAACAGCAGGTACAGCAACAGCAGCTCAGGTATTTGTTGGCTTCTGGCACCAAACTGCACCTGATGATAATTTTAAAGTGAACTGAAAAGTAGAGACTGGAGCACTGTCTGGTTTCTGGAAATACCTCAACATTAATTGCCTCAAAAATTATGTCTGTACTCACAGCAGCAAACATGGGCAGTGATACATCAACTTTTTGTTCACCATGGTTTTTCTCCTAAAATGCTGCTGAGTGTTTATGGCTACTGTTCCTAGGTAACTGAGATCCATCTGCAGATGTGTATTTACAACACTATACAGTGTGGGCAAATACTTGTGAATAAAACAGGTCATATTCTCAGTTATTATATTTGACTGGAAACATTTAGAGACCAGACTGCTTCTATTTTTTCCAACCCAGTTTAAATAAAACTGTTGGAATTATTATACATAAAAGTTATCTTACATTTGCTTACACTGTTTAAGAGTTATACATATGCCTGTGTGTGTGTGACTATGTAGAATGTTGTGCAAGCTGTCTTTCAGATTCATCAGGAGGACTCACATGCAGAGTCAAGGATGGGGCACAGAGTGAAACCACACCGAAGAGATAAACATGAAACTCCTTTCTGATTAGAGCAGAGGGATGTACTGAGAAACTATGCAACTGATAGAATAGCACGGTCTTAGACCTTGAACACACCTGCTAGAATAGAAAACATTCTCATAACGATTTTTAGATAAGGAGTGCAGCCTGTGTTTTCCCCATCCTTTAGAGGCTGCATCTCTCATGTAACTAGGGACCACCCTAAGGAAATAAAAAAGAGGAGCCGGCAAGATGTACTCAGAGCGGTTTGGAGAGTGTAACTGAGTGCATCTCTGTCCGTTCTCCTCGCGAGTAAAAAGAACTCTAACTCTGTGTCTTCTCTCTTTGTATGCTAATAATGTTTTGGGATGTTTAAACCTGACAAAAACCATGCCCACTTTCATGCTAGTTAGGTAGTCTGCATACTGGTGTTAGTCATTCTGTCGTATGGAAATGGGTGAAGTTTCATCTAAACTGGGTTGGAAAAACGATAAATATGACCATGTTGCTTCGGAAGTTGTGTTTGTGTTACTTTGTTGACCGTTCCTTATGGTAATTTATATTTCAGTGCAAAGGTTTCAGGCAGTACTGGACATAATATAAACTCACGTTTCTTACATGCGCTAACTGTTTTTTGCAGTGCATTGTCTGAAGGTGTGTGTGACAAGAAAATGTATTTTAAGTACATGGAGGGGTTGGGTGTCCATTAGCTGAGTGGTTAAGAGGCCATATAACAGCAATGATCTCTGCTGCCACTGAACTGCACTAACATCATAGGCACTGAGAGAGAGAGTTACTGAGAATGATCAGGTTTTGACAGTTATATGTACAGAAACAAGTGAGAAACTACTTTTTTTTTTGTTTTGTTTTGTTTTTGTCAGGATGTTGAAGTGTTTGTTTCTGTAACATTCATTTTGGCCATAAGAGGCTGTGATCTTGTTTTTGTTTAATTAACTTTTGAATTAAATACATTTCTAGCCAAAAGAAAGACATCAAAGTAATGTTACAAAAGTTAATATTTGCACATTATTTTTATTGTATTTTTATACTTACACTTTTATGAAACACTTTGTACCTTTTGTTTAGAGTACATGGATAAATTAAAAATCACCTGGAAAAAAACACAAATGCTTTTATTCCTATTTAGACTGGGGTTGTGGTGCACTTCAGCCTCTTGTGGCCAAAGTTAGTATTACAACAACAAACACCTGGAAAAATTCTTACCAGCTTTATTTTATTTAAAGCCAATTCCAGCACCGAAACACAGATTAACCTTTAACCTCACTGAAGCTGATTGGTCAGCTTGCCTCTGGGTCTTAAACTGCAGGACCTTTGTCAGCTCAGCAGCTTCTTTTCAGTCTCTGAACAATCCATACAAACCGAAAAATAATCACAGAATCAACATGGGGTGTTTCTCCAGGAAAACTACACTGACTGCTAGCTCGTTGTGTGTTAATGGGAGGGTGTGCTCGAGAACAGGCTTCATGTTTCATTTAACATGAAAGCAGCAGGAGTTAGCTATCAAATGGATTTCCTATCATTACCCAAACTGACAGCACATACAAACAGGTAAGTGAGCAGCAGAACAGCAAGTGGAGACCAGGTATGTGCTCAATCAGATTATTATCACCTAGATTGCAGTGTGTTAAAAATATGTCCAACTGTGAATTTCCGAATCTTGAATCTGTCCAGTAAGTATTAAGCAAAGCTTTCCCCACCATTTTTCCCAGCTAAAAGCACCAGTGATGTTTTTCTCCCCTGTGATTGACCTTCTGGTCCTGAGCTGCTGTCAGCCAAACTCTGCACCAGGTCATTCCTGTTGATCTTCTTTAAAACCTTCCTGGTCACCTCCACAGCTCCAGGAAGTGTGTATACCTGCACCATCTTATCCACTGTCTCCCACAAGTTTGCTGTTTGCAGTTGGATTTTTTTGATGACTGGGAAGCCTGGTAGGCTGTCAGCCTGCTGCAGGAACCACTTGAATTTATTGAATTCCTCATCTCCCAAACCTTCCAGAGTGTTCAAGAGGTCCTCTGGTGTCATCATGGCTCCCTGATAAAATTAAAGAACATTGTCAGCAGTTTTATCACAGCTGTGTTGTTGGTTTCTGCTTTTCTCATCTGTTTGTATTTCATTTAAAAATATCAGTTGTTTATTCACCTAAACTAGAATTACTGCCTCATGGCTGTTTCCTCCACCAACCAGCCAAGTTACAGGAAGTATGAATTCCTGAATTATTTCCAAAAATGTGTTTTGTGAGGTCACATGAGCATGAAAGATGGTGTGTGCAAGGTTTTTGTACATGTACATGAGGCTGCTGCTGGTATCCAGTGGTTGGGTTGCCGAGATCAGGCTTACTGAAGCTCTATTGCAAAGATGGATGAATTGAAGTTTTGGCTCAGAGGGGACCAGCTCTTAATCTCCAAACTGTCAATCCAGGCTAGATTACAGAAGAAGTCTTTCCCCAGCTCCGAGAGCCAGGAGTCGGGCTCATTTGCTGCTTCTGATGAGACCCAGGTGTTGGTGAGCGTGTTAAGTGACATCTCAGTGGTACAATTCAACCAAAGCTGTCACTGTACAGTAGCTCATTCACAACTGCTATCGAAATCTCTGTTTCTCTCTCTTTCTGTGTGTGTCTATGTGTAGACTTTCTTTATGTGCAAGGCTTACCCATATAATGTTTCTGGATATGACAGATCCACAGTTACATATAAGGGTGGGCGATCTATAACATATCTATATAGCAGCTTTTAATTGCACAACCTGTACTGTTCATCTGAAAAATAGTTCATATGCCAAAGTAAGCTTGTCGACCCCCAGTCACATCTTATTCGTTTGATTTACTGAACTGATTTTTTATCATGTAACACATCTCAAGTCCACTATTTCAGAGGTTTGTCAAACAAGCCACAGAACCACTGGAACTTCTTGTCAGAACTTTTCAGAATAAAAGTTCACAATAACTGCAAATAAAGCCTTGTTGCAACCCCCTGCCATTACATTGGCAACGAGGATGGAGTTTTTTGTTCTCACTGCTTTCTCCCTTCTTGGCACTAACAGGTGAGCCCCTGGTATCCTGGACTCACTGCAGTTGGCGTAGTGCTTTCCCAACTCCAGTACGGCACTGAGTGCCCCATTGCGTTCGCCTGTCACACACTCGCAGCAGCTGAACAGAAGTGCTAAGTGGGCAAGCGGGAGGCGTGGTATACGTTTGGGCATGTAAAAAGCAGCAGATGTACCTTTTCGGGTGGCACTTTACATCACAGACTGACCATCAGGCTCTCACAGCCTTGCTAGCATCTTCAGGGTCAGAACACAAACCACTGTGGATCCACTGCTGGTCAGAGAGGCTCCAGCAGTACAATTTCTCTCCACAATTCACCCCGTGGTGTGACAATGTTGTGGCAGACTTACTTACTTGAGCCACCGTCAGTATGACACCGGCCTTAGGCCTGGACCTGACAGAGCCAGACCTAGTCCAGATGTTGTACACCCCACTCCATGCTGCAGTCTTCCTGCAGCTCACCTCAGAAACTGATCCCCTCTTCTCCCAACTGTGTACTTTCATCCGGGAGAGTTGGCCCCGGACTGTCTCAGAGGAGTTGATGCCATATCAACAAGTTAGAGACTAGCTCTCCTGCTGGAATGATGTCTGTATGGCCCGAGGGCTCCACTTGGTGGTCCCCAGCAGCCTGCAGAGACTGGCAGGGTGAGTGATTTTAGCATCTACCTCATCAAATTTTGTTTCAACAGGTAAAAAGGGGGGTATTGTTCTATTTTCTTATTTTTGTATACAATAAATAAATAAATAGATAAATATTTGAGATCTGGGGTCATTCGCAAAGGCCTAATGACACCTATGTACATAATACTTAAGATGAGGTTTCCTACTGTACTGAAGCTTTACTGATGTCCCTCACTTTAAGTCACTTAGGATAAAAGCATCTGCCAAATGAGTAAATGAAAATGTATATCCATCTGTAAATCATGTTCATTAGTCTAGATCAGTGATCGTCAACTGGCGGCCCGTGGGCATAATCTGGCCTGCCAAAGCTTCCAATCTGGCCCATGGTTGAATTCCGAAATTGTGAGGAGGAAAAAGAAAATATCTTGTGGTATAGGTATCTTTTAAAAAACAAACAAAAAACATTATTATTGCAGAAATATAGCAGTGTACAGTTCCTGGTTCTACAATTAATCTCTGTCATAGCAGTAACAGTTACCCACAGAATCACTTCCTCTTCAGTGACTTTGTCTTCAAAATAAAAGCACAAGAATTTTTTTGGTTTTTTTTGTTCTGCAATTCTATAATTAAAACAAGCTTTTAGCTTTTAGTATAAAAAGTTCTGACAGGAAGTTCCAAAGGTTCTGTCGCTTGCTTGATAGACCTCTGAAATAGCAGACATATCATGTGATATGAAACAGTCAAACGTGTATATGTGACTGTGGCCACACAATAAAGTAAATTTAAGTTGCATTTTTATTAATCAGTTTCTTAAAAATAGCCTTTGATTATGTTCTGGCCCAACATGCAATGGGTTAGAAAAAAATGGCCCGTGGCCAGACTTACTTGACGATCCCTGGTCTAGATTCAATATAAAACAAGGATATTATCCAAAGCAATCACCTAAATGTCCTTCCTGATTAGGCTATAACCTGCAAACACTTCTTTTGCCACAACTGTGATTATTCACTTTCAAGAAACTTTCTCTAAGACATGGCTTTGCTATCAGAGACTCTGACCAGCAGTGGCACTACCAGACGTCATGTTATCACAACTAAGCAACAGGAAGAGTAAAATAAACCCAGTGATGTTTTAAGTGTTTGATATATCATTTAGCAGTACACTCACTCAGAAACAGGAGCTAACGTCTTGGTGATTGTTGATTCTCCTGCAAACTGAGACAGTTGAATAGAGACGTCTGAAGAGAGATGAACATATCTACACTTGGAGAGACAGGAAGCATACTTTTACATTCCTTCATGCAAGAGCAGAAAAACACTAGACCTGGATGTTGTGTAACACTAACAAGGTGTTACCAGTTTCTTGTCTTTCAGGTTTCCACAACCTTTCACTTTAAATTTAACAGAAAAACATCACAGACAGTTTATAGCTGATCTGACACCATAAAATGCATTGGTAGAAAATTCTTAGCAAGCAATAAAATATTTTTAATTTTTTTTTAATTTGTTAAATTGCAATCCATTACAGTAGTTATTTTTCAGAGAGGAACAAAAAGAAACAACAGTATAATAGCATCGGTATAAATCCTTCCCACTAACACCCCAAAAACTTAAAATGAATACATTTAAGAAAATAAAATTATGAAGTATAAGTAGCTAATATAGGTTTTGGCTCATCTTAAGGTAAACAATACCCTCCCACCCCACAATGGAAATCAGATTGCCATATTGCCCAATTGCACCGCCAGTGTTGCCAAGGCCAAGGCTGCATTCCCAGATATACGGAAAGCACTATGAGGCCAGAAAGGAATCCACTAAGGTCTACTCTACCCAGCTAGACTTCGGATCTCACACCAGGACAAGAACAAGGAGTTTCTAGATCCTGAAAAGGCCATGGAGTGTATCAAGAACATTCCCCCACCAACAGATTTGGAAGGCTGAGTGTATCCTTGCCCGTACTTAACCAAAACAGTATGAACCAGTGATAATAATGATAAGTGACATTTACATCTTAATATTTTATTGATATGTCATTACTCTTTGTTCACTACTAGAATCTCACTGGGTGCATTAAACAGGGCAAATTGTGCTTTATAGCTAACAATTTAATATGTTGCTTGTATGAAACAGAGTTCTATCTCCTTATGGCAGTCACTCACTTACTTTTTATCATATCTACCTCCTTAATAGTTATATTGAGAGAAGACTAATAAAATTTTTACGTAGCTTGATTTTGTGGGCAATTCAGGTGGATACATAACCATAAGAAGCTGTTTGATTTGATATACCTATGTTGGATTCTGCAGGAGCCTGAATGCTGATCTTTGATAATTTGGGTTTCTTTTTTTTTTTCCTTATCTTAGCACACTCAACTTAGCAGCTAGGGACAAGGTCCCAAGTACTGTTGATGATGTTTATTAACTGTAGTTTTAACAGGTTCTGTGTTTTTGTTGTTCTGCTCCCTCTGTTCCCCAGGATTCTGTGTTGAACATAAGAACAGCGAGGTTATCATCTCTTTTCCTTACTCACAGTCCTATTTCTTATGTTAAAGTAAAAAATTCTGGTGTAGTAATTATTTTTATTTATCCCACTCCACTTGGTATCACTGCTTAGTCTCACTCCTTAAAACCTACATAACAAGACATGGTCTGTGTACAATACATTTACCCCCGCCTCCCATCTCTGTCCCCTGGCTTTGTTTACCAGGGAATCAAAGTACAAATTGCATACTGTGAGTAATGGATGCACAAAAAATTATAAGCTATATTGTGAAAGGTCTTCATAATCCTGTTAAGAAAAAGAAAATATTACACCAGCTTAGACAAGTTAATTGTCAGATAGCATTCCTACAGGAAACCCACCTATCTGATGTGGAACATGAAAATCTAAAAAAGTCACGGGCAGACAAAGTTTATTACTCCTCCCACCGCTCAGGGAGAAAGAAAGGAGTCTTCATACACAGACAAATAAATTTCACAAAAACATTAATGCATAAAGACACAGAGGGGAGATATATATTTCTTAACAGACTAATTGACAGTATAGATGTGTCCTTGATGAAGACGAGCCTGGTTTTATTAGGACACTGTTTAATATGGTATTGAAGCATAGCACTGGTCTGCTGCTGATGCAAGGGGATTTGAACTGTGTAATGTCGAAGCTAATGGCTTCTAAAGCCCCCCTAGGACATAGACCAACAACCAAACAATGGAGATTTCATACATCTCTTATGAAGTTTAGCGAAAGTTCAGTTCCATTCAATTTTATTTGTATAGCGCCAAATCATAATATTAATTATCTCAAGGCACTTTACAGGGTAAGGTCGAGACCTTACCTTGTTATAGAGAAAAACCCAACAGTTCCCACAAAGAGCAAGCGCTTGGCGACAGAGGGGAGGAAAAACTCCCTTTTAACAGGAAGAAACCTCCAACAAAAACGGGCTCAGAGTGGGCGGCCGTCTGCCTCGACCAGTTGGGTTTAAGAGGAGAAAGACAGGATGGGGGGAGGAGAGAGGAAAAAGAGAGAGAGAGAGAGAGAGAGAGACCAGTAACAGCTGTATAGGTAATGGCATTATCAAAAATAATGATAGATAACAGTGGTTAATAGTAATGATGAATAGTGGTGGATCTGGATCCCGCTGCTCCAGAAACAGAGATACCTGCAGAATGAGGACAGAGAGAGGGAGAGAGAGGAGAGGCACAAACTACAGGAGAGAAAAAAAATACAAAGTTAATTGCATAAAGTAGTCAAGAGAGAGAGAGCCCAGTGCATCATGAGAATCCAATTCTATCCTGGATTTTACAGGGAGCCAATGCAGAGAAGCTAACACAGGAGAGATGTGATCTTGTTTCCTAGTTCCTGTCAGTACTCGTGCTGCAGCATTTTGGATCAATTGGAGGCTTTTTATTGCATTTTTGGGACATCCTGAAAATGAAGAATTACAGTAGTCCAGTCTTGAGGTAACAAACGCATATACTAGCATACATAACAGCATCCTAGACACAGGATGGGTCTGATTTTTGCAATGTTGCGCAGGTGGAAGAAGGCTGTCCTAGAGACTTGCATTATATGTGAAGTAAGGGACAAGTCCTGGTCAAAAATGACACCAAGCTTTCTGTGTGTAGCACTGGAGGCCATGGTGATGTCATCCAGAGTCATTGATGGTCAGATAATGTATTTCTGTGGTGTTTTGGGCCAATTACAATAACTTCAGTTTTGTCTGAATTTAAGAGTAAGAAATTACTGGTCATCCAGGTTTTTATGTCCTTAAGACACGCCTGAAGCTTGGCCACCTGGTTGGTCTCACCTGGCCTCATGGATAAGTACAGCTGGGTGTCATCTGCATAACAATGGAAATTAATCCAATTCTCCCAAATAATATTTCCCAGATGAAGCATATATAAAGTGAAAAGTATTGGTCCTAGCACAGAACTTTGTGGAACTCCATGACTGACTTTGGTGTGCATAGAGAATCATTATTAACATGAACAAACTGGAGTCTATCTGACAAATGACTTAAACCAGCTCAGTGTGATTCCTTTAAAGCCAACCATATACTCTAGTCTCTGTAATAAAATCTTATGATCGATGGTGTCAAATGCAGCACCAAGATCTAGTAGGACAACTAGAGACAAATCCATTGTCTGAGGCTATGAGGAGATCATTGGTAATCTTAACCACCTGTTTCTGTGCTATGATGGACTCTAAAACCTGACTGAAAATCTTCAAACAAACCATTCCTGTACAAATAATCACATAACTGGTTTGCAACGACCTTCTCAAGGTTCAGTCAGGAAGATTATCCTTGCGCGTCACAATCACCATCTATCCATACGCTCAGCCACCCATCTTGCCTTTATCCAATCACAACCCAACACAGTGACTTTCAGCCAATCACTTGCAAGCTGTCAAATTTTAAAAGTGCTGTCTCTCTCTGCTCTCATTCAGCTGTCATTTCGGCAGCATGTTGATTCCATGGCACTACCTTACCTCTTGTATGGCGTTTGCTCATTTCCTCTTACTCTGCTGCATCCTTGTCCAATGTCCAATTCTGAATCTGATCCTCTAGAGGATCTCAACCCGAGCGGCAAACTCCTCCTGGATGAAGCTCAGTTTCACCGTAAGAGTGCCTGCATTGTTTCCACCAGATCAGCCTTGGCGCAAAAAATATACGAGCTGTTAGAATCCCAGTTATGGGATTAAGGTGTCGCCCCAGGGCTTGATCTGGGCCAATTGCACAAGCTGGCAATCTTATTTCCAGGGAGCAATTCACCTGATGCTTCTCCACATCCCGCAGAACAGCCCCCGGTTCCTGCTAAAGTCCAAGTGGCCGTAAACGCCCCAGAAAATCAGCAAATTCCCATCCAAAAAAGTGGCTGTCAAACCAACTGCTTCCATCACCCCCAGCGTCTCTGCTGCTCCAGTTGCTCCAGCCACCTCAGTCATGTCACCTACTGATCCCTGCTGGTCACCATGAAATCCTTGGTGAGATCCGTTCAAACCATCAATTCACACCTGCAGGTGCTGGAAAATGCATCAGTGTCCACGTCCGTCGCTCATGCCTCCTCGATTCAGCCCAGCTCAATCCCTCCACATGCCCTGAGTGCCCCCAAAGCTCATCACTCTCTTGCCTCTGCTATCCCTGCACCTGCAAGAATATAAACTTAGCACAAAAAGTAAGGAAGTTTGTGTTTGGTAGATTATTTCTTTGTTGTAACAATGCTTCTTGGCAATAAATCTTATACCGTTGGAAAACCTGTTTATTTCCCTATTATATGGTACCACATTTGTAAGGAACATGCATTTGTGGGATGAGCAGCAGAGCTGAGTATGTGGGTTGCACCCGTGAAAGATTTGCCAAATCTTCTCTGCCAATGCCAAACAGCCTTTTTTTGCAGTTGTCTCTTGTTTGGTGTTGTTTGGTGGATTGGATGATTGAAGTCTGAAGAAACAAGACATATTGGCAATTTAACAATTTATTCATTTAACAAACAGGAGCCTCAGTAGCGTGTGGAAAAACCATACACAGTCACAACAGCCTGGCACCTCCTCCTCATTCTGGTAACCAGTCTGGTCACACACTGCTGTGGGATGGCATCCCATTCTTCGACCAGCATTTGTCGCAAGTCAGCCAACATGGTTGTGTTGGTCACTCTGGCACAAACAGCATGCCTATGCTGATCCCAAAAGTGTTCATTTGGGTTGAGGTCAGGACTGCTGGCGGGCCATTCCATCCTCTCCGCTCCCAAATTCTGGAGGTTGTCTCTGATAAACCCCACTCTGTGTCATCTTGGAGGATAGAGTTTCCATATCTCCCATATCCCATATCTCCACAGTCCCAGACTGTGCGTGACTATGCGTTCACGCTCTCCCCTGTTAAGCTGAATAGAAAAGTGTGTTTGCAACAGTTTGAATATTTGCTACTACCACCAAGATCTGCACCCACGGCGGCTCCACCCAGGCCCACGCCCTAGGCTTCCGTGCTCACCGCGGCGGCCCTCCTACTCGTCACGGCCTAGCCCTCACAGCTCCTGCACCACCAAGATCTGCACCCGCGGCAGCTCCACCCGGGCCCGCACCCTAGGCTTCCATGCTCACTACGGCGGCCCTCCTGCTCGTTGCGGCCTAGCCCTCGCGGTTCCTGTTGCCGGCGACGATAACGATAACGTAATTACAGTGAACTGTGCTGGAGACCTCCAGACCCAGTTGATCAGTGTTATTGATTAATGTTTATTCTCACAGTGCAATCAATCATCACGTGAGTGTGCGTTGATATTAAGTGTGGTTCACTGTTTTTAGTTTTTCGTTAATTTCATCGTTAAAAATGGGCGTCAGAACATCTGTTGGAATTATTCTTCATCTCTTTCAGAATAAGTAACATCACTGTCTGCTTGGATTGATTATTGCATTTACACTCACTCAATGCCCCTGAAGTGACTATTAGTTTCTATTATTTATTGTAAAACAGTACAGCAGTTTTTACAACTAGCCGGAGTGAGTACTGTATTTTCAGATAACTGTGCGCAGTTCATCTATTAAGAGTGCTTCTTATTGTACCATTTTCCTGCTAGAATAACATACATATCTCACTATTACAATGTTTCTTTCCATCCGGCCAAGGTCTGGATCATTGGGGACAGCTACATCTATTGCGGAGCCCAGAGAGCTACAGAGACCAAGGGGAACAACCTTGGTGATGATGGTGTCTCCATCCATTGCTTTGGCTGGGGTGGTCTGAAGTGGAAGCTGTCTAACACTTCTTCTACTTGTTACTGAAAATGAGGGATTGAACAATTTATTATGCAAACTTGTGACAGTGCACCTTTACCTTGATCCACAAAAGTATTTTATTTTTTATAAAGTTACTGAATTTAGTAATTTTTTTTACATACCTTTCCAGTGTTGTTGGTGGTTACTGATTTTGTTGAAATTGATGATTTTTAAAGGTGCAATAAAAGTATTTATGAATCTCTTTGTCTAAGTTTGTTGATGGTTTTATGGTATGAATTATATCTGGTATAAATTTCGGCAATAGCAACATGCACAGATTGTACAACAGTGCACTGATAGAGGTTTTGCCAGAATTTGTAATTACAAGGTTGTTTCTGTTAGCTCCAATAAACAACATAAATAATATAAAAATTGATCAAATATTAATGTACTAGAACATTGACAATGAAGGATCAAAAGCCAGATATTTTAGTTTGTGCTTTCCATGTGTTTTATGTACTTTATGTACTATGAATTATCAATTTCAATGACACTGAACACTTATTCACCAAACTGTAGTTAAATTCATCACAGGGTGTATGGTAAATCTGAAAACCCAGGCAATACTTCTGTAGTTCATAGAAAATGCTCTCAGTACACTTTAATCACAGTAGGTTTATTTAAAAATCCATAAACAAAACTACAATCACAAATTAGAAAAGCACATTAAACACATTTCAATGACAGTAACAGCAGATATGAGTAAAACTAATGTACATAAACTGTTCTTCACTATACCACCAACTAAGGATGTTGTCCATGCAGCCTCCTTTCTCCACAACCAGATGAATGGAAACAATATTGTGCTCCATACATGAGGTCCTCCTTCTGTTGGCAGTGGTCCTTCAGTTTTTAGCGTGGATATCTTTCAAATTACAGTAAAAGATTTAAGTTCAGACATGATGGATCAGTTTATCACATACATAAACCAGCTGTCAGGATAACTGCATAAATGTCTACTTCAGTTGAGAACTGTTGTGTATGCACTTACAGTATCAAATGAATGAACTGCTACATGTTGTGTACTAATGTTATTTTCTACATTATGTATTATACAGAACTTCTAACTGTATTGTGCCGATCGGAGTGAATGAACAGAACAGAACTTCTACATAGAGAATCTAACGTGTGCCTTTTGTGCACAACACATCAACACACCACAGTTAACACTTGACTTCAGGGCAACATAATCTCTAGGGTACTTTAGATTATGAGTATATTTGATTGTCCAGTAATAAGAATATCTGGGTCAAATAAAAGGACAGCTCCGGTAAATGCTATTGCTACTATCTGCTGCTTGTGAACTGAGGACCTGATCAGAAAATGTAGTATTGGCTTCTGTTGTTCCAGTCAGCATAATTTACAGTCTACATGTTAACCACATTTAAATTACATTAAGGTGAAGTTAACCTGAACTTTCACAACATCCAAACTGACATTTTAAGAACTTGCATTAATGGAGTTCAATATGAGCACAACTCACTAACGCAGTACACTTCAACTGGATCCTGTGTTCCAGAAACACAAAAATAACATTGGTACCTTAACATTAGTTATATGCACATTTTAGTTGGGCTTTTAACATTATATTCAAGCACGTATTAACACCTCTAGAATAAACAGAGGTCACCATCCCGGCGGGGCCAGGTCCCTTTAGCATAGAAAACGCTTGGTAATCAGCTAGCGCTAGCTAGCCAGCTGGGTTAGCCAGGTGCATTTGTAATTACTACACTACGATATCAATTGGAAATTGTGATGCTAATTTTGGCTAGCAAAAACAGGCTTACTCTAAAAATAAAATGTACTTACCATATAAACTGATCAGCCGATTCCTTAGAATGTCTTTTGGTTCAACCAGACGCTGAACAACGCTGACATTTTAGGCGAACAAAAAGTTAAAACTAACTTTCATGAATTGAAAACACGATGGAAGGTCTGTGTAACTGTATGTGGAAAACTCCAGGACGAAAACACTACACCCAAAAAGTTCACGGCTTATTCAACATCGTTGGTTCTGTGAGAAGGGACTGCTCTTGATTGACAAGCCACAATGTGTCAATCATATGTTAGCCACGCCCTAATGCATACCCTACTTTATCATCTATTTTAATTTAAATGGGACTATAATTTTAAAAATGAACATCATGTTGTATTGAAGAAGACTTGAAACTAGCGATTGAGACCATAAACTCGTTATGAAAACATTTACTGGGGTCATAAACCAAGTGAGAAGTAGGGTCACTTTCTCATAGACTTCCATACAATCGGACTTCTTTTTGCAACCAGTGGTGTCGCCCCCTGATGGTCATTCGATAGAATGCAGGTTTAAGGCTCTTCCGCATTGGCTTCATTTTCCGGAGCCGGCATCGACGTCCATTTTTATATACAGTCTATGGCCTTAACCCAAATTACCTCTGAGAGAGAAAAAGAAAACTTCTCAAAAAAATAAAATAAAATAATACAGGCTACACGTTATGACTCTCACTACATAAACATTTACATTCACACAAATGTGATAATACATTAGTGGGTATCACACGCTCCTTGGCAAAAATAAAATGGCTCCTGATATTTCCAAGAACTTCTTTAACACTTTTAACGATTTTAACTCTTTACCTCTGTAGTCTTCAAGTCTCTATTTAACGGGCAAGCATTGTATGTGAAATGTATGTTGCTGGTGCATGATAAGTATATGGCCTGTATGGTGTCTGGGTGCACAAGATGGGGTGTGGACATGGCATACAAATAGGTTGGATGTATGGCACTAATGGGTGTGGAGGTGAACTGTGATGGGGAGTACCCACAACAGGGGAGTATGGTGCTGTGTGTCCAACTATTGAGTTAACTGTAGCCTATGGCTGCACTTATGGTTCGCCTAATGACTCATATATGAGAATCTGTCATGGCTTTCTTTCACGGGTTGTTCTTCTAACCCATGAGTGAGTGTGCTCTACAGGGAGGGTCAGTGATTGGGTTTGTGAGTCATAATCCAGGTGCTCATCACTTTTCTCTGCTCTCTCATGTCCGGCGGGTAAAGATAAGTTTTCATCAGTATCTTGTCTTTCTCCAGCCTCCTCTCTCAGAGGCATCTGCAGTTCGGCAGATCCTCAGGTCCTGTTTCTTCAGGTACCAGGACTGGATTTGGTAAAGGTACCGAAGGAAAGGAAGGTACAGGGCGTGTTCCTTCCTTTGCAGGTGTTGAAACAACTGAATGTTCATCTCTTGCTATTTCTCTTACTAGTTCTTGGGTAGTGTCACTCTGATGCCTGGTGGGTTAATCATGGTAATAAAGAGTTCTTTTGTCTGTTCTTTCTGCAGGTATCCTTAACCAGTAACTTGACTGACAGTCGTCATCTGAGTCATTTTCAGAAGTGTTGCTCACATCTGTTTGTTTTTGAGGGTCTGCAACTCTTTTTTGTCTTTGTCTGTGATGTGTTTTTCTTCCCAGGACAGGTCTGGTGGGGGGTGAAGTAACTTCAACTGGTAAGTCGGTCACCAGCAATAGGAGGTTACAGTGCAGTGTTCTGGCTTTTTGCTTGTCTCAGTGTTTGGAACAACTTGTTCTCAAATTCATGACCCTGGTCGTAATGTTGTTTTGATGGATATCCAAACCAAGGTATTAAATCATTAAAAATACACTCAGCAGCTGTTTTTCCACTCTTGTTCTTTGTGGGGTATGCCTGGGCGAATCTTGTAAAATGATCAATCACCACTAGGATATATTCATAACCTCCACAACTAGTTTCCAAATGCAGATAATCAATACATACAAGCTCTAGAAGGAAGTTAGATGTAAGGCTGCCCATAGGAGCTCGGTTGTGTGTGACAGGTTTTTTGGACTTAATCGTGGACATTTTGGCGTGACATAGTCTTCAATTTCCTTGGCCGTAAAGGGCCAATAGAATTTCTTCCTATCAAGGTGGAGTACTCTTTCTGTGCTCATCTCATTATGCAGATATTTCAGAGCTAGTGTTTTATATTTGAAAGGGAGGACCAACTGCCTGTGTTCTTTTGTCAGTCTGTAAAGGAGGCCGTTTTTTAGGTATAATCTGCTCCATTCATGAAGCAGCTTTCGTGCAGCTTCACTTACAGTCTTTCGTATTTCATCAGTCAATTTGGTGTCTGACTTTTTTAACTAAACAGTCTTACCTATGGCTTGATCCTCACTTTAGGCTCTCACAAGCTCATCGTGGCTGATAGTCAGCAGGTGGGAACGAGGCTGCTGGTGAGTGTCTGAGGAGATGTTTAGTGTTGCAACCCAGGCCACATCTTTCCATTCTGCTGCCTCGCTGCTATCCCATGTCGCACGTACTGCTTCATCTGTGAACTCCTCTGTGCAAACTGTTTCATAGGCCTCCATATCCAAGGAAGCTGAGACAGGGTGTCTGCATCCACATTTGACTGTCCAGGCCTATACTTGATGTCAAACCAGAAATCTGAGCATTCCCCAACCCACCGATGACCAACAGCATTGAGCTTTCCTGTACTCATGATGTAGGTCAACGGGTTGTTATCGTGTAAACAGTGAAGTGTGGGGCATAATACAAGTACTCCTAGAACTTCTCACACACAGCCCATTTCAATGCAAGAAACTCAGTTTTCCACTGTGCAGACCGTAGTTACGTTCGGCTGGTGTCAATGTCCTCGAACCATACCCAGTGACTCTCAATTTCCCTTGCTGGCGCTGATAAAGGACAGCTCCGAAGCCCTGGTCTGATGCATCAGTGTGTAGTGTAAAGGAAAGGCTGATATCAGGATATGTTAAGACAGGTGGATTTGTGAGGAAGGTGACAAGTTGTTTGAGGGCTGTCTGATGTTCAGTGGTCCAGGCAACAGGCTCTCAGGAAGGCAGCTGTGTGCGTTTGGTGTTTCTTCCACATGTTGGGGTCTGGCCTTTCCCTGGCTTAGTTTGGAGGAGCTCGTAGATCAATTTTGCATCCGCAAAAAGTCCTGAATGTATGGGCAATAATAGCCCAGAAACCCCATCAGTTTCCTCACTTCACCGACTGTCTGAGGTGTCTTGCTTGTCAGAGCTTGAATGGCTTCAAAGCCTCATGGGTTCATCTTAACTCAATCAGCTGACACAAGGCAGCCCACATACCCAAATTCTTGTCTGAAAAGTTTACATTTCTCAGGCCTCAGTTTTACTCCATGGTGCTGGAGAGCCTTGAGAACTTCAACATGTTCATCAAACGTTCATCAAAGCACATCATCAAGATACAGTACACAACACTTATCTCTGAGGGGGCCAAGTACCTCCTCCATGCTCCGCTGAAAGGCTGCAGGGGCGTTTGAGAGCCCAAATATTTGATCTCTTCAAACAGTGGTTTTGGAACTGATGAGTAGGTCCTCTGTACAGGGATTTCATCAATAAGAGTGACTGACATCTGTAGACTTGGTATACACCCGATGTCATTACTGTCACGGGCAAAAGCTCCAGCTTCTTCCCAAAGCATTTTGTTAACTTTTGCCTTTTGTTCATCATTTAGGTGGCTGAGGTCAACGGGGGGTTGCCATGGAGATAGTTTAGTATCTGCTGATGTTGAAGCAGCACTGTTGACAGTCACTATGAATGCTGGTATTCCAGGAGAATCAGCTGTGATTACTTTTTCAACACAGTGGATGCTGCCTAGGGCTGTCTTTCTAGGTAGAGTGACTGCATGTTTTGTGTTATTACCCACAGGCACAGCTACATAGGGTTTTCTGTGATTCTATACCTCTAACAGACATTCCCCCACATCCAGCTCTGCCAGTCGTGTTACAGCCTGGCTGGGGTTTTTTCCTCAGTGTTTCCTTATGTGTCTTTCGTCGGTCTCCTCCCCCGTGTTCTTGTGTTTCCTCACATCAGGGGCGTGGTGCAGCGCTGGCAGCCTGACCCACCTGCAGCCCATCAGTCATCAAGCCAGTTTAAAACCCCCGG
The DNA here is from genome assembly GCF_046630095.1 of Trachinotus anak. Classification (NCBI taxonomy): domain Eukaryota; kingdom Metazoa; phylum Chordata; class Actinopteri; order Carangiformes; family Carangidae; genus Trachinotus; species Trachinotus anak. The sequence goes on from NW_027273867.1 coordinate 2,669,936, forward strand.
TTCATCACCCACTCTCTGCCAGATTGTTCCGCTTGCTTAATGGTAAACACTTCAGGCCTTACCAAGCCCTTTGTGTTTTTTGAACATGGATAATTGCTTTGTGTTTTTCTAAAGTGCTCATCTGTGTTTTCTCCTCAATCCAGAGTTTCCAGCTCCAGTGCTTCTACCTGCTCCTGCTGTGAGGCCCATTCTGCTCCCGCAACCCGGACTCTCCCTAAGTCTCCACACTCCACGGCCATTCCCTGCCACACCACTCTGAGCTGCTGAGTTCTGACAATAAACCTTCCTATTTCCTTGATCTGCTTGTCTGAGTCTGAATCTGCTCTGGGATCCAATCCAGACAAAAGTACAAGCCCTACCACACATTATCGTCGTCGGGCTCAAACAGAATGACTGGGTCAGACAAATTCATATTGGATGGGCTTGGCACCTGATCCATGCTACTTGTCCTGCTGGAATGACAGTGTCTTGTTCACCTGTCCATATGCGCCCACACTGCCCAGTTGGTTTGTCAGTCTGGATGAAGTTCACGAGCAGTTCTGCTTTTTCCTCTGGTATCAACATAGCATCACTGAGCAGACTGATGAGGGTTGGAACCAGCTTTTCAGGTTGTCCTTGTATCATCTCTTCCAGCACATTAAAACCCAGTAGTGGTCTCTCCAAGACAAGACTGGTGACAAGAAAAGGCACAGTGATCGACAGGCTGGGATCCTCATTCCCCCTCAGATTAACTGTAAGGGCAACCCAGCCCTCAAATGGGAGAGCGTCACCATTCACAGCATAGATTTTTAGCTCCTCTTCGTCAATAATTTCACTCAGTGGCCTTACAACTGTAAGGTAATAATTCTCTTGGAATAATTCTGTTACTTTACTCACCCAGGTGGGAATGGAGAAAGCCTTTCAGCTCCTTTACAGACAGATCTTCCTTGTTCATCAACATGCCCTTGAAATTCCCAGGCTTAATGACTCTGAGGACAGCTCTTACAATTTTTGCATCACTGAACTGCTCCTTTGAGCCCTCTTCAATCTGGCGACAAACACTATTGCAGCTGATGTCTGACCCTTGGTCTCCAATCTGATCCCCCTGAATCTTAAATTCTCTGCACTGGAGATAAGAAAGATCTCTTAAGGAGACCATTTTGCGATGTGTTACAGGTGTGAACTGTTCAGCTAAATGTCTGGTGCCTGATGCATTTTTATTCTGTGACACAGACTGTGTTCCTGCAGGTGACTGATAAGCAGACTGTGGGGTAGGTGTGTATGTGTATGAACTGCATAATTTTCTTACTAAGCTCTTCATAATTTGTGTAGTGGAGCGGGGTTATTTTGAATAGTGGTAAATAGTTGCGACAACGCCGCCTGGGGAATTGCACCCCAAGAAATACAATGGAAAGCCCAAGATTCAAATTACAAGGACTCACAGGTTCGTTGGCTGCTACAACTAGGACAGACGTGTTTCAAAATGATAAGGAGTTTTTATTAAAAATGGCAGGCTAAAGAAGGAAAAAAAGAAATGAATGCACACAATATTAAAACCAGAATCCAGACTGACAGTTAAGCAAGTATGTTCATTAAATTATTTTTCTTTAAAACAATTCTTTAATATATTCTCTAAAACAGTGCTTAAAATATGCAAACTGCCAGTAGTAAATTATGGCAAATGAAAATAAGAGCTAAGCCGAGGTCAACTGAGGAAGGCAGTTTACTACGAGGAGTGCCCAGGGGTGCCACCAATACTCACCTCTAGTAAGTACACACACACACACACACACACACACACACACACACACACACACACACACACACACTGCAAAATGCAGCACTCCACTGCAATCGCAAGTATTTCCTGCAGCTCTGTGTCTTGGGTGGTCATAGTTGTACTAGGCACGATCACCTTTTGTACATATCCCAGATGTGAGGAATAAAGAGTAGGGACTGATCAGTAGCTCTAAGATGTCAAGAAGGGCAGAGTTATCAATACCTGCATATATAGAATTATAGTAATCAGGGCGTAAAGAGATGAATGCATGAGCTGTGGTCTCTAAATCTTGGGCGGATAGAGGTTTAATTTTGGATAGGGATCTAAGGTGGAAAAAAGCGGTACTGACAACTGAGTTGATTTGTTCATCAAATTTTAAGCCAGTATCAAAGATGAATCCAAGATTTCTCGCCTGTGTCTTGTATGCTGTATGCCATCCAGGATTTAACATCCTCAATACAATTTAGAAGGGAATTAACACTAGATGGATCACTGGGTTTCAAAGGGAGTTACAGCTGGGTATCATCAGCATAACAATGATAGGAGACATAATGTTGTCTTAATTTAGACGCTAAAGGAAGCACATATAAAGAGAATAGGATGGGGCGTAAAATGGAACCTTGACATAGACACAAGTAATATTGAGAAATACTTACCCTTCAGCCAAGTGAAGACTAATGTAATAATATACAGTGATGAAACAGTTACTTTCCACTCAAGCTTTGTCGTAGCAAAATCCTGCAAATCCACAAAATTAAACAACAGAACAGATACTGTTATATACATCTGTGATATATAGATATTATATCTACAACAAAGTTTGAATGTTAATCAAACAGATGACAGATACAACCCTGCAGCAACCTTGATTTTGTGAAGTTTCCATGCAGATGTCAGTATGCCTTCACAGTCTGAATGAAGCCAGACATTCATTTGACAATCATGTAGTGTGACTGATGCCGCATAAATGAGTGTCACTTGGCAGGAACTATTATACAAGCTAGTCCAGGAACCATTGAAAAGAAAAGATCATGCATGATTATTATCCTCCAAAACTGGAATTCAAAAACTACTCTTTGGAGTCTACAGTTTTTGACTGTGGGAAAAAAATCAGGTTAGATTAGACAAATATTATGTCTGGCTGAAACGAGATTTCCAAGTTACAGTTTTTCTTAGTAGCTCACTCATCACAACTCTCTCAACTCTAACTGCAGTTCTCAAAGCTCCACACACAAATCCAAAAATTATCATAAACACACCCCAAAGAAATGTTCACAGCAAACACCAATGCAATGCTGAAACAATGAGTTTTTTTTTTACCAAAATGTTACTGTTGTAGCTCTGTCCCCCTGATTCAGTCTTACCCCAAAAGAGGTAAAAACAATAGGTCGGGGGGGTTGAAACATTTGTATTTCCTTGTTACTTGTTATTATATATTTCCCATATTCATACCTGAAAGAATCTTGAAATAGGATTTCAGACCCCCCTAAAGTGGACCTTACCATTTCTTAACACTGAGTTAGTTGAAAACCTTTTCTACCTGCCTCACTCCATCAGTGGCTCACAGGGGGAACTATAAGGTCTTATAATAAATCCATATTTCAGGCACACGCATCCCGCACTTTCTTGAAGTTTAATATCAGCCATATCTGGCCCACATCCAATAAACCAAAAACACAACCTAAAACCCACATTCAAGCAACATCCACACGTGGACAGCTCTAGAGCATCTATAATCTTGAAACAATGTTTTAACTGTGCTGCTGACACAGGGATGAAATACACCCTAATGGTGGCCCCAAAGGACAAAACTACTGTGTTCCCCACCTGGGCTTTCTGTGGGCAAGGCTACATTGGGTCGCCCAAAAAAAACCCTCATCGGGGCCTCAGTGGGGTCTAACTCACATGGGGCCTTCTGTGAGAAAACAGTGTTTTATGAAATGTTGTAAGTCCATATTTACTCTGCGACAACAAATTTATTTCATTTTCTAATTCAGAATTTAAATGATTTAATTTGATAATAAATAATAAACATAATAATAGACAAAACTCCAGATATCCTGTGGGAAACCTGTAAAGTTTGTGCCAGTGGGCTTCATTACCTCCTGTCAGAAGTAAACAACTGTAATCTCTGGAAGCTCTTAGAAAATTAAACATGAAAAGCATAAACTAAATGTCTGAATGGTGGAGTATTAGATCTGCTAAACAAAGGTTATATGAGTGTGGTAAGACTAATGAACAGGAAGACTGATTCTCACACAGTCCTCCTGTTTATAAGTATAGTACATGCTGATCATACAGTATATGCATTGATTTAGATCTTGTGGCCACTGTTCATTGTTAGTACTGTTGGGGCTACTTGTGTTTTCATATGTTTTGAATAGCATAATAAAAATATAATAAATAAAATAAAAATAAAAATAATAAAATATTGAAAAAGAGAGATTGTTGTTGATTCTACTGTGTGACCATATTGGAGGATATAGAACTGCATTGCATTATGCAGAGATATAACTGAATTAGTTTAATCAAAAACTAAACATTGTAACCTTCATGAAGCTAAATTATTAGTTTTACATGTTCACGTTCAAATTTTGTTGATTCAAATTACTTCTATGTGTGTGTGTGTGTGTGTGTGTGTGTGTGTGTGTGTGTGTGTGTGTGTGTGTGTGCAGATGGCGGTACTGCGCCCTTCAAGCTGTTCAACGATCACTATTGAAAATAGCTGAAGAATATGAGGACCAATGAGGAAGCTGGGATTAAAGTCACATGACCTGGAGCCCCAGCTCTGCTGTAGACATGGCTGCATAGAGGAACAGAACTACCTGGTGACAACAATGCGGACAAATTATACCATAAAATAAAAGCGGGAATTCCTCGATATTATATCAGCCCTCACGGTAACACCTCTGTCTTCAGTAGTTTCTTTGTAGTCAATTACTTCCTGAGCACATAACATTTCTGAACATTCAAAACAAAAGCTAAACGTTGAATATGTATGTATACCGAATGAAAGGGGTGATCCAAAGAATTAAAAGAATATCAGTCAGATATTATGAGATCATTATGGTCGTTGGGAGATAACCAAAGCAACAATAAATTGCTAGATTTGAAAGGGAATTTGATGCGACGTTCTGCTCTTTTGAGTTTGAACAACGTAATCAAGGGGACTGAACTTTGCAGCATCTAATGACGCTCCTCTTTATTTGGGCAGATAATGAAGCTGCGTGTCCAGCTGCAGTGTAAGAATTTGCATGAATACCTGAGAGAGCTGAGTCCTGACATACTGGACAGACTGTACAACCATCCAGCAACATGTCTGGCTGTCTACAGGTATGACGGCGGTGGTTATGACAAATGACTCCCGAGGACTGTGATGCTTAGTTTCATATTATAATGTGTTTGATCCTCTATAGGGAACTTCCTCCTCTGGCCAAGAATTATGTGATGCGAATGCTGTTCCTGGATCAGCCCCTCCCTCAGGCAGCGGTGGCATTGTGGGTGAAAAAAGACAGTCAGAAGTGAGTCACTTACCTTGCCATGTCTTCATTACACCAACTTTGGTCCCTCACTGGCAGTTACTGGTTTATTTTATTTATTTACCACCCTCGCCAGCATGTGCCTGGTATTGTTTTCACTGTGTGTGTGTGTGTGTCATGGCAAAATGTGGTCTGGAGACACCTACTATAGTGGGAACTACCTCAGAGGACACGTGCCACAGTCTTATTAGTCCTGTCACAGTTTCATAATGACCCAGAAATAATTCTAATGGATAAACCCTTATTTCACTGAGCTATTAGCAGCGCATTGATTCACTCAACCCCTCTGTACTCACTCACTCACTCACTCACTCACACACACACACACACACACACACATACAGAGGTACATTGAACACAGACCTGTCTGTCTGATTGGATCCTGCAAGGTTGCAAGGTGGGCAGAGCTTTGGGTGTGGCTGGGGTGAGAGCGGTGACTGCTTTGTCACAAAGTTCCAGAAGTCCTGACGGCTGGTTTTAAGGCTCAGTTTCTGAATACAGGCTGTGTGCATTTCTCTGTGGACTGAGGCTTTGATACTTTCACAGTATTAATATAGAACCTAGACCTGCTTTATAATCATCTGCAGCTGCTTATCGTATCTATTCAACTGTTAAATTTTGATAGTGTTAGATTGCATTACATAATACATCATGTTTCCCCTGTCGCCACACTCCTGTTGTTGTTAACAGTTAGTTAGTTGTTGCTGTATTGGTTAGAACCTTCGCATTACCACAACCAATAAACCTACTCCAATTTAAAATAAAATTATTTATTTAAATTTTCAAATCCCCATTGTAATATTATAGTTAATTGTTTAATCCCATGTTTTGTTTTTGCTTATAGCATCACAGATTAACTATGCATTGGTTCTTCTTTTTAGTTTACCTATTTTATTGGTAAACTAAAACATGTACAGACCACGCTATACCGCCAGCATCTCAGACCAAAACAAATGCGTCGTCGGCCACTCCCCCGGCCTTCACTTTCAGCAGGGTGTTATGAATACGATGCTCAGTGAAAGCGGTCACTAAACACACAAGAGGCTTGACTGAATAAAGTTACCCTGTGTAAATGAGAGCCAACAAAAAACAATCCACCCACAACCACAAGCCCACACTAGCATTGCTTTGACAATATGCTGACAATTAGCAACTAGCAATGGCAACATTTGTCAAACACACAAGTTAGCTAACGGGCGGACTGGGGAAGAAATTCAGCCTTGGACTGATCCACTGGGACCGGCTGCATGAATGACACTGATGGAGCTGGTAGCAACTTAAAAAACTTCATGGATGTTTTGACGGTCCTCCGGCCAACTGGGATTTGAGCCAGTAGTCCCCATGTCCAGTCCCCCTGTGCTCTGGTCTCATCTCTGTCTTTGTCACAGCCTATTTAGATGAAAACATGGTTTCTTCTTCTGTGACTCCGCCCACATTTGACATGTGGGAGGAGCCTGTGTGTTTATAAACATGGTGACCAATGTTTAAACAGGAAGGATTAACATGCACTCATAAATGCACTAACATGCATGCTACCAGAGCGGCTACCAAAACAAAGAACAGAGGGGCTCAGATTACGACACACACAGAGGGGGTGTGGCTTGGCTCTCTGCTTAAGACACCATTTCCCCACTATATCTTTACATAGAAAACAGATGTTTACTGCTCTATTATTGTATAAAATCTCATTTGCAGAACCTTTAGACATTATAAAGATGGAAGTGACACAGTAAATGAAATTTCTTAAGGGGAAGCATTTATCATCTACTGAATGGAGGGAAAACAGTAGGCTTCAGCTGAGTTCACTGTGTTTTTTTGTCTTTGACTTCTACCTGCAGGGATCATGATGAATGTGTCTCAGTGCTGGCAGGACTCCGCCTTTGGCACAGTCAGCAGCTGCAGGGTGGTCTGCAGGGATACATTTTAAATCCAGTGTTCAAAGACAACCTGAGAATTGCTCTGCTCGGCGGGTAGGTCGCCTCCCTGCGAACACACTGTCTCTCCCTCTCTTCACAGAAACTGTTCATTTCACAAAAACATATTGAGCGCACAGATGAGTGTCAGAGGACATTTCGTTTAGTTTGTTCAGTGTTTGAAGTACAAGGTGAAATGGTTAAAGGCTAAAACTGCTGATGTTTTGCTTAACCTGCGTCTTGGCTGGACAGGATGTGGTTGGTTAGAATTAAATGTTAATAAAATCTCATTCCTACGGTATAAGTCAAGTCTTACCATCTCTTTTTCATTTGAGATGTAGATGCAGCACTGCAGCTACAGTTATCACCTGTTCTTTCCACTGCTGTGTTCACACACAGGGGCCGGGCATGGGCCGATGAGGGCAGCACTCTGGGTCCTGACCGCCATGCACGGGACATTGAGAGTCTCGACCGCTATGCCATGGAGCGCTGGGAGGTCATTCTGCATTTCATGGTGGGTTCTCCCAGCGCTGCTGTCAGTCAGGACCTGGCTCAGCTTCTGGTTCAAGCAGGCCTCATGAAAAGGTAACACTATTACTTCTGCAGAGCACTAAGAGGTTTAGTTCTACACTGTAAAAGTTTGCATCCCTTTATTTTGAACATCAACACAATATTTAACATTCACATTGATTTAGTACAAATGTTCCTTTATCAAAAATAGTGTATATAAAGAAAGTTATGCCCAAAGGTTTGCATCCCTCTTTATGAAATGTTCTCTAATACTTTGTACGTTCTCCCTTTGCCTTCATAACCTCCTCCAACATCTTTGGGTGCCCCCTGAGCAGCTTTATATCAGGCGTAATTTTACGTTACCAGATTGCTTGGCCGTCGGCCTTGTACAGCCGTCTTCACATCTATCCACTCGTTTTCTGTTATGTTCAAGGCAGGACACTGGAAAAGCCATGGCAGTCACTTTTGAACCATTCCTGGGTTGACTTTGACTTTGTTCTTTGGATCATTGTTTTGTTGAAGGATCCACTGCTTCTTCTTTTTACCTTTTTGACTGATGGTAGGAGGCTTTCCTTTAAAATCTGTTGATGTTAGCCTGCATTCATTCTTCCTGCCTCTTTATGCAGATTTAGTTTGTTCATACGCTCTTTAGCATACACTTCTTGTGTCTAGAAAGTAAGCACTGACTTCCTGCCTGCTTTTCTCCCAAACATTTCAGTCTCGTGCACACTGCTTGACTGTCAGAGATGTGGACTTTTATTCCATTTGTCTCTAAGGACTTTTGCAGGTCCCCTGCTGTTTGTTTCGGATTCTTGCGTAGCTCTCAAGTGAGTTTCCTAGCCCTTCTTTCAGTTATTTTTCTCCGTCTTGCTCCTTGGTGTTTCTGTTTCTTCCATTTCTGGATTATGGTCTTCACAGTTGGTCCTGGTATCACTAAACACTTTGAAATATTTTTGTATCCAGCTTAATTAAATTTTGCCAGTTTCACATTGAGGTCTTTTGGCAGTCAAAAGATCCTGTACACTGTCCGACCTGCAAAAACAAACAATTTATTTGAACGTTTCAGTGCTAGACCTTCATCAGGCAAAAAGTTGGATCGTGTATGGGATTTTTTGATTGCAGCTTTGGATCCACTCACCCTGCTCATACACACCTGCCTCACCAGATAAATGTGCAAAGTTTCTCTTCTGACAGCTGTTTGCCTGATCCCGTTGTTGTTTGCTCTCAGCAAACTGCTTGAAACATGGCTCCTGGAGATCTACTCACATGCAAATATGAAAAATGCTAGCCTAATAGAGTGCCACAGGAGTGAGTCCTAAAACCTGGAAATTAGTTGTATGTCATCCCCCCCCCACCCCCAGATGGTCAGTAGATAGAATGAAGCTTTAAGGCTCTTCAGCACTGGCCTCACTGTTCTGACCCAGAGTCTACGTCCAGGTTTATAAACAGTCTGTGTTTACACTGACTGAAGAGCCAGCTTTAAAGGATTCTTCTGAAAAGTTTGTGTCTATGTATGTTGTTGGGGGGAGGAACTGACATCTGTAACGGTGGAGTCCACTCAAAGACCAGACTGTTCCAGGATCATCGGAGAAGAATGAACATGGACTCCACCTTTGGAGAAGTTATTGTTGTGTTAGTGACACAGAAGTGTAGGAAGACGTCAGGCTTTGTACTGGACCTCATGTTGTCCTGTCTTCTCTTCTGTTTGTCAGTGAGGCAGGAGAAGCGCCATACATCACCTCAGCTGGATTCCAGTTCCTCCTTCTGGACACTGCCTCTCAGCTGTGGTACTTCACCCTGCAGTACCTCAAAACTGCTCAGGTACCTGTGTCTCATCTGCTGCTGTTGTTTATTAATAGCGATGATGTGATGATGATGAAGAAAACTCCGCTGACACCGTCTTGCTTGTATATAAAGAGGTTTATTACAAAGAAGTCCAGCATCAAATCAAGCACCCTGGGTTGGCTGAGAGAGGAGTCGAAGCCAATATGAATATTCCCTTAATAACAGCTCTAACTTTCCTCCTATATAGGTTGGTTGTTTTCTGAACCTAAGGTAAAACATATGGTTCCTATAAATAAAAAAGGGCTTCATTACATGAGATGAGGGAGTCATCCATCTCCCAATGACACCTAGACCTTTTGACCTAGAACCTCTTAGCTAAGGCCCTTAAATCTTTTTACCTAGGGGATCCCTAGCTAAACATACCAAACCCATAAAGTCACATAACATATAGAACTTCAGATACTACACTACTCTGACCTGAAGAGGTTAAAACAAGCTGAACCGATGATGATCATCCACCCAGACTCCAGAGTCTCTCTGACCTGTCATTACTCTGATCAGCACATCTTTAAGCAGCGAGGGCTCGAGTCAGTGACGTGAACTGATGCAGGGACGGGCTGGAATTAAAACCTGCAGACTCCTGTGAAAATTCCTGTGTAAACCTGATCCATGCCCGGTTTGTGGAAAAGAATGTCTGTTACTAGGAGAAACTGAGAAACTTTTACAAAACAGCAGGTCCGTTAATTTGTTCATTCTCGTCAATGTGATGCCTCAGAAACACCCTGAAGGGATTTCTTCAAAGGTGACACAAACATTCCCCTGAGCCGTTTCTCAATACAGAGTACGCCAAGTTCAGACTCTCGTACTTGGTAAGTCCAGACTCCTGAGGACAGGGGGACTTTTTATAATTGCAACAGCAGCGTTCTTCCTGATAGATGACACTTCAACACACCTGACTGAACTGTGACAAAATCATCTAAACTCAAGTCTCCACAAACAGTTGGAAAAACAGAATCAACGCAGTGTAGTGAAATAGACACTTTTCATATCCCATATGTAATATATATTAAAAATATAATGAAGTTTAATACGAACCATGCTGCCACTGTTCATTTTCCTCTCTGTATATTTATGTGGTGGTGTATTTGTATATGTAAGAAGCCTACAGAGGCAACGCTGTTGTGAAACTGTCCAGGACGTCTTCTCAGACTAACGAACAGCAAACAAATGTTACATTTCCAGACCAAATTTCATCCTCCGAAAAGAGGATTTTATCAGATATCAAAACGCTACGGACACAGAGCTGCAACAGTCAATTCCCAAAGATAACCCTTTTTTTTCTACCGGGGCTGCGGTGCACACTGACCAGCCGGTGACCTTGGGCTGAGCACCTGACCAAATTTCAAGCAGGCGTTATCTGGATAAACGGACACAGATTCAGAAACTAGATGGTCACTGTCTTGCCTGAAAAAATATCTAAACCTCATGAAGTGTATAATGACAGACCTGTTTCAGCTTTGAGTCAGGATCAGAATCTCAGCCATTGTCACTGTCTGGTGAAAAATGCATTCTGGGATACGTAGCTGTCTCAAATCCCAATGTATCCTGGATGAAACGGGCGGAATTAGAACACTTCCGGATATTTGATCTCCTCTTGGGTAGATGAGGACTTTGAATTGGAACAGTACAGAGACGAGCAGACTGAGAAACAGCTTTAGACTCAAGGATCTGATCAGAGTTTGGTGGTCAAAGGTCAAGGTCATTGTGACCATAACTCACAAATTCATACTCTAATTATGACGCAGTTTAACAGAAGATGTCTAATAGGATAAAACATTGAAGTGATGACATTTTTTATCTGTGGAGGATACCAACCAGGAACATGTTTGACCCTCAGCTGATAAAACTGACACAGTGCTCACTGTGGTTATACAGGGACAAACGTCAAACATCTGCAGGAAGTGTTGAGTTTCAGAAACAGCAGCTTAACAGTGTGAATGAAGAGTGTCTGTGTCAAAAAGAGAGGCTGCTCCCAGCAGAGCGGTGAGTGTGACATGGCTGTGCAAATGTGTATCCTCCTCACTGTACCATGTGAGCAATTGGAGAACAGGTGATACCTCTGGCTCTCACGTGGAATTATTGGAGACCCACATTATTTGTTCATGGCAGCTGTTATTTGTGTACCCGGGGCCAATTGCACAAAACACCAAGAAGAGTAGGAGAACCCTTAATGATGAGGAACCGATTCTACATCGTTCCACTTTCCACAGCTGCTCCTCCAGCTCCTCCGTTATTAATGATGCTCTACAGTGTCATGCTGTGCACCTTTCCGGTCAGGTGTGGTCGAGGTGTTTCATGTGCTCAGATCAGTTTTGTGCTGCGTTGCTCACTGAGTTCAAACTTTCTGAGTTCAACAGTGTTCCCGTCAGAACCACAAAAGGATGAGATAGCAGCCCACCGGCCTCCTAAAAGTGATAACAGGTATCACAAGCTTATGTCAGCAAACAAACAGTTTCCATGGGAACAGTACATTTTTACTGCTGTAAGGAAACCTCTTAAGAGATTCTGTGCAACACCCTTAAGTAACTCCCCGAGCTAAGAAGAAATTTAACCTTAAGTGTTACACTTCAGTAGAAAACTTGAGGTGCAGGTTTTGTGCAGCAGGCTTTTATTCGAGAGTATCTACTGATATATCTACATGTCATATGTTGTGTTTTGCAGTCCAGAGGGATGGACCTGGTGGAGATCTTGTCGTTCCTGTTCCAGCTCAGTTTCTCTACTTTGGGCAGAGTGAGTGCACAGCTGCTTGCATCTACTTGATCCTCAGAGTGCACTGTGCTGAAAAGCAACATAACAATGTCATGACACAATGTATGTGTGTGTTTCTTTGTTGGTATTGATCACGTGTGGCCTGTGTGCCTCAGGATTACTCAGTGGAGGGCATGAGCGAGTCGTTACTCACCTTCCTGCAGCACCTGCGCGAGTTCGGTTTGGTCTTCCAGAGGAAGGTGAGGCACTGAGGAAAATGCTGTCAGCACCACTTCCCTATCACCTCTTTCAGATGAGAAGGGACTGATGGTCCTCATGGGGGGGCTGGGGGACTCCAGCAGCAACACAGCAACTGTACTTGCATTCCCACTAGGTGCACATTCACCTGTAGAGCGCGTTAAACATTTACAATGTGACAGGTGTGTTCAGGTATTTATAGCAGCTAACAGGTGCAGCAGCAGTAGAAATGACCACAATAAGTAACAGATGAAAAGAGGACACCACATACTCACACACAGTACTAAAACATGTAGCTATGTTTTAAAGGGATTAAGCATCACAATTCCATAAAGCTAGCAGACAGATTTACAAGAGAGAATCGAAGCAGCATAGGCCAAGATGGTGGCTTTAGTGCTTAGTATGAGTCAGGTTCCTGGATCCTACATTTCCCATAATGCAGTTTGATAATCTGTTAATCAGATCCTTCCTTAGATCCACACCTTTGTAACATAGGTTAATAGAGAGCAGCAGGGATGACATATGACGGGATGACATCGTCATCACCTGGCTCCCTCCACTAACAGCCAATAGGATTTCTCCGTTGTGTTTTGGATGAGTAGAGAAAATCAGCAACAGTTTCTGATGCTGACAGGTTTTGTTCAGCAGGATAATCTTCACTAATGACTCCACTTTATGATGTTTGAAGCCTAAATACAATCAGCAGCAGTAAAAAGCTCATGTTAGGCTATAAACCAACGACACCACGGTCACATGACTTCACCGTCACCACCACTAACCTTCAGCCTGTAGTTTGATTCTGGTAGATTTTAAGACTGATGAGTCAACAAACAGAAAAAAAATCTGATTTATGCCACAAAACTACATTTTTACATCAAGTGACTGTCACTTCCATCACGTGACAGATGTGATTGGTGTAACTTTAGACCTAGTTCAGTGAGTGTACACATGTACAGTACTGTATATAGTTGTGTTAGTGTCCTGTAATTCTTCTGTCTTTGGTCATCAGAGGAAGTCGAGGCGGTACTACCCCACCAGGCTGGCCATCACTCTGGCTGCGGGGGTCACGACCGGCTCCCCCTCCTCCTCCTCCAACGTGGCTTCCACTCCTGGTACTGGAGATGCAGGCTTCATTGTGGTGGAAACCAATTACCGCATCTATGCCTACACAAGTACGTCTGAACACGAGGCTTTTTGTGTTGCTTGTTAACACTGATGTATTTTACACACTGTTCAAGTCCCTGTTCACGTGAGACCACTGCTGACAGTTCACAGGTTGTGAATCGACTGCTGCTGACTGGGGATGGGTATCGTTCAGATTTTAACGGTACTAATGCTTTTATGAGTGCTGCTTATTGAGCCGATACTTTAACAGTTCTCTTATTGATCACGTACTTTAAGGAGAACTGTTAAAGTACTGGATCAATAATGGAAGTACACAATTGAAAAGAGAATCATGTACTTTAACAGTTCTATTATTGATGCAGTACTTTAACGGTTCTCCTATCAATCACGTACTTTAACAGTAATCTTATTGATCCGGTGCTTTAACAGTTCTCGTATTGATATGGTACTTTAACAGTAATCTTATCGATCCGGTACTTTAACAGTTCTCTTATTGATCTGGTACTTTAACGGTTCTCTAATTGATCCATTACTTTAATGGTTCTCTTATTGATCCGATACTTTAACTGTTCTCTTATTGATCCGATACTTTAACAGATCTCTTATTGATCCAGTACTTTAAAGGTTCTCTTATTGATTTGGTACTTTAACAGTAATCTTATTAATCCAGCACTTTAACAGTTCTCTTATCAATCGTGTACTTTAACAGTTCTATTATTGATCCAGTACTTTAATGATTCTCTTATTGATCACGTACTTTAACGGTTATCTTATTGATCCGGTACTTTAACAGTTCTCTTATCAATCTGGTACTTTAACGGTTCTCTTATTGATCTGGTACTTTAACCGTAATCTTATTGGTCTGGTACTTTAACGGTTCTCTTATTGATCCGTTACTTTAATGGTTCTCTTATTAATCTGGTACTTTAACAGTAATCTTATTTATCCGGTACTTTAATGGTTCTCGTATTGATCCGGTACTTTAACAGTAATCTTATTTATCTGGTACTTTAACGGTTCTCTTATTGATCCAATACTTTAACTGTTCTCTTATTGATCCGATACTTTAACAGTTCACTTATTGATCCAGTACTTTAAAGGTTCTCTTATTGATCCGGTACTTTAACAGTTCTCTTATCAATCGTGTACTTTAACACTTCTCTTATTGATCTGGTACTTTAATGATTCTCTTATTGATCCGGTACTTTAACGGTTCTCTTATTGATCTGGTACTTTAACAGTAATCTTATTGGTCTGGTACTTTAACGGTTCTCTTATTGATCCAATACTTTAACTGTTCTCTTATTGATTTGGTACTTTAACAGTAATCTTATTGATCCAGCACTTTAACGATTCTCTTATCGATCACGTACTTTAACGGTAATCTTATTGATCCGGTACTTTAATGGTTCTCTTATCAATCTGGTACTTTAAAGGTTCTCTTATCGATCTGGTACCTTAACGGTTCTCTTATCAATACTTTTTGTTATTTTTTAAGAGAAAAAAAAACATTGAAATGCTGGTTCCGGTTACTTTTCATCATTAACCCATGTTGGTATAATGTGTGTGTGCTCCAGGTTGGTACGTGCACTTGGACTCAAGGATGAACTGATTAGAATTTGGTTGTCAAAAGTCAAAGGTCAAGGTCACTGTGACCTCACCAAACACAGTTATGGCCATAACTCCAGATTTCATACACTAATTATGACAATGTGACAGAAACGTCTAATAGGATAAAACAATGATGTAATGACATTTCATCATCATGACCTTTATCCAAATGGTCAAAGGTCAACTTCACTGTGACATCACAATATTCTGCAAATAAACTGAATGCATTTATGAAATTCCTTCAAAGTCTCCATACAGACATGGATATAACACTCGTGTGTGTGTGTGTGTGTGTGTGTGTGTGTGTGTGTGTGTGTGTGTGTGTGTGTGTGTGTGTGTGTGTGTCTCCCCCAGACTCAGAGCTTCAGATCGCTCTGGTGGCTCTCTTCAGTGAAATGCTGTATCGGTTTCCCAACGTAGTGGTGGCTCAAGTCACGAGGGAGTCAGTGCAACAGGCCATCGCCAACAGCATCACTGCACAGCAGGTACACAGCAACTGCACACACACTGACCAGACACACTAACAACTGTACCAAGTCCACTGTTAATCTATATTTATACCTTTCTTATTAAAACAGTAGCAATCTGTTTTTTAGAGGTGTTCTGTACTCTGCCTTTCAGCTTACTGTGTGATTGAGCCAGAGCAGCTTAAACCACCTGTTAATGAAGTTGGTAAAGTTCCCTCAAGTTTAACCCGAGCTGATTTAGCTGATTTATTTGCACTGAACTTACAATAAAATATTACACAGTAAAAGAGGAGAGGAAGGAAGCCCAGCGGGCAAAAACATGCAGACTAGAAATACTAGTCTAAACTACAAATAACAGCTAATCAAACACCCAGATATGAGCATACACTGCTAACCTGAATATGAGTAATAAGTCTTTTTTCTTTTACCCTCGACAGATTATCCACTTTCTAAGGACCAGGGCTCACCCCGTCATGCTCAAACAGGTACCTCACACCCACCTGTCCTGTCACACTCAGCTCTAATCATCATGACTGTTTTTTATTTCCTGTGTCTTCATCCTCCATCTCCTCTTCAGACCCCAGTGCTGCCTCCAACCATAACGGATCAGATCAGACTGTGGGAGCTGGAGAGAGATCGACTGCAGTTCACAGAGGGTGAGCATCTTTATTTTACTGTGCGTGCATGTGTGTGTGTGTGTGTGTGTGTGTGTGTGTGTGTGTGTGTGTGTGTGTGTGTGTGTGTAACCCTGGGGAACAGGTCCTGAACTTGATGTTTATGTATGACGGGCCTTTATTTTGTAATATGTCGTCATATTGTGGTGGAACATCTTGTTTTTTGTGCTGCTCTTGTTCTGAATTGCTGTTAATACAAATTCTTCCTCCATGTTTGTCCTGATGAACTCATCACGATGACACCAGAGTCATGTCTTTCTCACCTCTCTGTCTCTTTTTAACACGAACACTGTTTTCATTTACCAGTTCATTTCAGTGACTTGTTCTTTGTTAATGTGCATTTTTCACATTAAAAGCCCATCACTGGCCTCAAAGGGCAAGATTACTACTTGCCCTGGTAGACTTTCAGGGCTGTCTTACACCCTCTGCAAAGCACAACACAACTGTCTTTGCTAGTTCCAGACTGACGCAGTTGTTATTTTTCTGTCCAGCGTCCATGACAGAAAATCCCCTTAAAACTCCACATGCCGCTGCTCAAATGGTTAAAATGGCTTCTCTGTAGAGCAGATTGACTCGGCCGTTCTTTCCCCTCAGGACACACAGAGCTGGGTATGGGAGATAGCCTCTCTGATTGGTTTATTGTATGCTACACCTTAAACACTCCCATGATTCATTAAGAGACTCAGTACAACCCTATTTATGCAGCAGCAACAGTTTTTTGACAGTGACGTGGACACGCCCTCAGTGTACCTGTACTACCTGCTGTAGACCGTGAGCTTGGGAGCGTTCAGATAGAGCCCAGAGTGTGAGGCATCTGCAGGAAGTGTTAGGTTTGACGGATGGCAGCAAAAACATGTGGAAGTGACTGGAGTCAATTAGTATTCAAATTAAAGAGAGAGCGTGTTGGCAGCAGAGGGATGAGGAGGCCATGACGCTGTTGTTGTACTGATGGAATTAGCGCTGTGGAAATGTGTTTTATGAGCCTCAGTGACGTTATAGGAAATATGTCTTTGTGTGTGATGTCATAGACAGGATGAGTGTTGACGTGGTGCTGACCTTTAACCTCATTCTCACCCGTCTGTGTGTTGTTGGTGTCCATGTCTCCCTCAGGAGTGCTCTACAACCAGTTCCTGTCCCAGGCAGACTTCGAGGTGCTGCGAGACCGAGCTCAGGTTGGACTTTGCTTCCTAACTGAATGATGGGGGTTTAAGTGTTTTTTATAATCAGTATTGTACAGATTTTATAGTCAGTTTAGATTCTCTGCTGTTTCACACCCAGTTACCTACAGTTGTACATTTTATTCATGGATCTCTAAAGACCACAGCACTGATTTTCCTCCATTATTCACAGTGCTAAAATCGCACATACACTCTGTAGCTAAAAGTATATGGACACTTGTGTTAACATGTTTTTTTTGCGCTTCTGATCTTGGGTTAGTCAGACTCCTTATTCCCAATGAAAGGGAAGATGGTTGATTACTTTTGTAGCTCTGGCATCAGTTTTATCAGTTCTAACTTTTTATACCTCCAAGAGCTGGAGGTCCGTCCGTCCCGTTCTCATGGACACGATATCTCAGTAACACCCTGAAGAAACATATTCAAATTTGGCACAAACGTTCACTTGGACTCAATGATGAAGTGATTACATCTTGGTGGTCAAAGGTCAAAGGTCAAGGTCACAGTGACCTCACAAAACATGTTATCGTCCTTCTGAACAAAATATCTCAGTAACGCCTAGAAGGAACTTCATCAAATGTAATACAAACTTTCACTTGGACGAAGGGACAAACTGATTACATTTTGGTGATTAAAGGTCAAAGGTCAAGGTCAGTGTGACCTCACATAACATTTTATAGCCATTACTCAAGACACACAGCAATTATGACAAAATTTTACACAAATGGTTCATAGTTACTCTGGATAAACAGGGATGTGATCTGAAACTAGTTTGAGTTCCGGAAGCAGACAACCATAAGGCTGTGACTCCTGTTTTCTTACAGACTTTCAGATGCTCAGAAATATTGGCTGGTGTTTCCATAGGAACAGAGTCTAATGTGACATCTGCATTTAGGTCTATGGGACAGATGTCAGTAAACAGGGTCAGACACTGGATGACTGAAGCTCGTACATTGGTGTGACATGTCAGAAGAACAGAAGAGCAGCTCTTCCTCAGCTGACTCAGGATGTGAATGTGATCAGAATCAGTCAGTCACACACCATAGTGGACTATAGTAGTACACTATATGATAGTAGAGCTGCAGTTACACAGATGTTTCCACATCTGAGAGTCCACAGAGAAAAGAGACAGAATCAGATGAGTCGTCCTTCACCATCTTCTCCACAAGGGGGCGAGGTCCTGTGTGGTGTTCACTGAGACAACAATACAGGCCTGACTGCTGGACCCCACAGTGACGGGGTCTGGCATGGTTTGGGTCCATTTGTCCTCATAGAGGGAGGGGTCACTGCAGATCAATACAAAGTTGTTCTGAGTGATCACCTTCATCCTGTGACGACACATCTCTATCCTGACGGGAGGGGTCTCCAGGATCACAGTGACGAGGGGTCACTGATGGTTTGATGATGATGATGTGGATCATGTCACCAGGTCTCAGCATAAGCTCAGTTAGAAAACAATGATGTCCTTTACTTCAGCGCACCGATCAGGATGTAGAATCAAAATCTGATGGGCTTTAAGACCTAAACTATCCAAACTTGCTAACGCTAATGCTAACGCTTCATTCCTCCCTTCTGTCCATTATAAATCCAGCTGTCTGGATTTCATTCTGTTAATCACATTGCTCATGCTTGTTTTTTGAGTTATTCTGTAGTGCACCATTGTTTTCCCTGAACGTACTCCCCTGTTTACTCTGTTTGTCTGCATCTCCTGTTCTGCTGATGATGAGCCAATAATTCCTGCAGTGATTATCGAAGTCATCTCATATGAACCATGTGTGCCGTCAGCAGTGGCTCTGGAAAATGATCCACCTCCTTGACCTTTCCAACTCGCTACTGCTCTTTTTCTGTTTCATGATATAATCATCAGTTCTTTGCAGTTACATCTGTTCCTGTGAGAAGACATTTGGACCTCTCTAATCAGATCCCTGTCAGTGAGGTGCTGATACTGTACGTTAACTCGTTGTCTGCTGCCCTCTAATGGAGCTGTTGTGTTGCAGGGTCTGGGCTGTCTGGTGTGGCAGGATGTGGCTCACAGGGTGATGGTGGTGACACCGCAGGGACACAGCGAGGTCAAGAGGTTCTGGAAACGACAGAAGTCTCACACGTAAATGGCGACGAGAAGGAAACGTACACCTCTGTTCATTCTTCTTTCTTTTTTTATTTCTTTCTTTTGTTATTTGCTAATAAACCAATGATGAAGTACTGTTTTATATACTGCAAATAAAGCAACTGATGTTGGAGTATGGAGTTGAATTATGTTGGCCATCAGCGGAGCTATGGAGCAGTGCTTTTCATAAGAGGATTCCTGTTTTGTTGGTACTGTGCACATGGACGAGGCACAGGAACAATTTAATACACAGGAAACTCAGCAATGTGCGAACAATGGCAGTGAAGGCTGGGCTTTAGAATATTTTAAATATCAGCTTTGCAAATGTTGTAGGAGGGAATGAGGACAAACATTTTCAGGTTGTTGGTCCATCCCATCCTCATTAACCTAACACAGTTTCTCAGGAAATCCTCAAGAGAATCCCTTCACATCTGGCACCAACATTCACCTGGATGATTCACAAGGATGATGTGATTAGATTTTGGTGGTCACACACAGAGGGATGAGTAGAGCTGCAGTTACACAGATGTTTCCACATCTGAGAGTCTACGGAGAAAAGAGACAGAATCAGATGAGTCGTCCTTCACCATCTTCTCCACAAGAGGGCGAGGTCCTGTGTGGTGTTCACTGAGACAACAATACAGGCCTGACTGCTGGACCCCACAGTGACAGGGTCTGGCATTTAAGCCATAACTTAAGACTTCACACAGCAACTATAACAAAATTTCACACAAATGTTTAATATGTTATATGAACCTTGATAAACAGGGATGTACCTCAAACTGCTCTCAAGAGAAGAGTTTCTCAGTTGTGTGTAGAAGCAGGAGTTTGGAAGCAACTTTGGTCCATTATGAAACTTAAATAAGAATGATGTGGAAACTTGAAGCCTCCAGGTCACATACTGTATGCAGAGATATTTCAGTGAAATAAGAAGCGTCTTGTATATTAGTTTTGTTTTACTTTCACTAAAATGTTCCTACACTTTTGAAAGTTTGGGCCTTGCCTTCACTTCAGACTTCACACTTGGTTGCACTATCTTTCATTTCATCTTTTCATCCCCCCAGCATTTCCTGTAGTGCATTGTAGTTCCTGTAGTGCATTGCTTATAATACAAATATAGACAACGGTACAATTCTGCGCCGACAAAGTTTCATAATCAACGTTGTCGATTTTGTCGCCTAATGGTTGCAGCCCTAATTGTGTGAATTTACTGTTTAACACAGTAGGCATTTTTCATAGCTGCACTTAGCAATGAGGTGGACCAGGAGGTATGGCTAGAACATCATATCACAACATTTTCTACATTACTGATGGTCTGACTGAATGGTGTATTTGACCGCATTATGTTGTGCAAATTACAAATAAAATGCATCCCTCAAGAATAGCAACGTAGCAATGAATACATTTACCCATCATTTTAATTCAGATGAGCATGTCTACTCCTTGCTGAGAGTGAGAGAAGAAAGCTTCTCAAGTATCTGTTTTTAGTCATGTTTATCTTTGAGTTTTGTTCTTTGAATGATAAGGAGATGTCAAATCAAGTCAAATCAATTTTTATTCATTACACCAAGTCGCAACATAAGTTATCTCAATGCCATTAGCTTAGTGTTAGTGTCCTGTCTTGTCTGGTCAGTCACATATAGTCTCCAGTCTGTTGAAGTCTGATCAGCATGGCTTTTTGTCAGTGGAGGAAGTAGAGTGTCAAATTCCTGAACTTCCCTCTGTCTCAGATCAACACTTTGGCCAACATGGCCACATCAAGGAGATCCAGTATGAGATCTTCAGGTCTCTGATGTACTGGATCACCATTCAGTGCGACAACATGGGCCGTGTCAGCAAGCGTGAGATCAACATTGGACCGTTTGCCAACACAACCGGATATGGTTATGAGTGTGACGTGGATGGACAGCTGCAGAAGGTCTCCCTCAACGAGAAGATGGTCTGGAGGTGGGATTATAAAATTAAACTGATAAAAGCACCATCATTTGATGATGCCAAATGCTGATAGTATCATTTTGTGGCCTTTCAGGTATAAGTATGATCTGAATGGGAACCTGCATTTGCTGAACCCTGGGAACAGTGGTCAGTTAACCCCTCTACGCTACAATCTGGGGGACAGAATCACTCATCTTGGAGATGTTCAGTACAGGCTGGATGAAGACGGTTTCCTGAGACAGAGAGGAGCTGAGATTTTTGGATACAACTCTAACGGTGGAAATTAGTATTTTGTACTGTCTTTGGTTAGTCAAACAGCCCAATCACATCAGAGAGTGGCACAGCAAGGTTCATCATCCTTATGAGGGGTTAGAAGCTTGGTTGTGTAGTGACCAGCAGAGCTGCATGGTGAATTACTGCCAGCTGCAAGCACCGCTGAGTCTCAGTCTCACCCTAACCATCAGTTATTAAGTTAGGTCACTTGTCATTAATAGGACAACAATGATAATGGTATTTCTACTATTAACTCCTTTCTCAAAACTGTATAAACACCACTCTTAGATTCCAGTGGATGATGGATGCTAGCAAGCTAAGAATGGCTGTGGCTCAGGAGGTAGAGCAGGTCGTTCACTAATTAGAAGGTTGGTGGTTTGATCCCTGGCTCCTCCAGGCTGTGTGTCGAAGTGTCCTTAGGCAAAATACTGAACCCCACATTGCCCCTAATGGCTGACCCATGAGTATACAAGTGCATGTGTGGGTATGAGTGAATGGGTGAATTTGGCAAGTATTGTAAAATCACTTTGAGTGGTCAGTAAGACTATAAGTGCAAGTCCATTTTTCAACACATTCCTCCATTTTGCTCTCTGGTTCTCTGCTCCCTCCATGGTCAAGATAGCTTGATATTGGTAAACAGCATGAACTTTGAAGTAAGTTGAACTTGACACAAAAGATTTGCATGGTTTTACTTCACCTGCGATCACAATGATTTACTGGAGTGAATAATGAATGAATCATGAAAAATGAAAATGAAAAGTTTGCTCAACCCTAGTTTTACTTCATTTGATCTGATATTGACTTAACACCACCGTGTGTAGAATTTGAATGTGATTATACCATATACAACATTTTCCGATAGTTATTGTTTATGGTAAAATGTCACAATCCCATTGAAAGCTTTGGTGTCATCACTTGTTGTTCTGTCATTCTTCACATCCTTTCCTTCCATTTTACCATTTGTAATTCAGGTCTTCTAGTTCATGTCTACAGTAAAGCAGCCAGTTGGACCATCCAGTACCGTTAGGATGGTCTGGGTCAGCGTGTGGCATCTAGAAACAGTCTGGGCCGATCTAAACTTCCAGGATCACCCATGTCTATAATCACTCCAGCTCAGAGATCACATCCTTCTACTATGATCTGCAGGTAGCTACAGTCATTAAAATATGGTGATATCACATCTAACATCATGTGTTTGGTCAAATTAGACAAGGAAAGTGGGTGAAAGTAAGTATTTTTTTTTCCCCAAACTCAAATACACCTCCAGCCACAGACAGGCAGAACACTGAGTTTAGCTTTCTCCTGACGCAGCTTTCACTCACTGTTGTTTATGAGTCACTTTTGGATTTCACTGTCATCTTTTTATTTGTGTGGAGGAGGTTCCCCTGCACTGATCACAGGATAAACGTGGTGAATGTACAACATGCCAGTTAGAGAGGAAGAGGTGGGTTGTCTGTCCCAGCAGTCCCACATCATATAAAAATACTGTTGCAAAATCCTTTTGTTACTTTAAATGCCTGACAGGTCAGGGAACCTGTAACAGAGTGATGACATAATGTGATGTGGTTAGTGAATCCTCTGCAGCAGGACCCACAATAATTAATAGTAATAGTGGCATCATTATTTATCGCCCTCCTGTTATCACAAGTGGAGATATAGAATGCAATAGCAATAATAAAACTCACGATCATAATTATTATTATACTCATAAGGTTTATTGTTGCACAGGGCCATTTGTAGTATAATGTTATTTAGTGAAACATGAAACCAAAGTTTTCTGTTGTATTTCATCAGTGAACAATGAAGTTGTTTCATGAACTCTTAAAAATGTAGCATGTGGGATAACCACAAATGAAAACAAATATATGTTTGTGTCCCGCAGAGTTTATTGCTTTTGCTTCATTGCCAGAAAGTGAAAACTGAATTTAGAGTGAACAGCAGGGTGATTTAGGTGCAACAGGTGCCAAAGTCTTTTCTTTTCCATCTGCCAGGAGGTAAACTTATAACAGAGACTTGAAATGATCCAGCATTTCAGTCAGAGTTTGTTTGAGCTTATTATAAGAAATACACAAAGTTTTTACAATTACAATATGTTCTTCTGGTGTCTCTGTTCAGTATGCTTGAACTCATTTTCTCTCATCCACGCCCACTGCTCTATGTCTTTGTAGATGTCAATATCTGGTTGGCCACATTTGGCTTCCATCTCCACAACACAATCCCAGGATTCCCTATTCCTAAGTTTGACCTGACACAGCCATCACTGGAGATGAAGAAGAGCCAGCTGTGGGATGACCTGCCTGTATGTATTTTAAATACTATTAGATATAAAGGTTGAATACATAATAGATGACTTAGAAGCAACGACTTACAACCTACAAGCCCTAATCTGCTATTCTGCTTCATGCATAATTACACAATGAGAACATTAGGAAAGGAATAATAATAATCATTTTGTACATGCAAAATAGAAAAACAGTCAAGAGGAAAAAGATATGAAATGGAGAAGAAATTTATGGACCAAAATCAAGCTGAAAACTACAAACTAAAATTGAGAAGGAAATAAGCTGCTGATGTCAGGACAACCTGACATCCACAGAAAAAAGAAAATCAGGAAATGAAGGCGAAAGAGGAAATGGAGTGAGAATAATGAGAAAGAAAATGAGGAGAGAAGACAATAAAGAGTCATCCAGCCTAACCAATCATTCATGCCTTCTCTGCCCCTACACTTGTTTGGTGGACAGGTTATCACGCTTTTACACAAAGACTGTACTGAAGCTGAAGAAAACGAGGGAGACTTGGACTGAGTGAGTGTTGATTCAAGTGTGAATGTACTGGACTCATTTGTACAGTTGAGTGTGGTGATGGCCTTTCTCACAGGGAAATTCACAAGCTAGTGTGTTGATTGGCCAAACCCACACATGTACACAAACACACATACAGTGGCTGTGTATAATAGTAAATATCATATCGGCTTGTTCACACTTGTTCGCAGCTGTTTTGTGTTTATGTGGAAACAGAAGCAGAAACAGAAGAAGGTGTAATATACATACAGTGGGTTCACCAGGATGAGAAGGTGGTCTCAGACTTAACAATAAAATGCACCCACAGATAAAAAAAATACAAACCAACAGCAGATACTACATGAAATTGCAAGGAGATATATAAACTAAAAGAAACGAAACTACTAAAAAAATAACAAGATGCTGTGAATATGATTCTGAACAGTCTATAGAATTCATTAGTTAGGGGGGTTGGAGTTGTTATGTTTGATTATTTACTTATTTAGACCTTAGTTTGATAGTAGGGTATTTCTTTTTGTTGTGCAGGGTTATTAGATATTGTGTTAAGCTTGAGACCGACTGTCCTGTTTGTTTATTTGTTAGTTAAATTGTTAGTTTTTATGTTTTCCCCCTGTGTGTCTCAGCCGGTCTGATCAGCCAATATATATGTTCCCTTGTGTTCTTTGTCTGGAGGTCAGTAGAGTTAGGTTGAGCTTGGCTCTAGGTTATTTTGCAGTTAGTTTTGTTACTTTGACCTCTTTTATGGACCCAGACTGTTTTGGTTCATTTTTTGTGATTTGAAGTTTGTTAATTTGGAGTAAATAAACCCTCTTTTTGAAAAGATACCTGTGACTCCTCATTGCCTTACAACTCCCTCACATGGTGAGATGCTGTAACTGTAGGTCTTGTTCCTTGTTACTGTTTTCTCAGGGCAGTGATTTTCAACCTCTGGG
Source organism: Trachinotus anak (assembly GCF_046630095.1). NCBI lineage: Eukaryota > Metazoa > Chordata > Actinopteri > Carangiformes > Carangidae > Trachinotus > Trachinotus anak. Next base: position 2,695,548 of record NW_027273867.1, read on the forward strand.
TTGAAAACCCTGGGTTTAAAATGGCTAATTCAACCATTTTAAAGGAAGAACCAGTAATAGGCCACAGAACATGTGTTACTGGGACACAAGGAAGTTGATACAACTTGACAAAAAGAAAAGCACAATAACTACAACCTCCATAGGCAATCTTTGTTATTTTCAACTTGTTTCAGCCTACAGCAGGTGACATACTACAGCTTCAGTAACTCCCTTAACAAAAAGTCATTCACTAATGTTGATGGACCAGTATAATGAATGTTATTGTCTTCAACTTCTCAATCCAATCAAGGCTGCAAAGTCTTTTTTCTGAAAAGGACACACACTACTTCATCAAGACCAGCCTGCCTGAAAATGACCTCAGTGCACTGCGGCTCACCTCAGGCAGGAAGTCACTGTAAAATGGTGTGAATGTCACAGTGTCCTAGTCTACAACAGTGATGAATGGGAGAACACAACGCTTTGCTGATGTGGAGCTGCAGTATGGTGCGCTGACTGTCCACGTGCATTATGGGACAACATTGGATGAAGAGAAAGCACGAATCCTGGAGCATGCGAGGCAGAGGGCGCTGTCAAGTGCCTGGGCCCGTGAACAGCAGCGTGTGAGAGACAGGGAGGAAGCTGCTGAGCAGCGGGAAGGTTTTGGGTTATGATGGCTACTACGTCTTGTCCATAGAGCAGTACCCCAAGCTAGTCGACAGTGCTAACAACATCCATCCTACGCTGTGTCACTCCGGGTTGTACACCTCTATGAGCCTTGTCTGTCTGATCTGTTGTGGCTGCAGCCACTGAATGGAACTCTTGTAGAACTGCTGTGGACTTTGTCTAAGACACACACAAAAAAAAACTGACTGATTTTCTGTTTGGATTATTTTGTTTGTTTTTATATATACACTTGCATTTGCTTCAGACAAAAATATTTATATGTATATAAATATATAAAAATTTAGTGTTCACATACTATTACCTATACCACTATTATTACTATTACTACACCACCACCATTGGAATGGACCATGAACTGAACAAAACAAGAAACTTTGATTTGTGCTTTTGTTTCTTACTGATCTCTATGGCCTGTTTGGTCAGTTCTAAAACCACTCCTCCTCATTCCCTGTGCTTTTACAAGGTCTATAAAATCATCCAGTTTCAGACAACTGGATGATTTTACTGTGGATAATTGCATGAATACACAGGTGTTGCTTGGTGAGTGTATCATTCTTGCTGAGGTGCAGAATAAATAGCATTAACTGGAAATACTAAAGTATAAGCTTCAAAACAGTACTTGGGTAAGTGAACTTAGGTACTCCTCAGCCGTGACGTAGGGGCACGTTCAGCAAAGTCTGTTTTAAATAGATTTGAATTCAATTTGTGTTGTGATAACTGCTAAGTATCAGTAATCAGTGTCATTGGTGTATTTTAAGACATTGTGTTAGCAGAAAGGCTACAGTAACTCAGATCTCCTCTGAGCAACTGTGGTGAGAGGAAAAACATCACAGAACACAACTCATCAAACCTTGATGAACTACAACAGCAGAGACCACATCAGGTTCCACCTGAATCAGCCAAGAACAGAAACCTGAGGCTGCAGTGCATACAGACTCACCAACCCTGGGCAGTTGAAAACTAGAGGAACAGAGCCTGGTCTGATGAATCTGGATTTCTGACTATCCTCTGCTGTTTGCCTTCTCCCAGGGTGTTCAGGCAAAAGAATTTCCCACGGCCACCAACCCCGACAGTGTATGTCTGTGGACAGATTTTGTGACCAGCATAGCATCACAACTGTACAAGATACAGTTGGGAAACTTTACAGACTTTTGTGGCTGGCTCCTGATGTGAGGGTGATCATGGGAGTCAAAAGGAAAGAGAAACAGTGCTCGGAAGACACAATCAATTGCATTTTGAATGTTTCTGAATGAACATTTATAATGTTTGGTTGAAGTAATTTAAAAACTGTTGAGTTGAGCTCTCCTGCAACACAAATGTTGAGAAGGTAAAGACTCCTCACCTCTGCTCTTTCTGTTCTTTTCTCTCTCAGAACTGCATGTCTTCCTCTTGTTCTTGAACTTTGTCACAACAACAAACTCAGTCAGGCTGAGACTGAGAGGTTAAGACTTTAGTGCTCTCTCGCTCACCCATGCAGCCTCATCTCAGCTGCATCCCTCTGACTAGTCATATAGGTTGTGACACTTCTGACCATTTTCTTTCTTTCTTTATGAATGAGAATGAAACTGGCAAACTACATGCCCAGAATCTGACCCACTGTAGTCTTACAGAAATACAAACATACAAACTTATAAAGATGTGAACACAAGACGGAGGAACTGAGGGGGCTGAATGCTTTTTGCACTCCATTGCTGCTTGTTTAGATTATTTCCTTTGCATATGCTTTTTCCTCACTCAAAGTCCCTCTCTCTCTCTCCTGCTCACTTTTGTCACCTCCATCTTAAATTATTGTGTAAATTGTTTGAGTGTGTGATTACTGTATTTATCTATGTACTGTACTGCTGGCTGTGCAACTACCGTAATTGCCCATCGGGGATAATAAAGATTACCTGGAACCATCTTCTCCTCAGTCTGCTTGTCACTTCCCTTAGGAAGTGGGTGAAATAGAATGCACTGCTGTGTCTGTGTAATATCTGCCTCTCACTCTCTTTATTTCAGTGGCCAAACTTAGAATGCAGCTATGCAAAAAGGTCAGGGTACATTTTGACATTTAGTTGTTAAATGAGTATACTGGATATATTATCTCATCTCATCACTTTATTCATGGTTCTGATTATGTGGTGTGTAATGTAGCAGTGACCAGCTCACCTCTTATGCTCTTGGTGAAGCAAATAGAAACTAGAGACCTCAGGACTACAGCTAGCGATGGAGGTTGGCTGCTAACCTAGTTCTACAAACTTTTTAACCTGGAAAGAGATAAACTTGGTGCTCACCTCTTGTCTGATTTCTATGCCTGAGTGCAAACCTACAGAGGTGATGGCTGTAGATTCTTCCTTCTACAGCCATATCATCTTGTTAAACCTATGTATTATAAAAACATGCACATGGACAACTTAATAAGCAGCTGCAAATCACACTCCTTTCAAATAAAAGCTCTGATTAGGCTCAGGTATGGTGCATTCATTTTAAAATAATCAGAACCAATGCAAGAGCATTTAAAGGTGAACTGACTTGAACTGAGCTGACCATGTTCAGTATATACTGTGTTGTCTTGGACCAATATATACTGAACATGGTGATGGGAGTTAATTGTGTAGCAGCTTCAGGCTTTGGTCTGACTGTCCTTGAGTGGCCCAGCCGAGGCCCATCTTAAACCCTGTAAAACATCTGTGGAGAGACAGAAGACGGCTGTTCACAGATGCTTCCCGTCTTATCTGGCGGAGCTCTTAGAGATTTACCCAAGAAGACTGCTGCCAAAGGAGCTCCTACAAAGTACTGAATTAAGGGTCTGAATACTATTGTAAAATGTTTCAGTTTTTGATTTTTATCAAATTACCAAACATTTCTAAAAACACATTTTCACTTTGTCATTATGATTTATTGAGTACGGTACATGCATTTATACAACTCCTGCCACCAGAGCAAAACAACTTTTCTGACAGAAACCCTGCAATCCATGGAGTCACCAATAGTTGTAACTACAACTGAAAATAGAAAGGCATTTTACAATAACACATTCCAATCGCAGAAACTTTCTCTGTCCAGCTGAAGGCTGCATCACTTTCAGAACACAACTGTTTTAATAACAAATCAGCAGTATAACAAAATTCACTCATGGTAAAAGTAAAATCTGTATCAGGATTGTTTCACACAAAAGAGTTTAAAATCAAACGCTCAAGATAGTGTGTTCAAAATTCTTGTGTATTACTAAACCCAAAGGAAATTTTAAAGGAAAGAAAGACAAATAAACTCAGCATAGAAAGACCTTCCACATCAGTCAGCCAAAAAGGGTGAAAGCTCAGATTAAACTACCTTGAATATCCAGTTAAATCAAAATATCAAAAGACGCCAAAGTCAGGATATCCTTGAGTTTTCCCTTGGACAAAGCAGGGAGCAAGAAGACATAAAAGACAGAAAAGAGGTGTCTTCCTCTGCCTCCCTGCTTCGTTCAGCAGCTCCCAAGGTCAGCTGTTTGCATTTTCACTCGGCTGCACCAGCATTTCCAGGGTTGTTAATGGAAATGAAATCAATCTCAATCGTAGTCTTCTTGCAATTGTACTGCCTGCCAAAACATAGAGGAAAAAAAAAAAGCACACACATCAGTGAGGAATGCACATGTATGAGGACACACAGAAAACACCAAATAAAAACAAGTGACACTTTCATCTGTCCCCTGATAAATTTTCACAAGGTCTGGGCAAGTTGTCAACAGGAAGAAATGTGTGTGAGAGAGAGAAAGGGAACAAGACAAAGAAGAGAAAAAAAACATAAAAAACCATAGACATTGCTGCTTTTTACAACTTGTCCCAACATGTAATAGCTTCTCTCTCTGACTTTTTTCATCACCTTCCCAGAACCATCTCGAAAAACTATTTTCAGCATGTCAAAGTGAATGTAAACTGTCCCAAAATCAAAATGTTTCTTTACTTTGCTGTTATCATCTGTAGTTGTTAGTTTATTCAGAGTTTATTAATACTAAATGTGTGGCGTGTCCAAATTGCAGGAAATTATGATTATGCTAGAGAAAACTTGCAACTCACCTGTGGTATATGCCTGCCTTGTCGAGCAGCCGTCTGGAGGCGATTGTGCGCCAGTCGTCATGGTACTTGTCAGAAAAATAGACCACGTCCTTAATACCTGGACGGAGGGAGGGATAATGAAGGGACGCAGAAGGCAAAAGAGCTCAGTAAAGACAATTAGTCTTCTTACTGCTCACTGGTCCTACTGTCTGTATGTGTGTGTGTGTGTGTGTGTGTGTGTGTGTGTGTTCAGTCTCTTCAGTACTTATGTATGGGTTAAGTGCAGAGGTCAACTTTCCTGTGTGTGTAAATCATACTTGGACTATAGAAGGATTATTCCTCATGCTGACATTCCAGCAGCTGAGGCAATCATATACATCACATGTTGGTTCTAACATTTATGCATATTAAATACATACAGTGCAATTGGAAAACCTTCAGACGCCTTCACTTTTCACATTTTGGTATGTTGCAGATCTGGGAAAGGCTACAAGAACAATTTCTGCTGTGTTGAAGGTTCCCAAGAGACAGTGGCCTCCGAGACCGATAGTGCTTGCTACCCCCAGGTTACCCAGGTTTCCAGATTTGTGTTGACACCCCAATACAGTGAAGGTGCATGATTTAGATTTTGTTTCTTGTGCTCAAAAGCATCTTGTCTTTCTGAAAGCACTGTCCTGGTCACAATTACACAATTACAGCTGATTTCTTGATTAATCATCAAAATAAACTGTAAAATACTCAAGTATGAAAACACACAACAGCAGCAGCATGCTAACATTTCCCAGGTCCTTCCCAAGGACACAAATGAGTGTTTGTATTACTGCTTCCAAGCAGTGATAGATCATCATTGACTATAATGAGATCTGCCCATACAACTCTGTTATTATCAGAGGTACTATTAATTCTAAATATTTTAAATTGAACTAGTTTTACCTACAAAGTTCCCAAGTTTTAGATGCTGAACATCATCACAAAATATAGATATGCAGTTAGCGCCATCATTTAGTAATAGCAGTTAAAAAACGTAAGAATAAATATCATTAATTTAAAATATCATTATCAACGTTCAAAAATCACTATCGGTTTACCAATATTTATTACTGACTGAGAAGGTCTAGACCTCCTCCATTTGGAAAGTGCCTTGAAATTACTTCTGTTGTGATTTGGCACTGTATGAATAAAATATGACTTGACTTGACTTGACTGCAATGTAAGTGTGTGTGTTGTCAACACCCACCTGCCTGGGTGATGATCTTAGCACACTCGTTGCAGGGGAACAAGGACACGTACATGGTGCAGCCTCTCACATCAGCGCTGTTCTTGTTCATAATGGCATTCAGCTCTGCATGGCACACTGTGAGACAGAGTATGAAATGGTCCCCAGTCAATACAAGACGCTGCATGTTTTCTTGTTTTAAGTTCTACTAGAATGGCACTCAGTAGAGCGCCAAACACTCCTCCAAATGTCTGAGATCAGATTTCTAGCACCACACTCAGGGAACAATTACATTTTAACCACACTCGTGGTGAGGCTCAGGAAAAAAGACAATCATCAGTAAATTGCTTGTTTTGTTCATGTTAATATTGAGGATTGTAAAAACACTGCAACATCAAGAGGTCACTGATATGGCTTTTAATGTTTTTGTCTTATTTAGTGTCAGTTATGAAATAAAAAGAAAAAATCAAAAAATGAGACAGAAAGAAATAGAGAGAGAGCTGTTATGAGTCCAGAAAGACAGCATAGTAGCAGTATGACCAGCTAATGAATTAGTCACAAACAAATGCCTGAAAATAAATTGAATTATGTTCATTTCAGAAAACACACCCCACAGTTCCACATGAATACATGGAGCTCTATGCTGTGGTAGTTAAAACTTAGAGCACTTTGTTGTCTTGTTTTATATGCACATTTTTTCAAACTGTTTGATTTTAGAAAAAAAAAACAGAATGATTACAGATTTCCCAAAAATGAAAGCAAAATTAAAAGAGTGTGTATGCATATGCATTCTCACCATAAGGGTATTTGGTGTCAAGTTGGTTATCAGCAGTGCGCGACCATGGTAGCTTGCCCTCACATCCATTGGGCATTTCATTGTAACCAATGCCAACAATCTTATCCTCCTGGTTCACTATACACGCACCAACCTGCACAGATTGACAGAGGTTCCACAGTGTATCAAAAACAACACCTTCAGTAGTATCTCACACACTAAAGGTTTGGAGGTTTCTGCTTGTTGTGTGGTCTTCTACACATACACATACTTTGTCTTAATGCTAGATATTGAAAGTGCTGGTCTGTGTGGAATTTAGTTTGCTTGCAATAATGACTGTTTTAAGAGTTTATGGGCCTTTCTGGGCATCTCTCCTGAGCTGCTCAACTAACCTACTGAATGTAATAAAAACATCTTCCAATTATGTCGTCATGGAAGCGTAAATCATGGGATTTGTGTGTAAATACAGATTAGGATCTATAGTGAACAAAAATATAAGCACAATTCTTTAGTTTTTACTACTTTTGTCGTTTTAATTGAAATAAAAGATTTTTTTTACACACACAGAAAGCTTATTTTTCTTAAGCTTTGTTGACAGGTGACTGGTGGGCATATCATGGTGCTGATTACACAGCAGGATTATTGTACAGGTGTGTCATGGGCTGGTCACAATATAAGGCAACTTTGAAATGTGGAGTTTCATCACACAACCAGTGTTGGGCAGGAGGAGTTATAAGTTCCTTTTTTACTTATTATTCCTTTAGAAGTAATAACATTACTTACTACTTCATATCAAAAGTACTTAGTTATATTACTCGTGATAACTGTATAACTTTCACTTTACAAAAAATATGAAACATTGCACGTTTAGGGTCATACCATAGATTCCTGTTTTGTTATTTAAGCCCCGACATATATACAGGGTCCAGATATTCAGAAGTGAAATAATGATTATGCCTCCCAGCAGCTTCTCAAACAGTGCTGATAGGATAATATTATTACTGTTTTACAAGTTGCAATCCCTTACACTACTTGTTACTAGGGAAAGTAATAATATTACAGTAATTCATTATTGAGTAATGCGTTACCGCCCAACACTGCCCACACAACACAATGGCACAGATGTTGCACATTTTGAGGGAACGTGCAATTGACATGTCCAGTAAATGAAATAAATGGTCATTTCAATACCATAAAGTGTCTCCAATGCCGTTTCTGAGAATTTGGCAATACGTCCAACTGGCCTCACAACCACAGGCAGTCCAGGACCTCCACATCCAGCTCCTTCGCCAGCCACCCAATCAGCTGATAGAACAGTTGGTTTTCATAATCAAAGAAATTCTGCACAAACTGTCAGAGACTGCCTCTGGGAAGCTTATGCACATGCTCATCCTCACCAGGTTCTTGTTCTGTCTGCAGTTTGTTGTTTTAACCGACTTGAGTGGGTAAATGCACAGATACTTTCCCCAGGTAGATGGCAGACAGCGTGTATGGCATCGTGGGGTCAAGAGGTTTCCTTGTGGTGAAGCCCCATGGTGGTGGTGGGGTTATGATATGGGCATGCATAAGCTATGGACAATGCACACTGGTGCATTTCACAGATGGCAATTTGAATGCACAGAGATACCGTGATGAGATTGTCTGTGAGGTCTTGTTTTCTGATCCATGGCTCACAAAAAAATCACATCTGGAACTTGTGTGAAATCTATAGTTCAGTGGCTAATAAAAATTTTTTTCAAAATAAAACCGCACATTTTAATTTCACTGTGACCAGCCCACGGCACACCTGTGCAATAATCATGCTGTGAAATCAGCATCTTGATATGCCTTACTTGTCCGATGGATGGATCATCCTGGTAAAGGATAACATGGATTTAAACACATTTCTGAACAACATTTAAGGGAAATAAGCCTTTTGTGTGCTTAGACAAAGTCCTAGATCTTTTATTCTGACTAATGAAAAATGGGAGCGACACAAAAGTGTTGCATTTTTATTTTTGTTCAGTGTATATGTGAGAACCCCATTTCCTATACAAGAGAGAGGCCTAGAAAAACTTCTCACTTGATACACGTTCAAACTTCATGCATATTAGAGAACCTAAAAGGATAGGCATCTTAGAGAACCTGAGAAACTTCAATGGAAAACAAATGTCAAGGACAATTATTATACTTTTATACTTATACCTATATTTGAATGAGGACTTGAATGAATGAATGAATGAATGAATGAATGAATGAATGAATGAATGAGGTCAGAAAGGTACACCAGCACGCCTGCCTCTGGACCTTTGCCTGCTATACGTATGCTATTCCAGTGGTCTGTTGCCTCCCCCATCTGTGATTTATTAACAAAAATGTTTAGTTCAAAATGAATTCGATACTTTACGTCACTGTGATGTATGTAATTGTTACAGCCTTGATACACATGCAAACACACACACCTTTGTGTTTGGGTCTTTGCTCCTTTGGGCTGTCAGGAAGGCTACAGCCATGAAGTGCTCTTCCAGGTGGTGTTCTCTAATCCTGGTTGTGCCAATAAATGGAAACACACAAAGAGAGGACATCAGAGAGAGGATGTAGTTTTGTGATCTAAAAGAAAACTCAATCCTTAAGTTAACTCACAGCTCACATGCCATTTTTGAGCATTAAGTCCATCTGTGTTCCTAAATTTCAACTTGTATCACCTGGGGCTTCATGTACAAACGTTGTGTACAACACAAACACCTCGCATACGCCATCTTTCAAGCTGGCATTCAGATGTATCAAGACTGGAAGAAGTTGCGTTCCTCCATGCCAGCTTCATGCCTGGTGTACGCATGTTTCTAATGATTAACTACCAACATTAGGAACTGGTTTCAGAACCTGTCAGAACAAGTGTCAAAACAAGTCCTCCTCAAATTGATTCACATAGCATTTTTTTTTCTTGGACTCTAACTCCCAGAGCAGAACCTCCTCCTCATACTTGCTGAAATTTCTGTTTTTAGTCCAGGCATTTTCACTCATTAGCATATTGAATTTAAAGCAACGAGAGAGTGGAGTGTGGTATTCAACATGGGAGCTATAGAGTAATCTTTAGGGAAGAAGGTTTGTGTGCATAATTTTCAGCAGAAGCTCCAATATCCTAGTTTACAGTCAGCCACCCTTACAGGCAGCAGGGGAACAAGCTGAAATTGTAGCTGTTCTTTGAGGATTGTGCACAAAAAAAACAAACAAAGAAACAAAACTTAATCTTGGCTTGGCTTAGTTTTGGCACCATGCCCAGTGACTCTTTGACTTCTAACTTAGGCTAAAGTAAAAACCCTGCTGAACACTGAGTCACCTAAAAGACCTGTATGAAACATCACTGTTTCAGTGTTTTTGGCTTGTGGAACCACCTGTTGTAGGCAAAAATATATATGGACAATGAATCCTTACCCAAGTATACTTGTAGCCTACTATACTTAATATATTGTACTGTAGTATATTGTAAGATTTAACAAACAAATCATTTGATCCACATTTTGTTCAAAATACAAAACGTTTAATTAGCATTTAAGCATGACGCTTTATAGATTAAACTACCAAACCAACATTACTGTATCAAGCTGTTAATTTGTTCCCACTTCGGCTCTCGACAACATTAAAATTCAGCTTTCCTACTAAAGGAAACTAATATAACACAATTTCACATTTTAGTCAAGTAAAGAAGCCAAATTCTTCAACACATGCTTGTGTCATTTATCAAGCTAGCTTTATGTAGATTAACGAGGAGTATATAACGAGCATATAACGAGTAAATTAACGAGGCAAATTTAACAAACTGTGGGGAAAACCACCAGCTTGTGGACTGGACAGAGGATACTGCACCAGTGTGTCCAGTCTGTCTCAGAGCCTGTCTTTACTTCCTCCTGGTGGATGTGTCTCTCATGTTGAATGAAACAAAAAGTAGTTACCTGTTGACATGACCGGGCTGCAGTAGTTGATTTTCTGCCATAATTTTCCAGACACTGGGGCTTTTTTCTGCTTTTCTCTGACCTGAGGTTTGTGTGCTGAATGTGACATGACCATAGACTGTTTTTATATATACAGTCTATGCCACCCTGGTACCCACCCTGGTACACAACGTCATCATGAAGCAGGAAGAAATCTCCTGATCTAACTGTAGTCACACCCTGCCCCTGCCCTGCCACATACCTACAAATGAGTAATAAGTTGCCTTAAGACTATTTCAGTGCACTCATAACAAAATTTGAGGTTTTACTGTATCTTAGAACGAACATGTCATTGTGTACCCGAGAAAATGGTACATGTGTTTTGATTTGACTTAATTTCCTATGTTGCAATAATTTGAGAAACTATGGGAAAAAACAGGGATACAATCAGACTGAGATGGCAAACTAAACATTTTCAACTAAAAAGAAATGTGACCAAGGAAGCACGGGAGAGAGTTTTTATTTATTCAATGAATAATTGTCCTTTCAGAAGTTTACCATGTATGTAATGAGTGCCATGTCTCTGCCTATGCATCACGTTTGTCAGTGCTATCTGTAAAATTTTATTTGAGATGAATATTTATTTAATAACAACATGCTTTCTTTAATATTGTGGGTAACAACGATTTTCCTGTTTCTGTCAGAGAAAGGCAAGGGCGTCCTGAAGACGATGTATTTGTACCCTGCCTTTAATGAAGAGACCCTCCACACAGAATTACACTGTGTCACAGAGGCCTAAGCCTGTTTAACTTTGCTTATGTATTGGGCCCAGAGATTTGTGCTACACTCCTGGTATCTAATATCAGGATATTTTGAAAAATCTGGAATCAGGCATGGGGTGCATGTTGTGGTGGTATCGAGCTACTGTGTGTAGAAGAAACAAAGAATTCTAATTTGATTGATATACTTTTATGACCCAGTTCTAAGAATTAAGCATTTAATTGTGGAGGGCAAACAAAGTGGAAATCATATACTGTACTTACATCAACAAAGGCCTTCATCCCTGAACATTCATTTTCATGGTGACAATAATTACAATAATTTTTTTACTTTAGACTTGAGTTAGAGTCAGAGTTCTTCAACAGATTGGAGGTGATCTTCAGCCTACAAATTTCAGACACACACAAATAAATTGTGAGCAAATTGTGTCCTCATTATGTTCTCACTGACAAAACAATATTCTTTTAAATTTCAATATTAAATGTAGTAGCTAAACCACCAAAATCTCTGTAAGATCAAGAAACAAAGTTGGAGAGGCAACTGTCACTGCTATTATGAAGTCAGACTGGATATAGAAGCAAAACCTGTGAATAAAAATCCCTCGTTGGAAAGGAATCAACAAAACACTGTAGTTTTGCTCACAGTCTGACACCGAGTTGGAACAGATAACAAGGTTAGCCAGACTTGGTGTGCACCTTTTACCTGTCAGAGCAGAAACAGAGAAAGCTCTATGATAAACACATCAATCAAAACCTTAATGTGGTAAATAGAAAAATAGAAAAATCTTACATAAAACTTACATATAAGTGATGTTCTCTAGCCTGCCATTGATGTCCTCCTAGACAAAGAAACAGGACAGACAAGAAATGTGTTTCAGGCTCCTGAGGAATTTTAGGCAGTTTGGACTGAAGAGAGTCTTACTGCTGCACCATCCAACAGCCTGAAAGCATCAGACATGCATGTAGATGGCTAGCTAGTTTCTTATCTGTTGTTTGCAGACCTCTGTCAAATTATTCTCATGTGCTATAGTAAAAATCACTTTATAGTCCAGTCATGACATTTTAACCCTAACCCTTTCTTTAACTGATGTGTTTGGTGATTTTGTCAGGCAACGTCACGGTTATAAATTCAGGATTCGACCATAGGCAGTCCAGACATATACTAGGCTTTGACCTAGTCTTGTTTTGTGATTTTTTTTTAAATTGAGGGAGCTGGAAGGTGATCTGATCTGTGCCCCGACCTTTAAATATCATAGTTATAGCAGAGTTTCGGTCCGCTGAAATGTTTGCATAATAGAGTATGAAAACAATAAAACAACCAATATAGTGATGTCATTTACAAAGAAATGTCCCTAATCATTGAAATGATGGAACAGCTGAGATTTGTTTATCTGTGGTGACAGGGAGGTGAGGTCTGTGTTCATGTCTCACCTTTGAAGCACCAGACATGGAGCTGGAAGGACAGGAGGTGGTAGATGATACACATGGTGGTGGGGCATTTCACTAAGAAAGAGAGATGAAACAGAAAAGAGAGGCGCATCCCAAATGGTCATTTTTATGTGAAAATATTCTTATTTGAGGATTAATCTGAAAGCAGCATTAGTGCTAGTTTCAAGCAAATGACAATTTAACCACCAGAGAAGTTGAACAAAACTAGAATTTAGCTCATTAAAGTGATTTCACTATGAATATCCTCTGAGGAGATGCAGTCGACACAGGCTCACCAAGCCAGCTGAAGGCCGGAAAAATGTAGTTTGGTTTGATGTATGTGGATTTCTGCTGAGGCAGCAGACGGTAGGCTCTGGTTTCATGAACATGATAGTGAGTCCAGTGAACTTCAGTGGCCTCCCCAGTCTCCAGAAGAACCCCTTTGGGATGTGGTAGAACAAGAGATTGGTAGCATGAATGTACAGCTGACTCTGAAGCAGAGTTTCAGAGGAAAGCTTCCAACATCTTGGTGAATCCATGCCACAAAGAACTGAAGCTGCTTTAGAGCAAAGGGAGGAACTACCCAGTGTTAGTATGGTGTACTACTCTTATAGTACAGACAGTCTCCAATTTTAGGCTGCATGTGGACAAAACATGCCTGTCCACAAAACATACATTTTGTCATCTGCACAGGGGCAGATGACAAAATGTATGTTTTGTGGACCGAATGTGGACAGAATGGATCAGTAGCTACATTCTATATGGAAATAAAATTTAAATGTACTACCTGCGTACTACTCAATTCCAGTTTAGCTTCCAGTAACAGGACTCTGCTCATCAGATTTTCCCAGCTCTCTCTGCATATGGTGATGACTTCTCCTTCACTCTGGAAGAGAACATGGTAAATAAAAAATTGCAATTTCATGTTTTTTTTTGGTTTTTCTTTGTTATCTGTCTGTCCAACAAAAGAAAAATACTTAATAATTGGGATAAGATATGAAAGAATTAGAGGCTGTCTTATCAACCTTGTGTGTGTTTCGCCATCTCTCAAGTTCCTCCAAGCATCTCTCCAGGACCGCGAGCCTATCTAGTCCAGAAAGAAGACTCTCTATTTGAGCTTCCAGCACTGACAGCCTGTACCTGATGACTGAAACACAGAAAGACAGTTGCATTACATGTTATACTGGGATGTGGACCCAGTGTTCCTCAGACCTTTAGACCTTCAATACAAAACTCAAACCACATTGCTAAAGCTCACCAACGATAAATGAAGATGCAAGGAAGCACTCTGATTTTATGATTAATGGACTGACACTTTGATACATTTTAAAAACACATAGCAGCAGACAAGCTGTCCACTACAATATCCTTGTTAATGTTCCTGTATATTCCAAGGACATTAAGGTACCTCTAATGTGCCTGTTATGTTATGTGCTGGTGAAAACCCAAAACACACCAAATACACTGACCTACTGGGTTATGCAGCCATGAAAGAGTCATGGTGGTTATTGACAAGACACTCACATAGACTCTATTGAAATGAAAATGTATCTTTGTGTTTGTTTATGGTAACTAACATTTCATAATTCTGATTCATTTTGAAAGGTTGTTAAGTACACTACTGAAGTTTTAGAACACTCCCATTTTTTTTAAGTTTCTTATTCAAATGTAAGCATTTCATGACCAATGAATAACATTAAATGGTACAAAGGTGAGTGGTAAAATACCAAAGGTAAAAAAAAAAGTTAAGGTCACCAAAAACTGAAAAATCTATTTCAGAGAAAATAGGCCTTTTTCAGGGATTAAGAAATTGGCTAACTAATATACCTGCATCAATGGAAGTAAATTATGAAAGCTTGAAAGCTTATGCAAACAATTCCTTCAGGCTGATGACTCACAAAACCTCCGTCTCTACACAGTTTTGGAACAAACTGTGACTACACCCTGAACGTGAAAGTACACGCATTTGTGGGAACTTCTGCAACAGTGTTGGGGCAAACTTTCCGAGCAATGTTTCATTTCTGTTGTAGAAGGAACATTGGAGAGTGTTCAGCTACTAAATGAGTCAAAAACTGAGATTAAATTTAGTTCAAAGAGAAGATTCCATGCTTCCTTTTTTAAATTCTCAAATTGTTTATTTGTTCTAAGTTTTATTTTGAGAAACACTCTGCTATTGAAATGTAAATTTACATAATAGCTGGAAAAATTGAAATGTTCGAAAACTAAGTGTATATTACATAATGGGTGTTGTAGTCCTTGTGGTTTGGTGCATGAAATCTGATGTACATTGTATCAAACAAAACAATGTCTGCCAGCTCTCAAGCCAACATCTCATACTCATTGCTGTGTTTGTTGTTTTTGTTTTGGAAGTCTTTGTCTGTGCCGTTTCTGCACAGGAATGCAAAGAAGAAAAACAAATAAACCATAACCAGGTTTTAGTGCTGGCCTTGTAATGAGACAGTCAAGAAATTCTCCCCATCAAGAAAGAAAGGGAGATAATGCATATCAAACTACAATTCAGTTTTGGAATAGAGGTGGTTGAGAGCAAGCCTGGACCCTTTAGCAACAGCTGCTTACTGCATTACACTGTGACAATAGTGATGCCTTGTGGTTGACATGCAACATTACAGTAGGTAATCCACACAAAGTCAAAGGAGCCTTTATGGATCTTGTCAGATACGTAACATTGTACTTGCTGGGTAGTAGACCTGAAAGTAGAGGTCATTTATACTGGTGTTTATAGTAACCAAACAGCAGATAAAGTGGTACAGATTCCATTCAAGCATGGTTTGAAAAAGTCTCCTAAACTACCGGGCTGGGCTCCCCCTCAAAAACTGTCAGTTTGCGTATTTAATTGTAGACAACAATGTTTGATTTTTACTGACTGCAAACTGTCTAGCTGGCAAGACTGTGGGAAACACTACTGTTAGCAGTTGAACTATTCCTAGAAAATACATTTTCTGCTGTTGCTCAGTAAAAGGTGGAGAGAAGGAGGTGCTGAAACCTACTGACTGACTGACATAACCACCAACCTACTGACTCTCTATGTCACACGTCACAGCTTGAGAAAGTTCCTTAGCTTTAAAAGTAGGGCCACTGTCGACAGAGGTGAAATTACATGAACATAAGGTTTTATATTGGCTCTTATTCTATCTACATATGGGTGACAACTTGAAGAAAAATCAACATAAAGTGTCTTACTAAGGTGTTGGGCCACCATGGACACCAGAGTAGCTTCAATGCTCCTTGTCATTGATTCTACAAGACTCTGGACTCAATCATACTGTAGATATTTCCTCGTTTGATGTGTTGATGATAGCAGTGGATTGTGCTGTCTAATATGTTGGTCCAAAATGTCCCATAGGTGATTCTTTGGCTTGAGATCTGGTGACTGTGAAGACCATAGTGCAGTGGTCGGCAACTGGCGGCCCGCGGCCAAAAGTGGCCCGCCAGCATTAAGATGTGGCATATATCTAAACAGAGAATCTCGTCCCACCTGAAGATGCTTATTATACTTTGATCCACGTTGAGAGTGAATGACAGACACAGCCGTGTCACGTCAGGAGCAGCACAGAGCGCCTGGTTCTACAATACATCTCCATCATAGCAGAAACAGTTACCCACAGAATCACTTTCTCTATAGTGAATTCATCAACAAAATAAAAGCGCAAGAATGTTTAAGTTCAAACAAGATTTTAGCTTTTATTATGAAAAGGTCTGACAGGAAGTTCCAAATGTTCTATCACTTGCTTGATAGACCTCTGAAATAGAGGACATACAGTATGACGTGATATGAAAAAATAACAACAGTTCAATGAATCAGTTGAATATATATATATATATATATATATATATATATATATATATATATATGCTAGGTTAGTTAAATATCAACTTGTGGTCTTAGAATTTCTAGCACTGACAATCATTAATGATGACTGTAAATTTGATTGCTATCAAATTTTGTTATTTAATTGTTATGCCTGTGATACTCTTACTTTTGGGGCATTTATGTCCCTAAAGTAGCGTTACTGGTATTTCAATGGCCTTACCCATTGAAATCAACACATCGTGGGTACTTAATCACACATAGGAACTCCTACAAAGACGTCTCCAGTAGAAAGCGTCTTTATCTGTAAGCAAGAGAGAGAAGCACCAACCTAAACGTCTGTTTTCATTGCTCATGTAACAAAACATTAGCTAGCTATATTTTTAACCGACTTTACAGTTAGCTACAAAACCTTTACAAACCTGTCTGTTCTGGAAACACAGATGACATGATGATGCGAAATTAGATGGTAATAGTCCCGGATACTATTCTTTAAAAAGAGATTCTTTACAGCCAACACCAGCTGATATTGTTGTGTAGCTACTTTTGATTCAACGGCATGAGGCAGGACCATGGATGTATTATAAGACCTTATAGATTATAAAACTATAGATCTTATAACACATCCATGGGCAGGACTGGCTGTTGTGGGCATCTGCCTCTTCTTTTTCTTCTTCTACTGCTGCCATGAAAGTATTATAATAATACATCTATGACTGCTGCTGTTGCTGTTCCTTCTAGTAGTATGTAGTAACAGGATGTAGTTTACATTAGTCATTACCATAGAGAGGAACAGAACTACCTGGTCACAACAATGCAGACAAATTGTGCTATAAAATAAAAGTGGGAATTCCTCAATATTATATCAGCCCTCACGGTAACACCTCTGTCTTCAGTAGTTTCTTTGTAGTCAATTACTTCCTGAGCACATAACATTTCTGAACATTCAAAACAAAAGCTAAACGTTGAATATGTATGTATACCGAATGAAAGGGGTGATCCAAAGAATTAAAAGAATATCAGTCAGATATTATGAGATCATTATGGTCGTTGGGAGATAACCAAAGCAACAATAAATTGCTAGATTTGAAAGGGAATTTGATGCGACGTTCTGCTCTTTTGAGTTTGAACAACGTAATCAAGGGGACTGAACTTTGCAGCATCTAATGACGCTCCTCTTTATTTGGGCAGATAATGAAGCTGCGTGTCCAGCTGCAGTGTAAGAATTTGCATGAATACCTGAGAGAGCTGAGTCCTGACATACTGGACAGACTGTACAACCATCCAGCAACATGTCTGGCTGTCTACAGGTATGACGGCGGTGGTTATGACAAATGACTCCCGAGGACTGTGATGCTTAGTTTCATATTATAATGTGTTTGATCCTCTATAGGGAACTTCCTCCTCTGGCCAAGAATTATGTGATGCGAATGCTGTTCCTGGATCAGCCCCTCCCTCAGGCAGCGGTGGCATTGAGGGTGAAAAATGGATGGATGTATTATAGGATACATCCATGGTGTGAACGCAAATGCATCCTGGCCACACTGAAGGACTGCCTCCTCTCTGACGTCCTCTGCCACAGTCTAATTGGTCCTGTCACAGTTTCATAATGACCCGAAAATAATTCTGATGGATAAACCCTTATTTCACTGTGCTATGAGCAGCGCATTGATTCACTCAACCCGTACGTACCACTCGCTCACTCTCTCTCTCTCTCTCTCTCACACTCACACACACATGCATACAGAGGCACATTGCACATGGACCTGACTGTACAATTGGATCCTGCAAGTGTAACGGAGTTAGTAGAGTTCGTGATCTCACTTGCCATTACTACCTGTCTTGCTGTCATATTTGAAAGTGCACTGAATCTTAATATTACTCTGGATAAACAGGGATGTGATCTGAAACTAGTTTGAGTTGCGGAAGCAGACAACCATAAGGCTGTGACTCCTGTTTTCTTACAGACTTTCAGATGCTCAGAAATATTGGCTGGTGTTTCCATAGGAACAGAGTCTAATGTGACATCTGCATTTAGGTCTATGGGACAGATGTCAGTAAACAGGGTCAGACACTGGATGACTGAAGCTCGTACATTGGTGTGACATGTCAGAAGAACAGAAGAGCAGCTCTTCCTCAGCTGACTCAGGATGTGAATGTGATCAGAATCAGTCAGTCACACACCATAGTGGACTATAGTAGTACACTATATGATAGTAGAGCTGCAGTTACACAGATGTTTCCACATCTGAGAGTCCACAGAGAAAAGAGACAGAATCAGATGAGTCGTCCTTCACCATCTTCTCCACAAGGGGGCGAGGTCCTGTGTGGTGTTCACTGAGACAACAATACAGGCCTGACTGCTGGACCCCACAGTGACGGGGTCTGGCATGGTTTGGGTCCATTTGTCCTCATAGAGGGAGGGGTCACTGCAGATCAATACAAAGTTGTTCTGAGTGATCACCTTCATCCTGTGACGACACATCTCTATCCTGACGGGAGGGGTCTCCAGGATCACAGTGACGAGGGGTCACTGATGGTTTGATGATGATGATGTGGATCATGTCACCAGGTCTCAGCATAAGCTCAGTTAGAAAACAATGATGTCCTTTACTTCAGCGCACCGATCAGGATGTAGAATCAAAATCTGATGGGCTTTAAGACCTAAACTATCCAAACTCGCTAACGCTAATGCTAACGCTTCATTCCTCCCTTCTGTCCATTATAAATCCAGCTGTCTGGATTTCATTCTGTTAATCACATTGCTCATGCTTGTTTTTTGAGTTATTCTGTAGTGCACCATTGTTTTCCCTGAACGTACTCCCCTGTTTACTCTGTTTGTCTGCATCTCCTGTTCTGCTGATGATGAGCCAGTAATTCCTGCAGTGATTATCGAAGTCATCTCATATGAACCATGTGTGCCGTCAGCAGTGGCTCTGGAAAATGATCCACCTCCTTGACCTTTCCAACTCGCTACTGCTCTTTTTCTGTTTCATGATATAATCATCAGTTCTTTGCAGTTACATCTGTTCCTGTGAGAAGACATTTGGACCTCTCTAATCAGATCCCTGTCAGTGAGGTGCTGATACTGTACGTTAACTCGTTGTCTGCTGCCCTCTAATGGAGCTGTTGTGTTGCAGGGTCTGGGCTGTCTGGTGTGGCAGGATGTGGCTCACAGGGTGATGGTGGTGACACCGCAGGGACACAGCGAGGTCAAGAGGTTCTGGAAACGACAGAAGTCTCACACGTAAATGGCGACGAGAAGGAAACGTACACCTCTGTTCATTCTTCTTTCTTTTTTTATTTCTTTCTTTTGTTATTTGCTAATAAACCAATGATGAAGTACTGTTTTATATACTGCAAATAAAGCAACTGATGTTGGAGTATGGAGTTGAATTATGTTGGCCATCAGCGGAGCTATGGAGCAGTGCTTTTCATAAGAGGATTCCTGTTTTGTTGGTACTGTGCACATGGACGAGGCACAGGAACAATTTAATACACCGCCACAGCCAGAGCCAGAGCTATGATGTTTTCAGGTTGTCAGTCCATCCCATCCTCATTAACCTAACACAGTTTCTCAGGAACTCCTCAACTTCTCAGGAATCCCTTCACATCTGGCACCAACATTCACCTGGATGATTCACAAGGATGATGTGATTAGATTTTGGTGGTCACACACAGAGGGATGAGTAGAGCTGCAGTTACACAGATGTTTCCACATCTGAGAGTCTACAGAGAAAAGAGACGGAATCAGATGAATCGTCCTTCACCATCTTCTCCACAAGAGGGCGAGGTCCTGTGTGGTGTTCACTGAGACAACAATACAGGCCTGACTGCTGGACCCCACAGTGACAGGGTCTGGCATTTAAGCCATAACTTAAGACTTCACACAGCAACTATAACAAAATTTCACACAAATGTTTAATATGTTATATGAACCTTGACAAACAGGGATGTACCTCAAACTGCTCTGAGTGGCCCTAACCCTAACCCTAATCCTGGTCTGTGACAAGGTTACATACAGAGCTTTGTTAATGATTCTAAAGATGCTTGGGCATGAAGGGGAGAAGTCAGTCTGATACATAGCTTTTCATTTTTGTTAAAAAAGGTTTGCTTTAATGCCATTTATCTGTTTTTTTCTCTTTCCGTTTTTTTATGGTTTAGTGCCTCTGTGTAAGCTGTTTGTATTCATCCTGGAATCATAAAAAAAGTTTTTTGCTGAATGTGGATTTTGAAATAAAAGTGGTTTTGTTAAAGAAGGGCACCTGAAAAAGAAATATAAGCAGTACTTTAGGTATTTACCAATAAGACACTTTGCATTTGGCTGCTGGTCCAATTCCCACTTCACCAAATGATCTTGTACTCAACATATGGAAAGAGTGTGGTTAGTCAGATAGACGGGATGAACTCCCTGTCTTTATCTGTCATTAAAGGCCATGGGAAGAAGATGGAATTTTATTTTCATCATGGTCCTTTCCTCATCCACTTGTGCAAAACCAAGCTTTTCAAGGGTTTCACATTTTTGTATGTTAATT
Source organism: Trachinotus anak (assembly GCF_046630095.1). Taxonomy (NCBI): domain Eukaryota; kingdom Metazoa; phylum Chordata; class Actinopteri; order Carangiformes; family Carangidae; genus Trachinotus; species Trachinotus anak. Next base: position 2,716,703 of record NW_027273867.1, read on the forward strand.
ATAATGCCACCATAATTGAGATCACATTTTTTTGTGAAGCATGTGCACATGATTTTTACATATACTGCCAATCTTCATGTCTTCCAGCTCTCTGAAAATTGACCGTAGACTTGATAGCAGTGCCATATTGATTGTTAGGCCCCGACTACTTTCATCAGTCAATATGGCACTGCAGATTTTGGTTAGTAATTGCCCCCAGAACATGTGTAGCAAAATTGGTGAGATTTTGAGGTACACATTTAGAATATTTGCAGCACCCCCTATGGGTCAATCTCAAAATGCATTGGTAGGCATATTCCCAATCACTGCCTGAAGATATCTACCAAGTTTTATGATGACTGGACAAATAGTTAGTGAGTTATGGCCAAAATTATCTACGGCCTGTCTTTTATGAAGTTACTTCTGTTTATGGCGGCCATGTTTTTCAACCAATCTTGCTAATTTATTACAGAAACGTATATCTCAGTTCCCCTCAGCTGTACACCAAATGTGGTGTTGCTAAAGTCAAAACTGAAAAAGTTGTAATAATGTAACTGTTTTTCACATTATGCTAATTAGCAAAAACTCATCATGGCGGACAGTGGTGGTCCAAGAGGCTTTTTTGTAGAGCACATTGAAGGAGACTTGAGGGTCAAATTTGAAGTCAGTCAGACAAACCATGTGAGAGGCGTTACCTTTTGAAAACTGCGTGTCAGAGCCGTGATTACAGCGCCACCACGTGGCCGATTGGGACGTTTTGGGAAGGTGGTGCACATCATTTCAAGTTATTGGGCCAAGTCTCATGGTTATAGCTCATTCCAACACACGGCAATTAAATAATAATTATAATGATGATAAGCCTGGGTTAAAAATACCAGGATAAAACAACATGAATACATTTTTTAAAAGTATCTGAAGATGTCAAAGAGAAGCAGAGCCGGGAGGAGAGCTGCTGAGTGACAGCCCTGTGCAGCCTGGATGACGGCGGCCAGGCTGGGTAGTGCTGGCACTGCAGTCGTGTGTGGCTTGTGCTGCGGACACAGCGGGACACTGTAACACCGAGGCACTGTTTTCCAGTAGCGGTTTTCCTGTCGAGTAAACAGGCCAGTGTAGCGGGAGGCTAGCGTTACAGCCCAGCCACAGGCCGCACATGGAGCCAGGGACCTCGCGTGAAATTCCGAGCGGGGTGGGGTGCTCTAAAGTGGCCGGCGTGCGGGAGGAGACCCCGGGGAAAGAGGCAAGAGGCGGAGAGGGGAGCACCGTGACGAAGCGCAGAGCGGACGCAGACACCGCGGGGGAGGTGAAAGCGCACTGGGAGGATGATGGAGAGGCTGAGGACCAGATTAAACCCGGAGAGGGAGAGGATGCCGGCAAATACGAGGAGGAACTGGACCCAAGAATTCAGGCAGGTTACAAAATGATCACTATCACGTAGGTAGCTTAATAGATGCACCCCGTTTTATCAATGTTACACAAACCATCTAGTTTGGTATTTGAGTTGAGGGTGAGTGAGTTCTCACTGATAAACATACAAATCTGCACGTCCTCAGCCTGCTCCTGTCACAGACTGGTACCTGGGCTGGGCAGCCTCAAGTCTATAGGCTGCAGTGTCCCTCCTCTGAACATTTAAATCCTGCTTTAATTCCAGCTTCTTTCCAGCCTTTCTGTTGATCCTCTGCCTTGAATACTAATCATCTCTCCCCTGTGTTTCCAGGAGGAGCTGGAGCACCTCAACCAGGCCAGTGACGAGATCAACAAGCTGGAGCTGCAGCTGGATGTGAGCAAATTGTTTATGTTGCAGAGTTGGTGCACTGACTGACTGTTGACCTGTTATCACAGCCTCAGCTGTCACACAGCGTGGTGGCAGCGCCCGCTGAATGTTGTGTCATGTGTGTGCTGCCTTCAGGATGCCAGGTCCAGCTACAGGAGGATTCTCACTGACTCTGCCAGGAAACTCAACGCACAGGGCTCCCAGCTCGGTGCCTGCATCGAGAAAGCAAGGCCCTACTATGAAGCTCGCAGACTTGCCAAAGAGGTGCGTCTTACAGGTGCACATGAGTCCGCAGTGTATGTGCATGGATCAGAATGAGAGATACTCAGCTGGGAGTGTGTTTTCTGCTAATGTAAACCAGTGCAGCCAGAACAGTCCCACAGTACATCCCAGCATCATGAAGGTTCAAGTGTCCAGGGTTTGCTTGAACTATCATAGAAAGGTGTTGATCAGGGAGCTGTAGTTTGTGCCGCCATTAAATTGTATTGTGTTGCACTAGGGGGCGTTTGTAATGTTTAGTCTACCTTGATTAAAATAAATGAGGTGGACAAATGATTAGAAACAGCTCTCAAAGGCTGACCGAGGCTTAAGGTGAGGGTCCCTGGACTGGCTGGAAATGTTTTCATTACTTGAGTTTGGTGGAGTGATGGATAGAGGTTCCTGTCCTGGTGATGCTGTTGTTGTTGAAGTCCTCTGCAGTGTGAAGTTCATCAAGAAAAACTGTGATGAAAAATATAAGCTAACAACGAAAACAAGCAACAATTCCTCCAACCTGAACAGCCATCAACCCTCTGATACGACCAATAGCAGTGTCTCCTGAAATAGCGTCCCTATGGCAGCGGGCATACTGGATCTTGGTTGTCATGGTTACAATAATGAACATGTGGACTGTACAGAGAGCGGCGTACCTACCTTTGTCACCATGGTTACCATAATAATGGTCATGGCTTACTTTGGTTCAGGAAAAGATGGTGATTTGGGTTAAAATAAATACTTCCTCAACATTAGATGATCTTTGTTGTCATGGTTACATGCTGAGTTGAAATGGACAGTGAGCAGCAGAGCAGAATGTGCAAAACAAAAAAAATAAATAAAATTGTATTAATTGATGAATGAAAAATTATGTTGTTATGCTCCAGTCAAGGAAAAAAGAAGCACAACATTAAAGTACAAGGAGGTTCACAAGTCAAAAATTATTCAAACAAAAACAAGTATTAGAGGCAAATACTTAAGGGAGAACAAAAGGCAAAAACAATAAAGAAAAGAAAACAGTTCAGAAAGAACGTGGCAGTTCACCCCCACAGCTTCAGTGCTGTTTCCAACAAAGTGAGTCAGTCTATACACGTACACCAGAATGTCCCAAATCTGTTCACACCAACAGTCAGACTGCCACTGAAAGTCACAGTCATCACACTGAACTAACAAAGTTTCAGGATGAGTTTGACAGAATCATCAGGTCTGTCACTGGAGAACTGGAGAACCAGAGAACCCAGACAGTTTGAACAGAAATAGCCAACCAACAGCTGACATTTCCCCGGCCAGGTCCGTGATCCAGCCAGTCAGGAGGGACCTGGGTCTGGAGCATGTGAGGCTCCTCACAGGAAGAGAGCACTCACTCTCACACAAAAAACAGTATCACAACACAGTCACACAGAAAATAACTGGACTGGGGTCAGTAATACAGCCAGGTCGTAACAATGACATGTCGGAAAATGTTGTGACATTCAATATTATGGAAGCGTAGTGAAAAACATCACAACTCAACAGTATGACAAACTACAGTCTCCAGGGGTCCGATGCATGAATGATGTGTATGCCATGTCCTGCACATGAACTGGTGTTAATTAAGACAGACTGTGAGACTGTGATCGCCTCATCACTCTTCTGTGATCACGTTTTCTTTTTTTTTTTTTTTTTTTTTTTAGAGCAGACAAGTTAAAGATACGGTGAAGTGAAAAGAAAGAGCAGACACACAATTTAACATCAAACTAAACACACAACTTCACTGAGCTTCATTCATTATTATCATACGTTTTTCTGTTTACAGGGAAAACAATTTGACAGTCGATAAACAGAAGTAATTGTGTTTGTGTGCTCAGTGTTTAATATGATATACTCATTATTTATTGTGAGTCACTGAGTGTGAACTGTTTCCAGACTCTTTTGATATTTATAATCACAGTTTGACGCCTAAATATAGATCCTGAAGCCTAAAGAGAAATGTGCACAACAGTTCATGCTGAACACCTAATCTACAGAGACAAATAAATGTAATTGTCAGAGACAAGTGTTTGTTTCATGATACACAAATAAGAAGATTTACAAATGTTTATGTTAGTTGTATTTGTCTCTGATCAGTGGGCAAATATCGCCCAGCTTGAATTAATGTTAATTCCAGATGAGAGTCTGTGTGTGTGTGTGTGTGTGTGTGTGTCCAGCCAGCAATCAGCCTCATGTTTACTGCTTAAAAACAGTCGGTGAAGTTGTAACACCAGATGGTTTAATTTCCTTTTTCCCTCCATTTGAACCTGCTGACTTTTATTCTGTTCAGTCAGTCAGTCAGACTTGATTTGAATAACACTTTTCATACAATGTAACACGAGTGCTTTACAAAATAAAAGCAATAACAAACCAAAAATACAATATATAGTACAAATATGATTTTTTAAAAGTGTTTTTCATATGCAACTCTTGTTTTTTGTTTATCTTTCATGAAATTTCCGTAATATTCTGAGTTCTTTCTTTTTATTGTCCCAACAATAAACAGTGGCACCGGATAAATGTCATAGATAAGTAGTGGCGATGTGTACGTCGTGTCTGTAATGTCAGTGTGTGATAGCTGAGAGTGAAGGATCTGTCTGGTCTGTCGTGAAACCACACTGATTACGTGAATCATTTCATCCCTGAAGGACTGGGGCCTGAGTGACAGTCATGTTTAATCAACATGCTGAAGAGTCATTTGAAACTGTAACTGAACTAATGAAAATTGTGTGGAGAAAGAGCAGAGGTCTAATTGAAGGCAATAAAGCAAATAATAGATTATTAATCTGAAGCGTTAAGCAGTGTCATTTGTAGTTATAAAAATGCAAATTAGAAAATGAGGAAAACGCCATTAGTACTACACCAGTGGTGCTGTACACAGGTTTCACCAGCCTTTACATTTTTAATCCCACGTGTCATAAGACATATGATAAAAACCATCAGTGATGCAGTCAGTGAGGCGTCTGCGGCGTGTCCGTCCCCGTCCAGTCCCCCCCAACCCCCCACCTCTCTCACACTGAGACGTCAGAGTAACCTTGACTTCAGCAGCTTTCTCACAAACCAGCAGAGACGCTGACAGAATTTACTGAGCTGCATGTCTGGGATGACTTTGTTCTTTAATCAGGATAAACCCCAGTGACAGAGAGCTTTTATTTTGAAGGGAGACCTAAAGTGCATATAGATATTATAACTAACTAACTAACTAAAATGAGATTACACAACATCTGAAAGAACAAACACATCAACTTGCCCTCACAGTGTGTCTATTCATTTTAAACCAAACAGGAAAAAGCATAGAAACAGACCTGTCTTCCAATTCTGCTGTTTACAAACAGTCCTTGTCCTTGTGGAATTGAAGAATGAATAAAGGTAGTCAGGTGTCACTGAACAAAAGGTAAATGTTTGAAAATAAAAGCCAAGAGGATAGAATGGTGACTCTATAAAAGAATGCAGGCTGCAGACAGACAGTTTGTCTATCTGTTTCTTCCTCTGACATGCTTCAGAGGAGAACTCGTCATGTTTTGGGCTCAGATGCAGAATATCTCTGAACTTGAGTTTTTGTCTCTGGTGTATGTTGAAACTGCGTCTGTAGACTCGACTTCAGACGAGACTGATGTGGAAATTACATGTGACAGCTGCCTGCAGCAGATATGATGATGATCAATATCTTTGGTAGATCGATTAGGTCACTATGTGATGTCTGGCTGAGGACTGATGAATTTCACAATAAAGGTTGTAGCGTCGGCAACCAACCAACAACAGCTATAGAGAGTGAACATTAGCTTGATCATGCAGGAGAATATGAACCTGAACAATCATCTGTAACAGTGGAGACCTCTGCTGGTCCCTGTAGACAGCACTGTCAGGGAAGGACCACACAGTGTATTTCCACATGTTCATTAATGAGGTCATTAATTCAGGCTGTGCAGGTAAATAACACATCACACACTGTCAATCAAATATTTTTCATGTGTTAATGCTTGGATAATGTTACACTTGGCTTTTATTTTGAATTTTTTACCTAGTAATATTAATTTTATTTTTAAATATTAATATTAATGTTATTTTAAAAATTATCTTATCTTATTTAATATTTACTTACCTACTTTATTTCTTCATTCTTCAATTCAACAAGGAAAAATGAAAGAAATGTACATTTGTAAACAGCAGAGTTGAACCGTTACTCATTCTTGACCTAAAAACAGAAACTGGATCTGTTTTTACGCTTTTCCATTTTTGGTTTAACACAAAAAACAAACTGCCTGAAAGTACATGGACCCTACACTCAGGGCTGATAAATATCATCAACTGAATACCACACTGCTGTGTTAGTGTTATTTAATACATATTTTTTTGTTGAAATTGAATACCACTGAATTTATAGCATTATTATAGCAATATTTGACTTTGAAAACCATCTGTCTGAATTTGTGTGGTTCTACTTTGACAGAAAATCAGTGTCTGTTACAGAAAACCACCATCAGGTTTAAATACAAATTCCAGTTGAAAAACTCACATTGCTGCAATTGGATGAGTTAATTTCAAGGGGAAAAAGACCAAAATGAAAAATTCAAACACAAACGTCAGATTCTTCTCAAATCTTAAACAGACTGTGGATCATATGGACAATGGTCTGATCGAATGCTTCTTCTTGATAAACCACATTTTCTAATTCAGAACATACCAGTGTCAGGGGAAGATAAAGGGACGGCTACACACTGTAGCACTGAATGTGCGTTTAGCTCTGAGATTAAAAGTTACACTCCCAGGTTTGGAAGACATCTGACTCTTTGCTCTTACTTTAAGTCGCTTTGGACAAAGTGCCAAATGAAAATACAATGAAACTAAACCCTAAAAAATACACTGTTGGTTTAAAAGTCATCGTCGGGTCCAAAACAACTAGCTTGTAAAACTACAGTCGTTCATATTGGCCACTGCCGTCATAGAAAGGGGAGGGGAAGCTGCACAAACCCCCACCTCCACACATCTGAGCAATGAGAGCCTGAAGAGGGTGTGAATGTTGGACTTCTGGTGTTACAGAGATCTTACCTGTATATCTGACTCTGGTTAGGTGGCCTGTCTCACCTGAGATACCAGACTGTATGTAGAGGATCCAGGTGTATTGGCTGTCCACAAATATCTGATAGAGTTAGAGTCAGACATGGAGTCTACACTCACTGAGTACTTTATCAGAGACACCATACTAATACTGGGTGGGGCACCGACATCACGATAAAGCCCAGAGTTAAGACCATCACACCACCACCTGGACAGGGTGGGACCATGGATCCAGACTCTGACCCTACCATCTGCTGCCTCAGCAGAAATCCAGATCCATCAGACCAGGTCTTCACCTGTCCAGTGTGGTGAGTCTGTGTCCACTGCAGCCTCAGGTTTCTGGTCTTGGTGACAGGAAGTGGATCCTGACGTGGTCTCTGCTGTTGCAGTCCATCCACCTCCAGGTTGGACGTGTTGTTCACTCTGAAGCTTTTCTGCTCACCACAGTTGTAAAGAGTGGTTATCTGAGTGACCGGACCTCCAACCAGTCTGTTCATCCTCCTTTGACCTCTGACCTCTGTCGTTCACACAGAGCTGCTGCTCACTGATGCTTCTGTTGAGATCAGCAGCTTCACAAACACTCACTGAGTCACAGCCCCTCACCTGGATCTGCTGCTGCCACGTGATTGGCTGACAGGATAACTGCATGAGTAAGCAGGTGAACAGGTGTTCCTGATACAGTGCTCAGCGAGTGTACATTAGGATATGTCTTATAAAGTTTAACTACAGAGAAATGGAGCGCCTTGAACTGCATCAGGACCCGTCGACAGTGATTTTTGTAAATTTTGACGTCTTCAAAACCTTTTTTAAGTCATCGACGTGTCCAGTTAGGACAGCGGCTCTGATGCTGAGAGGACCAGCTCCTCTGTGGTTGCAGGTGTAGTGATTGTTTGCCATGTTTGTTAGCTGCTGCTGTCTGTTTTCCCCAGGCCCAACAGGAGACGCAGAAGGCAGCTCTGAGGTATGAGAGGGCTGTATCCATGCATACTGCTGCCAGGGAGATGGTGTATGTGGCAGAGCAGGGCCTCCTGGCCGACAGGAACACCATGGACCCAACCTGGCAGGAGATGCTGAACCACGCCACTGCCAAGGTACACGCCCAGACTTCTCCCCGATCCTGGAGTTTTGGTTTGTTCTATACTGGCAGAATTTCCGGAGTGCAGAGGCCAGAATGTGTGTTCGCCTACACATAGAGACAGTGTTTTCCAACTTGTGTCACCCATTAACTTCTACAGCTGGTAGAGACACTACAAGAGACACAGGCTGAGTTGTTTAGATGAATGAGATGCTTATGGGTGGACTGGTCACTGCATAACCGCAACACAGTCCGAGTGAAAGAGGAACCTCTGTGTGGTCTTTTATTAAAACAAAATATTTGTGATAATACTGCATTCCTCCAACATAACCATGTACCACAGGATTTTATGTGGTGAGTTTATCAGGACAGGGATGGTACATGTGCAGTGCCACTGTTCAATTAAAACTACTGACACTGTTCCCCATACAGTCAGTTCAGTTTGTGGTTTTTAATAAATCAAACATTTGTAACAACCAGAGACCAGCTGCACAAAGCACCTTAAGTTTTCTACTTAAGTACGACACTTAAGGTTAAATTTCTTCTTAGCTGAGGGAGTTACTTAAGGCTGTTGCACATAATCTCTTTAAAGGTTTCCTTAGTTGAGGAAAAACATAAAGGCATTTACAGCAGGGAACACAATTTTAAAAATTCCAGTTTCCATGGAGACCATTTGTTTGCTGGCATTAGTGCTTGTGTTGATTCTACTGTGTGGTTCTGCAGGATGAAGTGTGTGGTGGTGTTGAGCTGCCATGCTTTAATCAGAAATGTGTTCCTGTTATTTAGTCCAGTGGTTCTCAACCTTTTTGAGTCATGACCCCCAAAAACAATCAATGTTTGTGATGTTTGTTCAAAGCAATCTGGTGACCCCTGGAAATTATCTCACAACCCCCTCAGGGGTTGGGACCCCCAGGTTGGGAACCACTGATTGAGCCTACCCTCGTTAACATGAATAAATAACTGAAATGCCTGTGTTTGGACTCTTGGCTTCTAATGATGATGGAGCAAAAACCAGCCTGTGTCAGACTGATGGTGCAGGTGTCAGATCAGATCAGACTCAAAGAATCAGTCTCATAATGATTTTGGAATTTTAATTAATAATTAAATAAATAAACAAAATCTAGTTAAATTAACTAGTGTAATTTTTCCACAGATAATATTACAGCACGAACAACAATCATGACCACTCAGAGGAATTTATAACACACTGAAAACTTAGTGTGGCCAACATGAGGCAGAAATGATACGTCTCTGTTAGGTTAGTGAGATTATACTCAGGTGTGTGTGTGTGAGAGAGAGAGAGAAGCAGTGGGTGTGCATCTGCAAAGGATTATGGGTCTGAGGTGGGAAGATTAAGTTTCCAACCAAGCCAGAAAGAGACAGAGAGAGAGAGAGAGAGACACAGAGAGAGTGTGAGAGAGAGAGACAGAGAGAGAGAGACACAAAGAGAGAGAGAGAGAAGCAGCGGGTGTGTCTCTGCAAAGGATTATGAGTCTGAGGTGGGAAGATTAAGTTTCCAACCAAGTCTCTAAACTGATCTTTTTATACTGAGAGAGAGACAGACAGAGAGAGAGAGAGAGAGAGAGAGAGAGAGAAAGAGAGAGAGCATGCAAAATCTCTCTGAGTTGAAACAAAACTTTACAGTGAGCAAAGAATCAGAGACAAAGGCCAGAGTCAAACACTCATAATAATAATAATAATAATAATAATAATAATAATAATAACACATTTTATTTATTTATTTAAGCCTCTTGCAGGACAACCAAGGACACTTTACATTCAGAAAAAAATATTATTTTAATGCATTGGTGACAGTCAGTCCCGTTCTTGTGGTGACTATACCTCAGTAATGCTTTGATGGAAATTTAAATTTGGCACAAATGTTCACTTGGACCCAAGTATGAACTGATTAGTTTTTGGTGGTAGACAACCGCGAGGTGATGATTCTAGTTGAACCGATAAAATAAATACGTTTAAAAATGTGCTACTTTGGCTCTGATGTTACTTATCTACTCATGGAGCTTCACATAGAAATGGAGACTAAAGGGGAAGTCACTTGGACAAGTTGCTGCCAGAAACGGTGCACACTGGGAGTTGTTAGTTAAACAGATGTCTTTTGTGGTGTTGACCTGTAGGAGGAGATGTTGTGGTTCAGGGAAGTACAGAAGAAACCTTTTCAGGAATGCAGATGGAGCATCTGAAGTCAGTCAGGCCTCCCGGTCTCTGGGATGTAGACAGGCAGAGTGAATATTGAGGGATGCAACACCACACAAAATTCATCTACCTCAGTTTTGAGGACATGGTTCAGTCAGTTTTTGGTACAGGTGGTAAATAGAAGAATATTGAAAAATGTAAAAATGGTGGCTCAGTCTCTTATCAACGTCACCAGTCAGAACGACCCAGAATGACTGAGAGATCCACATGAAGTTGTTTTTGTGCCTGAAACTGCACATATCGCAAAAGTAATTGGTGGAAAAAGTTCATCATGTCAAGAAGGACACCTGCCTGTTAGAGTGTGTGTTTGTCTGTTGAATCCCGTTACCTGCCAGAGCTGCCACGTGTCTATCAGAGGTGGTGTGGTGTCAGAAATACAGGTATGCAATGCACTGATCTGTGTCTCATACAAATTCATGTATAAACAGTAATTTCACTCCAGCTGCTTTATTTCTAAATAGTGACAGTGTCTGTGTATAAGCTGCCAATGACAAAGAGGAAGCGTGCTGCAGACACAGCCTGTAAACAGGAAACCCATCCAGTTCTGTCACAGCTGGAGCAGCAGGGTAACAAACTGGACGCAAAAGCAGAGGCTGAGGCAGAGCTTATGCAGTTAACAACAGAGAGGATCAGAAGGCCTCCAGGATGGTGAGCCAGGCAAGGTCACAACCGGGGAGAGGAGTCCAAACGGGCTGACAAGTCCAGTAAGGCAGAGGCAAGAATCTAAAATACACCCAGTAAACACAATATAATGGTCAGACAACTGATCAGGGGGAAGACAAGGTTATGTATAAACACTGAAGAATCAGGTGACACAGAAAACTGGCAGGAAAACTACAAAGGCTGGAAGTAAATCAACACAGACACAAGGTCAGAGATTTTAAAGTAAAACAAAATATAACTAAACAGAGTCACACAGAGGGCAGATTGTTACATATACATGTACATAAATATACATATACATGCATGTATAGTTTGGTGAGTGGATGGGTCAAAAATAAGTACAAGTTTTTCAAATCTCCAGTTATTTCTTTTGCTTTAATTTCAGAAACACTAAAACAGAATTATGTCAATTTCAATAACAGCTGGGCAAACTTTATACAGAACTGTACATAAAACCAATTCAGACTGTAAACATTAAATATGCTAAATAACGCACCAGGTTAGAGGGACAATTTACAGCTTTTGTTCTCTGACATATCTCTGACTGAATCCATATTGAGTCGAACTGAATCGATTTGGGAAGTCAGCATGAATACCCAGCCCAAAGTATTATCTCAGCACAGTCCTCTCCAATAAAAGCTACAACAGGGCTCCAAACTGAGAAAAAGCCATTCCTGTCTCCTTGAAGAAGATTGACGTCATCGATCCAAAGCTATCTATCCAGTGTAAAATTGATAACTGTGCACAGTAACGCAAAACTCTGAGAATTCTCTATATGTGTTTAATTCAGGTGAGGCACTGCACAGGATTAAGCTCAGTAGGGCACCAGAAGATATTTGATTTCCAGTCTCAACCCAGGATTTATGAATCTCCAGATGGAACCAGATTAAATGCACATGCTGTGTGCACGTTACACATATACCAGAACAGTCATTGTCATATTTGCTCCTGCAGTATGGGCTAGTTTGTAGATTATATATAATCACAAACTGAGTTTCCTGGGATTTAAAATTGCTACATATCCATTTGTGATATATCATAATTGTTTTCCATCGTTGATCAGTAATTGAACTTTTAAGACTTCGTGAAATTTCTCCACTTTCAATTTAGGACGTTTATTTTTTAAATTATTTTCCATCTCAATGACAACTATACATCACAGCCAGGAAACAAGAAGTGACAAAGTGCTCTGCTATTATTTGGATCTGTGCCACCTCCCAGTGGCAGAGCTATAGATTTTCCTACATTGAACTTGAAGCCTGAGAAACTGCTAAATTCACTGATTGTTGCTAACACAGCTGGGATTGATTGTTTGGGATTGCAGAGAAATAGCAGTATATCATCTGCATACAACACAATAGTATTCTCCCTTTTCCCAGTGTTAATATCAGTGACACGTGACATGTGATTGGTTCCTCTGAGTTTTTACCTTGCTTTGGTGTTAAGATTATGGCAGCGATCATACATTTGCTCGTACATTTTACTTAAGCGTTAATTCTGGGGCAAAGCCAGTAGCTGTGCCAGAGGGGCTGTCATCAATAGCTTCCTTTATCGCTGCGATAAATTAATCAATCAATCAATCAATCAATTCCCCAGCCCACCCCTCCTGTGCCAACCCATCCCATCCCATTCCCAGTATTTTAGTATTTTATCCTGCTCCACATGGCTCAGGGAGATTCGTCCTTTCCAGTCTCTTCAGTGAATTGGAAGCTTCAGTGAACGTTCAGGTCACACGCTTCATGTACGTCATGATTGTTCACTACATCTGTTTCCCATTCCACTATGCATTTTTCCACCTCAGCCAACTGTAAAAAGTTTCAAGCTTTATTAAGATTTTTTTTCTCATTTCCACTCTATTTTTTTTTTTTTTTTTGCAAATTGAAAATGCTAAAAGCAGCTGGGTGGACGCCTTTGGTAACACCTGTGCTTTTCCAGTCTTGACAAAGTCAACAGTTGAACAGGCAGAAGGTGACGTGTGATCTGTTTGATGATGCAGCGTTCCCGCTCTCAGTCCTGTCTCCTGTGCTGCTCAGGTGAACGAGGCGGAGGAGGAGCGACTCCACAGTGAGCGAGAGCACCAGCGCGTCACACAGCTCTGCCAGGACGCCGAGGCTCGAGTTCAGACCCTCCAGAAAGCCCTGAAGAAGGTCATCCTCAAGTCCAAACCCTACTTTGAACTCAAGGCTCAATTCAATCACATTCTGGAGGTGTGTACCAGTGGGTTTCCTTCTCTTCTAATAGGTAACAACAAATACAACATACATGTACTGTGAGCGACAAACTGATCGTTTCTGTGATTGAGCAGGTTTTTGCAGATGTACTTTACCTGTTGCACAGTGTTGCTGCAGAGTCTGCAAACTGTGGATGTGATTTACAGTACTGCAGACATTCAGGGCTCTGAGGCATCACAAACAACCTTCAGTGACTTTCATTTGAGTTTTGAAAATATCCCACGCTTTGCAGCTGCTTTGAAGTTGGGGAGGCAAAGGTGAGGGATTTGAGGCTGAGTGGGAAACACTGAGAGCAGAGAGGCGGTTTGGCAGCTGTGGCGTTGATGATATGTGTGGTTCTGTCTGCGCAGACCTGTGACATCATCATCCTAATTCAGTCAGTCACCTGACAAAGCTGGTGTTTATTAGGTGTTGCTTCCTGCTCCTGACAAACTGTCATCAGACACAGGTAAATTTAGATGAATGCTAATCTGACAGCAGCCATGAAATCAATTCATGCTGATTTAAAAATCTTTGGGGGATTAATAATTGTGATTTTATGTTTAACCCAACACTGAAGTGAAAATGACCAAGTTACAAAGCGACTCTGTTTGGGTGAAGTGTCCAGAGACGTTCCTCACTGAGCCTTGCTAACTTGCCTCAAACTGTTTTTCAGGAACACAAGGCGAAAGTCGTCCAGCTGGAGGAGCAGGTGGCGAAAGTAAAAACTCGTTACTCTGTGGCCCTGCGGAACCTGGAGCAGATCAGTGAGCAGATCCACGCACAGAGGGGCCGAATCAGGGCCAGCAGGGGGCGTCCTGCAGTGTGTGGGGGGCGGAGCTCCCCAGTAGGTGCCGAGGCTGAGGTCAGAGCTGCTGTCGGGATTCACGTCAGTAGTTGTGTGGCAGTTGGGGGCATAGAAAGCGACTGGGCAGACAACGAGAAAACCCGGCTGTGGGTGGAGAGGCACAGAGAGAGCGGCTGGGGCCAGAGGGAGCGGCTGGAGGCAGAGCAGGCCGGCTCGGACTGCATGTCAGTCATCAGCCTGCAGACCATCGCCTCCGACCTGGAAAAGTGTGACTCGGTGGAGCACCTGGGTGACCTGGGCGACCTGAGTGACGCCGGAAGCATGCTGGCTGAAGAGCAGGACCACAACAGGAAGCCTAATGAAACGGCCGTCAGCAGGGAGGTGGTGACCCAGGGGCCCCAGCAGGAGAGGCCCCAACAGGAGAAGGGAGTGGTCAGTAAAGAGAAGCAGGAGAGCTTTGTCAAGCAGCACTACAGAAGTGTTAGTCTATGATAGGCAGCAGCAGGAGGAGGAGGAAGCTGGTAAGTGATGATGAGGGAGGATAATGGCAAGCGTATGAAGAGGGATCAGAGAGGCAGTGAGAGGAGGCAGAGCCGCTAGGAATGTGAAAGGAGAGGCTGACAGTGATTGACACGACGCCACAGTTAGGAGCAGCAGGGGGGTCGGCAGGTACACTGGGCGCACACTTATGAACCTCTATGTGACAGCAATAAAGTGAGAGAGCAATCCCGCAGAGAGCACTGACCTCTCCTCACACTCGGGTCCGATCCAGTCTGTTGCTCCACACGCTGAGAGAACCAATCACTGTTCAGACTGTTCAGAAACAACGCAAACACACGCTGATGTCGGGTTTTAAAGCGACACTCTCTGTGTTGACATGGCACCAGCAGGTTTCTGCTTGAGGGATGAGACAAATGTGTTTGTTCAGTTTATTTTTGTAGCCTTGCCATTGTTTCTGTCGACTAGAAGAACCGCCTCACTGTCGTCTGCCTCCGTGACTCGACTCGTCAGATCACATCCCTGTTTATTCAGTATCATAAAATATTAAGCATTTGTGTGAAATTCTGTCATAATTGCTGTGTGAAGTCTTGACTCATAGCTTGACCTTTGACCTTTGACCGCAAAAATCTAATCAGTTCACCCTTAAGTCCAAGTGACTGTTTGTGCCAAATTTGAAAACATCCCCTCCAGGTGATCCTGAGATCCGGCGTTCACGAGAACAGGAGGGATGACCTGAAAACATAACACCTCCGGCCCCGTCTGTCGCTGGGGGCGGAGTTAGGGTCACATGTTCCCGTTCACCTTCTTAAAGTTCAGCTGACCTGGAGGTTGGTTTCTCACCTGTCTGATCATGTGATTGCTTGTGCTTCTTGTTTTGAGTGATGTTCCCACATGTTTAAAATGAAGATAGAGCAAGTCAAACAGTTTAATCATCATCTTGATGATTAGTGATAAATAATGAAATAAAGATTTTAAAGGTACAGACATTAACCTTAACCACTATACAAGTGTTTTATTGAACCCATTAAAAAACTCCCTCTCAAACAACCTCCTGAGGGTTTTCTGAAAAACGCAACATTCACTAAAACCTTTATTGCTCAGCCTCTGAAGCAGATAGAAACATGAAATGAAAAAACATCTGAGAGCTTAAACCTTTGATTCGTATTGTAACTCACTGGCTTTGCTCAAAAAATGTATGTGGCTGTAAAAACAAGCACATTTGTCAACATTTTTAATGTTGATGGTCATTAGGGTAAAGACAGTGATTAACAATAAAAGCCAAATGTTTGAGCTCTCAAATGTTCTTCATTTCATGTTTCTTACCTGTTTCAGAGGCTGAGAAATAAAGGATTCAGTGACAGCGTTGCATCAGGTGAATCTTCACTTCTGTCTAGCTTCAGTATCTCTCCCCTCGTCATCATGTCTAAAACATGTTTTTTCTACTGCCCCCGTCCTCCGCAGCTCATCGCTCATCACTCAGCTCCTGCTGCTTCTCTAACACTACCACTTGAATTGAAGTGTATTTTTGAACTTTGGATAGCCAGGCCAGCGGTTTCCCCAGGTTTCCAGTTGTTATGCTAAGCTAGGCTAACCATGTACATAACACACTGACATGAGATTGATATCCACCTGAACATCTCACTCTTAAAAAGTAAACACTGGCTGTGTTTCCTGTGATGCGGAACTACTTAATGTGGACAAATGGGATGTCGGTGCAGGTTTTGAATTCTGCGTCAGGACCTGGTCAGGACAGAGCTGGATGATGTGTTGAAAATCTGATATAACAATGTGATCCTAATTTAAATAATGTGAAATGTTATTTTTTAAATGAAGCTCATATTTATTCTAACTGATCAGGAAGTAAAGGGTGGTTTGTTTTTACTAATGTTAAATGTGTTCTCTCATTTGACCTCTAGAAGCAGTGGAAGCACTTTTGATCCAAACAGTATTGTGAATACTTTGTTTTGCAGGTCTGTGCCGTGATTTCTTTGTACAAGTGGTTTTGCACCACTGCAGCATGTTTGTACAGGATTTCTTTATGAACATTGCTGTGGAAAACATTGTGTTAACTGTTCAAAGTGAATGTACAGTATCAGGAGAAACAGGTGTATAATACTGCTGAACATCTTATTAAACATGCAAATGTTATTTTGTGGAACTTCATTATTAAGAAGCTACAGTATCTAACTTTCATTACTGTGTAATAAAAGGGGGAGACGGGGTGTTTGTAGCAGGCCAACATTACTGCGTCCAATATTAAAGATGGAAATGGTAGCTGGACAAAAAAATAGAAAGATCTTAATATGAGCATATAGAACGACTTTCATTGTGTGGTTAAAGTTTCATACTTGGGTCATGTGATGAATGATGAACGATCTCCAGGACAAATGTTGAGATTTGGTCCTGAAGTTCAGAAAATTCAAGTACGTGGACTTTGAGTTAAGATTTTTTCTTTTTGTTAAAGACCCTCTGATGAAGATCAGGTGTTTCACCTCATTAACGTCCTCATAATGTTTTTTTATATTATGAAGACATAATAATGAGTCAACACCATGACTGAGTGTTTCCACCTTGAACTGCAGTGAACCAATGACAGTCTCATAAAAACAGACTCAGACAGTCAGGGATTCATACGTCATAGAACCTAAGGAACCAATCCTGTTAACTTGTAGGGACAGGAAGGCGGGGCTAAATGCACCTGAAACCTTGTCAGTACAGAGTTAGCATGAGCACAATCACTAACAACCACTATCAGCCACTGCCAGTTACAAGCTAACAAACAACATAAACAAATAAAAGATGCTAACTATGCTAACGGTTCTGATCTGTCTGCTAGTCTCTGATTCTGGTCTCAACAGACTCCTCATCTGAGTCTGGGTCTGACTGAGGCTCCAACATGAGGCTGAGTCTCTGATGTTTCCTCCTCTAACCATCTTCATCCTCTCTGCTCTTTCACCTGGACACCTGGAGCAGGCAGGTGGTGGGCGGGGCCAAGGCCTGATCCAGGTTTCTCATCAGGAAGTCACAGTAGATGAGCTTCAGACCAGTTTTTATGTGAAAACATGTTCAACTAAATATGAATCAGAGCAGAGGATTTTACAGAGATTAAAAAACGTCTGGAGGTGGATTGAACCTCTGTAATTTCAATATTAAATCATATTGTACTGAGTAATGATGTCTTTCTATGAATGTTATATTTTCTCTATCATCACTCGGTTGTCCATAGTCCACAGGGGTCTTCACCTGTACAGAATGAAACAACAGACATAAAGTGTCACTAAGACGGTGGCTTTGCTGCTGTGTATTTAATGAATATAAATGAGAGGAGACACAGAGATGGATTTCAGAAGCAAGCAATACATCACTGTTTCCTGCTGATAGAAAATCAGCTGAGGCAGAGGAGCTATGACACAACCATCACACACTAAGGCCTCAGTTATTCTTTGCTGCAGACAGTACTGATGTGTGGTTGTTGTGTTACTTTCTGGTTCTCTTGGAGGAGAGCATGTAGAGACTTGTGATGCAGATTTAAAGGTTATAGTGAGTGAAAAAAGCATAGACACAACAAATTGAAGGACACATGGACGTCCACACAGAGCCTCACATCCTCTGATGATGAGGACATCATGTGGACCCTCGCATGCTTGCAGACGCGTAAAGTATAACACTATCTTAACACCAGTTGACCTGAACTGAACTGTTCGGCTGCCATGTTGGATGCCCTCAACAATGATCAGCTAAAGAACAAATCAGTTATTTACTTCTAACCTTTTTTTTTCAGTTTCAGTTTGGATGTTACTTGCTTTCCAGCCAATCATGTAGTGCTTCCTGCTCAATGAACGCACCAGTGATTGAAGCTGCCCTTTCAAAATGATGGGAAACTTGTGAGAGACAGCAAAACACACACACATGAAGCAGCAGAGGCCGAGATATCCTGACTCCTGGATGTGTGTGGAGCTATAAACTGGAGCCTTGAGCCCGGCATCGGGGTGACCATCTATGGTGTTGCCAGGTCCAGGTCTGCTATAGCAGATTTCAGGTAAACATTCAGAGAAACCAAATCCTGCAATGCTGGACAGTAAGTTTGGGTAGACGGGGCTTGGTAGTTGTGACATCACAAAGTTCCAGAAGTCCTGACGACTGGTTTTAAGGCTCAGTTTCTGAATACAGGCTGTGTGCATTTCTCTGTGGACTGAGGCTTTGATACTTTCACAGTATTAATATAGAACCTAGACCTGCTTTATAATCACAAACACATGGACATCTCTTTAGACTGTATGGGACCTTTAAACCAGTTTCCTGTGGGCTACATGACTGAAGAGACACTACTACTGACCGCACATCTGTTAGATTAATATTTTATTATACCAAAGTCTTGGATTGACAGATTGATATTTCCAACCCACTAAAACCACAGTGAAGTGTGGCATCTGTAAGATTTTTTTAATTATCAAAATACCAAATTCCTTTTTTCTTTAATGATAAACTGCAACATTTAGCTCTTTAGTTATAAAGACAGGTTAAGCTGTCTGTGGTGCTGCAGGTCACATGGCAGGAGATAGACTAAGTAGTCTGTCCGGTGTGACCAGCGCTGCTGTATTGAGCACTGGTATGTTAGGTCCTGCCAGTGAGATAGTGCAAGTGATTAATGCTGCAGCAGTCTAAATGGTGCAACATTAACACTGTTAAACTGTCTTCTGTCCATGTTAATCTAGTCCAGGTATGACATGATAATCTACACTTGGTCTAATGTGATCTGGGCGGAGAGGACTCACTCTCGGTCAGTTCACTGTGTCACAGTAACCTTCAGTCATACACAAATCACTGAATCTACAGCTGCACTACGACTGTTTTCAGCTGGCTCTCAGTGGAGGTTTGTGTTTTTGTCTGTGGAGGTTAATGGTGAATGAAATGGTGAGGTAATTATCTTCTTGTTGTGAGCCCCAGTTGTTCAGCAGTGATATGAATACCCTCTGACAGCCCAGACAGAGATTGACAGATGGGCTGAGGAGTGAAAGAGGATAGAAGATGTGATAATTGATTATGATAGTGTACGAGTAGAACAGGGATAAGAGTAGGGGGCAAGTGGAGACAGGAAATCTGTCCATCCACTGTAATTTTAGGGCTGTAGTGGGTGAAGGTGATGCATGGTGGAGGAGGGTGCAGTGACACAGGGACAGGGAGGGAGACTGATCACAGCTGTGAAGATGGAGAGCAGCCAAGGTGCTCTTTGTCAAGCTCAGCTCCTCAGTCATTTCCCACTGTAAACGCTGTAAAAGCAACGTTTATATGCACAGTAATGAAGCAGATCCGTCTATAATCCGTTTATAATTGCGGTGTGAAAACAGGGGATTGGCTCGGCCTGATGATGGAACATGTCTGAGGGAAGAGAAACAGGCAGCAGCTGTAACAGCAGCAGGTCCTCGCTGTGTGTCAATAACCTTGAAATGGAGAGTGGAGGGATGTTGTGTGTCTGTGTCTTCAGTGTTCAGCTCATTTAGGACATTTGTGCCATCATTCACATTTTTAAATATCTTTGTAAAATAATATTCAATACAACATGTTCAGATTCAGATGAAGACAAAAGAAGAGCCCAAGTGAGGACTGTGCCCCACTCCAGCCTTCAGCTGCTCTTGAAGATGAAAAACTGATGTGAAGAAAATGTTCTTGGACAGAGCATGAGGAGGAGATGTATTAAAAGCCTTCGTTCAGTCGAGCATTCGTTAAAACGCTGGCTGGTTTCGACCTCACCTCTTCCTCAGAGCAGAAGCAGTTAAAGCCATAGACTGTAAATAAAGATGGGCTTTGTGACGTCACCCTCAGGTTTCTGAAGCTCAGAGTGAGCTGCTCCACCGTTGCCATCTTGGCAGTGTCTGACTCCGCCCCTAACTCCCAGCTAATCCATAAATGGACAAAGAAGTGGGGCCTGTGGAGCTGAGACTTCGGTGCATGATGGTTTGTGGTAAACATACACTCACCCACCTGTCACTCAAATTGGCCACGCCCTCAATTCAAAATCACTTTAGTCCTTAATAAAATGTAAACAGGTGAGTTATATAAAATTCAGCCCGTACAGTTGTTATTGAAGGAGGAAATTATCTCTAGAGACCAGAACAGTTTTTGTACCAGGCTGTAAACATGTTTCTTTCTGCTGTAAAGTTGGACATTTGAACATGGGAGTCTGTGGGGACTGACTCAATGTTGGAGCCAGACTCTAGTGGTCATTAGAGGAACTGCAGCTTTTAGCTCGTCACTGTTGATGCTTCAGGTTTCAGACCCAGAGGTTGACGTGGCCATTTGCAGAATGTGCAGCCATTCCGAACGTTTAAAAAAATGACAATGAAAAAGAAGTTTTAAGAACAATAGAAAAGAAAAACTGTCAGAAAGTAGACGAGGAAGAAGAAGCTGGTGCCAGTCCTGTGATACACAACAAATATGGTAGGTACAAATTCAGTATTGATAGATATTAATTATTAATAATTTACTAGATATTTATAGTACAATTAACACATTACTGACAAAACCGTAAAAGTATAATCAGGAAATGTGCTGAAACTATTAAAACTAACGCTGTGTCCAAATTCAGGGGCCACATATTTCAGAGGACACAGTGATGGAGGCGTGGCCCTGTGCAGCCGATGTAGACCATGAGGGCCAAGCCGAACTGAGATGTTCTGCCCTTACCGTTGTGTTGTTAAGTCCCCTTCCTGTTGCCTAGCAGCACTGACAACACCTAACTGTTTCTTTTACAAAAACTTGCGGTTTGAAGGATTTCTGTGCCACTGAGCAGGTTTTTGTTTGGTCTGTGTTCAGACATGAAGGTACCAAACCTGACAGACTCACTGTGATGACAAGTGTTCAGGAAGCCACACAAAGTCACTGTTGTTTGTGTGTAATTTCAGAAAACAAGGTGCATTGTGTGAACAGACAGGAGGTGTTTGTAGGTGTATTCTGGGCAGTTTCCCTGTTCCAACACAGAGAGGAGATGGAAATCTGTTTTATCAACATCAATATCTGATTTGTATTATTATTATAATAATAATTATTATTATTATTTGTTATTTACATTTCTGTGTTTATTAGTCAGTAGAGGGTGACAGGACAGGCAGGAAGAGAGATTCACTCTGGACTCAGCCTTGGCATGTGGTGCACGCTCTACCGGGACGCCCCCAATATCCAGTCTCTAATAAAGGCCAGTGTTAACCTGTATTGGTTCAATGGCGTCTTCAGTCAGGCCTGAGTGCACATGCACCTGTTCCAGCCCGACTGCTTGTGTCTGAAGGAGGCAGCCCTTCCAAAGCTGTTAGTGTGGAAGGCTGGATTACACATCCCGTCCTCCCACACGTGATAAAACAGGAGATGAGCAGAGGACGGAGGCTGTGATGCTGTGAAGTGTCTGGAGGCATGAGCTTGCAGGGTCTACCAGTCTGCACTGGGAATCCCAGGCTCTCACTAACTGGCTCGAGCAGGTTAGAACCGGATCACAATCATCCCCAGAGAGGCGTTGTGCACTGTCACAAGGCAGAAAGCACTGTAACTGTTAGAAGAGCTTTTATGGTTTTATCTGTGACCGTTACACAACTGTTTGGATCGATTGATAGTGTAACACTGAAATAATATAACTGAACAATGAAATAACTCAATCTTCCTCTCACAAATGAAAAGATGTATTACACAATGAAACACATTCTTGCTCAGCACTTCACTGTATGACTCTTCTCTAACAGCGCTACCGTTAGCTTATGTTTTAGCATTTACCATTATCCTGTAGTTGCCACTTGTTGCGATTGTGGTTGCTGTTCAGCAAAAGTTACATAGGCACGCTTTAAAGGTTCTGTAAACCAGATTTTAAACATTAACACAGCAGCAAACTGTTTTCTGTGTAAAGATATAGGGGTGTGAAGGAAACATTTCAGTCTAAAAAGGCTCCGACAAAGAAAGAGATGAGACCAGAGCACAGGTGGACTGGACTGAGGACTACCAGTTTTTAAAGCCTTTACCAGCTCTGTCAGTGTCATTTGTGCAGCCGGTCCCAGTGGATCAGTCCAAGGTTGAATTTCTTCCCCAGTCCGACAGCTCTGTGACTGAGAACATGAAGGGAGGAGGGAGGCGGTTGGGGGCTTGTTGTTTCTTGTGTTCAAAAAACAAAAGTCCTCTAATTTGAAATTATAGCCAGTTTGCAACTATGTTACAAATTCACAAGTTTCCAGTTACATGTTCATATTGGCAAGCTAAATTCATAATAAATTAAAAGAAATGTAATGTTGTAATGTCACTGTAGTGAAAACAAAACCGAGGTATGTACTGAAATGTGAGTTTTGAGTCAGAAGGATGCTCGGAAACCGATCGACTGTGAAAAGGTGCGGGGTTCATCTGATGTGAGAATGCTGCTTCTCCCTTAAAGACCACTTTAAGCTGAGCTGAGATGTCAGCTGGTGTGGTTCATTCTGCCTATGAATCAGGTGTGGACACTAGAGTTTACAGTGTGCCTGCTCGCTGATTTATTCTTTAAGTCAGTGGAAATATTTGAATAATAAATATCTGCCTACAGGTTTACGTTGGGACCAGGGGGACGAAATTCTACTTAGGATGAAAATGTCTGGACTGTTTTTCTGTCCAGATTGGTGAAAGATAATGACAATGGACACAAGCTTATTGGCTATTGACAGCTATTTTCTGTTAAGTGATGAAAGCAGGCGGGTTAATGGGATTTTTCTCACAATGGTGTGATGCAGCGTAGAGAATGGAGCAGTATTTCAGGCTGAATTGGACTGTGCTCTCTGCTAAATGAGTATCTGTTTTCCACCTGTGTGACTCAGCCCTCTCTTTTCTCCACAACTAAAGAACAAAAAATGGACCTGATCATCAGGACAGAGCCCGTGCAGCCCCCCCCACAGTGGAGCTGGGCCTGGCTGCAGGAGCACTCTATTACAGCCACGAAGAGTTCAGTGCAGCTCAGGAGATGACTGGTCAGCGGTTGGAGGTATCAACTATTTATCTAGCACAGAGCAGCCATCTGTCTTTCTGTCAACCAATCAGTGCTCTAATTTCCCACCAACTGCAGAGAGAGGGACAGTCCTGCTGCTTTCATGAGCATGGGAAAAATGGAAATTATGAAGTGTATTTATATGAATGTGAAACACATACACAAAACTTAGATGAAGTTAACATTTATTAACACATTTTAATAATCCACCACTGAAAATAGTCCCCAACAAATGACCAGTACTTTCCTGTCTGAGTAAAATATCTTTAAAACTACAATAGCCAGTTAGGATACTGCTGTATATAAGTTTGGTCTTCTCATGCCATTTGTTGACAATGAGGAAAAATTGAATTAATGCCACGCTTATCCTTGAAGATGTTTGAATTGTGTGACATCTATCCAGAAAAGTCCCACCTTAAAGTAAGAAAAGTGAAACCACCTTTCACATTTATAGCATCTGTGGTGGTTTCTGCTTCACAGTGTAGCTGAGAGCAGCAGAGGATCCAAACACAGACTGACGGACAGGGCGATGCAGTGATGGAGCTTCAGCCAAAGAAAACCAGCTGACAGGCAGACGAGTGAGTTAACAGGCAGCTGAGCAGGTGTGTTAGTGGGCAGGGAGGCTCAAAACACCTTCAGCTTTCTACTTACTACAACAATTTAGGTTTAATTTCTCCTTAGCTGAGGGAGTTACTTAATATTGCACAATATCTCTTAAAAGGTTTGCAGCAGTGAAAGAGCGTTTACAGCAGTAAAATTCTACTGTTACCATGGAGACGGTTTGAGGTCATTAGCTTGTGATACCTGTCACTTTTTGGAAGCCAATAATGTTAAAGGAGTGAACTGCTATCTCATCCTGATGTGGTTTTGACGGCAACTTCACATTGTTCATCAGATGGTCAGAGAGTTTAAACTCTGAGTGACGCAGCACATCGCTGATCATGTGATCCAGCACACTAATGATCATGTGACCCAGCATACAGCTGATCACTGCTGACACACCTTGACTACACCTGACCGGATCCACAGCATGAAACTGTACAGCAGGGGTCGGCAAGTACGTCACTACAACAGCTTAGGCAACAACAGCTGCGTGGTTAAGGTCAGGAAAAGGTCGAGGCTTTGGTTGAGTGTAAAGAAAGAGATTGTGTCCGAGGTGACTGTGAACTCGCTCACTGACCTTAACCAGGTGCTGGAGTCCCATGTGGTTGTTGTTCTGCCCGATCAGATATTTGAGCAGAAAACAATCATGTTGTCTCTGAACATTTTACTGTTCAGTATCAACATATTTACAACTTGTCAGATATGTAACTTAACAACATGTCCTCATGATGATAGAAAAGGTTTCGTACCGTTGTTGTATGGATCTGTATGGACATAGGGTTGCACAGGTACACTCTGACCCAGAGACGCAGCTTGTGAACAAGCAACTGGCTCGGGCCCCAGGCTGTTGAGGGCCCCTGAGGGCTGACAAAGTTAACTCCACAGCAATGTCTCCAAATGCAGCTCCCTTCCCCTTAAACAACCAATGGATGATTTGCAATGACATCTCAGAAGGAAACCTCCTTAAAGGGGCCCCCTGTCATTACCTGGACGATTTGCAGCAACGTCTCAGAAGCTGTGTTGATAACTATTTTCACCACAGCTGCACATACATACAAATAATTTTTATTTAAAAGATTATTAAACTAAACTGACTGTAACTATATAATTAGCTATTTGTTTTCAGCAGCTCCTCAATGTTCATCTAAATCTAACACTCTAACATTAAAAACCGTGTTCTGCAGGCTGTTGCTCAGACTGTGTGACTGAAGCATCATCAACAGAGCAGCGTAATAAATTCACTACTGATAATTCTACAGAATCTAACAGTAAAGTCATTTAGACTAAAAACAGTTGGTTGTTAGGTATGCCCCATTCACAGCCTATTGATGCCTTGTCTGGCTGCTGTCACTCACTCAGTCAGCCAGTCACTCAGTCAGCCAGTCACTCAGTCAGCCAGTCATTCAGTCAGTCAGTCAGGGACATTCGTGATTACAGGGCTGGCCCTGCTGTTGCGGTCCAGTCAAAAAATAAGGATCTAATCGGATTAAGATTCAGATTAAAATCAGAGTAAAATGGCAAATGAGAAAATGTTCATCAAAAGAGAAATGCGGCCAAAGAATCATGGAGTGAGTTTTTAATTATTCAATTAATAACTTTCCTTTACAAGCTCATAAATACTTTAGGTAACAGTTAAATTTCCTGTTTCCAATGCAGAAAGGTGAGGGCGTTTCAAATCTTGCGACTGTGAGGGTGTAGGGACTGGGCCAGCACGTCTTCACTGAGAGGGAGAGGAGATCAGGCCTGTCCACAAAGTCTCCAGATGTGTCTCCAGCTGCTTTAATGAATAAAATCTGCAAACAGTTTTAACAGTCACCAAATCTAGCGAGAAAAGTTACCAGTGGGTATTTAAAATGTGACAACACTGAAGTTTTATAATCTACGGTACATTTTGAAAATTACAAGGTTTTTCATGTTCTTTACATTTGTTATGAAAAAAATGTTTATATTTCGTACATTTCAGATTATTTATTACATAATGGTGATAAAGGCTGGTTGCCTGGGGCCCCAGCGCACTCCCCCACACGTTGCTAGCTGATTTCCATCTGCTGTCTGTTCTGTCGGGATGTTTGCTGTTTTGGGCGGAATAAACAATCAAATTCACACAAATAATGCAGAGCAAACATTAGGTTTACATTCTGTTTGAACACAGCGTTACTGTGTCACTGCCTCACTGCCTGCACCTGCAATGCAACACATTAGTGTGACAGCTCCGCCCACCTCATTTGCATGATGAAATCCATGCACAGTTCAGGCAGAATCAAGATAATGAAAATACTTATTAACAGCAGGTGTTAATGCAAATGCCTGTGATCAAATGCCGTCATCTGGGTAACAGATCCAGATGCAGACCACAGGTAAATACAGTGATGCGGGAAATCCCACACTGCTGAGGAACTCAAACACACCTCATCACCTGTTCTTATGAATTCAAACAGACTGGTGAGTTTGAGGAGACACAGATCGGTGGGGACAGAGCAGTCTGTAAGTTCACCGAAACCTGCACCATCAACAAGTCATCATGAAACTCATCCTTTATCCAAAGGTGAGCGACATGACAGGGAACGAATGAAGAGGACCCTGTCAGCCTTACAGCTGTATGTGTCTGTGACAAAGACCTGTGAACTGGGCCCATGTTTGACTGAAAGCAAGGTGTCCCACATCACTCTTCCCATCACGCACACCCAATAGCTGTGGATATCCAGATGTGTTCACTGACCAGATGGATGATGTGCAGGCCTTCCAGTGTGTTGTGGTCCTGCTGTGAACCTACACACATGCATCTCATCATGTGGTCCAGGTGCATCCGTTCTGGCTGGGACTTTGTTTACTGTGTTGTATATTCCCTGATCTGATGCAGGCCTTTCTCTTTGCCTCCTCGGTTGTTAATGATTTAAAACAGTGAAACAATGAACAACAAACTGATTTTGTTCTGTTGATAAAATAACTTTGAGGTCCGAGCAACAGTCTTTTCCCATAGGAAGTGAATGCAGCATCTTAAGCTGCATCTCTCAGTGACGTCACCAGAGAGCAAGGGGGTGGGTGAAAGAGGGCGGGAGCTACAACGTGAAACGCTGTTAGTGTGTGTCAGGTGTGTGTGACTGTGTGTGACTGTGTGTGTGTGTGTGTGTGTCAGTGAGCGGACAGGAGCTGATGCGGCGCTCGGAGCCGCCGTGTGATGAGCTCCGCTGCAGACGCCTCACTCTGCCCCACTGTGGCCGTGGGAGCCCGCCGGCAGCTGGCGACCAGGATGCGTGAGTACGCCTCTGATACACACCCGTGGTGCATGTGTGGCGTGTTCAACTGTGGCGGTAACATCGCGGGGGGTGGCGGGGGGGGGGGGGTCAGTCTGTTTGATGCTGCTGCACCGGCATGTCCTCACGCGGGGCTCCTCCACGCGGCAGTGGCTCGTGGGCATCGTTTTTGCGCTTGCACGTGCGCTGTCATGCACGCACGGCAGCCTCTACATCTGTGTGTGTGTGTGTGTGTGTGTGTGTGTGTCATCCTGAGACTTCAAAGTGCTGTTGCTCTCTTCATGGTGATGCAGTGTGGTCCCTTTATCTCCCTCTGTCATCAGCACACACACAGGCTAGAGGTGTGTGTGTGTGTCTGTGTGTGTGTGTGTGTGTGTGTGTGTGTGGATGAAGTGAAGCACTGATGCTGAGGCGGCTCTCGGTCAGTGTGGCAGAGCAGGACCTGGCAGTGATAATGCAGCTGTCAGCTGGAGTGTGACCTCGGAGGAGCCTGATCCACTGTGGGACTGGTGCTCATCAGAGGATGAACCCCCTGCAGTGACACACAGCGTGCAGTGGGCTGCTCTGTGACTGTCGGGCTGCTGTTTATATTTCTGTGCATTAAATCCTGCTACACCACAGTACGCTCAGAACAAAAACCATCCCCCACAGTACTTTCCAGGTGACCCAGGAACTACTGCAGTGCTGAACGTCTGTTTTTGGTCAAGCACAAACCACAGAGGATGGACGTTTCTTTGTTATGATTATTAACGATGTCAGCCTCCTAACTCCTCATGAGAGAGAGAGAGAGAGAGGGAGAGAGAGAGTGTGTGAGAATGGACTGACAGCACAGGTGTGGAAGAGGGGAGAGAAGCGTGAGACAGCTCGTCCGTGACTGGCTGATCTACCCTTCAGACTCTGGAGCTCTCGCAGAGTTTGTCTCCCTCACATGCATCCACACATCACAGCGCGGCGTTTGCAGTCCTCACGTTGTCTGATGGAGCAGATTCGCTCCTGTTGTAATCAGCGTATCCGTCTCCGCTCTGTGCAGCTGCTCACCTCAGCTCTGCTCTCCTTCTCCTCAGACACCGCTGTGAAAGTCACTTTCAGGGTTTGACGGAGACTTTAGTTCCTCTGCGTCTGTGTTTCCTGGAGCTTGCAGGTTGAAGAGGGACACGCTGATTTGTTGGTTTGCGTGGTTACACACTGTGAAGAACACGTTAACACTCGCTGGTTTTAGGGCAGTAAAGCTACAACATCCAGCCAGTGATTATCTTTGACTATCACTGTATCTCTGTCACGCTCTGCGCTCCACTGATGTGAATGCTGCGTGCTGTGAATTAGGGGTGGGTGGTACACCGGTGCCATAGTCATCACCAGTGTGATAGTGGGCCACGACGTGGATTTCACAACACCATCAACAGCCTGTCAAATCATTTTATTTCAAGCTTCACTTGTAGTCTGAATACTTGTAGAATGTCTTATAGCAAATGAAAAAGTGAAACACCAGCACCTCTGTTATTTGGAACTGGCTGGTCTTCAATCTTCCGACATGGAGCAAACTTAAGTATTATACAAACTTTGATAGCAAAAGGTGGAAACACAAGCAGCTTGTTCCAGCACGCATGTCCGTGAATAAGAAGGTGCAGCCTGCACCTGGGCCAAAACCAGCGAGATGTCAACCAGCGGCGGCTGCGGAGCACGTCCCAAAACCACACTGGTGTCACTCCACACGACAAGGGCAGTAAGAGGTGGAAAGATATCACAAGGGCAATCACGCTATACATAGCTAAGGACCTGCTGCCCATTCAAACAGTAGAGAGAGGTGGCTTCAGATGTGCGGCGCGCTCGGGACGCAGGGTACGAGCTGCCTGGTCGGAAGGTTTTCAGCCTGAAGTGTCTGGCAGGGCTGCACACGGAGGTCTGGGACAGCATCATGAACAAAACTGGCAACATTGAAGTTGGCTCACAGCGTCCATGTGACCACTAAAGTGTGCTCCTCTTGGTACAGCAGAACTGGTCCCTTTAGTTTTGTTGTAGCACATGAAGTTAATATAGAGATCTTCAGGCTTTTTGCTAATTAAATGCTGTTGAGAACGGATAAGACTCTCCCATGTCTCCCAACTGACAATGACACATTCCACGTACTTCATATATTATCACAATAGTTTTTATCCACATAAAAGGACAGGAAGTGCTAGTCCTCCCAAAACTTGGGGAAAAAAGTGATTCTGTGATATGATACCGTTATCCTCCAAAAAGTGAAAAATAGCACAATATTAATTTTAGGTCATATCGCCCACCACTCCTGTAAATACATGTGTGTGACTATGTGATAATGTGGATGGAAATACTCCAGTTTTAGGGTTTGACAGAAACTGGACAGAGGAAATCTTGTGGTTCCTGAGCTCTCTCTTCAAACTGGAAACTGGATCAGGGGTTCTTAGAGTCTGGGTTTTCTCCTCTGGTGAAATCTGTTTCCAGCAGTCTGCCTCTGGGTTGGATTTTACAAAATACTGCTTTGTCAAATACTATGAAAAAGACATTTAATCATGTTTCCATTTCTCATTTTTAAGTCTAAAATTTCAAGTTAATACGCAGGTTGATGGAAACACAGCTGCTGTCTCCATGTCGCTTTTAAAACGCTGATATTCTGCCCTGTCAGGTGTTTGGGGTTGACATCCGTCTGTCCTCAGTTTCAGAGGGATTCCTAACACCGGTTAACAAGTTTATTTTTTTATTAGTTTTTTTTTATTGCACTTGCTGTAACAAGTTATCGGCTGGTCTCTGCTTCTCTAACTCTAACATGTTTATTTCTGTTAATTCATAATAGAAAAATAACGTGTCCAAAACAAATGACACAGATTAATCACTGTGATGCCACCACAGTCCCCTCACACAGTTCACCTGGCTGAGAGAAGACAGGAGCGTCATGTTCTGCATGTTCTGCATGTTTTTGTTAAGTTCTGCATGTTCTGCATGTTCTGCATGTTCTGTATGTTCTGCATGTTCTGTATGTTCTGTATGTTCTCTAAGTTCTGCATGTTCTGTATGTTCTGTATGTTCTGCATGTTCTCTAAGTTCTGCATGTTCTGCATGTTCTGAATGTTCTCTAAGCTCTGCATGTTCTGCATTTTACGCATGGCTGAAAATACTTATTAACAGCAGGTTGACTGAAAACTTTAAACACACCCCACTTGAGAGCAGCGACAGTGTGAAGCGTAAACTGTGCAGGGACAGATCCTCTGATGGAACCTGATCTTGACGTTTGTACATTTATTATCTGGTGATTCTCACAGCAAATATTAATATATGCCCTTAATTAAGTTTAACTAATCACAACCCATGTAATTAATCAAATGAATGTATTTATTGCTCGACAGCCCAAATCAATACATGTGTATATACGGTAATATGTATGTGACATATACAACAACAAACCTGCTTGTATTGGTGGTTGTTACATGAGGCACATTGATGTATTTGCCTCCTTTACACAGCCTGTTCAAAGTGGGAATGGGGGGGTCGGGGGCATTATAAAAATAAGCTGGCAGAGGAGTTAGTCCCAGAGCCGGGTGGAGGGAGAGTCAGAATCATGGCGGGACAGACGCTGGTGGTCAGAATGAAGGTAGTAGGTGCAGTAATTGCTCTGTGAAGTGACAAACAGCAGCTGCTTGAACCTGCAGCTTCTCGCTCTGTTGTCTGTGGTGCTGGAACACATCTGCTTAGGAAACAGAGCAGTCCAATAAACTGTGTGTGTGTGTGTGTGTGTGTGTGTGTGTGTGTGTGTGTAAATGTATGGAAGAACATTTTTTGTTTGCATATATATATATATATATATATATATATATATATATATATATATATATATATATGTGGCTCTCTTCTCCATTTCCTGTGGAGACATTTGCCACCACTGCCACAGAGAGACTTATGAGCGAGCAGGTGGGGGTGTCGGTGTCTTGCCTGAGGACACAGGGTTCTCACTGGGATCAAACCTGGCACTGTGTGGTGAGTGGGGCGGGGGTGGAGGGGTTGAAATCAAACACTACCATATAGCTGCAGTCAGTGAAGTGCAGACTCTCTCTGAGCAGGGATTTGTAGTTGGTAGACGAGGTCTGGCTCCAGAAAGAACTCAGACCACTTCACTTTTTGCACTTTACTGTGTTGGAGATTTAATTTGAAATGGGTGAAATCAATAATCCACAACGACAAAGTCAAACATGTCATTCAGACGCATCTTCTTTACTCAAGCTATCCTGTAGATCTGGAACTGTGGCACACCCACATGCTCAGAAAGGCACCCAGCACTTCATTAGGAACACCGGTACACCTGCTTATTCATACAGCTATCCAATCGGCCAATCACGTGGCAGCACTAACTCCTGCAGCTCCAGGTGAGGAGCCCCAGGTCCAACATCATTCTGATCCCCACATCAACGGCTGAGGTTCCTTTGAGCAAGGCCCACTGCTCCTGGTGTGTGTGTGTGTGTGTGTGTGTGTGTGTGTGTGTGTGTGTGTGTGTGTGTGTGTGTGTGTTCACTGCTGTGTGTGTGTGTGTGTGAAAGAAATGATTTTTGTTTTTCTTCAAATAATATTAGACATGACGTTCTTCAGCTTCAGTGTGTGTGTGTGCATGTGTAGAGTGTAGTGTGGTGTGTAGTGTAGTGTATAGTGTAGTATAGTGTAGTGTGTAGTATAGTATAGTGTAGTGTGTAGTGTAGTGTATAGTGTAACGTGTAGTGTGTAGTATAGTGTGTAGTATAGTATGGTGTGTAGTAAAGTGTAGTGTAGTGTGTAGTATAGTATAGTGTGTAGTAAAGTGTGTAGTGTGTAGTATAGTATAGTGTGTAGTATAATGTGTAGTGTGTAGTGTAGTGTGTGGTGTGTAGTATGTAGTATAGTGTGTAGTAAAGTGTGTAGTGTAGTATAGTGTGTAGTGTGTAGTATTGTGTGTAGTGTAGTGTGTGGTGTGTAGTATAGTATAGTGTGTAGTGTGTAGTATGGTGTGTAGTAAAGTGTAGTGTAGTGTGTAGTGTGTAGTATAGTATAGTGTGTAGTAAAGTGTGTAGTGTGTAGTATAGTATAGTGTGTAGTATAATGTGTAGTGTGTAGTATAGTGTGTAGTGTGTGGTGTGTAGTATGTAGTATAGTGTGTAGTAAAGTGTGTAGTGTAGTATAGTGTGTAGTGTGTAGTATTGTGTGTAGTGTAGTGTGTGGTGTGTAGTATAGTATAGTGTGTAGTATAGTATAGTGTGTAGTAAAGTGTGTAGTGTGCAGTGTTATGACCAGGGTTCATGTACCTTTACAAACACTCATGACTTTAACAATGAAACCACGCTCAGTCATTTCCAGCGACCAGCCTTTTATTTATGTCCTTTTGTTGTTGGTTCCTCTGCTGAGTCGTCACTGTTAAGGTCGTTCGGTCTGATTAAAGGCGAGGCGATCAGAGTGTGTGTTGTAAGTTGGTGATAATGTTGTTTAAGGAGATGAGAGTTGGATCCCAGCGTCTGCACTGCACACAGTTATTACTCACATCATTCTGACCTCCATGTAAAGGTGTTTACATCAGGACTGGAGTTTCATATGGAGCAGGTCAATACGATCAAGTACCGGGGCACACCTGACGTACACACAGACTCTGAGGACTTTAATTAGCTCATTAGCAGAAACCAAAGCCATACGACATGAGATACCAGCAGCTAGTGGACACTTTTAAGGTGGAATGTTTTCTTGACTGTTACTCAATGCATGATTGATGTTTCAACCAATACACCTTAAATATCAATATGACAACTTTGACCTTTTAATGGTTTTGATCAGCTCTCTTCATGACAGACAATCATTATGATCTTAAAATGTGTAAAGCTGCAGATAACATGGGTCTGATCGAGCTCCTTCTTCTCCTCCAGGTTATAAAATCAAACGCTCCCTGAAGACGGAGCAGTTTCAATTACTCACTCACGCTGCACTTTTTTTTTTGTTCCAAGGAGGAGTATCTGGGTGGAAACTGACCCAGCGCCATCTATAGGACTGGAGCTGAACTCACATCAGGATAAAATGTGAAGCAGTGACTGAAAAATATGAATCAGTTTTTTTAAATTTATGAATCGATAGAATGTCTTATGTGAATCAGTTTTTTGTTTTTTTTTGCACACCTGTAACATGCACGCATGCACACACACACTCACACACACACACACACACACACTCACACACTCACACACACACACACACACACACACACACACACACACACACACACACACGCACACACACACACTCACACACACACTACCAAAAGCCTGAGAGAAAAGTTTGTTTTTTTTTAAACTACTTGTAAAAACATACAGCTGCAGCAGATCTCAGGTGAGCAGGCGGTTCGTTCTACAGTGACTGATTTAGATTTAACTCTTGGTACATTCAGGAGACACATGTCTGATCTGAGAGATTTGTCTGGACTATAACCAGTGAGCAGGTCATGGGAGGAGGAGCCACAGCTGGGCCTTGTGACCAGCAGTAACACGTCAGTCAGTCCTGCACTGTGAAGGGTTTCCAGTGCAGGTGTATGTGTTCTTTTTTGTTATGGTATAAATTCTGTTAATACCACAGACTGTAAATAAAGATGGGTGGAGCCTCTGTGACATCACCCACAGCTTTCTGAAGCTCAGAGTGAGCTGCTCCACTGTTGCCATCTTGGCAGTGTCTGACTCTGCCCCTAACTCCCAGCTAATCCATAAATGGACAAAGAAGTGGGGCCTGTGGAGCCAATAATAACACCCAGGTTTCTGAAATGCTCACTGTGCTATAGAAAAGGTGAGAACATGGATACAGTCGTCTGGCTTTATACTTTTAGTTTGTGAGACCACTACAAACTTCCTTCCGTCTCCAGGGAGAAGCATGGATTCTGCATCAGGACCAAGGCACTCACCCTCACTGTGACACACCTCTGACAGCCAGCTGTGTCATGTGTGTGCCAGGACTTTATTACTTTTCTTATTGTATTTATGTGTACAGTCCAGAGGACTGACTGACTGACTGACTGACTGAGATTTATGGCTCCTTTCAGGAGCTCCTTCAGTGGTTTAGAGCAGTCGAAACGGCTGGAATGAGGGTCAGCACCTCCAAGTCTGAGGCCATGGTTCTATGATTGCTCTCTGATTGGTTGGGATGGAGTTTCCTGCCCCAAGTGAAGGAGTTCAAGTATCTTGGGGTGTTGTTCATGAGTGAGTGTTGGATGGAGCGGGAGATTGACAGGCGGATCGATGCAGTGTCAACAGTTGTACCAGACTGTTGTGGCGAAGAGGGAGCTGAGCCGGAAGCAGAGCTCTCGTTTTACCAGGCGATCTTCATTCTGACCCTCACCTGTGGCCGTGAGCTCTGGGTAGAGAACGACATCACAGATACAAGCAGCTGAAATCAATTTCCTCTGCAGGGTGTCAGGGCTCAACCTCAGGCCTCAGGGTAGAACCAGAACATGCTAGAGAGTTGCATGTCTCATCTGGTCCGGGAACGCTCCGGGAGGCGCTGGAAAACATTGCGGGGCCAAGGGATGTCTGGAATACCTGCTGCTACCGCGACCAGACCTCAGATAAGAGAAGAAGCTGAATGGACGGATGAATGGATGGATAGATGGATTAATGACAACATCAGATTTATAACAGTGAGCAGTTAGGGAGCGTTTTGATAGGTGGGAGGTGAATGATGCTTTTACCTGAAGTTCATGTCTGCGGAGAGAGCGCTTGCCTCGCTGTGGTCCGGTCGTTTGTAGTGTTCACGACGTCAAATTGTCTCTGAACCATGAGACCAAGCAGTCATGTAGTTTTTGTGGTGCACAGGAGAGGAAGCAGCTGCACAGAGAGACGTGCACAGAAATCCCGTCATGAATGTGACTGGCCGAAAAGACAGGGGAGGTGTGTGTGTGTGTGTGTGTGTGTATGGATGGATGTGAGCATTTGTCTCTGACTGTGAGGTGACCAGGACATCACAGTGCATGCTGGGAGAGGCTCCAACTCCCCATTAGCTTGAATAGAGCTGGCTCATCATGTAGTATTGTTGCTTAACAAATGATTTCTCCCATGTCAGCCACTTGTCTGTCTTCATTCCGCTGTTGATTACAGCTCATCTGGATCAAGTAGGCTTATTATCCCCGACAGGCTGAAAGCAAGCTGCAATTACGTGACCGCCATCATCAGCGATTGTCAGTGTTGCGTGACCATCTCATACTTAAACGACCGCCATGATACCGATGACAGTGCTGTTGTGGTAAAGGAGGGTTTTAAAGCAGCATAGACAGATTCCGATCTGTTTGGTAAAAGCAAGTCTTTTGTTTGGGTGAAACTTTTTTTTTTTTTTTTGTGCAGGACATAATGTCATTAGCATGTGTTCTACAGCAGATAGTTTTTCTGTGATATCTAAAGATGCTACAGAAAACTGAAAGGTTGTTTTTGCGTTCAGAATCAGTGTAGAAAATACGTGGAGCGCACCTTTGACGTCCCTGAATTCACTGCAGCAGTTTCTGTGGTGTTGTAAGGACTAGTTCTGCATCTTAGAAAAACAAACAGAGCTGGAGTCGCTATGTGGTTAGCCAGAGCTTAGCGTAGCAGAAAAACTGGACGCAGGCGTAAACAGCTAGCCTGACTCTGTTCACAATCTACCAACATCCCTACAGCTCCTAATGAATATGCTGGTCAGGTTGGTTTAACCTGTTTGAACAGAAGTGTACAGATCACTCTGAGCTGAGAGCCTGGTTCATGTCATATGAGAAAGATGGGAAAGATTCCCAAACATTCACCTCGTCGAGACAGTTGAAGGATAACATTTGGCTGTGTTAACACTAAATCACCGTCCCCTGACAGAGTAACAGCACATCCATTATTCAGCACGACAGTCGCACTGATTGATGGTCTTTGGCTGATGTGAGACATTAAAGCAGCTGTAGTTGATATTTTTGTCATGTTAAATGAGTTCGTCACTGCAGCTCCCTCAGCCTCACAGAGCTTTATAATGAGTTTCAGCTCATTGTTCACCTGTCTGGACTTTACTGTTTGTTCTCCGCTGTTTTCAGAGGAACGGCTGTAAAAAGCCACAGTCCATCACCTGCAGACGCATTCAGAGACCGGCTGGTGAACATACCTGTACACCAGTGTCTTATATGACATATATCAAGAGTGATGTTGCTGTATATGTCACCTATACAGTACATGTCCTTGGGATATATGAAGATGTAAGTTTATAACATACACAGTATGAAATACCCACAGTAAAATTTGAATATATTAGTATATTAGTAATATGTATTAAAAATGTCTAAATGATGATTTCTTATATTTGTGTGCCATATTTGTTTATTATATATATATATGTATGTATATATGTATATATATATATATATATATATATATATATATATATATATATTATATATATGCGTATACAGTGGGTACGGAAAGTATTCAGACCCCTTTAAATTTTTCACTCTTTGTTTCATTGCAGCCATTTGCTAAAATCAAAAAAGTTCATTTTATTTCTCATTAATGTACACTCAGCACCCCATCTTGACAGAAAAAAACAGAAATGTAGAAATTTTTGCAAATTTATTAAAAAAGAAAAACTGAAATATCACATGGTCATAGGTATTCAGACCCTTTGCTGTGACACTCATATTTAACTCACATGCTGTCCATTTCTTCTGATCCTCCTTGAGATGGTTCTACTCCTTCATTGGAGTCCAGCTGTGTTTAATTAAACTGATTGGACTTGATTAGGAAAGGCACACACCTGTCTATAAGACCTTACAGCTCACAGTGCATGTCAGAGCAAATGAGAATCATGAGGTCGAAGGAACTGCCCAAGGAGCTCAGAGACAGAATTGTGGCAAGGCACAGATCTGGCCAAGGTTACAAAAGAATTTCTGCAGCACTCAAGGTTCCTAAGAGCACAGTGGCCTCCATAATCCTTAAATGGAAGAAGTTTGGGACGACCAGAACTCTTCCTAGACCTGGCCGTCCAGCCAAACTGAGCAATCGTGGGAGAAGAGCCTTGGTGAGAGAGGTAAAGAAGAACCCAAAGATCACTGTGGCTGAGCTCCAGAGATGCAGTGGGCAGATGGGAGAAAGTTCCACAAAGTCAACTATCACTGCAGCCCTCCACCAGTCAGGGCTTTATGGCAGAGTGGCCCGACGGAAGCCCCTCCTCAGTGCAAGACATATGAAAGCCCGCATAGAGTTTGCCAAAAAACACATGAAGGACTCCCAGACTATGAGAAATAGGATTCTCTGGTCTGATGAGACGAAGATTGAACTTTTTGGCATTAATTCTAAGCAGTATGTGTGGAGAAAACCAGGCACTGCTCATCACCTGCCCAATACAATCCCAACAGTGAAACATGGTGGTGGCAGCATCATGCTATGGGGGTGTTTTTCAGCTGCAGGGACAGGACGACTGGTTGCAATTGAAGGAAAGATGAATGCGGCCAAGTACAGAGATATCCTGGAAGAAAACCTCTTCCAGAGTGCTCAGGACCTCAGACTGGGCCGAAGGTTCACCTTCCAACAAGACAATGACCCTAAGCACACAGCTAAAATACTGTATTTAGGGCGCACTGGATTATAAGGCGCACTGTCAATGAATGGTCTATTTTCGAACTTTTTTCATATATAAAGCGCACCGGACTATAAGGCGCATGAAGCGAAACAAGACAGTCAGATAAGTCAAACTTTATTAAACGCGTTCACAATAACTCCCAACCTTGTTCAGTTGTAACACGTAAAAAAAACACAGTGATACCGCTAAATCAATTGTTAGCGTATTCACAATAACTCCTTATAGGTCCTTATACACACACACTGTAATATTATGGTGAAGCACAGTATGTATTACTCCGCGACGCTCCTGACTACGATAGCCGTAATGCTGCAAGCGGTGCGGCTTTGTAGTTTACCAAAGTCGTACTAAAACATTTTGACAGAGCGCCGTGTACCACACAAAATCGCTTCGAGGTCAGTAAGCACAACCAGAATTAATCCATATATAAGGCGCTCCGGATTATAAGGCGCACTGTCGTTTTTTGAGAAAATTAAAGGCTTTTAAGTGCGCCTTATAGTCCGGAAAATACGGTAACAAAGGAGTGGCTTCGGAACAACTCTGTGACCATTCTTGACTGGCCCAGCCAGAGCCCTGACCTAAACCCAATTGAGCATCTCTGGAGAGACCTGAAAATGGCTGTCCACCAACATTCACCATCCAACCTGACGGAACTGGAGAGGATCTGCAAGGAAGAATGGCAGAGGATCCCCAAATCCAGGTGTGAAAAACTTGTTGCATCATTCCCAAGACGACTCATGGCTGTACTAGCTCAAAAGGGTGCTTCTACTCAATACTGAGCAAAGGGTCTGAATACCTATGACCATGTGATATTTAAGTTTTTCTTTTTTAATAAATTTGCAAAAATTTCTACATTTCTGTTTTTTTCTGTCAAGATGGGGTGCTGAGTGTACATTAATGAGAAATAAAATGAACTTTTTTGATTTTAGCAAATGGCTGCAATGAAACAAAGAATACACCCACTGTGTGTGTGTGTATGTATGTGTATGTATATATATATATATATATATATATATATATATATATATATATATATATATATATATATGGTGCGTTATCCTGCTGGAAGCAGCATCAGAAGATGGTACACTGTGGTCATAAAGGGATGGACATGGTCAGCAACAATACTCAGGTAGGCTGTGATGTTTAAACGATGCTCAGTTGGTACTAAAGGGCCCAAAGTGTGCCAAGAAAATCTCCCGCACACCATTACACCACCACCACCAGCCTGAACTGTTTTCAGACCAGTCTCTGTAAACCCTAGAGATGGTTGTGCAGGAAAATCCCAGTAGATCAGCAGTTTCTGAAATACTCAGACCAGCCCGTCTGGCACCAACAACCATGCCACGTTCACAGTCACTTAAATCATCTTTCTTCTCCGTTCTGATGCTCGGTTTGAACTTCAGCAGGTCGTCCAGACCATGTCTACATGCCTAAATGCATTGAGTTGCTGCCATGTGATTGGCTGATGAGATATCTGTGTTAACAAGCAGTTGAACAGGTGTACCTACTAAAGTGGCTGGTGAGTGTATATAATATCAACATATATTGTCTGGCTTTGGAATGGATGTGTATAACATATATACAATATACAATCTACAATATAAGCATAAAAAGACATATCTGTATGGGCTAGACATACTGTACAAGTCAATATATGAAACTGTTCCAATTTCTGATAAGTTTCATTTATAATTTTGACAAATGTTTTTTTACTTCACATGTATGGAAATTAAATGTACATGTACAGTATTTGCATTTAGCAGCTACAGAGCCAGATATTTGGTGGAGACCACACACAGAGCTAAAGACTTTGATCAGGTGGCCAGAGACATGACGGCAGGTCAGTGATAAAGCTGCTTGGTGAATGCTGGGAGTTTAAATCAGCAACTGTCCATATGAACTTAAAGGGGACGATGTGCCAGTGTTGTTTACATCATTTGTTCCTGCAGCTGAAAAGTGGCCAAACAAAAAAATCAGCTGTTGCAGGTTTAAGTGTCTGACTTCTCTGAGAAAAGTCAGTTTCCCTGTTGCTGTTCAAACTTGGAGGTTGCATGAACTCTGTGGACGTCAGAAAGTTGTGATTACAATAACTCTGAGCTGACATGAACGTGGCAGGAGGCGTATTTGCTTTGGGACACACGTAGCATGTTGTAGCAAATGATCCAAATGTGCTAGAGCGGTTGAAAATATAATCAAACTCGTGAACATAATCAGATTCAGTGCAGCTCCCTGATCAGGCGGCTGTGGAGGAAGCAGGCTGGAGGAGTAAATAGACAGAAGAAGTCAGGCATGTGCAGTGCTCAGGAGCTTATC
This sequence comes from Trachinotus anak, assembly GCF_046630095.1. NCBI lineage: Eukaryota > Metazoa > Chordata > Actinopteri > Carangiformes > Carangidae > Trachinotus > Trachinotus anak. The sequence continues at coordinate 2,756,986 of NW_027273867.1, forward strand.
ACAAAACAACCTGTTATCATAACAACATACACATCAGGCCAGAAGGAGAGAAGCACTGGTAGCACTGTCAGATGTGCAGCACTGTGGTGTCAGTGGAAGAGGCCAGTGATAACAGCAAATGGTCCTTGAGTTGCTCTATAATGGGGAATGTGAGTACTGGGAGAACAGGTGTTATGGTGAGAGTCAATTTAGATTTAAAGGCTGACTGACTGATGTGTCAAACACACTGATGATAAGTATCTGCACAGAGTTGGTGAGATCACAACACACAGGAAATCAGGTTTTTTTTTTGAAGGTGAAAATTCCTAGACTACAACTGACTTAATTATAATAAGTGTAGTAAAGGTAGTTTAGTTAAAGGTGCATATTTTATATATATTTAGAATTAGTTATTCTTGCTTCTAGAAACCACGAGAAACTACCAACACTAACAGCTGAGTCTGTGTAACATGACATCAGTCGACTCCCACAGGGACGATGTGTTCCTGTAGTCCAACCCTGAAGTCATCACCTGGCTCCCTCCACTAACAGCCAATAGGATTTCTCCGTTGTGTTTTGGATGAGTAGAGAAAATCAGCAACAGTTTCTGATGCTGACAGGTTTTGTTCAGCAGGATAATCTTCACTAATGACTCCACTTTATGATGTTTGAAGCCTAAATACAACCAGCAGCAGTAAAAAGCTCATGTTAGGCTATAAACCAACAACCCCACGGTCACATGACTTCACCGTCACCACCACTAACCTTCAGCCTGTAGTTTGATTCAGCTCTGAGCTCTTCTACAAAAGCCTTTCCTCTGACAGAGTTAGTGACAGTTTGTAGAAACACAGCGAGGCTGTAAAGGTGGACTGGTGAGGAGATCGGTTTCCATGTTGGACTGATGACGTTTAACATCCCCAACAACCTCTGTCGTCTCATTTAGACACTTGTTAGCAACCGACCTTTTTTAACAGACGGAGAAGCTTCAAGAAATCAGGACTGAGGGATTTACAGAAAGATTTGATGTCAGAGAATCAAACCTGAAAATGTCTGAGCTGCTGTTAAACACAGACCTGTGTTCAGTCATCAACCAGAAACACATTCAAACTAATTTCTGGGGTCAGGACTCACTCCTGCAGAACTCTAGCATCAGGATGTAGTGAACCACATATACAACAGTCAAACTGATGTTTAAAGCAGTAAACTATGTTGTTATTATTATTGCATGAAACCAAACTCTGTACCAGGTCATAATATCACAGCTCAGATTCAGACATCAATATCTCTTCTTTCTGTTACTGTCAGTAAACATGTAACATGTGGTTCTTGTTGGGAGAGTCGCTGGAGTGTTTTTCTGAAATCTTTATTTCCATGTGAAATATTTATTTTAATGATAGGTTTCTTCTTCTTCTTCTTCTTCTTCTTCTTCTTCTTCTTCTTCTTCTTCTTCTTCTTCTTCTTCTTCTTCTTATTATTATTATTATTATTATTATTATTATTATTATTATTATTATTATTATTATTGTTATCATTGTTTAACATGGATCCTCAGGAATCTCCCAGATAATATCATGTTCCTGTAGGTTTTAATCACTAACATCGTTAGTGAGAAATCAGGTTTGTTTGTTCTGTCTGACTGACAGACCACTCACACTTCCAACAATACCCATCATGCTCAGTCATTGTTGCTGTGGCAAGGAGGCCAGTCAGAGCTCAGCGCCACAGAATCCAGAGGTGAATTATTTAATGTTGTTGTCAGTTTATCTATGTCATCATCTCAGGGGTGCAGGAACCAGGAGTTTTAACTCTGCCTGTTTTGAGTCGAAGTTCAAACAGAATGTTGTGTCCACAGCCTTGTGCCTTTGTGAGTTTTTATCAAAGAACCAGATGTGGTCTGAAGAGTTGTTGATGAGCTCCAGCTCCCAGATACCTCACACTGTGTATGGAGGAAATGAAAGGCACCTGTACCTGCAGACCAGGTGTGTCTGGACTTCATTTTCATGACCTTGCTTTAGTGACGTGAGCAGTCAGAGAATAGTTCCTGGTCCTGGTTCTGGTTCTGGTTCTGGTTCTGGTCCTGGTCCTGGTCCTGGTCCTGGTTCTGGTTCTGAGCAGCAGCCTCTTCATGTGTCTGCTTGTGTTTGTCTGGACTGATGAAGAGCTGAGCAGTGAGACTGTCGGCTGATCCACGATAATCTGAGCAGTCTTCATAATGGACACTATATTAACTTTAACTTCTACTGACAGACAGTGGTTTGCTTCTCATGTAAGAACCTGATGCACCGCTCTATGACATAAGAATAAATAAATAGATAAATACATAAAATAAATACACAATAAATACACAAATAAATGCAAAATAAATATGAATTTTTGTATTTTTACGTATTTATTATCTGTATTTCTAAAACAGGACTAAATGTAGAAATGAATCAATAAATGTAGAAATACAGAAATCAATACATAAGTAAATGTTAAAATGCATAAATAAATAAATGTAGAAATAGATAAATGCAGAAATACATAAATAAATAAATGCGTAAATGTAGAAATAATTAAGTGAATGCAGAAATACATAAATTAATCTTGAAATGCAGAAATACAAATAAATACATAAGAAAATTTTATATGTACAAAGAAATAAATGTATAGATCAATATACATTTACAGCTAATACAGAAATACAGAAATAAATAAGTATAGAAATTCAGATGGATTTATTTTGCATTTATTTATGTATTTAATTATTTATTTCTGCATTTATTTATTTTATTTTCACACCACTCTCTCTCTCTCTCTCTCTCTCTCTCTCTCTGAGTTTTCAGACTAACATGTGGCTGTGTCTCGTCCTCTGACAGGATGTGTCATGAAATTCAGAGAGTGCAACCCTGGACAAACGATATCCACCATCCCATAATAATCCGGTTTTCAGGTTGAAATTGTGTGGTAGCATTAATGAGGTCAGGAGAAGGTGTCAGTGCTTCAGTACGTAGTCTGGTCCGCTGTTTTACCCTGAAACCAGGAGCAGATTCTGGCAGCAAATCCTGGGACCTGAGTTTGTGTCATCCAACTCTCCCCACGTTTTAATATGGAGTGCGAATAGAGGCGGCCCGGTGTATGATCTGTGCTAAACAAAAACCAGCCAATAACCTTGGCCGAGCCAGAGCGTAGCCCAGGCTCTAATTACAGTCTCTTCTCTTTTAAGTGGCTCTTCACCACAGCACGACGAGTCCTTGATCAACAGGGAGCTGAACTCGCAGCGCTGCTGGGAGCTGCCACATGTCCCACACATACTCCTCACTTTCCTCTCCTCTCATTTTCTCACTTATCTCTCCTCTCTATCAATTCCCTCACACACACACACACACACACACACACACACACACACACACACACACACACACACACACATTTTTCTTGTTTCTGTGTTCCCCTCTCATTCCTAAATTGAGATGGTGTCAGTGCTCATCGCAGAGCAGAAAAACCAAATTCTCTTTACCTCTGATCTATTTTTACAGTTCGTAGAAAGCCTCCTATCTGAGCAGCCGGTGTGGCTCTCAGTAATTCAGCATGGAAATGCTTCATCTTTGATGTGAATGGAGCCTGTTGGAACCTCTCTGGTCCAGGCTGAACCAGGTAAATTCTGAGGGGACAAAAATAACATCTAGCAGCAGTGACGAAGAACAAAACAGCTCTTGTGTGAGAACTGATTGGATTTTTTTTTTTTTTACAAGTTTAATTGTACGTGATGGGACCGTTTCCGTCAAGGCAGATTAGACCTAATCCAGACTTAATCCCAGCCCTGTCTCCCTCAGAAGCAGACAGGGCGGCGGTGCTTTCTCCCTCCTCTCTGGCTGTAAGCCTCAGATGCTTGCAGGTGTTTCAGGAGATAAACTTTGACCTTGGCCTTAACCTCTGTCCTTCTCCCACGCCAGCAGTAAGCTCCCTCCTCCATCAGCTTCGGGGTGTGAGGCGCAGGATCAGGTTTCATCACATCGGCCTGTTTCTCATCACGGTGCTGGTCAGCTTTAAGATTTGCTGTGGTGCCACGGGAAGAGTGCATGCTCACAATGGCTACGGCATTCCTGGCGGTGGTAACGGTCGCTCTCTGTGACTTGCTGTCTAACAGTAGCTGCAGAGAGCTGCTTTATTGCAGACTCTGTTGGTTCGTTTATTGCGTGGTGCCCCCCGAGCTCGCATAACAACAGACAACTCAGTTTGTGCTTCAGTAAGGAATCCAGGAAGAAGCTGAGATTTTCTACACTTGTCCTCATTCCTGTTGTTTTATCATTTATGCTAATGAAGCGTTAAAGTTGTAGCGTAGCTGTTTTAACCAAACAAATGATGTGATTGTTGTGGTTTGATCCGTGCAGTCTTCCCAGTCAGACCACTGACACCTTTTCTCTTCAGCGGCCAACCGTGGGTCTCGTTTCCGTTTCCTCACGTCCTTCTAGGCTCTGCCAAGAAGAAGAGTTTTTGTGAATGCATCGTTTTGACTCAGTATATTTCTAGTTGTACATCTCTATCCAGGATGGTGGTGAGCATGTTGAGCCAGGCTGTCTGTCAGTGGTCCTTCACATACAGGATGCTGCCAGCAACGTGCAGCCAGGACTGGAGCTCTCAAACAGTCCAGAAGAGTTGCCCCCCCCAGTACACAAGTTAATAATTAACTTATTAACTTGTGTTCAGAACGTTAGAGTAGAGCATCATAGTCCTTGTACCTGCTTCATTTACATGTAAGTTTAATGAGTTACTTCATTACTTGGCTTAAAAATATAATTAATTATAATCAACCACTGAAAAAGTCTTTATTATTAAATATGTGATTTTTGAGAATATACAAATTTCTCGCTGTCTTTCTGCTGCTGGTTGTGCTGCTGTTACTTTCTCCTGTGAAGCTTTTCATATTGTTCCTTATGTTGTCAAAAGAGCCAGTTTTGAAGTAACAGCAGAGTGATGACGGACAGTCCCTGCTCATGTATGTGTGCTGGAGTTTTTACCAGCTGAGACAGTGGGGCTGCTGTGTGTGTGTGTGTGTGTGTGTGTGTGTGTGTGTGTGTGTGTGTGTGTGTGTGTGTGTGTGTGTGTGTGTGTGTGTGTGTGTGTGTGTGTGTGTGTGTGTGTGTGTGTGTGTGTGCGTGCACGTCATCATGGCAGAATATGGAGACACAGAGGTGGTTCATATGTCTGTCTGTTTGTGGACAGACACACTGTTCACAAACCTTTCCCTCTGTCCCCACCATCTTTTTAAAATTTTTTAAAAGACAGAAAACCCACTTGGTTCATTTTCACGCCCACATTTATCAAACAAAAAACTCATTTGTAAGATACTAGTTATCAATATTTACTCTGAGCTACATTAACAACCTGAAAGTGTCTGCTCTGTAGAGTCAGATCATGTGACGAGAGGAGAGTCCACCGACAAGACAGCGAGGTAACACAGATACTGAGCCATGTTCATCTCATCAGTAACACTGGTGGGAAAAGTTCCCACAAATGGGTGTTGTCTGACCCTTGACCCCTGAGTACTTTGTAATAATGTAGTAATAATAATAATAATAAACTTTATTTATAAAGCACTTTTCATATGTCGCTCAAAGCACTTTATAATAAAAATGGAATAGTACAATAAAATTAGACAATACAAAGACAGTAGATGATAACATTTGTAAGTGAAAACAAAAACAGGAATCAGTAAGAATTGTAAAATATGAGAGAATGAATGAGAAGCCAAGTTAAATCAGTTTTCAACTGTGGTTTAAAAACCTTCACAGAGCCTCTGTCTCTTTCAGCTCTTGGCAGGGTTTTCCATAATTTTGGAGCATAGTTAAAAAAGCTGCAGTGCCTGTTTTCTTGTGTGTAAAATTGTGTGTATTTAAAAGTCTGGCAGTGAAAGAGATAAGAGCTCGCGAAGGGTTATAAAACCACAGAGAATCTGCAATGTGAGCTGGTCTCAAACCATTAGGAGCTTTAAAAACAAGTAAAAGGACCTTATATCTGTTCCAAAAGATACAGGGAGCCGGCGGAGTGAAGCTCAAACCGGGTCATACGCGCTCCCTTGTTTTAGTTCGAGTCCAGCAGCACAGCTCTGGATAAACTCAGGTCTGTCATGTGACCAGTAAAAAGAGCGGTGCAAGAATCCATTTGGAATAAAAGCATGAATAAGATGGGACAGCTGGCAATGTTTCTTAAGTGATAAAAACTTTATCGGTCACTTTCTCTCTGTGTGAATTCAAATTTAATCTAGTCTAAAATAATGCCCAGACACCTTCCTTCAGATCTGAGCTCCAGCAATGACTAGTACACCAGTAATGTAATAATGCAGTAAAACCACTGAGTACTCTGTAATAATGCAGTAAAACCACTGAGTACTCTGTAATAATGTGGTAAAAATCACTGAGTACTCTGTAATAATGCGGTAAAACCGCTGAGTACTCTGTAATAATGTAGTAATGACCGCTGAGTACTCTGTAATAATGTAGTAAAACCACTGAGTACTCTGTAATAATGTAGTAAAACCACTGAGTACTCTGTAATAATGTAGTAATACCACTGAGTACTTTGTAATAATACAGTAAAACTGCTGAGTACTCTGTAATAATGTAGAAGATGAAGATGTTGAAGAAGGTGAGAAAAGCCAAAACCAGGAGGAAAGTGCAGACGGAGAATGTGATGATGAGGAGCTTTCTGCAGAGGGACTGTGGGAGTTTGAGCCAGACTCCACCAGGGGAGATGGTGCTGAGGGCCACAGAGCAGGACAAGGAGGTGCAGGAAACTGCAGCAGCTGTTGACTGACAATGACATCGGATACGTTATCCACTCGTCAGTGCAGTGACAGAGTCATGCCACTCTCAGCACTCTGCTCTTTACAAAAACAACAGTTTGCAGTAATAAATTCTGACCTCTTCCACTCTGTTTTTATGGTGGCTGCTGTCAGCGAAACTGGAGATGTTTCACATTAAAAGCCTAAAACCTTAAAGGGAGAAATAATACCCTTTGAGCCTGTAGAAGGCTTTTAATATGAAACATATGCAGGAAGTGTTTGAGTTTCATTGATTGAGTCAAATATTCAAGAGGACTGATGGAAATGTACAATATGCAGAGGTGATCAGGACAACAGGTAAACATGAAGGACAGCACTGTCTGATGATTAGCAGCCAATCAGAAAACATCATCTAACCTGAGTCTTGATATAAAGATGAGATTAGAAATGAAACCCTGTCTGTGTGAAACGAGGGCCTGGTTCTTTATACTGTACTTCCTGTAGCTGCTGCACACACCTGATCCCAGATCCACTGATAATGTCTCAACTCATCTTTTACGAGGATGCAGTGACCGTCCTGTGCTGGGGTGTCGGTCTGTTTGCTCAGTAACTGGCCTGGACTTGTGTGTCCATTGTTAATGAGCCGTTTGTGTGGTTTTCTGCTTATTTACCTTTTTGCCTTGTTCCATAAGTGTTAGACCAACATAATTCACAATAACTGAATAAGTCTCTCTCTCTCACACACACACACACACACACACACACACACACACACACACACACACACACACACACACACACACACCTTTCACTCTGTCTTTGTAGAGCCTAGGAACAGTTTGAGCATCCACTCCTTTGAATCCCAACCCACTCCCTCTGAGTGCCACGAGTACAAACACCGTCTAAACCTTTCACGCCCTCTGAAGCAGGCCTCCTCTCCTCTGAGAGCCACAGTGAGCCCTGTCTTCCTGCTGCTGAAAAACGGTTGTACTCACCCAGGGAGGATCAAGGCTGCAGCCAGTGTCTCACACACACACACACACACACACACACACACACACACACACACACACACACACACACAGAGCTTACTGCTCTTACTGCTTCTGTGTAGGAGGAGAGCCGGCTCTGCTGTGGCCCAGTCTGCTCGGGCTCAGGGACCTGTGGAGACTGTGATGTGTCCTCAGACCTACCTCAGGCAGCACTCAGCAGCCGACAGAGCTGCTTGAAAGGAGCAGTTCTCTCAAAATGAAAACACACTGACTGCATCACTGTCCTCGAGAAGTGGCTGCACTCAGAGAAAGTGTCAAACAGGGCCATGATGAAAAAAATGCATATGATGCTCATCAGTATTAGCTCTGAGCAGTCAGGGTTTCTGTCCTCACCACCAGTGGCTAACAGGACCAACATGCAGGGGTGGAAAGCTGTACTCAAGTACAATGAAATGTTATTATTATGACTAATTGTAGAGAGTTGTTGATTCCACTGTGTGGTCACTCTGTGGAGGATGTAGTGTGTGGAGCTGTTGAGCTGTGCGACATCACACACACAGGTGTTTCTGTTATTCAGCGTACCTGCGGACACAGCAGGAGTCCACAGACTTTATGTTTCAACATGAAGCTTCATAAATCAAACAGCTGCTGCTGCTTATAGAAATAACAGCAGAATAAAGGAGCTGTATAAATAACAGAAACTCCACAGCAGCTTCACCTGACAAAACGCTGTGTGGATACCATACCGAGTTCCACACACCTGACTCAACGTCATTCTACTATTTAAGTAGTAATAAAAAATTTCAGATCTTTAAACATACTCCAAAAAGTACCAATGCACAAAAACACGACTTTGTTGCAGTAATGAGAGTAAATGTGTTTGTTAGGTCGCTCCTACCTTCAGCACAACTACTGGGAGCTCAGGTGTCATATCATTTTTTTTCCATCTTACTGCTTATTGGGGAAGTGGAAAAAAACATGTTGACAGTTTATAGTTATATCTTTGCTAAATGATCAGTTTGGTTCTGGACACTGTACAACATTCTATGATCAGATTCATATTGATTAAAGATTAGTTTCTCTCTCACTTAGTTTCTCTCTCCCACAGCTCAGTCTCAGTCTGGACCCACAATAGTTAGTTTTTATTTTCTCCAGCTCCAGAACGTCACAGACTTCTATCAGAGGCAGCTCTTTATGTCTGACTCCCTCTGTTTGATGTGTAGAACTGGTCACAGCTGGATTTTAGTACGAACCCTTGTTAAGATGACTCCTCTCTCTCTCTTTCTCTCTGCTCAGTGTGTCTTATGTCTTATGTTCTTCTCTATATTATATTATTTTGGTTGTATTTTTTAAGAATATATATTTATATTGTTGTATTTTATGTCTCAGGTATAAGTGATGCTGCCACTAAACAGCAGTTCACAGGTTTATTTGTCACATTTGTACAGAGTAAGTAGAGCAGTGAAAATAGCAGCAGGGCAGACTTTTTCTTTTTGATATCATGAAAAATATCGCATTTGGTGGGAAATATTGTGATGTTCGATATTACTGAATATCAGCCCAAGCATAGCTGGTATATTCAGTAAACAGGACATGTTATTATATTATAAAATCCTCTGCTCTGATTCATATTTAGTTGAACATGTTTTCACATAAAAACTGGTCTGAAGCTCATCTACTGTGACTTCCTGATGAGAAACCTGGATCAGGCCTTGGCCCCGCCCACCACCTGCCTGCTCCAGGTGTCCAGGTGAAAGAGCAGAGAGGATGAAGATGGTTAGAGGAGGAAACATCAGAGACTCAGCCTCATGTTGGAGCCTCAGTCAGACCCAGACTCAGATGAGGAGTCTGTTGAGACCAGAATCAGAGACTAGCAGATGGATCAGAACAGTTAGCATAGTTAGCATCTTTTATTTGTTTATGTTGTTTGTTAGCTTGTAACTGGCAGTGGCTGACACAGTGTTAGTAGTTGTGCTCATGCTAACTCTGGCTCTCTGTACTGACAAAGTTTCAGGTGTATTTAGCCCCGCCCCCCTGTCCCCACAAGTTGACAGGATTGGTTCCTTAGGTTCTATGACGTATGAATCCCTGACTGTCTGAATCTGTTTTTATGAGACTGTCATTGGTTCACTGCAGTTCAAGGTGGAAACACTCAGTCATGGTAATGACTGATTATTTCACTCATCATCTGTCTTTATTACATGAAAACATCGTGAGGACGTTAACCAGGTGAACTGGGCCATAGAGCTGCATTTTCAGAGAGGTAACGAGGAACACTGGAGAGAGCCTGCTTTTTTTTCTGTTTTCAAACATAAGGTTCGGGCCCCTACCCAACCCCAACAATTTTAATAAATTCCCTAAATATTACAGACAGTAAACTTCCCCTACATGTGATTGTCTATCTGTCCTCACACTTAACGCAGCCACAGTCAGTGGGTCTGTCTCCTCCTCTGTCACTGCAGCTCTGACAGGATCTCCTGCAGGTCGGCCTGCAGCAGAAGGAGGCAGCAGCTCTGATCACTGTGCTCCTGGTGTTTATCATTAAGGGTAATTAATTGGCATCAGAATAGGGTCTATCCTGCTCTCCCTAAAACACAGCATCTTTCTCTTCCTGCATCTTTTTCTCAGCATTTCCCATCATCCTCTCCTCCCTCTTGCTGTCGCTCTGCTGTCAGATGTGTGTTCATGGCAGCAGCCTCAGTGTGAGATCACATTAAACCAGCCCTCACCAAACCAGCGCCTGCACTCCACTGCCTGTCTTCTGTGCAGTGGGACAAGCGTTCAGTGTCATTACTCTATTTACATTATCTCCTATCTCTGCCGCTCTCCATCTCTCCAGTACCCGACCCCTCACCCCCCACGTCTCTCTCTTTCACGTGTTCTAATTTGCATAACATTGTTGCAGAAGATGTCTTTCATCTTTTCAGTATCAGATTGGAAGGAGGGAAAATTACATTACCTTTCCTGTCAAATACAAAGCGCTCCATCTCAGAGTTCAGCAGATCAGCAGCACCGGGCCTCAAACAGCAGAGCCAGAGGATTTAGAAACCATTCAGCAGAGGGGGAGTGAACTGTAGAGAAGTCAAGGGTCAAGATAACCTATTTAGTCACATTTATAAGCTGTAATGCAAATTTGTATGAGTGGGAGCACAGATTGTGGCCTGTCTTATTAAAAAATGCTGGTGTGTGTGGCTCAGTCTGGTGTGGGTGGACAGTGAGAGCTGAATCTGTGTGAGCACATTATTGTCTGGCTAATGTGCAGAGTCTTACTGGCTTCACGTTGAGGCCGTTTCCCTCAGTTGCCTCATGTCTGGTCACGTCCTGGAGCTGCTGCTTCCCTCTGAACTCAGACGTCCCCGGTGATTTTGGCAGAATGAGAATTGGCATTTTGGATTTTTCCTCAGATTCCAGAGATTTATCTTCAGTGTGAAGAGCGAACGCTGTTTCAACAGGGCTCCAGATAAAAGCTGCGTTGATCAGGAACAAGTGGTGTTGCCTGTCTCTGAATATTTAAAGCTGCCGCCTAGGACTCTGTATGCACAGCATCTTTCCATGTGGCTGTTTATTGAGAGAGAGGAGTCAACACAGAGCTTACAAGTCAGTCAGTTTTCCTTTGTTATATTCATGTATTATAAAACCATCAGTTCTCGGAGAAAAGCTGGTATTCAAATAACTGAGAAATGTCGGAGCACAGCATGTACAAACACCAGCTGGTCAGGAAGTCACACTGAGGCACGTGGTGTATACAGTATGATGCCAGTTTTTACCCCCCAGTGACATCATCACAACAACACGTCATGTCATACCCACTCTGCTGAAAACACTTTTTAACAGATACAGTTGTCATTTACTGTTTTACTCTCAATGAACTTCTCATGCAGATGTTTCATACTTCAAACCTACAGTCGCTCTGTCAGTGGTTCATGAGAGGACTTTTACAAAGACTTACAAGAAAAGCTACAGGTGATTGTTGATCCTGCATGCGCCTTGTTGTTGAAGACGTGCTGAACGTGTCCAAAGACACTGAAGCCCTTGCAGCTAGCCTGCAGGTTTAACAAGCAGACTTGGATGACCTGAATGCTCCCTAAGCATGCAGCACTCAGTGAATCCAAGTTTTCAAGTCAAGGAGAAACAACCTGCTGACGATGGATTGCAGGCTTTTCTGAAAATGTTTACATGAAACGAAAGGAACTGTCACCACAACTCAGAGAGGAAGAAGGGAAGTATTGCTCCCCGATTCAGTAAAATCTGCCCTAGTTTTCACAACCAATCTCCAGCCTGTTTAACCCTAACCCTAACCGCAATTTTCCCTTTGTTCTTGTCATAATTACTACGACCACCTAATTATGGGTCATAATAACCTGCTGACAGACGACCTGTGGGCTCGTTTGTTACTGGATAGTCTCTGTTATCACTCTTTTTGAATGTCTGCAGTTACTAAATGTCATAGATCCCTGGTGAATATATTTTCACAGGTGGTGTTGCTGGTAGCTGAAGCTGTTCATCCACATGATCTTAATGACAGTGAGGATATGATGGACAGTGACTGCTTTGGTCCAGATAGAAGCCTCCACTGAAGAAGAGTTCAAGGTCTCCAGACGCTTCTTAGATTAGGGCCAAAAGAACATTTCTCAACTTTCCATCCAAACATATGCAACATATGCATATGCTGTTTACCAAAAAAGTCTGACCATCAAATGCGATATCTGTCGACTTAAAATCGTACATTTTCAACCAGGAACACAGCTCAGTGAGGACACAGCATCTCTCTGTTCGGTACCTCAGGATAATGCTGTGCATTCATGTAGAAAAAACTAAACGGGTGGAGGAGTTTCAATCTTTGTTGACAGCAATTTTGAGTGTATTGAGAGGAAAGAACTCAGCGTTAGTTTAGATGTGATTGAAGATGAATCACTTTTCTACAGAAGTGGAATGAATTCACATGGGAGAAAAATGTTGGCCCTGTTTTTATGGAGGAAATTCTGCTCCACAGCATCTCTCCCTCCTCCCCTCTGTTTTCCTCCGTTTTCCTCTCCCCTTCTGTTTGTTGAGTGTCCTGCTTCTCTCTCTCTCTCTCTCTCTCTGTGTGTGTGTGTGTGTGTGTGTGGCTGTGTCCCAGTTCAGGGACCACATCCTTCAGAGGGCACGGTTTACGAAGGTGTGCTCCTTCATAGCCGCTGAACTAAGATGAGGCGTTTGGTCTTCACTTTGCCTCACCAGATGCGCCCGGCCCTACCTTGCTTCACAAAGCGAGGCTCCTGTTGCCTAGCAACCTTGATAATACGTAACTGTTTTACAAAAACTTGAGGTGTAAAGGCCCTTGGTTTTAACAGGTTAGCTCTGTGGGGCGGCACAGTGGTGCAGTGGTTAGCCCTGTCACCTCACAGCAAGAAGGTTCTGGGTTGGAACCTAGCGTCAGTGTGAGCGGTTGTTTGTCTCTATATGTCAGCCCTGTGATAGACTGGCGTCCTGTTCGGGGTGTAAATGTCAAACACCTGTATGGATAATTGACCACTAGCTGTGGAACTGAGCTGAAGCCTAGTTTTTCCATTTAAAGGTGAAATGTCTGTCAGTGTTGTTTGCTTTCATTACTGGTGCGCCATGAACCTTGGGATGACAAGACCGCATTTCTTGGCTGCACCTTTGAAATGTAACAGCCTAGTCGCGCCGCCATGACGCAACCAATCTTCAAATGCAGCATCTGAAGGTGTCCAGATGTATCCGGTTCCCGCACAGTCTGACACTCATCAACTACACCTGAAGAGCCTTCACCTCTCTCCAGGTGGTTCAGTATCTCCACTAGGGTTGTCACAAGAACCGATACTTCCGGTACCAATTTGATACCAACACGCAAAAAATACATCGAGACCTGCTTTTTCTGGAACTGTCAGAACCGAATATTCAACTTTTCCCTCTGCGAGCCGTGTCGATTCTTGGCGGAAGTGACGGGGGCAGTGTCCGCGTGTGAGCAGCACAGAGCAGTCAGCGGCGCTGAGCTAACAATAACAATGGCTTCAGCAGGTGGGAGTGGAAGCACAACACGTCGGCTCGGTGACAAAACAGGTACGAAGAGTCGCGAGTGGAAATATTTTGCATTGGAGGCGGAAGAATACGGAGCAATTCTAGACACAAACAAGCCGACATGCAAACAGCGCCTGGTGTTAGAGGTTTTAGTTATGTGTTTAGTTATTTATCTGCATATTTATAAGAAGAAGAATATTGTTTGTTTTAAATACTTGAAGGCTCCATGCCACTGCTGTTCTTTTTTGAATGTAAATAGTTGAATATTGTTGTTATTTATTACCATAAAGCACAGTATTGCTTGTTTTTATAGTGGTATTAAATACTTGACAGTTTAAAGCACTTTTCAATAAATTAGTGAATTTAAAACATGGGTTCTGTTTTTTTTTTTTTTGTTGTTGTTTTTTTTAAAGATATTTTTTGGGGCATTTTTTGCCTTTATTGACAGGACAGTAGAGAGTGACAGGAAAGGGGCAGAGAGAGAGGGGGAATGACACGCAGGAAAGAGTCGGGCCGGTCGGGAGTCGAACCGGCACTTGCCTGCTGAGAGCATCCGCTCATGTGGTACGCGCTCTAACCACTCCGCCATTGGGCCCTGTTTTTTTTTTTTTTTTTAAATTGTGATATCGAATTAGTATCGAGAATCGTGGAAAATCACAGGTATTGGTATCGACTACTGAAATTCTGGTATCATGACAACCCTAATCTCTATGCGGTAACGCAATGACCAGCGGTTTAGTTCACTTCCTGGTGATCTGTGTTGTTTTCCCTGGTGAATCCTTCGTCTACCTCACATCATCACCTCCTGGTTTTCCTGCCGCGCTCAGCCTTCGTCTGTCTCCTGTGCTGACTCACCTTAACACCTCTTCCTGTAACACCACTGTGTTCCCGCCTGCCACACTCCACCATCTTGGATCAACTTCATTAGTACATCTTGCAATGAACTTCTGTTTGAACTTTACCTCTTTCTGTGAGCTCTATATTTGGGTCCAAAAGTTTCAAACGTTTAGCTGAGCAGTTTTTCTGTGAAGGAGGCAAACGTTTTGTTGCATCACACTTGTACTTGTCATAGAATTACCAAGTGCTAGTACTGTTAATGAAGCTCTGTCTTCTACTGTGGAGTTGGTGTCAGGGAAACACACACGTTTTTTAACACTGACCTTCTCAAACGTGAATCCAATTTATCAACTGAGCTCCTGAATATTCTTTGCATCTCACCCTCTCATCTATAATACAAGCTGGATAACCAGCACAACTCTGATCGACAGTATATTCACAATTTATTATGATATTATCAATCATATTATCAACTCTGGATTATTTTTAACTGATATTTATGATCATTTTCCAAAGTTTCATTTTTTAAATCAAAAGTAGTTCACTGAGAAACCTGAGTTGAGTTCACTAAGTGTAATGAGGACTCATTTAAAAGCTCGATGGAGAAGGTTTCATGGGAGGAGAAATTCAGACATCATGATGCTGAATATATTTGCATCTGTATTTGACAAAGGCTTTCATTTGTTCAAATCAAAATGGACAGAAATTGGAAGCTTAGAAACTCTGGATATGATAGTGTCTGACCATTAATGTCTTTGAAAGTGAGGAGGAGGAATTTAAATCCTTGTCTGGATTTTATAGAAGAGATGTGATCTCTGCTCCTGGTTCCTTTCAGGACTGAAGCTGCAGCATTTTGGATCAGCTGGAGGCTTTTCATTGAGTTACAGGGACATCCTGATAATAAAGAATTACACTAGTCCAGTCTAGAGGAAACAAAAGTTGCAAACACAGGATGTGATTTATATGTGAGGTAAAGGACATGTCCTGGTCAAAAATGACACCAAGGTTTCTGACTGTAGCACTGGAGGCCAAGGTGATGTCATCCAGAGTCAGTATATTATCAGATAATGTATTTCTTACAATAACTTCAGTTTGTCTGAGTATAGAAGTAAAAAATTACAGATTATCCAGGTCTTTATGACTTTATCACACACCTGTAGTTTGACCACCTGGTTGGGCTCACCTAGCTTCACAGATAAGTACAGCTGGGTGTCATCTGCGTAACAATGGACATTTATCTGGTGTTTCCAGATAATGTTGCCTAAAGGAAGCATATACAGGGTGCCGTTCTGAGCACAGAACCTTGTGGAACTCCATGACTAGCTTTTGTGTTCATAGACGGCTCATGACATGAGCGTTTCCCCATTTCATAATGGATTTTATAAAAAAAACAAAAATAAGAATAATTTCTTAAAATCACTACAACCTGCAAAAACACAGTCACTGATATAAAAACCATGTGGAACCTCATTAATGGATCATTGAACAAGAAAACAGCCTCCTTAGTTCCTTCTCCTCCTCCATCCTCCTCATTTAACAAATTATTTCAGTTACTTTTTTGTAATTGTATGTATAATTTAATACTGGACCTTTCATGCCTAAAAATATAGAAAGTACAGATAAATCCCTGTTTGTGAATATTAAGAAGCAGTATCTTTGCATTAATGAGTCATTTCTTGCCCCTAAAGACTGGAGATGACAGACTGCTCTGCAGGGCATGAAATCTGGTCTGGGGAAGGAAGTAGTTCCATAACGTTGAGCATTACCTTACCCATGTTTTAACTTTATCCCTCAAAAAAAGGTCTTGTACCAAGTGACCTGAACATGGCCAAAGTCATATTACTGTTCACATCAGGTTATTACAGCATAGAGTACTTACTGTACTATGATCTGATTTACTACTTGAAATAAAAACACAGGAATGGAGCAACATACTGCACAGGTTTGTCAAAGGCCTTTTACACTGTCATCACAACATCATTCCAAAGTTATAAAAATAATTGGCTCTCATGATGTTGCTCTGAAATGGCTGTTTGATTATATAAAGGACAGAAACCAGTATGCATTTGTTTGTCATGGTTTCAGATGAACAAATATCTCATTAATCTCAACATTGCATTTTATATTTTGTAGCAAAAATAAAAACTACACAATAGAAAAAGCTAAAATAATCACAGACAATATAGAAATAACTCACGTTCCTCATGTTAAATTCCTAGGAGTCACAGCAGACAAATAAATTACCATGGAAATATATTGTTGACCTTGTCTCCATAACACTCTGAAGTTAATTAAACAGGACCATAATCCAAAGCAGCAGGCCTCAAAATCCACCATCAACCCCTTCAATGAGCTGAAGCCTCTGGAACCGACCCCCCTCTTTTTTAGTGTCTGTTTGCTGCAGGGGTTGTAATTATTTCTTTTACACTTCAAAAAATCAACAGATCCCAAACTTTTGCATCCTCCTGTGTATAGCAGGAAGTAATCTGAAATGCCATTCTCCACTGACTGAGCTGCAGCGATGCTCCCTGGGAGGCAGCGAGGAGAGGGTGAAACTGTCTGATGTCAGAATACGTCAGCAGAAGTCAACTTGGCTGCTCCACCTGGCAGTAACAACACACACAACCCTGGCAGTACACACACTGTGTCCCTGTGACTCATACACTAAAATAAAGTGTAGTGTTACTTTGGTGCAGTATTTTTAAACTCTTACATCAGTTTCTTAATGTGCTCATGAAAAACACTGGTTTCATTTTTCTATTATTGAACCATGGGAAGCTTTGGAAGAGGAGCAGCGATGTGTACAGCAGCCGTAGTGTGGTGGTGGGGGGATAAAGTCCTCAAGATTCAGTCGTCAGTTTATTTACAGAGCACATTTTTAAAAAGATGGACCAAAGTGCTTCACAGAGAGATGAAATGATGGGATTATCTGATTGATTACAATCAAACAAACCACAGAACTGATCATATTGTAGCGGGTCCCTGCTAGGCCTTCGCTAACAGATATATAGATAATCCCGACTGGAGCGCTGGAAACTGGAAACACAGGACAGAAATGAGAGACACAGGACAGCTACTGCTCATTTTCCAGGTCCATTGGATTATGTTTTATTCTCGCATTCACATGCTAAACTTTCAACTGCAACAATGAATCAATTCTATTATTTTTGTTTGCATTAAAGCAGTGGTATCTAAACCACATTTGACTGACATTACATGTCTATCTTTTTCACATATTACTTATGAAATAAACTTGTATTAAACCAAAAATAAACATTACATTTTCCCTTAATCATGTCAACTATTATCACCAATCATGTAATCTATCATCAATCATGTAATCTATCATCAATCATGTGATCTATTATCAATCATGCACTCACTTCTCATCCACACATTGTCTACCCTCTCACCCAAAGAGGAATAACTGTACATAAAGTACATATTGTAAGTATTCACTTAATATAACAGAAGGAATCTCTCTTGCAGTTTAACTATCCCACATTTTGAATACACACTCCACACACAATAATAATACTTTCCACACATTAACCCACAAATGCCCATTTCGGAACAATGTAACACACACGCACACTTATTTTCATACATACCGTATTATCCCCCCAAATGCCAAGGAGCCAAAGAAAATACACAAAAGTAAACATTTGACTATGGCGACGGACGCCATTTTAGCCACCACAATAGCCTCGTACCGTGGCACTTTCGTTGTTTGCACACTGAACGAGCATCTAGCTTCTTTCCCACACATCACCGGGGGTTCATATTATCTTATAAACATCTGAAGTCAGAGAAAAAAAGTTGATAACCAACCTGGAAACACAGGACGGAAATGAGAGACACAGGACAGCTACTGCTCATTTTCCAGGTCCATTGGATTATGAGCTTCACTCCCGCGATGCACTGTAAACAGTCCCAGTGACGCCGCCGGTGAGTGCTGCCACCCAGTGTCCATTTCTCGCAACCTCAAGTCATTGTATGTTTCTCTTTCTTATTCTTACTTAGCAGAATAAATAATAAAATGAGATAATAGCAGTGGCCATAAACCAAACAGTAACTTCAGAGGAAATTAAACAATAATAATCTCAACAAAAATACTTTTGTGAGTATCACAATATGAAAGGGTCAAAGACGTGACGTGCCCATTTTATCAAATCAATCAAATTCAATTTACAAAAGTGATTTTATATATGGTACATCAGTAATGTCAAATAAAACCACAGTGTATGCTTCAATGTTTCAAATAACTTTTGGGAAAATAAAATGTTAAAATATGGAAGACTTCATGTTCCAAACTGAAAAATCATTGTTCAGTGTAATGATCCACACTTTGATTTTTACCATTACAACCTCAAAGAAACATAAGAAATGCCAAGTTAAAGTTTAGATTGTGACTGTGTTATAGTTTCTTATGTATTGAAATAACCAGGGGACTTTTGTCCTGAATATTCAGTTCATTCAGTGTAACATCCCTTTTTGATGAAACATCATTCAGAGTGACAAACCTTGGTCAGTCATTGTAAGAGATATATTTATATGAAAATGAAAAAATACACTTACACTGTCCTGTATTTATTACAGTTTATAAAAGAATATGTGATCAAACTAAATATAATTGTATTTTAAATGAATTGCAAAATATAACCTCTTTTGATGAGATACACAAAGATCTCCCACTGAAAACTAGGTTTATGATCTCCACTAAGATTTTTTCTCATTATTAACTTCTTAGAATTAATTTCTTCCTTGTATTTGTCATCTCCTGAACTTCTACTTCTTTTCTCTGACTTTCGCAGTGGTACACTCTGTTTGTGAATAATCTTCTGTATTCTGTGTATTTCCAGTTAGTCTTTATACTTACTGCTGTCTACTACTGTCTGTTTAATGGCTTCATCTGTGGCTGTGAAGTCAGGTCCCAGTTTCTCTTTCTGTTTTATCATAGATTCCATCTCTTTTGTTTCTGATGCTCGATGATCAATGACATCAGATCAAGTGAGCATTGGAATTTCCCTCAACTCTGTATGAATGTCTTAGAGTTCTTGCCGAGCACCCATGTGCAGGAGCCTGCAGTCAAACTTACACTGATCTGATAACAACCTCAGGTTGGTGTTAGGTTGGATCAGCTGTAGAGACTAAGCTCTACTAAGATTCTGTCAGCATCTTCCTAGGTGAACATGTGAGTATTTGCACAGTTCGTGGGTAGAGCATTAATTTCTTAGTGTCTCCATTATCTTGTCTGGAGTAGTGTTTACTTGCAAGATGTTGGAGTGCCGAGTAATTATAGACACTTCTGGTGAAGATATTTGCACATCCAAAAGGTGCGTGGAAAAGTGTCAGAGGAATATCCTGCACACTGCTCTTGCACAGCAGAACAATTTGTTGGTTGTCCATGCTCCAAAAATATGAGTGTGTTAGATTGTAATGGACCAGAAATAAAAAGACAAAATGTTACCTTTTTTTTTTTTTGACGGTTGCAAAGATATATCAAGTTGTGGGTGGAGACACCAAAGATAGTGATTGGGAGATGCTCATTTGGGGGCGGTATAATAATAAAACTGGTTGCTGGAGCACATGTTTTCTGATGTGGGCAGCCCACAAAACACTGGCTGGGTGCTCGTACTTCAGCGTCTGTGAGTTGATAGAGGCTCCAGAGACCGAAATATATGTTGCCAAGCACTAAAAAAAGTGATTTCTTTGTAATATGGGCCCTTTAAAATCAAAAAAGAAAAAAACAGAGCTTGTTGTCAGAATTAAAAACAACAAATTAGAACAAACGGTCCAATTTTGGTGTTTGCAACTTCCCTTGTTTCATTTTTCCTTGTTGAATTGAAGAATAAAGAAAGGTAGTCAGGTAAAAGTAAACATTTCAAAATAAAAGCCAGAAGATAGAACGGCCATTCTATGGTGAAAATTATGCGAGCACAAATACATGAAGATCTATTTTTTTCTTAGGTATTTGCATTAAGGTATTGCATTATATTTTTATATAAGTGTATGTAGGGGTGGGCGTTGTGGCCAAAAGATCATATAACAATCTTTTTGGCTAAAATCGCAATCAGAATCACGATCTACATCCTGAAAGTCCTGATTGGAAGTTGTGATCTGTATCTTTCCGCCACGTCAAGGCTTTATGAGGTGCTGTATGTAAGTGTTTTGATTTGCACGTTTTGTCGCTGCTAACCAGCTAGCCCTGGCTCGTCCTGCAGCCCTCTGTCCTGTGGGCACACTGTAACTGCACCAAATTTAGATTTAATTTGCCATAGTTTCACGTCAGCATCCCCTGCATATAACCAATGCTCGTGCACGCACACACACTGACCAGCTGATTGTTATTTAAACTGCTTATTGTGTGTATGTGCTGCACTGTGATTAAACAGAGTGGAGCAGATCTACAGGCAGCGTTAATTAATAACCTAATTAATAAACATGGAAATGCACAGTGGATTCTTCCCAAAAAGAGTTGTCTGCAGTGACCAGCACAGG
This sequence comes from Trachinotus anak, assembly GCF_046630095.1. NCBI lineage: Eukaryota > Metazoa > Chordata > Actinopteri > Carangiformes > Carangidae > Trachinotus > Trachinotus anak. The sequence continues at coordinate 2,778,079 of NW_027273867.1, forward strand.
TCCCCACGTGTTTATTATTGTTCACCCTTTCACCAAATAAGTTCATATTCTCCTATGATCAAACTAATGTTCATGTTTTATAGCTGTTGTTGTTGTTGGTTGTAGCAGACACTACAACTGCGACTCAGAAATTCATCAGTCCTCAGCCCTACATTAGTCCTACATAGTGGACAAATCAGTCTGCCAAATTGATATTGATACTGTATTGATCATTATCATATTTGCAGTAGGCAAAGTTTAGGCCATTTATGTAATTATTGAGCACAAAACTACCATAACTATGAAGCTATTTTACACGTTGTAGCCTCTAAGGTTGATTCAACAGACACCAGACCCCAAAGAAGACAATTCAAATTCAGAGATATTTCAGATCTAACCCAAAAATGTAATGGGTTCTTTAAACAGACAAATAAACAAACTGTATGTCCATCTGTGGTTACATTTTATACAATGGCCATTCTATCCTATGGCTTTTATTTTGAAATAATTATCTTCCTGCCACCTGAATACCTTTCCTCATTCTTCAATTCAACAAGAAAAAAAAATAGAGAGGAATTTACAAAAAACTAAATCGGATTGTTTTTTAATTTTTTTTTTTTTAAATTCTGACAACAAAACGGCTCTGAACCTTCCAGTTCAACTGAAATCCACTGGTGTGTGTGCAAGCTTTTCATTTGTTTGTGTGAGAGGTTTTCAGTTGTGTATGTGAATGAGTTTGTTTCATATGTGTGTGTGAGAGGAACTTTTTTCAGCTGTGTGTATTAGAACATTTCACTAGTATGTGTGAAAGGTTTTTATGAGAGCCTTTCAGTTGTGTATGTGAGCACATACCTTTTCAGTTGTGTGTCTGTGAGGTTTTCAGTATAGTATGTGAACAAGTTAGGTTTCATATGTGTATATGCATGGTAATTCTAGATAATGTCCCTCATGGTGTGTGTGTGTGTGTGTGTGTGTGTGTGTGTGTGTGTGTGTGTGCCCTTATATTCAGCTTGTGTTATCAAACGAGCAGAGAGGAAGTGGTGTCTGGTGTTTTTTCAGCCTGTCGGTGCAGGGAGACGATGGTGTGATGGTAACCGGCGGAGACAAACCATCATCAGTGGTTAAATGTGGAGAAGCGTCCACACACAGGAGAGAGTGTGTGAATGGTTGCTAGGCAACAGAATTAGCCAGCATCTATTTTCCAGTCGGAGGAGGAAACTGCCTTCCGTTGCATTAGAGAGCGGCTCAGGGTGCATGTTTCTGTCCGAGCCGACCCGAACCTGACACACTTAGTGTGAACTGAAGGTCTAAGTTGTGTTACCCTGTCATGCGGTTGTTGTTACCATGGTTACAGCTTGCCTGTTTGCCCTGATTACACATGTGACCATCCAAAGGCTCTGTTTTATACAGGCTGTAGGTAAATTATTCAACACACACACACATAAGGTAACATCAGCAGCAGCTCCAGTCATCCTAATTATCAGTACAGGAGCTGCTTGTTGTTCAGAAAACATGACTGAACCTGACGTGAACCTGATCACATGACCAGATTTTTGTCCAAATCAGTTGAGTCCCCTTGGGCTTGGGTCGGGCTGGACCGGGTCACTACCGGGTCAGGACTGGGTCAGGACTGGGTCAGGTCTACACTGTATGTCACCTATTAATGATTTTGAGTGTGTGCGTGTGTGTGTGCGCGCACACTTGTGTGCAAATTCTTGCAGTGAAGGTTTTGGACCAAATCTAATTATGATTTTAGAAAGATGTCTTTCATGAGTGCTCGATTTAAACTGAAATGAATTTGCCAGTTGTTCATGTGAAAGAGTCAGAGTCTATGAATAATGAACTTTATATGATCTGAGAGGAAACTGTGATACCTTCAGGTAAATTCAGTCATAGTGATGTCATGAAGTGAAATTCAACAAGGGGAATAAAAAAGAAACAGTAGAAATAATTAGAATGATTAAAGAGTTAAAGTGATGTCAGACTGTTCGTGAAGAGGAGGATGTGTGAGGTCAATGTGACTGAAATGCTCATTTCTAATGATGAAATACTGATCAGTGTGTGGATCATTGATCTGATCACAGACATCAGAAGTTTAGTTTTTATTTCCAGTTCTGCTCACAGAGTCTCCTCCTGTTATTCTGAGCTGCAGTGATGAAGAGGAGAGTCACACCTTCATCACTGTCAGGATCTTTTGCATTAAAGAATCTGTTCAGTTCAGATGAAGCTCGAATAGTTCTGATGGAGTTATGTGGACACATAGAAAGACTCCAACAGCAGAACATCCACTGATCCATACAAACATCTACTGATCTTTATTATTAGACTTTATTCTCAACTCTTTTGTCCCTGTCAGCATCCTGTAGGGATGATCACTTGGTGCTTCCAGGTGTCTGATTGGTCAGTAGTTTTATCTGATCCTCTGCACTAACTCAGTTGGATGCTGGCGCAGGTGTACTGAACATTTCTCTCAGCATGAGTGAGAAAACACCTGTTTTCAGACTAATGCCAAGACTCTGTCAAAATTCTCCAGCAGCTTTTAAATCTACTGAATCCTCTTCACAGTTTTTCCTTTTTTAATACTGAACAGCCGCACTGTTCTCTGATCCAGCACCGTGTGAGCATTTACCTGTGCACTGCAGCAGAGCACAGTGACAGACCTGCAACAGGACGCCGCACTGTGACAGCAATCTCACATCCCCCTCTGGGCAGGCAGCTATAATGGCAGTTACACACTCACTTCACAGTCATTTAGTCAGGTAGTCATATAGATAGGGCTGTGTGGTGTGTTATTGTACTGCTGCGCTCAGGCATCACCAGAGTGTGCCACCACTTCTACTGTTTCAAATAAGAATAAACAGGAAATTCATTTTTGCCTTGTGTCATGATTGACAAACGGTGATGGCAATGAAAAAGCTTTTTAATAACACCGGCCTCCCCCCCACACACACATCCCCAACCCCTGATCCATCCATTTTGGTATTTTAATTCAGAGAAGCAGGAAAACGTATGGATGAAGCAAAGTCTGCAGTTTGCCAGAATTTCCCCTGTCACAGCAGCAGTGTGTGAGTGTGTGAGTGTTGGAATCATTTACATGCACTTTCTGGAGCCACATTAGTCAGTCGCTGCTGCTGCTGCTGCTGCTCTGTGCCTTGCACCATTTGTGATTTTTTTTTAAGTACCAGATGGAGAAAATAGAAAAAGAAATGCCTCTGCTCTCTCCTTTATTCTCCTCCTGGCCCTGCTCTTTATCAAGCCACCACAGTTGGGTCAAAATAAATGATCAGTCTCTTCAATTGTGCTGCAATTACACCTCCACAAATGGCCAGGATGAAGTGGAACCTATAAGTCCCTGTGTGTGCGGTGCTGTGAGCTGGCTAATGCAACACTTTGTAGGTTGATGGCTTCTCAGTATACAGATGTGTTGGTATGAGAGCCCATTTAAAGTCTTGTGTTATTTTGGGCTGCCACTAGTTTAAAGAAAACACTGTTTTATAACCAGTTATATTAAATCCATACCAGAGGAAATGTACTGACAAAGGTAGCCTGACTTCTTTAACCATGTGTCCCATTAAAGGTCCCCACAGTCTAAAGGTAGACTCCATGTGTTTGTGATTATAAAGCAGGTCTAGGTTCTATATTAATACTGTGAAAGTATCAAAGCCTCAGTCCACAGAGAAATGCACACAGCCTGTATTCAGAAACTGAGCCTTAAAACCAACCGTCAGGACTTCTGGAACTTTGTGATGTCACAACAAAGCAGTCACTGCTCTCAGCCACACCTCAAGCCCCGCCCACCTGGACCCAACATACAACCTTGCAGGATTATGGTTTCTCTGAGTGTTTACCTGAAATCTGCTATATTTTTATTTGATCACTCAGAAAACAATCAGCCAATCGGAAGAGAGACTCAGATCCTCTCTTCTGAAGCCTGAGGGAGGAGAGAGTAAAACTACACTGATATATATCTCCTGATGGAGATCAACACTTCAGATAAAACACAAGAAGAAGAGTGGTAGAGTAGAATCTGGGACCTTTAAAGTAGGCGTATCCAGGCTCTGGCAATGCTGGAATAAAAACTGGACACAGCAGCAGGCTCGGATTTAATTTAAATGTGTTTAGGAATACTCACCACTGTGTCACAAATCTAGTTCAAGACCTTTATCCTGTTCTTGTCGAACATCCCTCTGAGAGTCTGAGGTCTGTCAGACACCTCTGAGGTAGTTGGACACAATCTCACCTAAAATCGGAAAAGCCGAAAGTGTTACATGAGCTTATAGTCAGCACATACCCAGCACCAGTAATCTGAGAACAGTAATAATGTTATTGATCCATTTTTTGTTTAAATCAACTGTGAACATTTTCAAAAAGCTGTTTTCAGAGGTGCTGAGGTTTATTAAAAACCACCTCTGAGCTCTGAACCTTTCAACGTAGCTGTTGGCTACACACACAGTCATGCAGTCACCTCCTGTAGGTGATTCAATCATTCATGTGGTTTCATGTGGTTTGACTACTGAAGTGTAAGAACACCCAGACACTGGGGGCGACACACCCACTGCCCAAAGGCTGATGCCCAGAAACATCCAAACACAGCAAAATAAGATGAGGGCAGGGGTTGAACTCGTCGGACTCCCAGCAGCCAGTTAGAGCTGAAGAGGCGTTTCAGCATTTTTCAGCTCCTGCTGTTCCCCAGCAGGTCAGTCTGCTCGGCAGGTCCTGGACTGTGGCTCTGCTCTGGACAAAAATGACGCACTGAGAACTCAAAACCTAAAGCTGAGGTCCAGGCAGCTACAGTCAACAGTGAGCTGAATCTCACCATAAAGCATGTGTCGCAGGCAGGACTCCGACAATGAAATCCAAAGTGTGGCCCCAGAAGTCAGCTGGAACATAAACAGGAAGTCCTTTATTCCCTGTGAACACGGAATGACTCGATGATTTGCTATTTGATATTCTCTGGTATTTGTGTAACCTGTCTGCTGCCACCTGCTCCTTTGCACTGGACTGTGTTGTATGTGCTGGATGTTTATAATGATGTATTGTGTTATCTGTAGTGTCTGTATGTTTACTGTACTCAACTACAACACTACAGCAACTACATAAAGTCAATCAATCAATCAACAGCTGGAATGACACTCAGTGGAGCTCATACCTCCAGCGGGGACAAGCATCTTCCTCCCCCAGATCCAGATTTTTATAGATCTGAACCAACTTGTACAAACTCTTAGTTCTAAATAAAATGAACATCAAATCCAAACATTATTTCCTTGGAAACTGATGAAAATGTTGGAAAACGTACTATTTCATAATGCTGAGGAAGGTGATCCAGTCCTGGGGGATGGAGTCAGTGACCTTCTTCTGAAAGGTGGTTACTCTCTTTGAAGGTTTGGTTAGGGTACGGTCATGAGAAACCAGTGTTGACCGTTGGTAGGAGGTGGGAGGCTGTCTACCATCTCAGACTCAGACCCTGTGTGCAACCAACCATCAACCCCAGCCTCCAACCTGTGTAAACGTAGCTGTGTTAATGGCTCTTTTCCACTGCAGAAACATAGTGGCGTGAAACACAACTTGTGTTCACGGTCACAGGCTCTGCTTTTGTTCTCCAGCTGGTTTGAGGTCAAGTCTCTGGAACTAAATCGATGAAGAGGAGATATTAAATACAGCCTCCAGGTACTTTAATGCATTGGTGGTGATCATGATTGGTCAGGCAGATGTGGCATCACGACTACAGTGACACCTACAAACACAACATATCCATCATTGATTGGGAAGGTGATGTCATTCAGAGGGAACTGGAATCAACAGTTAGAAACCAGAACGGTGCACAAAGTGGAGCAAAGTGAAAGTATTTGGATGGTTTACATGCAGTTCTGCAGCCTTCCGCCTCCGGCTGAATGTTTTCAGGTCGTCCAACCATCCCAGTCTCGTGAACGCGACAGCTCAGTCACTTTCTTCAAAGGAACTTCCTCAGATTTGGCACAAACATTAATTTGAACTCAAGGTTGAGCTGACTGGAAGGTGGTGGTCAAAGGTCAAAGGTCAGGGTGACGTTTTTGATATGTTTCTGCTATGGTTTGTCGGGGTCGGGCGGGGCCAGTATTGATCATTTTTCCAGTGATGAGAATGGTTAGTCAGAGAGAGAGAGAGGTACCGCTGGGACGAGCGGCTGTTTATTCAGAAGGAAGAATGCAGATGTTGTAGTAACTCACAAATTCATTCACTAATTCCTTGTCCTGGTGCAGATGTGGCTGTTCTTTTATCTTCCTCTTTTGATGTGTTCTCCTCTCTGTCTTCTCTTCCTCAGGTAGAGGGATGGCACTGTTCTTCCTCCTCTTCTCTGCCGTGTTGCCCCGACTCAGCGATTCTGCCTACAATGCATCTGCTGGTAATGATGTGCTGTCTCACACACAAGTGTATGTCTCTGACACATTGTCTCCAGTTGTCTGTACAAAGTGACTGTGGCTGCAGCAGTGCAGTGGGTCCTCTGTGACCCTGCTGGTCTGGTGTGTGTTTGTCAGAAACTCTCCTGGTGCTGCTTTGGACAGCTGCTCGAAGTAGCTAAAAACCTCTGTGGTATTCAATAGGAACGTTTGTTTGTCTGTTTTTTTTGGTTTGTTTTCATGGACAGTCTCATGCAGCAGGTGAAAAAGGACGGTGACCTGAGAGCTGATGATGTAGGAGGAGCCGCAGCCTCACGCTCTTCACAGCAAGGTTGATGTGTAAACAGATTGGAGAACAGACCTCAGATGTAGCCTGGTACTTGATCCGGATCCTCCCAGCAACTGGTCCCAGTCCTCTGTCATGAGCTGCAGGCCACAAACAGCTGTTTGTCCGCGCCTCCTCCAGCTGATTTAGAGTGATTAATGTAGGTAATTAATGTTGGATGCTAGTTTTAGCATCTAGACTTTGTCCAGTGTGCATTAAAGCTTTGCTCATCACTCAACAGGCTAGCTAGCATGCTATGTGAGCGTGAGTGTCGGTCTCCTTGATTACTGATGATAGGTATGGGTATAAGCCCGGCTATTTAAACCACGTCAGCAGATACTTTTTAACGACAGACAAGGATTTTAATGAAGCTCTTTAAAGGAACATGTTAGTCTATAATCACCCCAATAACCTTTTTCCACCAGAATTAGCAAAGATAAGCAGGTTTTTTTTAAACGTGGGTAAACCTGCTAATAAAAGCAGATTGACCCCTTTTCCACTGACAGTCGAGTTGGTCTTTCTGTCCGGACTGAGGAGGCACACAACTGCGAGAAGCGATGTCATCACGTGTGCTTACAGAGCGCGCGGTGAACAGCGCTGTGTTGGACAGGTGACGGGTGTGTTTACACTGTCTCTACTCTGAAAGACCTTACAGCAGGACAATGATGGTGTTCACCTGAGAACAGCGTTTACATCAATCCGATCAGAGCCGGAGCCGATAAGTGCCTGCGTCTGCTGCAGAGTCGTGTGACGCAGGGGTGAATGCTGACTGTTCCGGTGGCTGTGTGCACCTCCTGTCATCTGTCACATCAACTGGAAGCAGATCCTTTACCTCAGTAAACGCACCAACACAAAAAGTAAGAATTCTCTGTACGAACACACAGTCCTGTATTTAAAACCTCTCTGCAGAAGAACAACTCCAGCGGGTGACAAACTAGGGGTCAGGCCCCTCCGAAGGGCCACCAGATAGAGCTGAGGGTCAGTGAGATGATTAAAGGGGTAGGATAGAGGAAAAAACAAAATTCTGTTTTACAAATTCACAAATGAGAAAAGAAAACGTTTCTTTTATGTTTCTAGACTAAATTGGTAATTTAATGCTTTGGACACTGTGTGAGAAGTTTAAAGAGAGGCAGGGAACTACCGTAGGCTGTTTAAGCGAAATATCTCCCAGTTATTCAGTATTTCCTTTTGACTTGCAGTAGACGTTGTTCCAATGTTCAGAGCCCATTTTTTAATGATACCTGAACTTGTGTATCAGCTGATACTGATCCGATACCAGTGTGTTAAAAAACATTTTTTAAAAGCTTTTTACTACTGACCTTGTGTGGATATGATCCTCCTGAACCTCCTGTTCCTCCTGACCTCTGACCTCTGCTGCAGCTGTTTCCCCTCATGTGTAGTATCTGCTGATGCTCCTGGTCCCTCTCATCTTGATGCGGTCTCTCGGTCTGGTTCCTCATTGGTCAGGCAGCTCCTCCCCGTGTGGAGCCGTGATGTTGAGGTGTCCACAGGTTCTTCTAGGTCCTTGTTCACGCAGTCAGTCTCAACTGGAAATCACTGGCGTTGTCACCGCTGTAGTGTTGAGATTTTACTTTGGGGCCTGTGTTTTCATTGTGGTCTGTCTGACCTGTTTGATTTTGATTATATACGTCATCACATACTCTTCGCTTCCACTATTGTGAGGTGGTAGAATTTTGAACCATTTAACATTTCATTGATGTTGCACAGGGGTGAACTCAGTCCTGCTGTATACTGTATGTGTTCAGTATTCTACACTTGTTTCTCCTGTTCCCTCTGCTATATCAGTCAGACTCTGAGCATGAAATTGCTGCCACAGCTCTTGAGACTCATACTGGACAAGCACCATTTCCCACCTCTAACAGCCCGGCTTGGCAGGCAGGCCCAGCCCCACATTTAAAAACCAATCTGCAACCAATGGGAGCTGAAAGCACTAATGAATATTTGCTGTAAACTCCTGGTGCCTATGGTGCTTTTATATCCAAGCTCAAGCTCTGACACTAATGCTCAGAGGCAGATGTCAGATCTCTGTAATACAGACATAAACCTGCCGTCAGATTAGTGAGCTGTCATTTCCTCTTTGTGCCGAGCATTGGGGTGGTGGCGGGGGGTTAGGTGGGGGGGTGTTTGCTATGGGAGTCACGTCCAGTGGTCTTTCCTGGCCTCCAGTGAGAAACGCGGTGAATGTTTAGTAATTAGGGTTTTACTCTGTGGGTGAAGCTGTGTGGAGTGGCGGGCTCCAGATGTATTGTCCTCTGGGAAGGCGAGGCAGCGAGCGACACACAGGAAACACTTGTGATGTAGCTTCGGTGAAATGCAGGTTTCCAGTGAACGGGCAGGAATACAGCACACACAGGAGGCTCGGTGGGGCTGCTGATTGATTTCATGTGCTTTAATGGATTACTGATGGCCATAGTGTGGAGTAATTTGGTGGGTGGTGTGTATCAAGGTCACTCCCCATCTACATCAAAGCTCGGCTGACATCTTCATCAAAGAGACTGTTGCTATTCTACTGGACATTTCTTCTGCCCACACGAACCTGTTCTCATTAAAAGTCTGCTCAGGTTCACAGCTCTGAGGGGCTGATACCCTCCACATGCTGTTAGCACTGTGGGTCTAATTTATGAATTTCTGCCCATATCCATTTGATAGGATGATCTGATTGGTCAGTTAATCAATAGTTTGATCAAAAGAGCATTTACCAGCTATTATCACTATAACAGGTTTATTGTTGAAGTCATTTCCCAAGCGCTCCATCACTCAGTTTAAGTTTCTCAGCTGGCAGCTGAGTTGATTATCTTTGGGTTTTGAACAGTTTATTAGATGGAAATTGCAATTACCAGATATGGTCTTGGACAGTGTAATTGTGATGGTCATTTTCTCTGTATTCTCCTGACATGTTATGGACCAGGTCCTGATGAAACATCAGGTTTTGGGTTATTCCTTTGTGTGTAGAGCTTGAGGCAAGGGGCGGGTTCAGGTCTGGTCATTTTCAGCTGTGATTTATTCAGAAATTTCTGTCTTAATTTGCAATTGTTTGTGTCCATACATGTCAGGTATGCAGTACCCACTGGGCAGCGGAGGAGAGGGTGTAGCCAATGTGTCCATGTAGGGGAGACTGGGGGCGGTTGTAACATGTTAAAAATACATTCAAACTCACTAATGAACGTTTGCTTTTTGTCTCAATAAGCATTAATAAGGGACAGGTAGGCAATAAGCAAATATACACATTGTCTTATAATGATATTATAGTATTATTTATTTGTTTAGTGATATTTTATCAAAGAACAGTTACTGAGTTTTGTTTTGCATAGAACAGAGAACATATAACCTACCTTGAGTCAAAGAAGGCACAGTTCTAGTTCAACATCAACCTGTTTTGATGAACAGAACAGGGAAATATATTATTTGACCATGAGAGGCTAACAAAATAATTCCCACAGTAACTTGTTTGTCTTCTTTTATGGATTAAAATCAGCAGTTATTGTCTATTTTAAACTAAAGATGGACTAATACAAATGAACTAATGGACTGCGTAAGTCAAAACTTGCTAAAGGGGTGCTTCTTAAAATCCTCAGCTATTCAGGGAAAGTGTTTGCACTGTGGAGACGTTATGACCCTGTTGGGACAATGGATAAATACCCACTGCAGTGTGGTAAAGGTCACAACGTTAAGGATGGATTATGACTTAACTGTCAAATTCAGGTGGGAAAGATGTTCTGAGTGAATCACTATGTGCATCAGGCAAATATTAAGAAAAGGCACAGTTGATCTGGTTGTGGCCTCACAAGTAAAACGGGTGATTTATTGTAACGTGATGTTATTGTGTCTCGTGCTGGTAGTTTGCAAAAATTTGTGTTGTGCTATTGACTCTAAAGTTAAAATCTTCATCTTAAAATGTCGAGCGTTGAGTAAATGTCAGTACTGAAATGTTAAATCTGAGGTCATTTATAAACAGTTTAGTTTGTCCACCAGAGATTTGAAAGGTTTATTTTTACAGCGTGAAATGTTCCACTTCTTGCACGTCTTGGCCACAATTTAGAAAAAAACCCAAGAGCTCCTTATTTAAAGTGTGTTTATGATCACATAATTTAGGTCTGACGGAAACATCAAATTGTGATTTTCCTGATACAGTCTATTACCTCAATATAGTTAGAGGCAAAACAGGAACAAAGATTCTATGTTCGGACTGGTAAGTGCGTGATGTTGTAGCTGATGTGAGCTATGTGAGAAATAGGACTGATATAATTGGTTTTCTTTCTTGTTTCTGTGAATGTGAAATACAAGTTTATACTCAGACAATCCAGGGACCTGCAGGTCAGTAGGTGGGGTGTTGAGCCACTGCTGCTCCCTCTGAATGGGCTCCTGTTGCACACAAACACTAACAAGTTTGTGTAATTGTAACGGCAATGCCAGCAACGAACCTGAAGCCTACATTCAGTCTGATTCCCAAATGCAAAAGGAAACAGAAACAGAATCTGTGACATTTAGAGTTTTAACATTTCAGAAGCTCAGATACAAACATCCACAATCTGGTATCTCAACACAGGAATGATGGACACGTGATACTCTACAACCTGCTGCCGCCGCTGCAGCTGCAGCCTGTTGAGCTTAATGAGTTTAATTAGCTCAAGATGGATAATAACCCAGAGATTTCAGAACATTTTGGTTTTTCCCAAATGAATCAAAAATGTGGATTTTGAGGATTGTTACACCCCCAGTGACAATGGATTCATTAGGGCATATTACATTAGGTCTTATTTTGGATGTCATAGGTCATATTTCCAAGTTCTTGGAGTAGAAAATCAAAAGCAAAGGTGCAGACAGGTGAAGTATAATCCCAGGGCAGATGTTTATTAGTAAACATTGAGTAAAATGAGACATCTAAACATCGAGTAGCAGTCAGAACGAGCACATAGCATCATGCTGTGATATTTCTGGAGTAGAAATGTAAGTTTGTCATTGTAATGGTGCAGTAGCAGCAGGGGGCTCCAGAATAACCAGGATTTAATGTTTGTTGTCAACATCTTGCATGATTAATATAAAAATTTGACCCGGGGTGAACCTAAGGTCAGCAAGTCACCAAAAGATTAGAGCCAAGCAGGAATTCATCACGAGAAACTGCAGGCAGATGGGTCCTCTGAGGAATGCTGTGAAGAAATTTACACATTTAGTGCTGGTGGCCATCACTAATCTCTGAATATCCTCTGATAAATCTGCTCTGAAAAATACAAAGCGTGTGACAATGCAGTGCCTCTGAGGCAGAAGTAATAGGGATGGCAGAATTAAATTTCTGTCCCTTTGTCACCCTCCAGATCTCAGATTTTTTCTGTTGCATAAACCTTTGAGTACATCAGTCTCAGGCAGCCTGAACATGCAAATCTGTCTTCTCGCCGCGAGTCAGGCCCCAGCTGGCCCCATTAACTGAGTTTCCATCCCACTGAAAGCACAGTTTCTTCATTTAAAACTATCACTCAGTCAACAAATACGCTCTGCTGGCAGCAACAAAGACAAACCTCATATGGATTCTGTGTTACTGGAGAAAAATCACAGGCTGCTTAATGAGTGAACCTTCAGCTGGGGTCCAGACTGCTGGGTCCTTCAGCATGTGCTGAAAACATGACGGGGGTCTCCATCTAGTGGTTGGATAGGGATGTGACACGTCAGAAAGGCCTTTTTCAGATGAGTTATGGTGTCTCAAAGTACTTTCTGAAACCTGCCAAATATTGTGGCTGTGTCTGACATCACTCTCTATAGCCCCTATACAGTCCACTGTACAGTCAGTTTACCATTCTATAGGGCTGTCTGAGTGTATAGTGAGAATTATTATACCCTACATAGTGGACTCATAGTATCCCACAATGCATCATATAAAAACCAATGGTAACTAACCAAGCAATATATACCATCATGCATTGCGCTCGCGGTGAAAGACTCAAAAACAATGTGGAGAAAATTACCCATGTAGTGTCCGAAAGTATTTTTCAGTTTTACTGATGAGCTCAGGGTGTCGTCCTCTGCAGAGACCTCCCTGGACAGTGGGTAGCAAGAAGTGAATGAGTGAGTGATTTCAGACACAACCTGTGTTTCTCCTCCTCAAAAAGAAAAGTCTGCCTTGTTTCTGTCTTCATCAAGCAAAAGATTTATAGTGCACAAGTATCAGGGTTTACTTCATGCTTGTTAATTCCATTGTGAACTGAAGAGATTTATGGGTAAAATGAAGTAGTTCAGAAAATCTCACCATTTCTAAAGGGAAACGTTTAAACAGGTTCCAAAAGCTGCAAAGGTGGAGCAAAAACCTGTTATAGATCTGTTATAGATCTGTTATAGACCTGTCATAGAGCTGTTATAGATCTGTCATAGATCTGTTATAGACCTGTCATAGATCTGTTATAGATCTGTCATAGATCTGTTATAGACCTGTCATAGATCTGTTATAGATCTGTTATAGACCTGTCATAGATCTGTTATAGATCTGTTATAGATATGTCACACACCTGTCACACACCTGTCATAGATCTGTTATAGATCTGTCATAGATTTGTCACACACCTGTCATAGATCTGTTATAGATCTGTCATAGATCTGTCACACACCTGTCATAGATCTGTTATAGACCTGTCATAGAGCTGTTATAGATCTGTCATAGATCTGTTATAGACCTGTCATAGATCTGTTATAGATCTGTTATAGATATGTCACACACCTGTCACACACCTGTCATAGATCTGTTATAGATCTGTCATAGATTTGTCACACACCTGTCATAGATCTGTTATAGATCTGTCATAGATCTGTCACACACCTGTCATAGATCTGTTATAGATCTGTCATAGATCTGTCACACACCTGTCATAGATCTGTTATAGATCTGTCATAGATCTGTCACACACCTGTCATAGATCTGTCACACACCTGTCATAGATCTGTTATAGATCTGTCATAGATCTGTCACATACCTGTCATAGATCTGTTCTAGATCTGTCATAGATCTGTCACACAACTGTCATAGATCTGTTCTAGATCTGTTCTAGATCTGTCATAGATCTGTCACACACCTGTCATAGATCTGTCACACACCTGTCATAGATCTGTCACATACCTGTCATAGATCTGTTCTAGATCTGTCATAGATCTGTTATAGATCTGTCATAGATTTGTCACACACCTGTCATAGATCTGTTCTAGATCTGTCATAGATCTGTTACACACCTGTCATAGATCTGTTATAGATCTGTCATAGATCTGTCACACACCTGTCATAGATCTGTTATAGACCTGTCATAGAGCTGTTATAGATCTGTCATAGATCTGTTATAGACCTGTCATAGATCTGTTATAGATCTGTTATAGATATGTCACACACCTGTCACACACCTGTCATAGATCTGTTATAGATCTGTCATAGATTTGTCACACACCTGTCATAGATCTGTTATAGATCTGTCATAGATCTGTCACACACCTGTCATAGATCTGTTATAGATCTGTCATAGATCTGTCACACACCTGTCATAGATCTGTTATAGATCTGTCATAGATCTGTCACACACCTGTCATAGATCTGTCACACACCTGTCATAGATCTGTTATAGATCTGTCATAGATCTGTCACATACCTGTCATAGATCTGTTCTAGATCTGTCATAGATCTGTCACACACCTGTCATAGATCTGTTCTAGATCTGTCATAGATCTGTCACACACCTGTCATAGATCTGTTATAGATCTGTCATAGATCTGTCACACACCTGTCATAGATCTGTCACACACCTGTCATAGATCTGTCACATACCTGTCATAGATCTGTTCTAGATCTGTCATAGATCTGTTCTAGATCTGTCATAGATCTGTCACACACCTGTCATAGATCTGTTCTAGATCTGTCATAGATCTGTTACACACCTGTCATAGATCTGTTCTAGATCTGTCATAGATCTGTCACACACCTGTCATAGATCTGTCATAGATCTGTCATAGATCTGTCACACACCTGTCATAGATCTGTTCTAGAACTGTCATAGATCTGTCACACACCTGTCATAGATCTGTTCTAGATCTGTCATAGATCTGTCACACACCTGTCATAGATCTGTTATAGATCTGTCATAGACCTGTCACACACCTGTCATAGATCTGTCACACACCTGTCATAGATCTGTCACACACCTGTCATAGATCTGTTACAGATCTGTCATAGATCTGTCACACACCTGTCATAGATCTGTTATAGATCTGTCACATACCTGTCATAGATCTGTTCTAGATCTGTCATAGATCTGTCACACACCTGTCATAGATCTGTTCTAGATCTGTCATAGATCTGTTACACACCTGTCATAGATCTGTTCTAGAACTGTCATAGATCTGTCATAGATCTGTTATAGATCTGTCATAGATCTGTCATAGATCTGTTCTAGATCTGTCATAGATCTGTTCTAGATCTGTCATAGATCTGTCACACACCTGTCATAGATCTGTCACAGATCTGTCATAGATCTGTCACAGATCTGTCATAGATCTGTCACACACCTGTCATAGATCTGTTCTAGAACTGTCATAGATCTGTCACACACCTGTCATAGATCTGTTCTAGAACTGTCATAGACCTGTCACACACCTGTCATAGATCTGTTCTAGATCTGTCATAGATCTGTCACACACCTGTCATAGATCTGTTCTAGATCTGTCATAGATCTGTTACACACCTGTCATAGATCTGTTCTAGATCTGTCATAGATCTGTCACACACCTGTTATAGACCTGTCACAGACCTGTTATAGATATGTCACACACCTGTCACACACCTGTCATAGGTCTGTTATAGACCTGTAATACACCTGTCATTGACCTGTCATATACCTGTACACACTTTCAGGTTGTTGCAGAAAATCCCGTCATCACTCAGCAGTTCATCGAAAAAAACATGTATTTATACTTTTCCTGTGGTACTTATATGTCGTACTGTGTCTATCATTGAGGAGGGACAGACAGATTTCCTGTCAAACGTCTATTAGTTA
Source organism: Trachinotus anak (assembly GCF_046630095.1). Classification (NCBI taxonomy): domain Eukaryota; kingdom Metazoa; phylum Chordata; class Actinopteri; order Carangiformes; family Carangidae; genus Trachinotus; species Trachinotus anak. The sequence goes on from NW_027273867.1 coordinate 2,793,798, forward strand.
TAATTAAAGTTATGTCATGATCTACAATGAGTTTTCCTCCGATTTAATCTGTAACACTGGATCAAAAATATATGATGGACTGTGTGAATCACTGAGGTGTTTTATAGCTGTTGGAAACAACGGAGGTGTATGGCTCAGAGGAATCAGATACATCAGACTTTGATCTGCCCACCGAACCTGTTAGAAGGTCAATTTGTTGTTGGTTTGCTCTTTTCATGGGGTTTGATTACCATAAGAAATACACAATATAATGCACCCACAGTTATTCTGTGAGATGTGGTTTTAAATCTCTAAATTGTGTGGCTGTCAGGATCCAGCAGCACTGCTGAAGCAGCTTACAGCTGATTAACAGGCAGCAGACTGAGACGGACAGGAGCTGGAGGGATGGCTGGGTGTTTTTTCTGCTCCACCTCACAGTGTGTCTCTCTTTCAGGTTGTGCTATCATCCGTCCTCCCAGAGATGGAGGGATAAGGTACAGAGGTCTCACACAAGAGCAGGTGAGGAATGACAGTTGCAGATACATACATATATATGTGTCTATGCATTACAGCATACAGCATTAGTGTTGTGGAAATGTAGCCTACATTACACTGGGTTTGTCAAGACAACAGGTAAACGTGGTGGATGAGTGGATATGCATTACAGCTACACAGAAAAAGTATTGGAGAATTTACTGTGTGTGTGTGTGTGTGTGTGTGTGTGTGTGTGTGTGTGTGTGTGTGTGTGTGTGTGCGTGTGTGTGTATGTAGATCCGTAGCGTGCAGGTGCTCCCAGTTGACTATGAGATAGAATACATCTGCAGGGGCAACAGGGTGATCGTGGGACCCAAGGTCAGGAAGTGTTTGCCCAACGGCACTTGGACCGACCTGAGCCAGGGCAGCAGATGCTGTGAGTGTCCACTCTGTCGTCCACACTGTATCCATCACTCATCCATTCATCTCCCACCTGAAACCTACGTGCTCCATCACTGAGTCCTGGGCCGTCTGCTCTCTTTGACTGCTTTCACAATGTCCTCACTGATTCGTCCCCAGTTTGCACCACAAGTCAACTCCCTTCCGTTTGTCTGTCATCATCTGAGGAGAGACTAAAACACACAGTAACGTCGTTTAAATCTCAGTTCACGTCAGTCTCCCGTATCGCCCCATATCCACTCAGTTCATGGGATATGCTCATTTATGAGGCGAGAACGATTGAAAACAAAACCTGAACTGAAAAAGGAAACAATGGCAAAGAAACAGTTTTAATGAAAATGTTGTACTGGCCTGAAAAAGGCATTACTCTGTGTCATCTGGGTTTACATCAGCTCTGTGACGGTGCAGAGTGGAGCACTGGAACCCATCTTGGACTTCAACTCAGACTCAAGTAATGGGGACTTTTCTCTGGTGACTCAGACTTGGACTCAGACTCAAACACTCCAGACTCGAGACTCGACTCAGACTTGGGTTTTAGTGACTCGACTGTATCAGTGGCTGACAGGTCATCTGTCAGCAGGTTATTACGACCCATAGTTAGGTTCTGTTGCTAGGCGACAACTAGTGGTCATAGTGATGATGACAGGAGCAAAGGGAAAACTAGTTTATAGTAGTTTATAGAGCAACAAAGTCCACGTCAGGAGGAGGTTGGGGTGGATGGATGGGTCAACAGGAATATGATACAGGAGATTCCCATGTGAAACTAGCAGTTTATGTTGGTTCTATTATCCATGACCGTTTGTTGTTAATATTGTAACCATGACAACAAAGATCGTCTAATGTTGAGGAAGTACTTATTTTAACCCAAATAACCCATGGCTGTTATTATGGTAACCATGGTGACAAAGGTAGGTATGCCGCTGTCAGTAAAGTCTGCATGTTTGTTTGTTATTGTAACCGTGACAACCAAGGTCCAATACGCCTGCCGCCATAGGGGTGCTATGGGTTGTATCAGAACTGGTTGGAGGACTGGTTGGAGGACTGATTGGAGGACAGGTTGAAGGACTGGTTGAAGGACTGGTTGAAGGACTGGTTGGAGAATAGTTGGAGAATAGTTGGAGGACTGATTGGAGGACTGGTTGAAGGACTGGTTGAAGGACTGGTTGGAGAATAGTTGGAGAATAGTTGGAGGACTGATTGGAGGACTGGTTGAAGGACTGGTTGAAGGACTGGTTGGAGAATAGTTGGAGAATAGTTGGAGGACTGATTGGAGGACTGGTTGGAGGACTTTTGTTCTCTGTCTGATACACTCTTCATTTTATCCTCACAAACCCAATTCAAGTCATGACCTGCCTTCATGTCTCACTGCACTCCCTTCACTCCATCTTCTCCTTCACGCCATCTACAAGGTCAAAAGATTTTACTTCACTGTGTTTTCTTTAAAAGTCCATACAGTCTAAAGGTAAAGGTGATGATAAAGCAGGTCTAGAGCAGGACTTTGTGATGTCACAACAAAGCAGACATCACTCTCAGCCATGCCGCAATCCCCGCCCACCTGGACCACCATCCAACCTTGCAGGATTTGGTTTCTCTGAGTGTTTACCTGAAATCTGCTATATTTTTATTGGATCGCTCAGAAAACACTCAGCCAGAGAGGTTCTTAAAACCACAAATATATCTTCTGGTGGATATCAACACTTCAGATAAAACACAGAAGAGTAAAATATGGACCTTTAAAGCTTCTGTGTGAAGGGTCTGAAATCTGCTGCCCCCCAGTGGCTGTATCAAAACCCACTCTGCAGCAGACAGCTGTTTACTGCTGCTGCCACTGTCGCACTTTATCAGATCCTCAGGACAGGTATCAAATAACGTCTCCTCTGTCTCTCTGTTCCAGTGTTGCTGTGTCCTCGTGTATGGACATCACTGGAAAATGGCCGGGTGTCTTCTTGGCCCCTGGGGCCCCCAGTGGAGGGGACGGTTCTGCACTACAGTTGTCTGCCTGGCTTCATCCTCATGGGGCGAAACTCAACACAGTGCAATAAGATGGGAAAGTGGGACACGCCCAAACCTGTGTGTCACTGTGAGTCCCTCCAGACACTGCATGGCTCACCATGTTCAAACCGAGACAGATTAATTACACAACGAGACATTTTGTAAGCAGTTCAACACAAATGTCAAAGACGTGCAGGCCTGACATTTTTACAACTTGAAGCAGCACTGTTTACATGTGTGTCAGTTAGTGGGTAACAGGCTAACATCATTTTAACATTAGAAGCCTCCTTAAGCATCTGTGTCTTAAGACTCTCTGTGTTCTCATCTGTAAGATCTAACTCTGTGTCACCTCCTCTTTTCTGTTCCCAAGATGATCGGCACTACAAAGGTAAGAACACTTTCATTCTTTACTCGTGAAGTTTCATAGTGAAGTGAGTGCTGCTAAAAAGAATGAGGCTTAATGAATCAGGATGAAATCTTTTAACTTTGCCACAGCTTCAATGCAGCCATGAGCTGTCAACATCACTGAGGCTGAGTCTGCAGGTTTTAGTCCCTGAGAGTCTGGTGATGAGTCAAACACACTGCTGCAGTGAGTGGCTGGACTGGAGACCAGTGATTTACCAACCCTGACAACTGGTTTGGTTTAATTCAATAAAAATACACAAATCACAAAACTAAAAGCATAGCAACCAAAACAGAAACATGCAGACTGAAACCAGCATGGAGAGCAGAAAACACCAACATTTATATAACTGGTTTTATGGACTATCACAGATAAAGTGGTGACACATTAAACACATTGATACATCTCTTTAATGATAATAATAAACTTTATTTGTGCAGCACCTTTCATATAAGAAATGCAGCTCAAAATGGTACAAGAAATTACAGACACCAAGTGCTTCACACAAAACAAGACATAAAAACATTCAAGTAAAATGAGATGGAATAATAATAAAATAAAATATAAATCATTAAAAATAAAATGTATTACAGAGATGCATGAACTCAAGTGAGGAATTTTTTCTCTAAGATGAAAAACTTTTCTTTTTTGCCTGAGTGTGCTCTCCTCATTTAAATAAAATTTTAATGTTTCCTCTGATAAAAAGTTTTCACATCTTTCACATCATGTAACTTCAACAGGTCCATCAGCTATGCTGCTTATCCTTTGAAGGTCACAGGGGGGCTGGAGCTGATCCCAGCTGACATTGGGTGATGTACGCCATGGTACACCTTTAGATATCCAGGTGCATTCAGGTGTTAATACACCAGACCTGCTGCTAGAAACTAAACCCTACCATTAACATTTACCCATTAATTAATTTCAAATGGTCTGCACCTACAGTATGTTAGTTCTTTTTTTAAATCAAAAAAAAAAAAAAAAAAGGTTTTCATGGATTTCCAACACATGATTTTAGTGCCTCCAACTTTTTATCTTCCAACACTGTAGTAAATTAGTAAAGCAGATTCAAGGTCTACTTTTAGGGATATCTTGTCAAACAATTATAAGAGTGTTCCACTGGGACTCAGTGTTAATGGAGAGGTTCACAGTTTTGGACATTGTCTCCTCCTGAAGAGATTCCTCTCCAACACGATCCCACTGTGAGTGATGAGGGGCCAGATCCACAGTCCAAGCTTTAAAGCTTCCGTTCACTCCCACTGCAGTCCACCGTCAGTGTTCATCAGAAGTATCCTGTGATGGTACTGGAGTGGGAGCGATGTCTCAGAGGATCTGAGGCCGGTTGTACAAAACACCTTAAGTTTTCTACTTTCTACTTTTCTACTTAAACCTTATGTGTTATGTTTTATACTATGACACTTAAGGTTTCATTTCTCCTTAGCTGAGGGAGTTGCTGAAGGGTGTTGCACTGAATCTCTTAAAAGTTTCCTTAGGTAAGAAAGAAAGCAATGAAAGACATTTTATAAGTCTACTGTTTCCATGGAGACTGTCTGTTGCTGGCATCAGCACTTGTGATACTCGTTATCATTTTTGGAAGGCAGTCAATGTTAAAAAACTGCACCACCATCTCACCCTCCTGTTGTTCAGCAGACGGGTGAGCGTGTTTGGTATGTGGACCTCGACTATAACTGACCTTTTACTGGTATTTTTTTCTTAAATACCTCAGTGAATGTTTTAAGGGAGAAGACTTGACCCCTGATGCCAGTTTGCGTCCATCTCGTCATTTGCAGTAGGCTTTCATCTCTGAAAACTAGCTCGACTTTCAGCCGCTTCCCTTGGTTCAGCTTCACCTTTCTGAGATCAGTTATGATGTTGCACCCTTTATTATACGCACGAGTTGATCCTTCCTCAGCTTGTCTGTCTGTAAAGCTCACCACGCAACACTGCCTTAGTGACAATGAGAACTGTGATTGGTCAGCAAGGCCTAGGCTTGTGTTTTTTCCTATCAGTGTCTGATGCTGGTAGAGATTGTTCAGAAAGGATGCAACTTGGAGTAAGGTGAGAAAAGTTTCTGTTATCTTCTTCTTTCCAATAACTGTCTCCTAGAAATGACCTTTCTATACAAAGCTGTAGCAGCACATGTTTTATAGGAAACATAATCTCTGATTGTTGAATAAATGAAGCTACATTTATTAACAGCAGCTGAGTTGCTAGGAGATGGTTGGGTGGATGTACAAAGATTCTCTAACAGGAGACCAGGTTGACGTCCAGTTCTGTCCTGTCTGTGGTTTGAGGGAGGTCAGTGGAAGATGGTGGTATTGGTTAAATAACAGGTTTTAACTTTTTCTGTATCAAACTGACCTGAGGTCTATTCCAGAAAGCAGGTTTAACAAACTCTGACTCCAACCCTGAACTCTGAGTTGATGAACCCTGAGATGAAAATTCAGAGCTCAGATCCTCTCTTCTGATTGTTTCACTGACCTGTTGTTACTAGAGCTCCAGAGAGAAGCCTGAGAGAGGAGATGTAAAACTACACTGAGATGGTTTTTGCTTTTTCAAACCACAAATATATCTTCTGATGGAGATCAACACTTCAGATAAAACAGAAATGTATTGCATTTATCTACAGCTTGACTCCCTTGTATCATGTGTTTCACTAATATCCCAGCAGTCTGGAGTATCCCAAATGAACTTGTTTCACTCAGACAGCTGAAGTCTTATATCAGCAGTAGCTTGGACTGCATTTGTCTTGTGAAGGATGTTGTGTTGCATTATGGGTTATGTAGTATGTCCATGTTTTGTGGGTTTGATCCATACAAGGGACTAAAGGTCAGGATGTTTCAGCCTCAGCTGCCTCTCTTAATAGATGCTGAAAGGAAAAGCAGCTTCATCACTGCTGGAAGGTGAGTCATCCTGCAGAGACAGCACTCCCATCTGATCTCATGGTGGCGATATTGTGCCACTGACATGACAGAGCTGTTTCCAGTTGCTTTCAAGTCTGTGGACGTCTTTGTTCAGAGGAGAAGTCATTAAGCTGCCATGCTGCTGATAATATCCTGTCAATAACCAAACAGTAAACAGCTGCTGTTGATAATATGATAATATGTTTTTTCAGGCATGTTCTAAAATTAGGACTTCCATAGGAGCCAGTACTGATAGCAGTAGGACTGCTATGGAAACACAAACAGGATTTTATAACCAGGACGACTATAAAACCATCCCTGAAGGTTAGAGGTGTGTGGTCGAGTGAAAATATGGTGTGATGCATGTTGGATGGTGCAGGAAACCAAACACAGGACGGCTGCCAGACATGGGGAAGACCAAGTAGACGCACACAGTTCAACAATGTTATCATCCAGCATGTATAATCAAATGTCCGCAGACATGTGATCAAAGTGTTATAATAATATAAGTTCCAGATGGAGAATTTGCAACCAGGCAGGGATAAACTTTAATTAGGTTTACCGGCTATGTTCACCTTGGTTCAGGAAAATATTTAAATTTTCATCTGTGAAGTTCACAGCTTCTTAATGTCACTGAAATGCAATGTTTTTTTTTAGCATTTGACCACTTTTCCATTTGCTTCCAGTATGACAGACAATGAGGTCAAGAAAAGAATTTTAAAACCTTTATTAAAAAAGAGTAGAGAAGACAGATGACCTCAGTGTGCTCAGTGGTACAGTAGCTCCGGCTCTGTTTGAAATACACTGTGTTTTAGACTCTTTTTTCTGGTCACTGTTTTTAAGGAATCCTTGACTTTGATTTATGTATGTGTAATCTGTTCAAATGAATCCAGTGTTTTGGAATAGCACCATTACAGCCAAGGCTTCCTGGTTTCTCAGGTGCAGTCTGATGAATGTAACCTTCACTGCTTCCTAACTGCTTGGACTTTAGACTGTATCTCCAGAGTCCAGTGTGTTACAGTTTCTGATGACTCCTGGATCTCTCCAGGGAAGTTTTATCTCCCTTTTTATTTACTCTTTACACAGCCAGGCACCATAACTAGCACTCATAGATCTTGAGCAGCAGACTTGTAGAGATGTGATGTGTGTTGCCTGAACCTTTACAGAATATTAAGAAAAATATATTGAGAGAATGAATAAGGAAGCATCACCAGTTCTCATCAAAAATAAGGTTTTTGATTTGCGTTGTCTTACAAATATCTGGACCTGAGACTGAACTGGTCAGAAAATGTTGCACAGTCTTGGTTGTCCTTCAGGGTCTCTAGGGAGATTTTAAATGTTTATTACCAGAGTTAGTGCCCTTGTTTTATGTTGTCGTGTGTTGTAGTAACAGTTTATCATCAAAGAGTTGGATAAAGAGATTGATTTATAAATGATTTGAGGCCTGATCCATGAGAAAAGGTTTTAGAAACTGTAACTGAGTGTTCAGACCAGACTTCAGTTTAATAGTCTGAGTGATGGATTGCCAAGATGTTCCACTGCTGTGAGACCTTTAAATGACAAATGATGCACGTTTTCTATGATGATGGATTTGTTTATGACATCATTTTCTTATAAAATGACACATTTAATTTTGATTTCAGCGACATCAACATGTCACTTTTTCTTTTCTTGCACTTAAATTTTCCAGCAAAAAATACATTAGTTTAATTTGGTCTATTTGCAACAAGACACACACACACACACACAAAAAAAAAAAATTCATTAAGGAATCAAAAAAAGAATGTGCTTATAAACAGAGTTCAAATTACAGGGGGCATTGGGGGGTCTGACCTCCCTCGTTCAGACTTGGACCCCCTCAGAAGAGGTAAAAACAATAGTTGGGGACATTGAAACATTTTTACATCTTTCTTACTTGTAATTGTAAATATTTTCCATATTCATGTCTGGAAGAATCTTATGATATGATTTCAGACACCCCTAATGTGGATCGTAGCGTTTCTTAACCTTGACGTTAGTTGATAATCTCGTCGTCCTGCCTCACTCCATCTGTGGCTCTGTCTTTAAGATGCACAGGGGCAGAGGCTGTAAATGTAGCAGTAGCTACCTATCTGGCTTTCTGTTACCTTCAGAGTTTCTGAATTAGATTTTGTCATGTATCTACTGATGAATGCTAATGTTAGCAAAGCCACTTCTCAATCTGCGTTCTCCTCTGTACTTGTGTTCTTGCGGACTTGCGAAACGTCATCAGTCACAGCCCAAGTACTGTTCCGATTCAAAGTCTGCATCTACCCAAGTACAGATCAAATATCCGGAAGTGTTTGATCTGCCAATTTCATTCAGGACACATTGGGATGTGACTTGTGTGGACTTGGGACAGCTAAGGCTTGGAATGTACTTGCTGTTTGACCAAGCGTTCGCACACACAATGGCTGCGTTGTGAACGAAAACTTGCTTCAGCATGACGCGGCCAGTACGCGTGATACAGGAGGTCTCCACTTGGGGGCAGACCACAGAAATTAGACCCAGAGTGGTAAACAACGCCAGTCTTGCATACTCATGTAAATAAATAACATGGCGACACTGGAAGAGGTCTGTATTTTGCTTTTGCTGCGATCGCGGCAGAAAAAGAGACAGCGGCACCATTGTAGCCGCCATTTCGTTGACCTTATCTGACCCTCTGACTTTACGGTCACTGTACTCGCAAGACTGCCCCTAGCGTTCATTTCAGTGTTGCATCTTGCATACGTGTCGTGTAATTTTTGGCAACGTGCACGACCGACGCACCAAACGAACACAGGATACACATGGCAGCCACAATGCGTATGCATACATGTTGTTAAAAGCAAGTATACTCCAGGCTTAAGTGTCCCAGAATGCGTTTCGTGCCAAAAAAGTGACAAGGGCGGAGAAACCGAGCCAGGTCCAAAGCTGTGACAATTTTCACCCTAGAACTGTTTTTATATCACTTCATGAAGTTCAGATATCTTGTCAGGCGAGACAGTGACCATCTAGTTTCTGAATCTGTGTCAGTTTATCCAGATAACGCCTGTTTGAAATTTGGTTGGGTGTTTTCGGGGATGTGAGGACCACCCTGCTGGGTGAGCTCGGCGGTCATGTCAGCAGCTCGCTGCCCAGCTCCTGAGGTCACCGGTCAGTGTGTGCTGTAGCCCCGGTAGAAAAGTGTTATCTCTGCAGCTCACTGGCAATTTACTGGTAGCTCTGTGTCTGTAGCATTTTAATTTATGATAAAATTGTACTTCTAGAAAATAAAATTTGGTCTCTGAGTTGAATTATAATATTTGTTGCTGCTGGTTAATCTGAGAAGATGAACCTAAAAATATGTGATTTCTTTAAAGATTCTGTAAAGCAGAAAAACATCACGGTCTAACAAATTTATACTGACATGGCTGCGTCCAACAGCTATATTGATTGTACACACACACACACACACCCACACACACCCACATGTGTTGTATATACAGTGCATCCAGAAAGTATTCACAGCGATTAACTTTTTCGTCATTTTGTTATGTTACAGCCATAGACTGTATATAAAAATGGATGTCGACGCTGGCTCCGGAAAATTAAGCCAATGCGGAAGTGCCTTAAACCTGCATTCTATCGAATGACCATCAGGGGCGACTCCACTGGTTGCAAAAAGAAGTCAGATTGTATGGAAGTCTATGAGAAAATGACCCTACTTCTCACTTGATTTATGACTCCAGTAAACGTTTTCATAACGAGTTTATGGTCTCAATCGCTAGTTTCAAGTCTTCTTCAATACAACATGATGTTCATTTTTTAAATTATAGTCCCATTTAATTTAAAATAGACGATAAAGTAGGATATGCATTGGGGCGTGGCTAACGTATGATTGACAGCTTGTCAATCAAGAGCACTCCCTTTTAACTATTAACTATTAAAAGTACTTTAACACTTCGTAATAAAGTTTACCTCGACTTATGGAAAATGACTTCAGATTCAGCAGCGCTGCGTAGCCGAAAGATTGATGCCGTTGTCAGGTCGACAGTTTAGGTGGGTGTGCATAGTGACCTTGGCTCTTAGGTCAGCCCCACCCCTCTTCTCCAAATATGGTTTCCTCTGGTTTCAAAAAATCAAGATGGCAGCGGCCAAATTGCAAACTTGAGGCTTCAAAACGGCAATTCGCAAACCAATGGGTGACGTCACGGTGGGTTGCCACTTGGTTACAGCCTTTTTCCAAAATGGATTAAATTCATTTTTTTACCTCAAAATTCTACACACAATACCCCATAATAACAAAGTGAAAAAAGTTTGCTTGAAACTTTTGCAAATATATTAAAAATAAAAAACTAAAATATAACATGTACATAAGTACAGTGGTATGAAAAAGTATAGGCACCCCTTTGAGGCTGCATAATAATTTACTCTGTCTTCACAGAAAATGATCACATTGGCATGCAATTCATTTTCTAATAAAAGCTGAGTCCTGGGGTATTTTCCAGACAAAGATTTTTAGTGTAGCAATATTAAGTTGTATGAAATTAAATCAGATGTGAAAAATAGGCTGTGCAAAAATTTGGGAACCCTTGTCATTATGTTGATTTGAAGACCTGTAACTACTTAGAACTGATTGGTTTGGTGAGATCATTAAGCCTTGAACTTCATAGCCAGGTGCATCAAATCATGAGAAAAGGTATTTAAGGTGGCCAATTGCAAGTTGTTCTTCTCTTTGACTCTCCTCTGAAGAGTGGCAACATGGGGGCCTCAAAACAACTCTCAAATGACCTGAAAACAAAGATTGTTCAACAATATGGTTTAGGGGAAGGCTACAAAAAGCTATCTCAGAGATTTCAGCTGTCAGTTTCCACTGTGAGGAACATAGTGAGGAAATGGAAGACCACAGGCACGGTTCTTGTTAAGGCCAGAAGTGGCAGGCCATGAAAAATATCGGAGAGGCAAAGGCGAAGGATGGTGAGAAGGTCCTGTGGACTGATGAAACAAAGATTGAGTTTGTTTGGTCATAACAAGGGGCGTTATGCATGGCGGCGAAAGAACACAGCATTCCAAGAAAAACACTTGCTACCCACAGTAAAATTTGGTGGAGGTTGCATCATGCTGTGTGGACAGTGCCGGTACTGGGAATCTTGTTAAAGTTGAGGGTCGCATGGATTCCACTCAATATCAGCAGATTCTTGAGAATAATGTTCAAGAGTCAGTCACAAAGTTGAAGTTACGCTGGGGCTGGATATTTCAACAAGACAACGACCCAAAACACTGCTCAAAATCGACTCAGGCATTCATGCAGAGGAACAAGTACAATGTTCTGGAATGGCCATCCCAGTCCCCAGACCTGAATATCATTGAAAATCTGTGGGATGATTTGAAGCGCGCTGTCCATGCTCAGCAACCACCAAACCTAAGTGAACTGGAGATGTTTTGTAAGGAGGAATGGTCCAAAATACCTTCATCCAGAATCCAGACACTCATTAGAGGCTATAGGAAGCGTCTAGAGGCTGTTATTTTTGCAAAAGGAGGCTCGACTAAATATTGATGTGATTTTTCTGTTGGAGTGCCCAAATTTATACACCTATCTAATTTTGTTTTGATGCATATTGAACATTTTAACAACACTGTTAATCCAATAAACCTCATTTCACTACTGAAATAATGCTGTGTCCATCAGTTATTTGACTGATCAAAATGAAATTGCTGATCCAAGCACCCAATGATTTATAAATGAAAATAATGGAAATTGTCAGGGGTGCCTAAACTTTTTCATACCACTGTATTCACAGCCTTTGCTCAATACATTGTTGAAGCACCTTTGGCAGCAATTACAGCCTCAAGTCTTTTTGAGTATGATCCTACAAGCTTGGTACACCTATGTTTGGGCGGTTTCTCCCATTCTTTTTTGCAGAACCTCTCAAGCTCCATCAGGTTGGATGGGGAGCGTCAGTGCACAGCCATTTTCAGATCTCTCCAGAGATGTTCAATTGGGTTCGAGTCTGGGCTCTGGCTGGGCCACTCAAGGACATTCAGAGTTGTCCCGAAGCCACTCCTTTGTTATCTTGGCTGTGTGGTTAGGGTCGTTGTCCTGTTGGTAGATGAACCTTCGCCCCAGTCCGAGGTCCAGAGCGCTGGAGGAACAAGCCCCTGCCCTCTCCTGTCTGCATCAGTGGGACGGATGTGGATTTAGTAGCGCTGGAGGAACAAGCCCCTGCCCTCTCCTGTCTGGATCAGTGGGACGGATGTGGATTTAGTGGCCTCATACAAGTACCTGGGTGTAACACTGGACAATAAACTGGACTGGTCCACCAATACAGAGGCCATCTACAAGAAGGGTCAGAGCCGGCTTTACTTCCTGAGGAGGCTCAAGTCTTTTCATGTCTGCAACAAGATGCTGCAGATGTTCTATCAGTCTGTTGTGGCGAGCACCATCTTCTTTGCTGCAGTGTCCTGGGGTGCGGGCATTAAGGCAAAGGACGCCAACAGACTGAACAAACTCATCAAAAAGGCAGAGTCTGTTGTTGGCTCTAAACTTGTCACCCTGGAGGAGGTGGTGGAGGAAAGGATGCTGGCAAAACTGCTGGTAATCATGGACAATCCCTCTCACCCCCTCCACAAAACACTGGACAAGCTGAAGAGCAGCTTCAGCAACAGACTCATCCAACCCTGCTGCTCTAAGGAACAATACAGGAAATCGTTCCTACTTACTGTAATCAGACTGTACAACTCATCTACCTCTGTCAGAGCCAAGATGACACAAGATGACTTGTCACACTTTGCATTCTGAATCACCACAACACTCCACTCCAAATACTAACCGTATTGATATTATATATCATATCATACAATATTTATATCCTTCTTTTTGCACTTTCTATTTACATATGCATATTCACAGTATATTATTATTTATGGTATTTATATCTTGACATTCTGTATTTTTATTTCTATTCTGTCTACCTCAGTATTCCATTCTATTGTATTTTTGTATTCTAATACACCGGACTGCTGTAACAACCTAATTTCCCTTCGGGGATGAATAAAGTCATCTATCTATCTATCTATCTATCTATCTATCTATCTATCTATCTATCTATCTATCTCTGGAGCAGGTTGTCATCAAGGATGTCTCTGTACATTGCTGCATTCATCTTTCCCTCGACCACGACTAGTCTCCCAGTTCCTGCTGCCGAAAAACATCCCCACAGCATGATGCTGCTACCACCATGCTTCACTGTAGGGATGGTATTGGTCAGGTGATGAGCGGTGCCTGGTTTCCTCCAGACACGATGCTTGGCATTCAGGCCAAAGAGTTCAATCTTTGTTTCATCAAACCAGAGAATTTCGTTTCTCATGGTCTGAGAGTCCTTCAGGTGCCTTTTGGCAAACTCCAGGTGGGCTGTCATGTGCCTTTTACTGAGGAGTGGCTTGCATCCTGCCACTCTACCATACAGGCCTGATGGAGGGCTGGAGAAATGGTTGTCCTTCTGGAAGGTTCTCCTCTCTCCACAGAGCAACACTGGAGTACTGTCAGAGTGACCATCGGGGTCTTGGTCACCTCCCTGACTAAGGTCCTTCTGGCCTGATCGCTCAGATTGGCCAGGCGGCCAGCTCTAGGAAGAGTCCTGGTGGTTCCACACTTCTTCCATTTACAGATGATGGAGGCCACTGTGCTCATTGGGACCTTCAATGCTGCAGAAATGTTTCTGTACCCTTCCCCAGATCTGTGCCTCGATACAATCCTGTCTCAGAGGCCTACAGACAGTTACTTGGACTTCATGGCTTGGTTTGTGCTCTGACATGCACTGTCAACTATGGGACCTTATATAGACAGGTGTGTGCCTTTCCAAATCATGTCCAATCAACTGAATTTACCACAGGTGGACTCCGATCAAGTTGTAGAAACATCTGAAGGATGTGGAATGTGGAAATAATGAAGCGCTGTGAATATTTTCTGGATGCACTGTATTTCCACATTACAAATTGCTCTAAATTATCCAATGCCCTGGAACCTTTCTATTTCGATGCCGGCATCGAAATAAACTATACACGGAGCTAACTTAGCCCATTTTCCACCGGTCAAAAAACCTGCTGAGAGCCGCTAACATTGGGCTTTTGTCGGCAATGATGAAGGGTTTAATCGGCATTCACAACCAGGTTAAATGAAGTAGACACGGGTATTTGTTGGCTAAAAAAAAAAGTTACAAGAAGAAAGAAGGTGACAATATACAGAATTCAATTTGTTAAGCTCATCAAAAAAAAAAACTTTTAGCTGCTAAAATTTCTCAGAATTATAGAATAAATGTTATCGTGAATTTTCTTCTTCTCTTACTGATGAACCCAGTACCTGTAAATCCAGAAGAGACTGTGCTTGTAACACTAGGTGGCAGCATGACACTGCCCTCAGTAACAGAATAGAACACAAGAAGATTAAGACACATGACAACAGCAACAGCCAGAGAGAGTCAGATGTGTCGTCATGCCACAGTGCTGCTGCTGCTGCTGCTGCTGCTGCTGCTGCTGCTGCTGCTGTTGCTGCTGCTGGTTCTCAGGGTGTGAATGGCCTCCCTGCCACAGGATTATCCCACAGTGGTGTGTGCAGTAATAAATGGCTGTGTCTGTGCCACAATCTGTCAGAGACTTGCAGGTATGCAGGTAGATAATGCTTATGGGGGGACACAGAGACAAAGAGGAGAAGCAGAGGAGAGGAGAGGAGTGATGTTTGTTATACCAGGCTGAAATAAAGAAAGCGAGCTGAGTGAGATTGGGGCTGCAGGAGATTTATGTCTCTTATCTACTTAGTAAATGGTTTTGTGTGGAGGTTTTGAATGAGGCAGGAGAAAGCTCTCTGCACTTCCATTACACTCCCACTGACTCCAGCTGAGTCCTCTCCGCTCCCAGGCTCTGGGGACACTCTGTCCTCCTGTCTCCTAATCCTGATGAACAGCCAGCATCTCTTCCATCCTTGGATAACAGGGTGACTGTGCTACATCCACATCGCGTGAGGGAACAGCAAACACAGCAATGTCAATGACTTGATTTGAATTAGGTTGGAATAAAATAAGAGAAGTTGACGCTGAACATTATGCATTGAGAATTAGGGGTTGACAGTAATTGGTTTTGCAGGGATGCAGGGGAGGGGGGATGGGTGGGGGAGTAATATTAACCCTGTCTCCTAGAAAAGAACATTTATATACAACTCATTTAAACCAGCAGATATGTTTTGAATGAAATGTAAACCTCCACATTACATAATGAGGGCATCGTATTAATGAATGTATTGAGAAAATCATAAAACAGTTGATACTGAATGTATCAGTAAAATATTCACTGATTCTTTGTTTTCCACCAAAAATATCTGGTGAAAGAACCTCTGCTAGTAGTGACACCAGCATTATTAAACTCTGTGTTTTTGATTATAAAGCAGGTCTAGGTTCTATATTAATACTGTGAAAGTATCAAAGCCTCAGTCCACAGAGAAATGCACACAGCCTGTATTCAGACATTGAGCCTTAAAACCAGCTGTTAGGACTTTGTGATGTCAGAACAAAGCAGTCACTGCTCTCAGCCATGCTCCAAGCCCCGCCCACCTGGACCCACCATCCATCCTGGCAGGATTTGGTTTCTCTGAGTGTTTACCTGAAATCTGCAATGTTTTTATTGGGTCACTCAGAAAACAGTCAGCCAATCAGAAGAGAGGCTTTCTTCTGATTGTTTCACTGACCTGTTGTTACTAGAGCTGTTTTTTGGTTTTTAAGACCACAAATATATCTTCTGATGGATTTCAACACTTCAAATAAAACAGAAGAAGTTGAAATATGGACCATAACAATAAAACTAATACGCAGAATAAAAATAAATAATGCAGAATAAAAATAAATAGTAACTCCAGAAAAGTGGACAATGTTGTAGCTACATCTTTCCTATGAACACATATTTAATAAAGTAACTACCAGGATCTTCTTCTCAGTCTTCAGCTCACTGGACAGTGATGTGAACTACACATAACGAGCTAACAATAATTATGCTCAGGCCTTTTTGCCTGCAGAAGGTCCTGTCGACATGCATGTTACAGACAGTGACCAGATAATGAAGAAGCACCTCAGTGAACACGTTCACTTTTCTCTCCAGTAGAACACAAAGGTCAGAGTGTCAGTCAGTCCTCAGTAAACAACAAATGAAATGTATCACTGATGGAGCCGCTGGCTTGTTATTGCTCCCTGCTGTGAGGCTGTGCAGGAAATCAGGCTTTGACAACTGTATGATTGCAGTTTGTCAGAGCTCTTGGAACCACTGCTTCCATTTAAGGATCCAAATGTTCTTTTTTTTTTACTGTGCTGTTTTTCAGTGGGAGATTTGTGCCACAGAGGCTGAAAGGTAGCACAGTGTACCGGAGCAGTGACTGTGTCCTGTGGGTATGTGGATGTTGGTGATGTTGTATTGTGTTTCTCAGGCTGTTAAATTGGAGGCAGCATTAATCCAGGATTTAAAAGTGATTTGATGTGGAGGCCTGGAGCTGTGGCTGAATCCAGCAGGTAGCCGCATGCATTAGTGTCTTTTAATTAAGACTGAACTCCCAATGTCTCTCCATCATTACGCCTCCACCTCCTACCTGAGACCAACCCGGCGAGGGAAAGGTCAGCTGTGTGTGTGGGGGTGGGAGAGAATAGAGCAGGAGTGAGAAGAAGAGACATCTGTTTTTCTCCTCAGCTTTCCTTAGAAACATTGATGTAACTAAACCTTTACAAGTAAAGAGGTCATTTTAGTTGTCATGGTTACAGTAACAAACATGTGGACAGTACTGAAAGCAGTGTATCTACCTTCGTCACCACGATTACCATAATAATGGTCATGTTTTGAAAAGATGGTGATTTGGGTTAAAATAAGTACTTCCTCAGCGTTAGACAATCTTTGTTGTCATGGTTACAATAATAACAACAATGGTCATCGATAATAGTAACAACATAAACTGCTACTTTCACATGGGAATCGAACACCGCTCTCCTGTGTCATATTCATCCATCCACCCCAACCTCCTCCTGACGTGGACTTTGTCGCTCTATAAACTACGTCACCGCACTTTTCCCTTTGCTCCTGTCATCATCACTACGACCACTAGATGTTGCCTAGCAACAAAACCTAACTATGGCTCATAATAACCTGCTGACAGACGACCTGTGGGCTGGTTTTCTTACAGGACAGTCTTAAACAGGGACACATCATGAGGGATGGAGAAATCTGCCACTACAGTTTCTACTCTGCTGTGAAACAAATGTTTGATGGGAAGTTCACACAGCTGTGTTCTGTCCTGTTCTCTAGAGAGAAGTACTTCTACATTCTGATCAGTTGCCGCCAAAGTGTGTCATAGCTGATTACCATAATTTCCTGGACTTTCCTGGACAGGCATACTATTGCTCGCAGCCAGGAGACACTGGCAAACATGGAAAATGAATGACTTCTGGTCACTTTGACATTCTCGCCACTTTCAGTCAGAGAGCAGTGGGTGAACATGGAGGAGCCTTTAGCAGCTAAAGAGCCAGATATTTCCCTCAGGACCTGGTGGACACCAAACACAGAACACTGGACTGAGATTCACCAGGTGGAGACAGACACCATCATGTTGCTGGGTGTCTGCTGGATGTTTAAAAAGACAACTGTTTGCTAACATGTTAGCAGGAGGCCATGACATGTCACATGTTGGAATCATCTAACTGTAAACTGCTTATTTATAGTCTCAGGGTTGAATTCAGAACCAGCTCGTCGTCTTTACTTTTGTTGTTAGATTGGTGATAAGTCTGGCTCTGGATCAGCTGATGTGGACGTACAGGAAAGTGTTGATGTTCTGTGTGCTGCCATTGTCCCACTGTGATGTGCGAGCTGAGCTGCACATGTGAGTGTACATAATGTGTCCGTGATCGCATCATTTAGCTGTTGGCACACATATGCTCCTCTGCTTCATCTGTTCTTCAACATTCATGAGCTTGTGTATGTGTGTGTGCGTGCCTGCGTGTGTGTTGTGTCACCTTCACCAATGAAGACTATTAAATGGGGTTAGTGTAGTGTGAGAGGAGAAGATAACAGGCTGAGTGTGGCAGAATAATTAACACGCCATGGCCCTGCTGATTTAAGATGGTGTATGAATTATTTATGTGGTTGTGACATCAGAGGTCAGAGGGCACGGCAGCATCCAACAGTACACTGGTCTGTTTCAGATCTCACTGCCACACAGCACCATGAAAATCACTGTAGAGACTTGTCTCAGGACGGCGTCCTCCAACACATCTGTCACTGCACTCAGTTAGCAGTCACGTCTCACGATGATGACATCACCATCCATCTGGTACATGTAGCCAAGAAGCTAATGTGACACACTGTTCTGATTAAGGTATGACCCTGACATGGATGTAGAGGAGGAGAAGAAGAAGAGGAAGAAAGAAAAGAAGAGGCAGATAAAGAAGGAGAAGGAGAATCTTCTAAAACGTTACATTAAAATAAGAATTTAATAATATCGTTTGACTAAAATTCTTAACACAGAACAAACAGCAATTTCCTTTGGTACTACATTTTCTCAACTGCTGAACTACTGTATTCCTACGCACAAGTGCACCTACCTCTGTGTTACACTGCAGCTGCAGGTCAGCTGAGTGAATCAGAAAGAGCTAAACTTCACTTTGTTTTGAGGGGAAGATAAAGACCAAGAAAACCTGATTATTACACGACTGCACACTTCAAGCAAGACACACATTTTAAATTACACAACTGCATCTGAAGCCTGACCTTACTTACTTACTTTCCTTCATGCAAAGTCATCAGTTACATCATCATATGAAATCTGCCCAGCAACTGCATGGTTGATACTGATACTGTACAGAGGTAGAAGTGAACTATTTGATAGATTCCCCTGCTCCAGTGGGGAGACCTGTGGTCAAACTACCCCCCGCCCCCTCTCCCACCACCTCTGAGAGTGAGAGAGGAGACCTTCTCAGCAGCAGGAGCTGCACAAACGGATGTGGAAATGAGCGATAGAAAACAATCCCACAAATGTAACTTGAAAATGACAAGAGCACAGACTGAGAAATATCTATTGTTTGTTCATTCTAAGCAGTGGCTTGAATTAATTGACAAAAGGAAATAAGTTAGAGTCCCTGTCTCATGGGCCTGAGGAGGACCGGGATCCAGTGTGAGAATCCTGAGGCCTGAGCCGCTTGTCACATGCAGGTCTGTCCCACATTCTGATGCTGTTATTAATGCTGTGATTTATCGTCCTGTCAGATGCCTCCCTCCTCATCTAGCTGAGGCTTTAGAGGGTCAGTGCAGGTTAAGTGCCTCGCCTCAGGGCAGGAGAGCTCTGATGCAAGTTGCATGCTGATATCCAGGCCCTGCCTTGGTTTCAGTCGGGATGAACAGACAGGAAGTAACAGTGCTGTGTTAAATGGGATCAAGAGTGAGCGCTGGTGGTTCAACTGAAGAAGCATTCACTGTAGTGCCCATGCATATTTAGAGACAGGCTACACTGGTACTGTGCAGGTGCTGCGGCTAGCTAGTGATGTACACGCCAGTCATGCATGCACCTGTGTTTGTGTGTGTGTGTGTGTGTGTGTGTGCGTGTGTGTGTGTGTGTATCAGCCTTTCTGAATCTGCATTGTGTAATCACATTTCTCCAAGAGCAGAACAAACAGCCCTGTACAGCTCAGCCAGGTGAGCCTGTAACTGTGTCTCCAAATACAGCTGAAAATCTGCTCCAGTGTGTCAGAAATGTGAGCGTGCGCTCATCGATCGGTCACCTGACCAGGCCGGCCAGCGTCCACAATCACCCCGCTGAGATGAATCTCATCTCTGCAGGTGTTGAATATAAGAGGACGGGGCTGTACAAACAGGTAGTGACCGGGTTGTCATGGATGTATAAAGAGCTGCAGGTCTGTTGACTGATGTGGGGGGCCAAGCTCAGAATGTGCGGAGGTGTGGGCGTTAATTTGGGCTTTAAAAAGTAACCGCCATGAAATAATCAGCAAATATTTCTGTTATTTACCAACGACATCCCTTTCTGCATTCACCCTCTACCACCGCTGCTCTCTCTCTTTGTCGTTGAGCCAGGGGGGCGTCTTTGAACTGGTGTGTTTACAAACAGTTACCGACGAATCCTGCGTAGTGTACCTTTAAGGTAATATCATACAACAGCACAGCCTCTGTGGACGTTCTGCTCCTTCTCCAGTCAGAAATTAACCACGGGTTGTCAACCACTGCTATATACTATATACCAGTGGTTCCCAACCTGTGGGCCAGGGCCCACTGGTGGGCTGTGAGGGTATGGCAAGTGGGCCAACAAATCATTTGCAAAACAACAATTTTGGTGACAAGATGTACAAAAAAAAGTAAAAGAAAAATATAAATAATGTTTTTTAATCTTAGTTTTAAGAAGTTAAAAACAGAGATTTTTTTTCCAGTATTAAGGCCTAGCACTGTATTACCATTATTTGGTATTTTTCGTGTTGTTACAAGGTCGGAGGTAGGCCACCAGTGTTTTTGAGGTTTTCGGGTGGGCCCAAGTTGGAAAAGGTTGGCAACCACTGCTATACACTATATACTAAAGTACATACACTATATACAGTCTATGGTTGTCGCTGCTGCTGAGGCTACACATGCACCAGTTTTAGACAGTCAGTCAGCTGTTGGAGCGTAACGTCAGCCATATGCACAACCAGGTGTCACAGCAGGAAAAGGAGAAGGTCTGGTGCTGAAGTCTGTCTCTTCTGCAGTGTTTCCCTCCTGATGCACAGACACACCGACCTGCTGCAGCTGCATCCAGCTTATCTACGCTTGTCGCCTTTTTTGGGACCATTTCTCTGATGCAGTTTTTCTCAATCCGGCCTACAAAGCTGTGATTGGTTGATGATGCCTCAGTGAGCACAGCACCAGTCAAACAAATTGCAGAGGTGGGCGGCGCTGCACAGGTCTGGACTTTGTGTTAAACATGAACACACTTTGTTAGTAGTTGTGAGCTAAGCACATCACCGACCCCCACAACTCTGCTGTTGTACAAAGCAACAGTGCTGCAGCAGAGAGTGAGCTGTTCAGGGAGAATACAGTCACTATAACCATGAGAAATAGAGGAGCCAGAAATAGCTGAACAGGTTCAGCCACATGCCCACAGACAGCCGGGGAGATTAGAGTGTGTTTTATGGACGCACCGCAGATCACATTAACATTATTACATTCACAGGGAACGAGCAGAGAGAGCAGAGAGGAGAGAGAGGAGCTGGACGGGAGAGATGGAGATGGAAATGGGTGAGAGGCCAAACAAGACAGCAAATGGGTGGAGAAACCGAAGGAGTGAAATAGAGCAGAATGAGAAATGAGTGAGTGTGAAGGAGTAAGAGGAAGCTCAGTGAGATGGAGGTGAAAGGTAAAAGTTGTGTAAGTGAGAATCAGAGATGTTGAGAAAGTGGGATATCAGGAGGAAGAGGAGGGTGAATCATAGGCTGTATCTGGGATGAAGGCTGAACTCCAGGGCAGTCAGATGGGGGTCAGAATCTGTGGCCCCCACAGCAGACAATGAACCGCATGGATGAACCTGGGGCCATTATTACACTCAACTAGCCACAGAGCCAAGACAGCGGAGACCGAAGGTTCGTCTGTGTGGATTGTGTGGGTGAAGGCCGAAGAGGAGGGTGACATGAACTTAATGTAGGAGCGGGAAAAAGGCCAAATGAAATGTGAGACCTTGAAAAGATCGGTTCGGCCTCTGCAGCTTCTGTGCTCCTGCACAAACTCAACCCACTGTGTGTTTGTGAGTGTTCATTCTGGAGAAGGTGATATCTCTGGAGCAGCTGCAGGGAATCTCTTCAGGTTTAACAAAAATGTTAGCTTGGACTCAAGGATGAAATGATTAGAATTTGGTGGTCAAAGGTCAAAGGTCAAGGTCACTGTAATGTCACAAAACACGTTTTTGGTGAAGGATTCTTTCACTAATCATGTTAATATACACTTAATACCTTTGATTAAATTCCTTCACCATGTATATATTAGCCTATGTGAAACTTTGTGCTCACAATATCTCTACAAATAAATCACTGTACTTTTCCATCAACCAGTTCCAGCTTGTGAACAGGTGAGGCAGGCAACTGCTTGGGGTCCCACACTGTTAGAGGGCCCAAAAGAAAGTCTCAAAATGTGGCTCTTCCCCCTTAAACAATTAATAGGCGATTTGCATTGACACATCAGTAGGAGACCTCCCTAAAGGGGCCCCATGTCATTTCCTGGATGATTTCCAATGATGTCTCAGAGGCTGTGCTGACAACTATTTCAGTAAAGCTGCACATATATTCAAATAATAATTATTTTCTATCTAAAGATAAGATGAGACGACCTGCTGAAGTTCAAACCAAGCATCACAACAGGGAATAAAAGGTGATTTAAGTGACTGTGAACGTGGCATGGTTGTTGGTGCCAGACGGGCTGGTCTGAGTATTTCAGAAACTGCTGATCTACTGGGATTTTCCTGCTCAACCATCTCTAGGGTTTACAGAGACTGGTCTGAAAAAGAGAAAATATCCAGTGAGCAGCAGTTCACAGGGAGAAAATGACTTGTTGATGCCAGAGGTCAGAGGAGAATGGCCAGACTGCTTCGAGCTGATAGGAAGGCAACAGTAACTCAAATAACCACTCGTTACAACCAAGACAAGCATCTCTGAACCTACAACACGTTGAACCTTGAAGCCGATGAGCTACAGCAGCAGAAGACCACACCAGGGGCCACTCCTGTCAGCTAAGAACAGGAAACTGAGGCTACAGTTCACACAGGATCAACAAAACTGGACAATAGAAGACTGGAAAAACGTTGCCTGGTCTGATGAGTCTCGATTTCTGCTGTGACATTCAGATGTAGGGTCCGAATTTGGTGTCAACAACATGAAAGCATGGATCCATCCTGCCTTGTATCAACAGTTCAGGCTGGTGGTGGTGGTGTAATGGTGTGGGGGAGATTTTCTTGGCACACTTTGGGCCCCTTAGGACCAACTGAACATCGTTTAAATGCCACAGCCTACCTGAGTATTGTTGCTGACCATGTCCATCCCTTTATGACCACAGTGTACCATCTTCTGATGCTGCTTCCAGCAGGATAACGCACCATGTCACAAAGCTCAGATCATCTCAAACTGGTTTCTTCAACATGACAATGAGTTCACTGTCCTCAAATGGCCTCCACAGTCACCAGATCTCAGAACGGGAGATTCACATCATGGATGTGCAGCCAACAAATCTGCAGCAACTGTGTGATGCTGTCATGTCAATATGGACCAAAATCTCTGAGGAGTGTTTCCAGCACCTTGTTGAATCTGTGCCTCGAAGAATTAAGGCAGTTCTGAAGGCAAAAGGGGTCCAACATGGTACTAGTGAGGTGTACTCAATAAAGTGGCCAGTGAGTGTATATAATTAGCTATTTTTTAATCCCTGACCTCTGACCTTTCTGTTCCTTTTAGGTCCTCATTCATGCAGTCAGTCTTAACTTGAAATCACTACCCTACACTTCAACTTCAAAATAAAACATTTATTGTAAAATGGCAGAATTTTGAACCTTTGAACATTTCATTGATGTTGCACAGGGGTGAACTCAGTCCTGTTACACACTGGAATAATCAAGTGTTTTAAAGCCTGGATTTAAAGGCCGCTCTTGGTTTTTAAAACCAAAAATCAAATCTGACTTGAATTAAAACCTCAGGGGGAGTCTTGAAACATCGGAAAGTCGACTGTGAGCTGATAAGAGTAGAGCGGAGGGAGGTGTCGGCCGGAGCCAAGGAGATAAGACTATGTGCATGAAGAAGATGAAAGGGCGGCGACAACAGGACACAGAGAGGGAGGAGGAGGCGGCGGAGGGTGTGGAGGAGCTGGTCAGGGTTTGGAGGGACAGACGGTTTAAACAGCAGGTGTGTTAGAAAGCAGCGGCTGCTCATATTTCACACTCCAGTTCAGCAGAGCAGATTGGGGGGGGGGGCTCCAATCTGTGTCACATGAATGATGACATCACAATGCCGCCGCGCATTGTCTGAGGCTTTTAATTTGAAACAGTGTGTCCTGTGTAATGTCCTCTCCAGTGAGGGGGGTGAGGGCGGGAAAAACTAGTCACATGTAACAGGATCACATCGTTAAATTACAAGCTAAACTGGGGCGGCCTGGTAGTTGAGTGGTTAGGGCGCGTACCATGTTGAGCATAAGACGCTCTTGGCAGGCAGTCGCTGGTTCGACTCCCCACCGGTCCGACTCTTTCCTGCATGTCATTCCCCTCTCTCTACCCCCTTTCCTGTCAGTCTCCACTTGTCTATAATAAAGGCATAAAAAGCCCCCAAAAAATTACAAGATAAACTGCAGTCTGTAACAGTTACTGAGGAACAGGTCCTTACAGAGAGGTCAGTTTCAGATATGTAGAATTTAACATTGATTTTTGGCCGAGCAGGAATGGCCTCTGTTGGCATATCTGTGGACGACAAGGGTCAGACAGGCGACAGGTGTGAGGTCTAATGACATCACTGACTTCATTCAGCTGTGTGTTTTCATTAGTGATGAACCAGGAGACGTGGTGAAGTGGTGACATTTCTACAGGACACCAACAGAATGAATGAGTGGTTCTGAAACGTCAGTAAGTTACATTACTTTGATAGGACACATACTGGGAGGGAGAAATGGTGTAAAGGTGTTAAAAGTGAAAATCATTTTGACACTTTGTTGATAAAAATTCAGACACAAATTGCTACACACCTGAACTTTTCCTTGGTGAACAGTTGGTTAGTTCCAGTAAATCCTCTGAAGGAGGAACAGCAAAGACAGTTGTAGAGTTAAAATCCAGAACTGAACTGAACAACAGCTGCTGCAAAGACAACAAGGTCAGCAACACTTTAATTCATAGTAGTTGAGGCTGATAAGAGCCAATCAGGAGCCACCGTGGGTGTCTACATCATCGTTTCCAAAGGTCTCTGTTTGTGTCCGTCCAGACTACAACACAACCCTGGAGTTTTAGACTAAAACGGGTCCAGCAGCGTTTCTGAGAGTCTCTGTTTTAGGGGCTGAAGACTCTGGAGGAGAGTGGACGGAGAAGAGATGAGTTTAAAATGAAAATGTAGAAGAAGAGATGAGCCTCAGGGATCCATCATCACTATTTCCCACAAGCACTCCTCCACCATGAGTTACACATCACCAACCTGACTGAATGAGGCGAGTCCACCGCCTGGTTCACGTATCAGAGAGGTCTGAATGGTGCAGACATGTTTAGACAGCAGAGAATACACCTGAAACAGTGAAGATTAGCTAGCAGCTAGCTAACAGTGGCTAAACAGGAAGTGATGCCAGGGCACTCTACAGCATGTTAATCAGTGAGCTAGCTGTAACATAGCATAACAATAGCATCCTGACTCCAGTTCTGCATTTAAAAGTCAAGAAGTTTTCAATAATTAATGTGAAACTTTTGGGTGGAGAGAACGATATACCAACCACTGAACAGCTGCTGCAGTGTAGTCCACTAAACCTGCTTGTTTCAGCCACTGAGGCTCAGGTTGTTATATGAGTGTCTGACAACATTACAGGACAGAGTCCTGCAGAGCAAGAACCAGAAACAGCCGTTACGTCGCTCTGTTCAAAGCCACCAGACTCCATTGACAAAAGCTGTTATGTTACGTTGCAGAACACAGGACTGATCAGCTTGTTAGTTTTTGTTATTGTGTGACTCTCAGTGGTGGGATTATTTAGATCCTTCAGGAAAACAAACTTCACATTTTTGGCTGTAAATTGTAAATTGTTTGCAAATTCAATTGCTCTCAAATTATTTTATATAGCATGTTTTCTGTTCACTGTTCACATATCAAGCCTTTAAGAAGTGTGTTTTAACGCTGGCGTGTCTTTGTTGAGGCGAGTGGTCATTTTTAGCTCCCTCTCTCCGCCAGCATGTCCTCCTGCCTGCAGTGATCTTGGCAGCCCGTTGAGCCATTTGTGCTGCCCTACAGTCATCTAGCAACCTGCACAGCCAAACGTGCTAGCCCGTGTGACCTGACAACACACACAGCCAATCATAGAACCCCAAAGACTCAGTCGAGCCCCCGCAGCCTGAAGTGAAGCCCCGCCTTTGAAGATGCCTGCAGTGCCATTCAGCAGCAGAAGGCCAGAGGAAAACAGGTCTCAGGACCAGACTGGCCTTTTCATCCTAATATGATGCAGATG
This sequence comes from Trachinotus anak, assembly GCF_046630095.1. Classification (NCBI taxonomy): domain Eukaryota; kingdom Metazoa; phylum Chordata; class Actinopteri; order Carangiformes; family Carangidae; genus Trachinotus; species Trachinotus anak. Next base: position 2,820,201 of record NW_027273867.1, read on the forward strand.
GTGTGAAATGTTAACAAGGCATGCACTGACCTCAGAGCAGGACACAACTGGCCACTGGTCACTTTTAGGCTGCTTCTTGTTCTGTTCAAATTTATAAGGAGCAACTTTTTATTGCAGGATATTTTTAGTGCTCCAGTGTCACCACATAATGAGAATGAGCAGCGGCACCACAGGTGGGCCTCTCCTGCTGAGCGCACGACATTAGCTGAAATGAGTAGTAAAGTAAGCTGTGTTATCTGACTGGGATTGAAACTCCAGGCTCTGGATGTTTCTCTCTCATCTCATTGTCACTTTGAGCCCTGCTTTATTTTAGAACAACCCTCCAGGCTCAGTGCTGAGCTAGGGACAGAGAGCCCATGAATATCAGATGTAGCCTGCAGCTCCTGGAGTCCTATCAGGACCATCGCACAAGCAGCCACTTAAAGATCCCTCCTCTTCGATTCACCCACGCCACTCTCTAACCGCCTCTGTTTAAAACCCAGCGCCAGAACAAGCTCAGCCGCTTTCATTACTGTCATTAACAGATGTCAACCATGGCATATGTGAGGGTCCATGGGGAGGATGAAAAGCTTTTTCTGTCTTCAGGACATTGCTGCGTGAAGCCGACACAATCCAGTAATTAAGGTTTCACCTTAATTCATCTCCCCAGGTACAAAGAGTAATTTAGTTTAATGGCTGTGTTGGAGGCTCTGGTTTCATACAACATGTCCCACTTTGAGGACGCCTCAGCGGCGGGCTCAGGAGGATGAGTGTCTGCTCATGGTTACTGCAGCACGTACCTGTGTGGTATCACCTCAGACTGGAAGAGGGTGCAAATATATACTGTAGGCAGAACTCTGACCAATGAAAAGCCAGCTTCTAACCTCCGAAAACCTGAAGCCACTGACCGGGGAGTGTGCAGCAGCGTGCTCTGCTCTGGCTGTCAGCACTCTCCTCCCAGCAGCTGTCATTTTGTTTTTCCAAACTGTCATGGCCGTGGCTGCCGTGGTCTCTTCAGCCCTGCTGAAACCTGCATGCCAATGTGGTTTCATGCAGCCAACCCTGACCGGACTCAGTCTTGACAGACGGTGGGGATGGGGTATGTGTGTGTGTGTTTGTGTAGCTGGGGGTGTCAAGCAAAGAGAGCCAGCCTCATTTGCATTGTAATTTCCGAACAATAACCTCATTCAAATCATCATCAGTTGAACTGGGGCAGGAATAAATATGGAGACATGGTAGTTGTTGGTGTTGAGACCTGTTTGATTAAGAATTTGTTTGTACAGTGACAACAAAGCTTTTTTCCTTTGCTTTATAGCTTCTCTTATGAATACAAGAGGCACCTTAACATAAAACATAAACACAAGTCAACAAAATCATCATCTACTGTGTTCACCTGCTTGTTATGTTGCTTTCAACCATATCACACAGTCTTCATCAGCAGATGAAGTTTGGAACTATAGATGCTCAAACTTTCTATAACACAAGACTGTCCTGTAACAAAGGAACCCATCGGTTGTCTGTCAGCAGATTATTGTGACCCATAGTTAGGTTTTGTTGCTAGGCAACATCTAGTGGTCGTAGTAATGATGACAGGAGCAAAGGGAAAAGTGCAGTGACGAGGTTTATAGAGCAACAAAGTCCACGTCAGGAGGAGGTTGGGGTGGATGGATGAATATGACACAGGAGAGCGGTGTTCGCTTCCCATGTGAAAGTAGCAGTTTATGTTGTTTCTATTATTGATGACCGTTGTTGTTATTATTGTAACCATGACAACAGAGATCATCTAATGTTGAGGAAGGCTTTTCCTAAAGCTAACCAAGCCAGGACCGTATTATGGTAACCATAGTGACAAAGGTGTGTATGCTGCCCTTTACACAGTCCACATGTTTATTATTGGAACCATGACAACCAAGGTCCAGTATGCTTGCCGCCTTAGGGGTGCTATTTCAGGAGACACTGCTATGGGTCGTATCAGAGGGTTGATTCTTGTTCAGGTTGGGGAACTGGTTGGTCCCTAACCACATTGGAGCTGCCTTGAGCATATAGTGTACCCAGAGAAGAAAAAGTTCTGAATGATGTTTTCTCTGATATCAACATTTTGTTTTATCAACATGACAAGGAAATACTTTTGAAGAGCATATCTGTGAAGCTGCAAAACGATCAAACTAAAATAAACAGTCACCATTTAACTAAAACCACGGCTGTTCTCTAAACCAGCCATCACCAGAACAGCCTGAACCTAATCACACACAGGACGCATGACATGAACCAGGTCACCAGTGTGTAAGCCCCCCCCCACCACCACCACCATCACCAAATTCACCACCCTACAGTTGCTGTGCGGTTGAGAAACACTTTGGGTGAAAATGCCAGTGACATTATCCAGATAGAAATTCATCAGGTGAAATAAATTTGAAGCATATCAGTGATGCAGGATTAGGGCCCTTTCCTTTACTAAACCAAATCTGTAATTAATCAATTAATAACAAAGTCACTGGCCCCCAGACGACCTGGGGCCACAGAGCAGCTGGTAATCCAGCCGTCAGTCAGCATGTTTAGCATGTGGCTGTATCTGATGGTACATTCTGTCCATTTTTACCTCCTGACAAACAGTGATCATCGGCACGTTGATGGGAGAGAACAGTCGGCCCAGTTTTAAGTAGAACAATGGATCAAAGCTCCTGTGACAGCTCCTCTTCTTCACTCTCTCACTCCTTCTTCTTCTCTTTGTTTGGCCTTCTCTCTCTCTCTCTCTCTCTCTCTCTCTCTCTCTCCACTCTCTAAGCAAGTTTTACATTTCTATATTTGCCCGTGCACTAAAGCCCTGTGGGGTAGCTTCCAAACAATATCACATGTGACATGTTACCATTACTTACGCTGCTGCTGTGCTCCAGATTCTTCCAGTGCAGCTGAATAAAGCTACCTTCTAATCCGTGTACTCTATAATGCTCAGTATGTTCATATAGCAGCAGCTCAGATCCATGGTAGGCCAGCTGGATGTAAGTTAAGACCAGGTCCAGAGAAGACCTTAACTACCTAAACCATCACCATGGTTACCATAATAACAGTCATGGCTTGGTTAGATTCAGGAAAAGATGGTGATTTCGGTTAAAATAAGTACTTCCTCAACATTAGACAATCATTGTCATGGTTACAATAATAACAATGAAGGTTGACCCAGCAACAAAACCTAACTTTTGGTCATAATAACCTGCTGACAGACGACCTGTGGGCTCGTTTTTTCCTGGAGGACCCTCACTTTCCGCTGTGCTGCATCAAGGATACGAGGGCTAAGAAGCGGTCCACAGCTTGATTTTCCCAGCGACCCCCTGATTGGTTAATACGTCCCTGCAAATGAACATGCCCCTGTCTTTAACTGATCGTGCTTTGTACAGTTTCCAGCACAGAAATGACCTTGACTTGTGCACCACTGGAGAAGAAACAGGATTAGCAGAGTGAACTATCCTAAGCTCTTTAATTGTATTCATTGAACACCAGCAGCTCGGCTTTTACCCACCTCATCACAAGTGCTCCATTTTACAGAATTAGCCTATTGTTTAAAAAACCAGGGAATCAGTTATCAGCTCTGCTCAAAGTGGTATTCAAATTTACTGATGGGCAAAAAAACTCCAAACACATCAGGAGGCACAACAGTGCTGCATGTTGCTCCCAGTTTCACGTTGATGGAAACTGGTTGAGCAGGTTGTGTGTTCGGAGCGGACTGTCTGGTAAATGACAGCAGTGTGCTGACAGCAATGAGCTGGAGCTCAGGGACATGGCAGGAGACACGCCTGTATTCTCCAGCTGCACGGATAATCCCCGAGAGATGGCGAAACAGATGGGAGGAGACAGAGAGATACACATCAACCCACCCGAGAAAGTGAGAGCCGGTCAGGTAGAGAGCTGAGGCGGGAAACAGAAGTGATAGACATCAGACTGCAGCAGCAGGCGGGAAGGACAGAGGGGCAGAGAGGAGAGGAGAGAAGGAGGCAAATAATGAGAGGGATCGGTGTCAGCCCATCACTGTGCAGATACATTATTAAAGATACACCCAGCACACACACACATGCACACACACGCACACACAGGGACAAAATGGAAGGCACGGCCGCTCTCAGGAAGAGACAGTAATGAAGAAACGTGTAAATGTGGGAGTGTGTGGGGGAGAGGCAGAGCATGATTCATTATGGCTCAACACCACCTCTGAAATGTGCTTTGCTACATTAAAAGACTGTATTGACTCATGAGGAAGACAACGATGAAGGAGGGGGATGGATGAATGTTTAAAACAAGCAGAGGTGAATGGAAACATATAACTTACATCTTTTACAAACACATGTCACACTAAGTTTAATTAGTGTAAAAATTGCAGTTCAGGTTTCTAATATATAATATAATAATACTAATAGTAACTTAACTATTACTAAGACAACAAATACTGAAACCAGTAGCACTATTACTAATAGACAAAGAAGGTTCACTTACACTGGAAAAGATCTGGAAAAAGTCAACTTTTTTCATTAGAGCCTGACTGATGCCAGTTTTATTTTAGAGTTTAGAAAATCAATTAACAACATTGGTAAAGTGAGTGTGGCAGTGCTCTCTGGTGACAACATACACTGATCAGTGTATGTTGTAACAACAATAAAACTACAGTGTTATCATAATAATAATGATTATATATGTGTATATATATATATATATATATATATATATCTTTTCTTAACAAAATTACACAGTAAGAATAAAACCACAAAAAAAATTACAAGAGGCTTTCTGCGTGGCAATTATCTTTTAATATTATTATTATTATTATTATTACATATCCACTTCTAAACCTTGTACCTTGAGGCCCTGTCGGTGTAGGGCGGGCTTTGGGGTACTGGGTTAAAATCTGTTTTTAATACCTTTATTATTCCGTTGATATTTTGTAAACATACTGATGAATACGTCTAACCCAACCTAAATGATGCATTTTCCTAATTTAGATCTGTGGCTTGGTCAGGTGCTGGGTTCTGTGCCTGATGAGCAGGAGCCACAAGTGGATGGTAACTGTTGAACACAGTGTCATATTAGCACCAGAGTCATAAAGTCAGATAACTGACCCAGTAATGTCAGTTACACCGCAGTACAGTCAGCTAACGCTAACTAGCATTAGCCACCAGACTGAGTAAGACCGAAGACGTTGAAGACTGGTGCATTTAACCCTTTAACACCTGAGCCTCAAAACGTCCGCCGTCTGTCCGCAGCCCGCAGAGAAACACCAGCCCGCCACAGTTACGGTAATCCAAAGTGCGCCTGCGCAAATGTGTCGTCCATGACACACTCGGTTTTAAAGGGTTAATGTCTGACACTTTTAATCATGTATGTGTAGGAGGAGCAATGAATTTTTGACGCTTTAAACGCAACAGATTAGATGCAGGGGGCGAGGAGAGTGGCGGGACCAATACGCCCCCCCCCCCCGCTCATTTCGCCCTGGGGCCCCGTAGTGTGTTCCTCCGGCCCTGCCCCCGTGAGATTGAATTGAAATGGATGAATGAGTTCGAGGGGACGCGTGCGGCCTCCATGATGGTGTTAATGAGGCAGGAGGGCAATTAAACTGCGGACGTGAAAGGAGCAAGGCAAGAAAACCAGGCGCTGAGGAGGTGAAGTCACTGACGGGCAATTAACATTAACGTGCGGGGGGGGGCTTGTTGTCGGGTGAGCGGGAGGCGGAGAGATAGATGAGCGGGACGGTGTTAAGGGATTGCAAATTCAAAGTGGTTTGTGAAACGGAGAGAGTGAACATCCCTCCTCCTCCTCCTCCTCCTCCTCCTCTTCCTCCTCCTCCTCCTCCTCTCTCGCTGCTGCAGTCAGCCTCAGAGCTGCGAGCTCCACACCGCTCCCGTCGTGTCCTCTCTCCGGATCCTGACGGGGGTCAGCCGCATTCCAGCTGCACCTCTTCGTCCGGAGCCCGACCCCGCTGCTCCCGTTAGACTGCCACACCACCCGCGCGTCAAACAGCCTTTCGACGGGGGAGCGGCGAGTCCGTGGGCGGGTGGACGAGGCAGGGCAGAGAGACGGCGAGAGGATCCGGACAGAACCGAGTCCCTCAGCTCGGTGTGGATGTTCGTTAATGTTTGACAGGGAGACAAAGGCAGGCGGTGTTCGTGTCTGAGAGAGAGAGAGAGAGAGAGAGGTCAGTTTCAGCTCCTTGGACAGCGGCAAGAGTTCGGACCCGACTTCATCCCAAATCTCGACTGAACATCCAAGTTCAGTTGAAACAGCAACTCCAGCCGCTGGAGTCCAGCTCTGACGCAGAGATGTTAGACTTCGCAGCAGCTGAATGAGGCTGTTTGACATCCGGCTCATGTGTTAGTCAGATGTAATTTGTCCGCTTCAGGTTAGTCAGTGATGTGAATGTGCCCCCATGTCTGAGGACAAGCGCAGGGAAACTGATTGGTCCTGACCCCCGCGCAGTGCACCCTGCAGACTCACAGCGGAACACTACCGGAGGAATAGACTCACTTCACGCAGCTCCGTGAAGCCATGGCTGGGCTCTGCCAGACGCTCCTCCGCAGGTCTGTCCTGCGCCATTCTCTGACCCTGACCCTCTTTGTGCTCCTCTCCTGCTGCTGCCCGGCTCTAGGCAAGAAGAAGCTCTACATCGGAGCCCTCTTCCCCATGAGTGGAGGCTGGCCCGGCGGACAAGCCTGCCTCCCCTCCGCTCAGATGGCCCTGGACCTGGTGAATAAAAGGACCGACATCCTGCCGGACTACGAACTGGAGCTGATCCACTACGACAGTATGGTGAGTAGCTGACAAACTATTCACGCTGTAAGACTCACTTCTTCCATCTGTCCCCACTCTCCATATGTTGGTCAGAATCAGAGCTTTTTCAGTTCAATTCTTCACCAACAACACAAATCAACTAGACACAGTTTCCCTGGAAACTGTGCAGCATTCATGTGTTCATCAGCATCATGTCTCTGCTTCGCAGCAGACGCATGTGAACATGAACTGAAAGCAGGGACGTGTGAGCACGCAGCTGCTGGAGCTTGGGTTAAATCAGGAATCTAGGAAGTGACAGCGTGTTATCATCAGCTGCAGAGGGTCTGGACCGGGATGAGACTAAGCATGAGACTTTTGTTGTAGCAGAAGCGCAGACTGCTCCTGATGTTCACACTGTGATGACACTTCCCCCATCATCAGGATAGTCGTCAGTCCTCTGTGTATTGTGTCTTTTAAACAACTGTGTGTGTGTATGTGTGTGTGTGTGTTTGCACACTAGCAGCAGCCTCACAGCCTGCACGCGCTCAGACGTCACCACGCTGGGACACAGTGTGGTGGCGGGAACACGGTGACAGACGGGACAGGGTCTGAGGTACCGAGCAGGAAGTGTAGGGTCCAGCTGCCTGACACTACTGTTGCATTTCACAAACCATGCTACGTACTTTGCATTGCCTAATGCATTATGGGGGAAATGTTGATTGCAACCTGGAGTATTTTCACTGGCGACATATATTCTTTCAGGGTTTGTGTCCTGCGTCTCTTGTTGTTAGTTTAAGGATCTAAAACAGTCACCATTGCAGACAGTCAGTGGTTTTGTTCAGTGTGTCTTGTGTGGTGCTTGTTGTCGACTTTTTCCAGACCAGAATCTCTCCTAGTGTTGCCATGTTTCAGCTCGAACACACCACCTTCACAAACACCCCCAGTCAAAAGTTTTCCTCCCCCACTTTCCCACCTGTTGCTGACGGTCCAGCAGCTCAGGTGAACAGTGGATGTTCTCCTGTAGATGGAGAACAGGTCTTCATCAGCGATGGAGAAACTGGTGACCTCCATCTTTCCTGCAGCAGTGAAGTAAAAAAAACATGGAGCTGGTCTGGGATCAACTGGACTGAAGGTGACAGTGACACATTTAGATTCAGTTTAGATTTCAGCAAGAAGATTTGTTTGTTCTGTGTTTTCGTTTCAGACACACTGAGACGCTCTGAAACGTTTGACTGGTGCAGGAAGTCAGCATGAATCCAGATCCAGACCACATGGCCCTGGGTTATGTATGTAACTGTGGTTCCATGAAAACTGGTGGTTTCCAGAGACAGTGTGTAAGATGTGGCTCTCCAGGGCCTGGGTGGTCAGGAGGAATGAAACCCTCCTCACAGCAGAGAGGAGACTTGTTCCTCTCAAAGTGAACGTCACTGGTTTCCTCTCTGGGAACACGAGCCCATACTCACTTCACACATGTAGCAGCTGTTTGTGTAATGTCCTGACTCTAAAGTGGATTCAGTGACTTTGTCATGCTTTAGTTGTCACTAGTGTTAAACTACAGTGTGTAACCTCTGCCACTAGGGGTCTCTCAGTCAGAACAGCAGCGCAGCTCGTTGATTGGCTCAAACCTGTCAGTCAGCTGACAGATGACTGTTTCACGGCCTTTTCGTTTTCTGTGAACAAGATTTGCTTCTATCGTTGTTTTTCCTTTATAGTTACCATGGACACAAGTCTGACTTTCCTTTTTTTTTACACCTATTAAAAAACACAAACAGGGCCTAAGTCTAAGTGGTGCATTAGTCATAACTTTAAGTTGGTTGTCACTTTCACCTTTAATTTGTACGTGACGTTACGCCCAGGTGGACGCCCGGCTGGTGCGCTCTGGTCCAGCTGGTCTTCACTAAACCTGGTCCTGACTGCTGAGTCTTTAGAAGAGACTGAAGGTCAGTTGCACCAACCAAGCTTAAACCTAGTCTTAACTACGTCTGGTCTTACTGATGTGACTGTACACATGTCTGTGGCTGTTGCCCAGCAGTGTGCGTTGCTAGGATACGTTCCTAACAATCGCTGCTAATTTGGATTGTTTCAGATTTTATGTAGTAGTGAGTTTGTTTGTTTGCATTTACTCAGTGTAGCTTTCTTTATCTTTGTCTCTCTCATATTTACAGTTATCATGAGGTAAAAAGGTAGATGGATGAAAGTCTTAGTCTTAGTCTTGAGTCTAGTCTGTCCCCTTCGGCCCATGACTCTCTGCATGGTGCTCAGCTGTGAATCTGAAATCGGCAGATAATTTTAGGCCTGAAAAGACAGAGGTGGAGAGGTGGATGTGGATCACGTGTCCTACACTGTTCTGAACGGAGCTGTGCGCACCGCTGCATTGTGGTCTGACACAAAGCGCCAGTCCAGTGACAGCTCAGCTCTTCAACCTCTCAGTCAGCTCCTTATCGCTGTGAATTTCCGGTGGATCACTTCTGTCCCTAATAAGTCTGTCCCATCAAAAAGCCTTTGTTGTAAAATTTAAAATGAGATGTCATTGTCTTCACATCGTTACTATAGAAACAGCCTAGATTTTTGACTTAATGCCTGCTTCTGACAAGGCGTCAGATTTTCGACTGGTCTCCGTGAGAGGAAGGCTTAAGCCCACATGGTGCAACTCCTGCAACTGTTAGTGGGGACAGAGACAGAGACTGTTAGGGATGGGGTCTCTGAAACCCTCACAGATGGTCCAATCTGGTCTTTGATCAGCCCCAAAAGTCTCTATGCTCCTCATCCACCTCCACTAACTCCCCCTGACCCTGAACCAGATCCAGTCTCTGATGCTGCCCTCAGAGAGACGTCTGGGTCTGAACTCAGTCATCCAGCCTGATGCTCCCTCTCCTCCACTGTGTCAACACTGTCCCTGCACACAGACAGTCTCAGTCCAGACTGTTCTGGTCTGTGGTTCCCTGATGGTGGAAACAGCTCCTGATGTCTGTCAGAGCAGGGGCGTCCCTCTCTATCTTCAAGACCCTGTTGAAGACTCCTCTCCTCAGATAGCAGCTCCTCTCCTAACACCTCTAACACCCTAACAAGTCTACCTAGCTCCAACTCTGACTCTCACTTCACTTCTTTACCTGATCTCCCTCACTTATTAAACAGATGTAGAACTGAGTCCTGACACCGAGGTCTCTACTGACCTGAAGCTCCACTCATCAACCTCACAGAATAAGTAAATGTAAATGTGTGAACGTTAGAACGCCAAGTTATGACTGACTTAGCATAAGACCAGCGACCAACCCCAGACATCCGACGACTAAAATCCTTCATCTGGTCCAAATACAGAGCTGAAAACCACCGAGGTGGAGAAAGAGGATCTGAAACATGAGACTTCAAACTGAATCAAAGTCAGTTTGAGCTTCTGTCAAACAAACACAAGACCGACACATGAGCAGACAGGACATGACGTCACTGACAGGCGACCAATGAAATGGAACGTTACCATGATTAAAATCACAGATTTCTGTGTTTGAGAACTGATGGAAACATGTGTGATGATGTAAGAACACAACTCAACAACATGTAGAACAGAGGTCTGGTTGTTTTTACACATTTTAATGTGGAAACATATTGTAACTTTAATGTTATTCAGTTTCACTCATTGTAAACATTCCCTGATAAAACAAATGGATTGTGGGTAATATTACATTTCTGCTGTTACACTATAAATGAATGAAAACACTACATTTAGAGGGCTTTAGAAACACCATCACAGACACTGCTGTCATTTCTCCTGATAGTCAGACGTCCATCACTGAGCCTGATGCTGTGTTCAGGTGTTTATTCTGTCGCTTGGGCGTTTGGGAGCAGTTAATGGAACAGCAGCTGTTATTTCACAGCCTGTATCAGTGACACTGACACAGGTTTGATGCATATAGGAATCACTTAACAGCCAATTATCCTCTATCGCTATTACAGAAGCCTGGAAATCAGTTCTTTGATAACATGAGCTTTGAAGGCAGCACGAGACATGAGTCATGGCAAAGAGGAGCAGCTGTTACAAGTTGAACCCTCCCAACAGGGACATGATGAGTCCAGGGGCCGAGGCTGACACACATCCTCACACAGAGCTGCTTCACCTCAAAGTCAAATCTTCATGTCTTCACAACGTGGTCCAAGGTCAGGGCTGATTACACGCTGCACCCAATGATTAGAAATAATAATACAGATCAGGGATTGCAGTGTTTGTTACTCCTCACCTGCAGTTAGTCAAATGGATGTTAAAGCTTCATTCACAGCTTTGAGCCCCTCACTGAAAAAGTTTCTGTTTCTAAACGTGTGGAACATGTGGGTTCATCTCCAGTGTCACTGTGTCTGTGTCACTCAGATTTAACCTCTGAACCAAAGATGTGGTCGAACATTTCCTGCATTCAAGTCTGTCACTGCTGCACACACACACACACACACACACACACACACACACACACACACACACACACACACACACACACACACACACACACACAGTATATAAACAGTTAAATGCACTGTGACAGGATGGTGTTTTTGAAAAGCATCACTCTCATTGGTTTGTGCTGCTCTGCACTGGATCCTCACTTCAAAAAGCCTAAAGAGGATGGAGATGGGGGGTGGAGGGGGGATTGTAGAGGTTGGCATGACAACAGTAACCGAGACAACTGCAGTTCAAACAAAAACAGACTTGGCTCCAAGAAAAAGAGAAGATCATGCACCTCGTGTCGCGGCACAAACAGGAGCAGATGGACGGCTGCGTGTGAGAGAGTCATGTTGTAGAACAGTTTGCCAAATGTAAGAAGTGTCATTGATCACAGACCCCTGCAGCACGCCGCCGCTCTGCCAGGCCAGCTGCACATCACGCCGAACCCTCTGATGGGTCTCCTGCTGATCACAGACGAGCGGGCCTGCGTCATCAGGAGGTGAATGGAGCAGATGATGATCAGATGTCTGTCATGCAGGTCCCAAAGGTTCAGAGAGGGCTGAGGATGGGGTTGGGGGGGTCGGAGGGGGGCATCTCATTTGTGTCTCATTTGAACGTGTTGGTGATTTCCCCTGAGTGCCGGGGTTAATCAATGCAGCTTCAGATCACCATGGGCCCACTTTATAAACCAATCTATCTGATTCAGGACTGGAGAGAGCGGCGTTCTCCAAGCGTGGACTCAGTGTTGTTATGTGAGGAGAGGAAATCCAGCACATGGCTCAGCAGCCTCCTTTAACTCCACAGGACAGGATTTCACCCCTGCAGACAGGATGTGCACCATTTCAGGAGCTGGTTGCTAGGGAACAGCTTCAGGTTTACGTCCTGCCAGCTGCTGATGTTGGCAAACACTGCAGCAGGAAATTAAGTCGTGGCCGTTTTAAATGTTTCTGGTTGGAACTGAAGTGGTTTCTGGCCTCTGACAGAGCTGGTCCAGACTCAGCGAGCATCACATGTAGGGATTCATGATTTGATGTGGAATTCTCTCTATGATTCATTTCACTACTGAATCAGATTTTTTGTTCCAGGCTGTTAACAGCACTTTTCCTCACTCTGCTGTGAAATGACTGTAATTATGACTGAAACTCTGAAGTTCATTCATTCGTTTTCCTGTGCGGTGTAGGCAGCGGTGGTGTCAAACAGGAATACCCACATATATGTTGTCCCTCCGCTGCAACACCTGACAGTCACCTTAAAGAGCCCCCCCCGCCCCCCCAAAATCTTAACATGTCCAGATGATGTTTTTATATAATGAAGACACATGATGAGTGAAATAATCAGTCAACACCATGACTGAGTGTTTCCACCTTGAACTGCAGTGAACCAACAGTCTCATAAAAACTGATTCAGACAGTCAGGGATTCATACGTCATAGAACCTAAAGAACCAATCCTGTCAACTTGTGGGGACAGGGGGGCGGGGCTAAATACACCTGAAACTTTGTCAGTACAGAGAGCCAGAGTTAGCATGAGCACAACTACTAACACTGTGTCAGCCACTGCCAGTTACAAGCTAACAAACAACATAAACAAATAAAAGATGCTAACTATGCTAACTGTTCTGATCCATCTGCTAGTCTCTGATTCTGGTCTCAACAGACTCCTCATCTGAGTCTGGGTCTGACTGAGGCTCCAACATGAGGCTGAGTCTCTGATGTTTCCTCCTCTAACCATCTTCATCCTCTCTGCTCTTTCACCTGGACACCTGGAGCAGGCAGGTGGTGGGCGGGGCCAAGGCCTGATCCAGGTTTCTCATCAGGAAGTCACAGTAGATGAGCTTCAGACCAGTTTTTATGTGACAACATGTTCAGCAGAGGAGCCACTGTCCACTGTCACTGAGGTGTTCACTACACATCTTTATCAATGTGACCTGACAACACTGACTGATTGACAGTTCATTTGTTCTCCCCATCAGAAGCTTGTTAACAGACAGAAACACTGATCACAATCTGACAACATTATGGTCACATGACCTATATGTGCAGTTATTGTAGAGGCTCAGAACTAGAACTGAGGAAGCGTGATGCCTTCACTTACTGTTGGACATATGAGTTGCAGGTGAACTGAGATGTGAATGTTTTTCGAACTACATAATCAGTGACTGAATCTCTGGACATTTCTGACAAAGAATGTTGAACAAGGATTTACAGCAATCAACTTTTTATTGGAGTTAAGAAAATAAAAGTCAGTCAGTGCAGGAGATCTGACCCCAGCAGAAACACATGAGAAGTGGTCAGAGGCTTTTACAGTTTGCTGGTCATGAAAAGAGGATGAGAGATTCTTCCAGCAGTCCAGCTACATGCCACAGAAATGATAAAAATAATACGGATGTGTTTTAATTTAAACTGCCCTTCCATGCATGTGCTGATCTGTGTGGTGCTCATCTGCTCAGCTGCTGTCCCAGCTCAGATGTCATGGCATGAAAGGCACAAACAACAAACAGTCAAGCAGAGCATTACATGTAGCTGGGTATTCACTGTGAAGGAAAATGATGGCCCTCTTTCTTACACCTGCCTACAAAGCTGTGATTGGTTGATCTGTCTCTTCAAATGGGGCCAAACAGCATCCGTGGAGTGGTGAAGTGGAAGAAGTTAGTTCATGTGCCCCAGGTTCTGGTGTCATGTGACTGACAGTTGGATGGACTTGAAACTGTCCATCCATCCATCCATCCATCCATCCATCCATTTTCTTCCCCTTATCTGAGGTCAGGCTGCAGTGGCAGCAGGCTAAGCAGGGTATTCCAAAACATCCCTCTCTCCAGCAACGCTTTCCAGCTCCTCCTGGGGAATCCCCTGGTGTTCCCAGGCCAAATGGGATATGTAATTCCTCCAGCCCGTTCTCGGTCTACCTCAGGGTCTTCTACCACTTACATATGCCTGGAGAACCCCCAGTGGAAGGCGCCCAAGAGGATCCTAACCAGCCTCAACTGCCTCTCTTTGACATGAAGGAGGCTTTACTTGCAGTGGCAGTGGCTTTCAGTCACTACCCAGAGCTCATGACCACGGGTGAGGGTCAGAACAAAGATCGACTGGTAAATCAAGAACTTCGCCTTCCAGCGCAGCCCCATCTTCACCACAACAGCACAGTAGGGTTTGGCGATATGTCAAAATTTTCCAACTGGCCACCATCAGTCCAGCAATTTGCGCAATCAGCGAATGCAGTTATGGAATAGCTGCAAAAAAAAACCCAAAATCACCTGTTTGGGATTATTTTTGTTTTAAACCTGACTCAACCAGCAAGTCAGAGGTCCTATACAAAGCAATTTGCCGTCTTTGCAAACAAATAGTGCCAGCAAAACACTACCAATTTGCATGAACATTTGTGAATCCACCATCCTGCAGAGCTGCTGCTGTGAGCTGTAAAGACAGGTTGAGCAGCTGTCCGACACTACTTGAAAATAAGGTCTGATGCTGTCAGAAGAAGAAGCCTCCACTTCAGTCTCCAAATGAACAAACAGGTGAGGATAACATGCTGTTAGATGATGAGGGTGCACAACCACATTTAGAGTTTTCGGTGTAGTTCTCAAATGTCATGTATGAATTGATGTTGCTTTTCTGCACCAATTGATCAGACAGCAACCAATAAAGACGGCTTCAGTGTCATTTAGTCACAGCTGTATTTTGTGAAAGATGGAAATCAGTGCCACAAGAATGTGCATATTATGGCCCAACTCCAGCTGTTGGTTCCTGTTAGTGCACAATTTGAATTGTCCTTTACAGGTTAATTATTTACCAAGTTGAATTCTGAAGGAGGCAGACCCCTAAAATTAGCAAAATTAAATGACAAAAATCACCCAAAAAAACCAACCGACGATGGACTCAGCCAATCGCCGATATATTCGTCCAGTCGCCCAACCCCACGGCCCAGTACAACACCTGCTTTACTGCTGACACCGCACCAATCCGTCTGTCAATCTCCTGCTCCATCTTACCCTCCCTTGTGAACAAGACTTAGAGATACTTGAACCACATCATCTGCTAAAAGCAAAGATGCAATTCTGAGGTTCCCAAACCGGACACACTCCACCTTGAGATCCTGTCCATGAATATCACAAACAGGATCACAGAAGAGGGACAACCTTTGCAAAGTCCAACACTCCCCGAAAACGTTTGTCTTTATGCCAAGAATGCGGACACAGCTCTCTCTGTGGTTATGTGAACAGCACAAAGGTTCAACAAAATATCTAATATGACACTGTCTCAGAAACGGATGATAAACTCTTCCTTTTGGAATCAAGAACTGCTTCAGTTTTTTGCAGCTTCCTCTCTGTAGCCATGGTGACCGAGGCTCATGGGTGATGTAGCACTTAGAACAATTATCACATCAACTTCAGTTATAAGTTGAAATGATAAAGACTGATGGGAAACTGCTGCCTGTCGCCTTTGAGAATTAGACAACAGTACTTTCAGCTCAGATGTGTGTGACTCAGAGTTGAGTGTGGATGTCTTTGTATCACCCCTGTTCTAACGTCTTATCACACATCCTCTCTTCATCGCTCACATCCTCAGTTTTGTATGTTCTGCTTTGCTGTGACTGCTGTGTGTGGAGGAACGTGACAAATGTTAATCACATAATGTCATCCAAACCTGACCCCCTCCCTCTCTGTTAAATGATTAATGGTTACCACGCATTCACCATTATCATTTAAATAGCTTATTGATTTTTCATTGACTATCGGCTGTGAATGGAGGGTGAGGGACACCCGTGACATCAGGATAATGGGGCTTGACTGGTGGGTAAATGTTTCCCCAGCGTTACACAGATGAATGCTGTGTCTGCCTCCCCGTCCGGGCCTGAGCACCGAGGTGGAGGTGACCTTGGAACGTGCCTCACCTTGCGCCCCCCACCCCTCCACCCCCCTCCTGGGCTGCTGGCTCTGCCTCGGCTCTGTGTATGTGTGTCTGGTTATAGGGAGCATGTGTACCTCAGTATGTTACAATGCATACAGCTCCTCTGGTGAATCACCAGCAGCAGACTGATGATTGATTGTAAACCCCTGTCAGAGTGTCTGCAGGTCCTTAGTGTTAGTACCACAGAGACACACAGAAATACACACCACGTACCGCAACACAGACGGCACCAATTTTCACCTGTAGTGTGTCATTTTCCTGCAAACAACAACTTATGGTCTCAGAGTAATTCAGAAGGTGCTGTAATCACAAAGCTCTACCTCCCACACAGACATATAATATATGGCATATATGTCCCTATATCAAGAGTTGTGTTGTTACATATGTCACCTATAACAGGATATATTAGTATCACATAAATACATCCTCTAGATATATGAAGTATAATTTGCACATGTACATATATTAAAAATATTTATATGATGAACTTTTATATGTTGCAACCATATTTGTTCACAAAATATATTTAATTAATATGCAAGTTTATATATCATCATATCCATAGACAGACATGTATGTTTAAATTTAATAAGAAAATATATACAAACATATAGAAATTTTATGTATATGTTGTTTTTATAAATCATTAACAAATATCATTACAACATAAAAATTCATCATATATATATTTTTTTTTCATATACACATTTTACTGTGTGTATTTCATACATATTAGAAACTAGGATGTATATATATATATATATATGATAATAATATCTCGTCTTATAGGTGACATATATAGAAATGTGTCATATGTTACATATCATACATATTATACAGGAGTGATTCTAGTAGATCTGTTTATTTAGTTTTATGTCCTGGATGTTTCATTTCAGGTGATTTCAGGTGTCATTTTTATTTATGTTGAGTCATGTACTGCATTAACTCTGCACAGTGTGTTTCTGACAGTCCTGCTCTCTGTGTCCACAGTGTGATCCAGGTGAGGCCACCAAGTTGCTGTACGACCTCCTCTACACGGAGCCCATTAAAATCGTGCTGATGCCGGGCTGCAGCTCTGTGTCCACGCTGGTGGCCGAGGCTGCACGTATGTGGAACCTCATAGTGGTAAGAACCGTCGCACAAGCACAAAGCTGTCGCATTTCACTTAACCTGCAATGACAGCAAGCATAAAGTGACGCATTTACATTTTTATAGAGAAAAAACAACAGAAGAAGAAGAAGCAGTGGTAAGACAGAGGAGAGACACAGACACACTGCTGCACAGATAAAAAAGGCAGGATGGGTGATCTGTGGGTGCTGTTGTGTGAAAATACAGAAATGACACCACAGGAAAACACCACAGACACACAGTCAAAAATCAGCACTTGGAGACAGTGAACTGAGGGATGTCACAGTGAGACGTCACAGTCACATTAGAGAGGAGGCGTCGTCCTCCTCTGAGAGGCAGCTCTGCAGTATTCAAAAATGTTACTTCATTGAAAAAGCTACCCTGTGTGGGTTTCTTTTACCCATCTAAATATATTTGCATTCAGTAGCTGTGTCCCAGTTCAGGGGCTGAAGGCCAACGCGACTAGGCTCCTTCACGAGGGGTCCGACAGGTGGATCCTTCGTGGGCCAATATATCCCAAGATTCATTGCGTGTTGGTGATGAAAATAATCTGTCATCAAACAGCACAGACAGAGATCCTGAGCATCACACCGGTCAATGTCAGTTCAACAGTAACGGTACAACTGTTAAAACCAAGGACCTGCACTCTGTTGTGTATGTATCTTACTCCCCTTAAAGACCCTTCAGGAAAACAAACTGGACACAGTTTTGAACTGAACTGAAATAATCACAGTGAACCTGAGGCTTCAGTTTCCCTGAGGGCCCGGGGCCTCCGTTTGTCCCGTCAGTAATCCTTGATATCATTGGGTATTCTTGATGACATTAACCTCCCCAGGAAGAGAGCAGACGTGCTGCTACACAACAAGGGCAGAGACGCCTACACTGATCGGACTCATTCAGCTCCAATCACAGTGACTGATCCATGACATCATACCTTTACTACGGTCGGTCATCATCAGGTTGATGATGATGATGATGATGATGATGATGATGATGATGATGACGATGACAAGAAGTCATCATCAGATGTTTTAACCACTGGAGTCTGCATTAAGTTTAATCTGAGCAGTTAAAGTCATCGGTCTGTGATTTTGTCAATGACTGATCAGCTCCACCTCTCCACCTGCACACCGTCTCCTCTGTCCTCCACCCTCATGTCCTCACACTCCACTCTAATGTCAATGAACACCGGGGACGCAGACAGGCAGAGAGTAAGAGAGGAGTCTGAAGAGAGGGCGGGGGCGGGGCTGAAGGTCAGGAGCTGACTTGATGTCAGCTGACTCAGGAACAGATGAGGCGTCATTAACAACTCTTCAGAAGACTCTCTGTTCTTTGTTAGCGCTTCCTTTCTAACAGCAGCTTTGATTTACACTCACTGATCACTTTATTAGGAACACCTCACTGACACTGACACCTCAGGTCTTCAGGTCCTGGATCCAGATGTTGAAACCTTCCTCTGAGACTCTGCTCCATGTTGACATGACATCAGAGCATCACATTCATGCTGCAGGTCTCCTGTTCTACCACATCCCAAAGGGGGTCTACTGGGTCCAGGTCTGGGACTGAATTGGACTCACTGTCATGTTGATGAAACCAGTTTGAGTCATGGAGCATTTTCCTGCAGGAAGTAGCCATTAGATAACTGCATGAATAAGCAGGTGTACAGGTGTTCCTAATAAAGTGCTCCTCTGTGTGTTTAGTGTGACAGTAGCTTTAACGTGTCTCTCTCTCTCTGTCTCCTGTGTCTCAGCTGTCGTACGGCTCCAGTTCTCCAGCTCTGTCCAACCGCCAGCGTTTCCCCACCTTCTTCCGCACCCACCCATCTGCCACTCTGCACAACCCCACCCGAGTGCAGCTCTTCCAGAAGTGGAAATGGACCAAGATTGCCACCATTCAGCAAACGACAGAAGTTTTTACATCAGTGAGTGATCATGTGTTTAGCTGAGAGTGTTAGCCACTCATTATCACCTAAAGGTACTTTCAAAGATGTCATTTTAGCACCACAGTTTCCAGAATGTCTTCCCAGCTCAGTGATTATGTTTTGAACTGTTTTAAGTCTACCGAGCTTTGGATATCTCTGCATGTTGAGAGACCTGTACTCTGTATTTAAAGATCTTTTTTCTTTCTTGGCTCATCAAAAACCAAAAGCACAAGAGCAGAGGTTTACAGACTACTAACATTGTGTTCATCTGCTGTCATGTGAGCTGCAGCTGTTAGCATTTCCTCCTCACAGCCAGCACAACCGATGGTCAGGCCACACAGCAGTAACTCAGGAGGGCTGTTAAGGTTTTGGCTGGACCACAACAGCATGGCCTGACTGACCGATCGTCCAATTGATCATGTTTCCTCATCACTGAGTTGTAGTTTCCTGCTCCATCAGCTTCTATCAGGGGCTTTTTACAGCTGCAGTGTTGCTAACTCAGCTCATTGTCTCTAGATCTAGAGACCTGTCTTCAAACAGTCTGGGTGTAAACCTGGTCCAGGTCTGGATGCAGACCGGGGGCTCAGGTCTACTGACAGTCTAATGAGCCGCTCTGGTTTTCTGCTGCTCAGGAACTGCAGGAAGAGGAGGAGCTTCAATACACTGAGCCCCGCCTCCATAACAGCAAATACACTACTGATTACATGAATCATCATTACTGAAGGGGGGGGGTTGTATCAACATGTATTGCAGTATCTTTAAGATGACAGACTGGAGAGACTGAAAACAAGGCTTAGCACTAAAATCCAGCTGTGACCAGTTCGACAGCTCAAACAGAGGGAGTCAGACATAAAGAGCTGCCTCTGATAAAAGTCTGTGAGGTTCTGGATGAGGTCAATAAAGACTAAACTGTTGTGGGTCCAGCTCAGTCGTCATCTTATTTTAGCAGCAGCTTGAAGTGACTGCTGGTTAACATGTCGTCTTGATGGACCACGTTTCAGTCAGTTTCAAACTTGTTCTGTTGTCATGACAACAAGAGCCACTTGATTGTGAATTTAGCTGTATTAAAATACTCTATATGTGAGCATAGAGAGGAGGAGAGAAGAGGACGTGATGATGTCAGTTGTTTACAGATGCTGAGATGGCGTCGGCGGCGCAGCTCACTCTGAGCTTCAAAACCGCTCTTCAGAAACCTGTGGGTGACGTCACGTCTTTATTTACAGTCTGTGATAAAGTCACTGGAGGATAATTAGAGAAAGAATCGCAGTAGCGGTGTATGTTCATCGCTAGCTAGCTAGACGATGTTGCTAACTTGTGAACAGCTAACATTTAGACAACATTTATTCTGGGATGAATGATGAATGTAAAAACAGCTGGAGAACGAGAGGTGGATAAGGTGGGTACGGTTGCCAGGCAGCAGATGATGATGAGTTCAGAGGTGTGAGGATGGATGTCATGGATAGTGTCATGCTAGTAAAAAAGGTGGTCATCGTTCTGGGGTCATGACTAATGAAAAGTGAGCGTTGTTTAAATCATCTCCGAGAAAAATCTAACTTTCTGTTTTACATGATTCTGTGTGGCTCATTTGAACATATAGACATAAACTATAGTTTCCTGTTGTGACTGCATCCCTTCACCTCAGCTCAAATGAATGGCACAGAAAATGACATAAAATGACACATTTCCTTACTTTAAGTGACCAAGTGTTTGAACAGTGATTTGTCTGCTCTTACGTAGCATTTATAGACAGAGATGGTGAAGAAAATTGTCTCCTCTCATTTCCTGTGTCTCTCTCCTCCCTTATCTCCGCCATCTTCTATTACAGCTACCTCCCCTCACTTGGTTTCTCTCTCCGTCTCTGTTGTCACCTGCTGTTTTATCTGTTTGTTGTTATCATCACCTACACACCCACTATCATCTGTCCAAACCACCGGCTAATCTTCCCCCTCACTTCTATGCTTCTGCTTCAATTGCTGTTTACTGTTCTTCCAATTTCTGTCCATTATCTGTCCTCACCCCTGTTTTGGTTGTTGTCTGTCTTGTTTTCTCTTCTTCTGCGTACTCATTGTGTGTGTGTGTGTGTGTGTGTGTGTGTGTGTGTGTGTGTTTACAGACTCTGGATGATCTGGAGGAGAGGGTTAAAGAGGCGGGGATTGAAATCAGCGTTCGTCAGAGCTTCCTCACCGACCCTGCTGTGGCTGTCAAAAACCTCAAGGTATCCCAGCATTCCCTCCTCACACAGACCAGTCAGTCGGCCTCTGTCTGTGCAGTGGACCGTTCCCAGACTCCACCGTGTGAGGTTCACACTGGTGAGCCACAGACCTGCAGGGTGTGAGGAGAGATTCAGTCACGTCTGCCACTGACAGTGACGTTAATGAGCAAACCCAGTGGTCGGAACATGTGCTGCTGTACGGAGACGAACGCCTGTATTAGCATTAGCAGCACTGATGGTTTTAGCAAACTGCAGCAAAAACAGTACAGTTTCAGTTCACCTTCAACTTTATTGACATTTTATTCTTCTTAAAACATCACTGTCCTGAATAATTTTTGCAGCTCCTCAGTGCAGACTCCTGGGCCTCTGCCTCTCACTCCCCCTGTTACTCTGTATTAGACTCTGGCTGCCCCAAGTCATGATGTGTGGACAAACCAGGAAGTTCAGTTTGGGTTTTGTTCCTTGATAGTTGAGCTGTAGCTCCTCATACTCAGGAGAC
This sequence comes from Trachinotus anak, assembly GCF_046630095.1. Taxonomy (NCBI): domain Eukaryota; kingdom Metazoa; phylum Chordata; class Actinopteri; order Carangiformes; family Carangidae; genus Trachinotus; species Trachinotus anak. The sequence goes on from NW_027273867.1 coordinate 2,842,025, forward strand.
AGAAGAACACAAAACATGTCAGTGGTTCAACATTTAGGGAAACAAGGTTGTTCACTTTGTTTCAGTCTCGTCAGCATGTGGTTAGCCTAGCTTAGCATAAAGAAAGGAAATAGCTAGCCTGGCTCTGTCAAAAACAGAGAACAAAAATGTAAAAACAACTAGTTTTTCAGGGAAGTTGTGTGCTTGACGAGCAGCAGTATGTCCATCTGTCCAGTGCTACAGTCAGAGTGCACAGGTTTTAGTTTTGGTCTCTGTATACAGCCATGACAACAGGACTTCAGGAAGCTGCACACAACCTGCCCTGCAACCATCCGCTCCATGTCAAGAGATAGTTCCCACACATAACTCTGCCTAAAACCACACCCACATTTCGATTGTGTTCAGATGAAACAACCGAGATGAATGTGTGTTCACCAGGGAGGTTCAGAGGTGGACAGAGACAGGCTAGCTGTTTCCCCGTTTTCAGTCCTCATGCTATGCTAAGCTAACCACATCCTGACTCCAACATCTTATTCTCAGAGGGAAGTACAGAGTCGACGATTACACCAGCATGACCACACCACACGGCTGGTTCAAGGTGTCGAAGCATAAAAAACTACTACACCACCTACCCTGACAGAATGTGCAACAACAGAGAGGATGATGTGAATGTAGTCTAAAAAATCAGTTGTGTGTGTAAACGTATGCAGATGGGCTGGAGTTTCATTTATATCTTGGTCATTTCTCGTCATATAAAGAAACAGTGAAAAAGGTCTGAATGTCCTGACTCTGTTGTCTGGTCCAGGGAGGTGGGGGAGGGGTGAACGAAGCACAGTGGCCGATGAGAAGCGGACAGAGACAGAGAGAGTTAGTGTTTGGAAGATTTGAGTTGGAGTTGTTAGTGAAAATGAAGCAAACACAGTTTGATTTCAATCTTTTGATGTTACTTTGCTCTGTATAGGACGCCCTCACACTGTTAGAGTGTGAGCCCTGTTATGTGTCTCTGTCTTATCGTGTATATAAACAGTTTGAATCAGAATCAGAATCAGAATCCGTTTTATTGCCAAGTATGTTTTCACATACAAGGAATTTTTTCTGGTGATTGGTGCAATTGATCAGCAACAGTGGGGCTCTCTAGCCTTGTTGATGAGGCTAATAGCAGACGGGAAGAAGCTGTTTTTGTGGCGAGAGTTTTGGTCCTGAAGGACCGCAGCCTCCTGCCAGAGGGGAGTGTCTCAAAGAGTTTGGGTTTTTCCTGAAGTCCACTATCATCTCCACTGTCTTCAGAGCGTTTAGCTCTAGGTTGTTCTGCCTGCACCAGGTCACCAGACGCTCAGTCTCCCACCTGTAGGCAGACTCATCGCCATCAGAGATGAGTCCAATGAGAGTGGTGTCGTCTGCAAACTTCAGGAGCTTGACAGACTGATGGCTGGAGGTGCAGGTGTTGGTGTACAGGGAGAAGAGCAGAGGAGATCCCCTTGGGGGGATCCAGTGCTGATGGTCTGGGAGTCAGACACATGCTTTCCTAGCTTCACGTGCTGCCTCCTGTCAGACAGGAAGTCGACAAGTTGACATAGTGAAAAAGAAAAAAACAAAAAAACTCGGCCTCTCCTGGCTGACAAGGTGCATCCAAGGAAAACTTGGATGCACCTTGATTTTTATCTCTTATTTTATCTATATATTCACATTTGCATCCTGTACAATTTTTTTGGGTCCATATGTGTTGATACAGTTTCAAAGTGAAAAAGTAATAGTCATAGTGTAGGTGATGATGTGCGGGAAAAAAAACAAAAAACAAACACTGGCAACTTCTCAGGGTTGTAAAGGAAGTGGAGATGCTCTCTGTGCAGAGGTTGAAGCATCAAACCACCATGACTCTTAACAACAGCAGTGATTTGTTTCACATCAGCCTCTGACTGCATCACTACAACAGACAGGAAAAAATAAAACACACCACTGAGCTGCTCCTGGCTAAACCGTGTTCTAAGCTGATCTTTATTTGTTGTAGTTCATGGGTTTTATTTTATTTGCCATGAGTTGAGCTGCAAATTTCTGCACACAGTGTTCAATGGAAGCACAGATATCTGAGCCCTCCACCTACTCTCCTCCCTCCTCCCTCCACCTGTGTCAGCCTTACTTGCTTCCTTCCTGGCTCACACACACACTTCACAATGACCTTGCCCAGCGTGTTGGCCTAGTTTTGGTGTGCAAGATTAATTGGCCATTGCAGAAGAAACCATGGTAACAGCATGAATGTAACCCAGTGGAGAGGAAGTGTACCGCTGTGCGCTGCAGAGCTGGGAGGAGAGTTGGCGCCGGTGTTCCTGTATCCCTGCTGCAGGGCCTTTAACTCAGGCTCCTCATTCCCACCCCCTCTGTGACTCTGTCCTTTTCTTTTCCACTTCCAAGCGCCAAGATGCCCGAATCATTGTCGGCCTGTTCTATGAGACGGAGGCCAGGAAGGTCTTCTGTGAGGTAATGCATACTTCATTTATGACAGATGTGTCTGTTTTTATAGATAAAGATTCTCCATCCAGTTATTTGTGTGTTGGTCTGTTTTTCTGTGATTCATCACCGACAACAGAGTTAATGTAAACCCTTCACTGGCCTAACTGTTTACCACATGACCTTAGTATTGCACACGTCTAATGACACTGTTCTCTGACGAGTCGAGAAACCACAAATGTAGATGATGTAGATGAGCAAGTGTGTTCAGAGTTTCTTTATTTGAAGGAGCCACAACAGACATGTCAACCGGTATCTACCATGTGTTATGTTTTAAATCAGCAATAGAAACGATACCGACTGAGTCACATCAAGTTGTCAAGCAACACTGTTTAGCATGCTGTGCTGCTTGTTAGCCTGCTGTTCCCTCATGTTATCACTGAGTATATTATAGGTACACTTTAACATCTCACCTGTGGATATAAGGTGGTTCCCCGATGGTTGAACGAGCTTCCAAGTTCTATCAGAGCAGGGACGTCCCTCTCTATTTCAAGAATCTCTTGAAAACTCATCTCTTCCGGGAGCACCTCCTTTCCTAAAACCTGAACATTTCCTACTAGCACTTACTATGCACTTCTTGATGCACTTCCTTCTACAATCTCCCAGCACTTATTAAATGGATGTTGTATCTAAAGCTCACACGAAGGTTTCCCACTGCACTGTAGCTTTAAAATTCTCCTTCACTAGTAAGTCACTTTGGATAAAAGCGTCTGTCAAATGAGTAAATGTAATGTAAGGTAATTAAGTTCCTGTGCATGAAGAGCTATGCTCGTGCACATGCAGAATACAAACAAAATGGGGAAGCACTCATCCACTCATGTTGTGTGGCTCAATCAGGCAGAGGTCGGTGATGATCTGAAACCCACATGCTCTAGAAAACCCAGTTTCAAATGTGATATCATATATTACTGAGCGGTTAGTGACAGAAGTAATGCAGCAGCTGCTCCTGCATCACCTCCCTCTCCTTCGCCTCATCCTCCCTCTGCAGGTCTACAAGGAGAAGCTGTACGGCAAAAAGTACGTGTGGTTCCTCATCGGCTGGTATGCAGACAACTGGTTCAAGATCAAGGATCCGTCCATCAACTGCACCGTGGAGCAGATGACAGAGGCTGTCGAGGGTCATGTGACCACTGAGATCGTCATGCTCAACCCAGAGACGGTGCGAGGAGCCTCCAACCTGGTAAGACGGGCGTTACCTTACAACGTGCTCAGAATCACCTGCAGCTGCAGAGGCTGCTGGGAATTTATGATGAATAGATTAATGCAGGTTTTATATTTTGCTGCAGCAGCAAAAAAGGTATTGCTGCGTTAGGATTATCTGTAGTGCAGTGTGGGGCCTCCATGGCTACAGACCTACTGTTCAAATATGTCAATGACTCTAAATAAAAAAAAAAACATGTTTATAAAAAATGAATTTCACCTTCACAGTTCAGATATTTTACCTGAATCCACTTTAGTCTGTTTATTAAAACTACACTGATCTGCTTCAGACTTGTTCAAGAAACTGGTACAATAATAATAACTTTATTCATAAAGTAGATTTAAAACAAAGTTCACAAAGTGCTTTGACAACAAAGCAAAACAACAATACAACAAGATAACAACAAAATGACAACATAACAATATTACAACAATATAACAACAATATAACATAAAAATTTAACAACATAAAAACAACAGAGCAACAACATGACATAAAAACAATACAGCGCAACACCAATACAACAACAACAATAGAAAGCTGGACAGAAGTGAGGTAAAGTTAAAGAGATGAGACTCACAACATACTTCAGTATAAAAAACAGTTGACAATTGGAGAGAGTAGAAACTGTAAAAAATAAAGAAAACAATAAAAGGATGATAAAAAGATTATATAAAATAAAACAAGTCTATAGAAATGTGTTTTAAGAAGTGATTTAAAAGAAGTTCAGTAAAATCTTAAAGGTCTCATCCAGTCTAAAGGTAGATGTCCATGTGTTTGTGATTATAAAGCAGCTCTAGGTTCTATATTAATACTGTGAAAGTATCAAAGCCTCAGTCCACAGAGAAATGCACACAGCCTGTATTCAGAAACTGAGCCTTAAAACCAGCCGTCAGGACTTCTGGAACTTTGTGATGTCACAACAAAGCAGTCACTGCTTTCAGCCATGCCCCAAGCCCCGCCCAACTGGACCCACCATCCAACCTTGCAGGATTTGGTTTCTCTGAGTGTTTACCTGAAATCTGCTATATTTTTATTGGGTCACTCAGAAAACAGTCAGCCAATCAGAGGAGAGGCTCGGAGCCTTTCTTCTAATTGTTTCACTGACCTGTTGTTACTAGAGCTCCAGAGAGAAGCCTGAGAGAGGAGATGTAAAACCACACTGAGATGGTTTTTGGTTCTTAAGACCACAACTATATCTTCTGATGGAGATCAACACTTCAAATAAAACACTGAAGAAGATAAAATATGGACATTTAAACATCAGCTCTTAAAGAGACGGAGAACCAGTGACGGGATGCCAGGACTGGGATGATGTGATGACGTCTGTTAAAACCAGTAAGAAGCTGAGGGAAACACGTCGAGCTAAAAACACTGGCTCCTCTAAATATCCGCAGACTCTGGAGGCAGACGTCCTGGTTTCTACAACAGGACCATGATCCAGAGCAGATCTCAGAATCCACCATGAACCACTCAACAGCTGATCAGGAACAGAGCTGAGCTGAGCTGCTACACAGAGTGATAGCAGGCTGTGCTACTGCCAGAGGGCGGTACTGACCGGAACTTGTGCAAATGCCACAATTACTGTTATTTTTCTCAGTATTTTTAAGTTAATTAAAGAAAAATAATGATTGAGATATATATATATATATATATATATATATAAATAATACTTTTTCCTTTTAAATTGTGTTTGCTACAGGGCTTGTAAACTGTATCTCCTGTTTAATACATGGGGGAGCAGCTCAGTGTTTTGTTGCGCAGCTGCGTGCTGTGTTTCCAGGACACTGCTGTGTACACAGCAGACACTAACATTGTCTGACACACAGAGGACAGATTTTTATTAGCGTGCTGAGTGCTGGCCCTGCTGTCTGAAGGTTCTGTGTGAGTGAACAGGGGAGCTCTTTATTGATCAAAGTTTGGTGACGTGACAGCGCCCGTGTGAGGCTCAGACATCATCCGAGGAAAAACAGGTCGCTGCCTCCTCTCTTCGTCCTCCTCTCCATGTCTGCTCAGAGTAAATCAGGTCTTCCTGCAGCTTGAAGTCTGGGTGACAGTGTGATGGGCTCACCACTGACATGCGGAGCTCAGTCGGTAGAGTGGGATGGCCATTCATTTAAAAAAAAAGTTGCACTGGGAAAAAGTGTGGGTTTTAAAACTCATCTCTTCTTCGTTTTAGTTTTAAACTCGTTTCTTCTCTGTTTTAGTTTTAAACTCATCTCTTCTTCTCTGTTTCCTCCACCGTCCACTCTCCTCCAGAGTCTTCAGCCTCTAAAACAGAGACTCTCAGAAACGCTGCTGGACCCGTGTTAGTCTAAAACTCCAGGGTTGTGTTGTAGTCTGGACGGACAGAGACCTTTGGAAACGATGATGTAGACACCCATGGTGGCTCCTGATTGGCTCTTATCAGCCTGGACTACCAGTGGTGAAACAACATGGATAATGAATGAAAGTGTTACTGACCTTGTTGTTTTTGCAGCAGCTGTTGTTCAGTTCAGTTCTGTATTTGAACTCTACAACTGTCTTTGCTTTTCCTCCTTCAGAGGATTTACTGGAACTAACCAACTGAAAGGAGACAACCTGCTTCCTGTTTACACCAGCTCACACAGGCTCAGTGTATGCGACGGTCATGTGATCTATGTTTTCAGGTGTGTTAATGTGGATGGAGCCTGAATGTACTATAATGTAAAGATAAAACAGCCACAGAGGGAGGCAGCCAGGAGACAAACCTGTTGTAGCTTAGTTATAAAGAAACAGTATAAGGTTAACTGTATAGATTTCAGAGACCAGGTTCACATCCAGAAACCAGGTTCACATCCGTCTTGTCTGTGGTCAGGGTAACCACAGTTCTTTGGTTTAGGTCAGTGAACGATGGTGGTTTAAGTTAAATCAAAATAAACCGGTTCTAAACTGTCTCTATATTGAACCAGACCAGGTTCTTCAACCTGAACCAGGATCTCTGAGTCTGAGTTTAATGTTTACAGGTGGATACTGTGCTGCAGGTTTGGCCTCCCTGCTCCCCCCTCCCTGAGGCATCTTCCGTCATTGTCTGTTTACTTCACTAGCCTCACTGTCGCCTTGTATATTCCAAACATCTTGATGGTAAAACACAGAACATGAGAGAACCCAGAGGCGGTTCAAGGTTGAAGCTCCAGTTTACAGATGTTTAAGTTCCTACAGCTGTTAGTGACAAGGTGAGGGCAGATTGTGAGGAACCAGCAGGAACCTGACTGTGAACCAGAACGCTCAGCTCTACGTGTGACAGGGAACCAGTGAAGGCAACGTTTCTCCCTCAGGAACAGTCAGAAATAAAAGTTGTCAGTGTTGACGGAGCTGTCACATGTCGGGTCTCTGTGTGATGAAGAGAGGATGTGTAGGTTCGGTGACTCACCGCACATTCACCACTGAGAAGAGGAAGCAGTTAGAACAGAAAGTGAAATGACAGGTGATCCCTGCCTCGACTGGAGGAACTACTCTCCTTTGTGACCGAGGAACTGAGGATATTTTATGATCAGTGCATCACTGCTGCTCGTCCCGTCTCTGTAATGTACTGTTTGGTGCTGCGGCTGCTGCACAGCTGGGAGCAGCAGGCTGATGTCCTGACTCCAGGAAACATCCTCTGAGCCCGCCTCGCAGAGATCCTCCTGGTCCGGGTCCTGAAATGGTCCTTGATGTCGCTTACACTGCAGGCAGCAGGTAAATAAAAAAAGATGGGATAATATTAATCTTATAATCTTACAAAGAACTTCTCTGAGAAGAGTTACGAAGTGTAACACAGAACAAATCGGTACGATACTGAGGAACAGAAACAAACCAAAAAAAACAAGCAAGACAAACACACAGGTACGATTGAAAAGGTTTAAATCGTTAAAACCTTTAACAATAAAAGCAGATCCTGAAGGACGAGGCTTTCTCCTGACATCACAGCCAGGCTGTTGACTCTCACGGAAACCCACGATGAGTCTGCTTCTGCTCTGGGTCGGCATCCTGATGAGGACAGACATGAAATGACCAATGAAAGACACTTGTAATTAAAACGCTGTGGCTAAGAATAGGTAATTACTCTTGGCATAAACGTATTAAACACATTCATTTCATAATTTAACCTGTTCAGGCCAAGACTCCAGGAGAAATACAGTACAGTACAGTTCCTATAGAGACTGTGAGCTCAGAGAACAGAGGAGTGGGACGGAGAGAGAGAGGAGAATGGGAGAAGAGGGGAGAAGGAAGGGGTAGAGTTAAGTACAGGATAAATAAAATATAAAGACACAGAAGAGTCAGAGATTCTGGAACAGTTCCTGAACAGCTTCTCGTGACTATCACGAAGATTCGAGGGAGGTCGCTTCAAGGTGGCCACGTCTGAAACACATCACGCCCAGACAGAACCAGCCCAGTTTATGCTGACGCTGCATTAAAGCTGTTATTGTTTTCTCTTCTGAAAGCACAGAACACTGTAGCTCTTACCTGGTTATCAAGAGGTTGAACTAACACTGCTACTCACACCAGGGACTTTCTGTCCTCAATTGGATCCAGAGCCTTCTAAGAACCAGACAGGAGAGCCAGCTGAGTTAGCAGATTGCGCAGCTATCCTATGAATCTTCTTTGATTTGCCTCAGGGGCGACACATCTATATAGAGTTGTATATAGATATAGAAACTTCCATATGTAGAGGGTGAAGGTTGTGTACCAGAAGCTGAGCTCAGTGGATCTGAAACAAAGACAATTTGGTTTGGTCACATGACTCAAGTTATACAGTCTCCATTTCGAGTGACTGAGGACAAACAAACACATGACGGAAGGGAAACACAGGAGGACACAGGGAAATAGGGTCAAAATGGGTGCAATCCTAACAGAAGCGTCTCCGGGGAAAGGAGAGTATTTCACATGACGAGGGACAGATTCCTGTCGTGAGCTCCTGGGCTTAGTAAAGCTGCTGAGGACAGTTACAGGGATTAAAATAACCACGGATCATCCCTTTGGGAGCAGGAATGTTTTCAACTCTCTGATCTGATGAGATGTCTCGTGTGAGTGTTTGACACTTTGTCCTCAGAGCGAGAAGCACAGTCCAGAAAGACCGTGTTCACCGTGTGGGGAGCATGACTGTGCTCAGTAAATCTGTTTCCAGTAGATTCTGGTACAAGAGCAAAATCTGCTCTGGCAGGTTGAACCTCTAGTTCCACCACAGTTCACTGCAGTTACAGCCCTGCTTGGTTGATGTGTATCTTCTGACAATATTGATATTTTCTGTGAGCTGTGGTTTGTAGAGTGACCAGACCCTTTTCTTCAGACTAAAGGCAGCATCCTGCAGACTGGCAGCACAGGTTGTTTTTCTATAGGCCTTTTGTCATAAATGATGATAGATGAGGGTTTTTAATAGCTCTAAATAATTAAACTGAGGAGCTTTTCAAAGGCTGTGCCCCGTGAGACAGTCTGAAATGAAGGTGATAATTGTCTTCACTTCAGGCGCAGGTGTCAGAGCTGACAGGCTGGGAACGGTGCGCTCACATGGTGGTTTGAGGAAAGTTTGGTGGAAGCAGGTAAAAGAGTTCCTGAAAGAGTGAGTCAGTGACTGTCCTCAGGTGCATGACGTTCAAGAAAGCATGAGCAGTCAGCGGCCTCGGTGAAGGCAAATAATATAGTATCAACAGTATCATAAAATATATAATGATGATGATGAGGGGGAGGAGGAGGAGGAGGATGACGATAATGTATATAATTGCATATGCACTCTAGTGCTAAGCTTCCTGTCATGAATTTAACTTGAAGTCAGTAACACTTTAATTCATTATCCATGTTGTTTCACCACTGGTAGTTGAGGCTCATAAGAGCCAATCAGGAGCCACCGTGGGCGTCTACATCCTCGTTTCCAAAGGTCTCTGTTTGTGTCCATCCAGACTACAACACAACCCTGGAGTTTTAGACTAAAACGGGTCCAGCAGCGTTTCTGAGAGTCTCTGTTTTAGGAGCTGAAGACTCTGGAGGAGAGTGGGTGGAGGAGGAAACAGAAGAAGAGATGAGTCTAAAGCTAAAACGTAGAGGAGCTGAGTTTAAAATTAAGATGTAGAAGAAGAGATGAGTTTAAAACTGAAATGTAAAAGAAGAGTAATGTAGCCTACGCAGAGTTAGTTATGAATGTCAGTGAAACATCCTTCATGTAAACTCCTCTGTGACTGTTCATTGCTCAAATATTTACTCTGGTGCTCGTTGTGTCCTCTGCAGCAGAATTACAGTGAAATGAGCCTGTGCACATGTGTTTAACCACTGCACAACTTTTCCCAAATGTCTTTTCATTTGTTTGTGTGTTTGTCAGAAACCTCTGTAACCATGGTCCCATTGAAGTGAATGGGGAATCCAAATCTACTATCAAATCCACTTATTGAATTGAATTAGGTTTAACAAGGTTTATCAGACACCAGAGCACACTGACTGTTGCTCACACATGTTTAACACAGTAATAAATGAGGAGGCTGTGTTTTTCACACTGTTAATTTTGGCCTTAAACCCTAAAGAGAAATTCACACTGATAACTGTTGCGTTTGCTCAGACATGGATGAAGCCTGTTAGACAGCAGTCAGTGCTGTGCAGGAGCTCCCAGTGAAGGAGCCCTGATAAAATCCAATCAACAATCAATAACCAGTGACGGTGTGGTGTAAAGGTTGTCACCCAGAGACACACTGCTGCACAGGGAGAGTGTCAGGGCCACACTCGTGGTCACAACAAAATGGATGCAACTAACAGTGAAGAAACCGACTGTCCTGTACCCCCACCCCCACAAAAGCCCACCATCGTGCATCAATACACAGCGTGACTGAAAATCCTTTCAAGGTCAGCTCAATTGTTTAACACCTCTAATTTGTGATGATTAATGCAATTGGGTGGCAGAACTTATGAGCCCATAATGAAGGTTCAGTGCAAATAGGCTGATGCATCATGGGAGCACGAAACAGCTTTTAGATTAAAGGGAAAAAAATAATTAATTTGACTTATGAAGGAAGACAGCGCAAAAGACTGATGGCTCCTGACGTCGCTATCCAGCAGCAGGCCCCTCTGAGTTGAAACCACCCAGAGCTGCATTGTTAGAAGAAGAAGAAGAAGACTTTGACATCATCTAAGGCTGAAGATGAGACTGGGCACAAAGGCCAAGGCAAAGAGTGAGGGTGAAGGGGTCAGTAACACAGGAACTAGGGGCAGGTGTGCAGCTTCAGTAGGTGGTGGGTGCAGAGGGATCAGGTGACTGGAGAAGAACAGGTACTGGACTGGTTAAGAAGAGAGGTCAGTAACAGGTGTTCCTAATAAAGTGCTCAGTGACAGGAAGCCTCTGGTGCTAATATGAATCATGACTCTCGTCTGTCAAAAGCAAAGGCAGTTTGCAAGTACCGTGATAGGACTGTTTGTTTCCTGCTTCTTTTAACTGTGACCACACTCTAACCTAAACCATGTGGGTCATATTTTTGAAGGTTCTGTAAGCAATCGTCACTGCCACTAGGTGTCGCACTCGACCACCAGCATCGCAGACCAAAACAAATCCTTTGTTGGCCACAACCGCCAAGTTACTTCCAGTTCTGAGTCAAGCTGGGGCCTTTGGCAGCTCGTAGGGTTCTCCATAAAGACAGACCAGGACTGGCTTCAGGGTCAGACTGGGGAAGAAATTAGGCCTTGGACTGATCCACTGGGACCGGCCGCACAAATGACAATGATGGAGCCAGTAATGACACTGATGGAGCAGGTAAAAACTGTAAAACTTTTTGGATGTTTTGACTGTCCATCAGTTGACTGGGATTTGAACTGGTTGTCCCCAGGTCCAGTCCTCCTGTGCTCTGGTCTCATTTCTTTATTTGTCGGAGCCTTTTTAGATGAAAACCCGGTTTCTTCTTTAGTGGAGGAAATTCTGGAAGGTCACTTTCACCTGAACGCTGTGTGCTGCGCTCGGAGCTCACCTGTGGGCGGAGCCTGTGTGTTTATAAGCATAGGGAGGACCAACAGTTTAACAGCAGGCACTAACATGCACTAATATGCACATGCTGCTGGACGGCTCAGATTACATCACACACTTCATTCTCTGCTCAGGCAGCATGACTCCACTATATCATTACATAGAAAATAGTTGATTGCTGCTGTGTTAACGTTTAAAATCTCATTTACAGAACCTTTAACCACACTGATGAAAGTTGCCCAACCTTAACAAAGCAGATGTTTTTAACCTATGATCAAACCCAAAGCAAATCGTTTGTTGTGCTTAAAGGCATCAGTATGCTAATTAGGGACCACTTTAACAAAAATATCAAAGTTACTCAGGATAGTCAATCAAACTTAATCAATTTGCTTATTGAGGCATATAAATCCGATCTGAACAGAAAAGTGGTTACTAAAATATCTTCAAGTCTGCAAGCAGCGAAAGGTCATTCCACATTGTATATCAAATCTAAATTGGAGAAGGAAGCAAATATTACTATTACAGATGAGGACTGGTTCATAATTTGTAAAACACATATGACTAAGTCAAGTTCAGATCAATGGCGAGAATATGATCAGGTTTTTCATCACCCCCAAAATAAAAAAGTTACAGAGTGGCAAACCAGAATAGGGTCACTGTTGGAGAGGTTGTGAGAACTGCTTAGCAGGTCACTCTCACATTTTCTGGGACCGTGCTGTAATTCGGCCGTACTGGCTGGGAGTAGTAGCAGAGATAAAATCAATAATTGGCTCTGAATTTGTTGTATTTAATGTATTTAAGCAAGATTCCATCTGAGCTTAGCTGTAGTGACAAATATCTTCTTCAAATTCTGCTTGTAGCCAGTAAAAAGGCCATAACTAGGAAATTAATGAGTAAAATATCTCCAACTATATTGGAGTGGATTGGCATTGTAAATGAGGTCTGCTTCATGGAGAGGTTGACTTTTGCACTGAAACTACATATGGACAAATTTGCTAATTATTGGATGAAATGGTGGAAACAACAGGAGTTTAACTGGACTTGTTATCACGTTACTATCTGGTAATCCCTCTAAATAATATTATTACAGACTGTTGGAAAGGCATAGAAAAGCTTGTCTGAGTCTTTTTTCCATTATTATGTACAATGTATTCACACCGGAGCACCCATGAGTCTTTGTTTCTCATTTGATTGGATTTACTTTAATTTATTTTGATTACCTCCTGTTTTTTCACTTAACTATGTTTTGCTTAACTATGTTTACTTGACTATGTGGTTTCATTGCTGAGTGTAACCTAAATCTGTGAGATACAACAGGGAAAGTTTGAAATCTGCGCCCAATAACTGGGTGTTTTGTGTTATGCTCATTTATTTAACTATTATATATTCTTTAGCTTGTCCCTCCCCCTAGAGATTGACAGAGCAACCCTAGACTTCTTGCTTTTTCACAATAAGTGTAAGTTAAAGAGGATTAGTATTTTTGGACCCAATTTATGTCTGTGCTTGTTGTTGTTTGTTTATGATTGTTTGTTCCAAAATTCATTTTTAAAAAGGTATGTACGTCAGTATGCTCCGAATTAAAAGCTTATCAGATGGTTACCAACGTGACTGTTATATGTGTTTGTCAGTCCAACAGGCAGTTAGACAGTCAGACAGGATGTAAACAAACCTCCAGGTCAAAGAAAAGCAGACCCCCCTGACACTGGACATCAATATAACGTCAGAAAGACGTTTGACTCTAACCACTCTAACGTTGGGCCAACGTAAAATTTTGGTCAGAAATGAAAATAAGGTTGATGTCAAAACCCAACATTCACTAACTGACATTGTGAAGTTTAGCTGATGTTTAGTAGAGGCTGGGTTTTGCTCACGACTATAATGTCAATATGTTTTTGTCATGATTACCTTCATGTGAGACATTTGGAAGACGTTGGATTTTGGTTACTGAACAACACAACTTAAAACTAACAAAATATCAACATCAGCTGTCATCAGTATTCTACTCAAATTAACGTTGGCATTAGACGTTGTCCTGACATTCAGTTTTGGTCACCCAACGTTTCAACCTACATTCAACCAAACACCAACATCTAATGATGTCGGTGGCCAGATTCATGCCTGCTGGGGAGGTTTTGTTGTAAACATGCATCACAGCTTCCTCTGACCCACCTGACCTGTCGGAGTGCGATCACTTCAGGTTTTACCTCCGAAGTGCTTTAGATGATGTGAAGAAACACTTTAACCATCTGACTGCTCATGTCTGCCACCTCATTGGGCCTGCAGTAGTTTTAGTGAGACTGCTGAGTACAATGTTACCATGATTGATAGAACTGATGGCTGAAGCCACAATAATAACACATACACTGCCAAAATAATAAAAAAAACAAAAGGAAAGTAAGTCAGTGAACAAATAATACCTACCTCAGCAGCATTTGAGATATTCATGAAGGTTCCCATTCAGTCTCAGGAAGAGGAACCGCTCACCTCTGATAGACCACTGCACCACAGTCAGAACTGTAAAAGTTCTGACTGATGTGCACGACACATTCAGACCAGCTGATCCAGATGTTCATCATCAGTGTGTAACCACCTCGCGTCATGTCCCTTCCTCCCCAGACCTCTCAGGAGTTTCTCGCCCAGCTGATGTCGAAACTTGGAGGCAAAAATCCAGAGGAGACGGGCGGTTTCCAGGAGGCCCCGCTGGCCTATGATGCTGTGTGGGCTCTGGCCCTGGCCCTCAACAAGACTGTGGGGCCCCTAAAGGCCAAGGGTCACCGGCTAGAAGATTTCAACTACAACAACCGGGATATCACAGCGGAGATTTACAGAGCTATGAACACCAGCTCCTTTGAAGGAGTCTCAGTAAGTGAAAAAGCCAGAGGAGCCAGAGAGGGGCCCTGTGTGAGGGATGGAGGGGGTAAAACGTCAAAACTCCATCTTACTTTCTTTTTCTTTCAGGGTCACGTTGTATTTGATGCTCAAGGTTCTCGAATGGCCTGGACTCTTATTGAACAGCTTCAAGGTAGGACACAAGGCAGTCAGCTGTGATCTGCACTGCTCTGATCCTTTCTATATTCTGACACCGTGTGAAGCATTTGCCATGAAAGGTTTTCAAACATAAGCTCAGGCTGAGTGTTTGTGAGGAGAAATAACACTGTTTTATATTTCATGTGGCCACAGATTTTTTTTTATTTTTTGGGGGGGCATAAGAAGTGTAGAAAAAAGGAGCTTCTGTATAAAAAGTTAACAGCTTCTTGAATATTTGATTGATAGTTGAAGGGTTTCAGAAAAGTCCCTGTGACATTGCAGCAGAGCACAGTCTATAAAGTCCCATGATCCTCGTTACCATTCCCTGGCATCGGTGTTGTGCAAAGACACATTATTGTAAAGTGACCCACAACAGAGAAATCCAGGAAGGTTGTTTTACTTGTAGAAATGCACCATGAATTAATCAACCTTTAAATCAGAAATTGAAGATTCACCAGAATCAGTGGTAAAACTGTCAACCACCTCAGCAGCCTCATTTATCCTCCTGCACATGCTATCAACAACACCACCTCCTCCACCTCCTCCACTGTCAGATTATTGTATCTTCCCACCTGACGGTCGACTCCAGACGTGTCTCAGCTGTGTTCGTGCCTTCATCACAACCTTCATATACAAACGGCTGATAGACAAACAGGGTTGCGAGAAAGTTAAAATAGTTGTAGAGGTCAGGCTGGTGGATGTGTAGTGTTTCTGACTTTCATGAAGGAGACCAAAGTCCACGTCCCATCATATGGTCAAAATGAAAATTTGTCTTTTACTAACACCAGACACTGTAGAGCAGTGGTTGGAAACTCAAACCAAAATTGGCCCAAGGCCAAACTTAGTTGTCGAGTGCTGATGTAGAGAGAAAAGAATTAAATATAAAAAACTGGCTCCAGCTAGTTGGACTTTGCTTTATATGACAACGGCTCATTCACAGCGAGGTAGCTAGTAATATCCAATCATATTCACTCAGGTGTACATCACTGACACTGTAACCTGACACTGTCATCAGAATCAGTTAGTCTACTGACTCTGTGGAAGTGTCTGTCTCAGGAAACAGAGTCTACAGCCACAGGAAAACAGCAGCCTACAATAATCACATTATTACTATCACCCCACAGGCCCACCAGCTCTCATTCTGGATGGTTGCATCACTGAGTCTTATCTGTAGTGGTGTGGGGCTGTGCCTGGCTGGCTGCCTTTTGATCACTGGGCCTGTGTTCTCCTATTCACTCTGTCTGTGCTCTGTGTTCCTCTGACAGCACTGAGATCTGTGACTTTTGGAGGCTCTCTGTGTTCTCAGGACTGATTAAAAATTTAGCTTGTTTTGCCAATTGTCTTTGTTGGTGCTGTCGACCCACAAGGGGAAGGTCAGCAATGAGCTGCGGTTTGTTTGATGGTAATTGGAGCTGTGGTGGCCCTGGGCAGTTCTTTGGTCGAGTCTGAGCTGAGAGGAAAGATAGACATGGAAATAAAATGCTCATTCAAGCCTCTTGTCAGCTTCTCAACATAAACATTAATTGGCTGTGGTAAACTCTGCAGTTCCACAGTTGTAGCAGTAAATACTCGTTGTAAGGCTTTGAACGGACAGGAAGTGGAGGAAGTGTGTGTTCATCTGCTGCTGTTCGTCTCTGTGGGGAGAGGATCTGGACCCAGGGGGTTCATGGGGCTGCAGGGGACACCACAAGAACAGTGACTGGTCCAGCTGATCTAGTGGTAGTGTTAGTGTTTGTGGAAGTGTTTGTGGTAGTTGTAGTGTTTGTGGTAGTGTTGACAGTTACAAGCATCAATAGTAATGAACCTGAGAGCAGAGCGGTAGACGGCATCAAGGGACTACAACTGACAATGCAACAGGAAGCAGGATTTACTCCTAAATAAAAAGCCAATCATTTGCTTTAATGTACTCACCAGATTTGATATATGATTCTTAAACTTCAATCCAAGTGCCAAGTTATTTGTACAGCCTGACTTTTTCAATATTGGAGCCACTTTTAGTGGCGATGATGAGATAATTCAAATCAATATTTTTGGCCCTAGAGAAAAGCATAAATTGAGATCTGTCTGCATTTAAAACTAACTTACCTTATGGTTATTGAAACAACTTCTGAATCGGTACAACAGAGCTGGAGAGATTCTAGAGCAGACTGTCCAGTATCCCTGTGCAACACACAACAGTCATAGTAAAACATGGTGGAACCAGCTTCATCAAAACCAGTATTATTACAATTATAATTAATGATCAACTGGATCATTCATGGCAATCAGAATAAAATGTAAATGTCATTTTGATTGCACTGTGCTCGTTCATCAGCCTACAAAAACACAGGCAGCTGTAACTAGGTTATCATCTTACAGTTATGTAATATATTACCTCTGTATGAGTCTGTTTGAACTGATTCTGATTCACAGGTGTACAATCAAAATTGCTCGGTGCACACATGTCATTAATCCAGTGGTAGTTTTTTGTGTGCAGAGTAAGAACATTTCTACACACATCTTAGTGAATGAGGGCCAGTGTTCTGAAGGTAGAAGTGGACGCTGACTGCGTCAGGGCTCTGACTGCTTCAGGGTTGATGCAGGTATGTGTGCTATGGCGGAGCAATGTGGAGAAAAAGACAGAGGGTGAACAAGCGAGGAGGAGAGAAGGAGGAAAGCTGAGAGGGAGCGTGTTAGAAGGAGAGAGGACCTGCAGGGCAGTGACAGCAGCTCTGAGGAAATGCTGCTGCAAAACAACCTCTGCAAAAGTGAACAAGCGCCATATGAATGAAGATTTGTCTTTGATGTGTGACATTTAGCATGATGACAACTTCCTGCACACAGGAACTTATTCTTACCTATGTCTAAACCACGTGATGTTGCGTCCATTCAATGTATGTTTAATTTCCTTGAATGACAGGTTTTCAGATCTGAGAGATTTCAGACTTGTAATAATTATGACGTGGATATTGTTGCAAAAATCCGGTGTTGTGATCAACCTGAAGAGTGAGGCAGTGGCTCAGAGGGAGCAGAGAGGCATTGGGATGTGCAGAGGCAGAACTGTTAAAAAAACATGATGACTTTATTGGTTGGATTTTTATGTTAGAGCAGCATGAGCTCACCACTGAGGACAGACTGTTTTCCGGGAAGTTGTGGTTTCACTTCCTGTATTATTGAAGAGGCAACGGCTCTTTACAGAAACCCAGCATCAGAGTCTGTGCACGCTACAACCAATTCAATGGACAGCAAACGGCTGAAATCTGCAAATTATTGGCAACGCTGTCAACTTACATAAAAAACATGTCATTGTACAGTATGCTTCCTCTTAAGTGGCATTTACCTCTGCAAGAACATGTATAATTATCACATTTTAAATCTCCAGGAACAATAAACAACAGTCTGATATATTTAAAATGTCCAAATATAGAAACAGGGATGAAACAAAGGGAAACTGTCTGAACACTGATCAATGTCAGATTCAGTCAAAAAGGAAAAGAAAAGGTAACACTGTGACACCGTTTCAGCTAATGTATTATTATTAGTAGTAGTAGTAGTAGTAGTAGTAGTAGTAGTAGTAGTAGTAGTAGTAGTAGTTTTCGTTCTTGCAGTGAAGTTCTTTTACTTTGGTCTTTTGGTAAAGACACACACACCCTGCTGTGTTCTCCTGGATCTGAATCCTGCAGTAGACATGTGTGGAGAACGTTCTTCCCATTTGTCTTAACGAGACTGAACTTGTCCTTAAAGCGTCCACTTTCCTCCTCGGGGTAGACGGACATCATTAGAATCCTTCTGACATCAGGAGAACCACACCACCTCTTCACATCCCGCCACGGTGCTGTGACTGGGACACCTGAGTGGAACAGCAGTAATGTTGTTAGTTGCAGCTGTTTTTCAGTCAGAAGGACTGATGTGAGGCTGGGAACCTGAAGCCAAGTCTCTTCAGAGACGGGAAACTGGTTCATGTCAGAGTCTGGTTTCATGCATCAAACCTCCTCATTACCCCTGTACTTCTGAGCAATGCTTTGCATATTGAGCAGACTGCAGCTTTGTGAGCTCTTCATCAGCAAAACAAGTCAGAAGGAGTCAGTGAACCTCTGAAGGACCTGGTTACTGTATCAGCTGCTCATAAATCTGATCTGATCTTCATCTCACTCACAGATGTAGACGAACACGGGGTCTCTGAGCTGACGTCACACACACAGTTATAATCTCTGTGTGTTTGTTGAACTCAGTCATTAAACAGTCAGTGAAGCTTGGATCTACTAACTGTTGAACCTGAAACCAGCTCTTCAGTAGCTGCTAATCAGACCTGCACCTGGTTCAGGTCTGAGGTCTGGACCAGTCTTCTTATAGAGCTTCTTCCTCTCAGACAGAGTCTCAGGATGTCTGGTCTCAGTCCACAGCAGCTCTACTGGAGCCAGGTCTGGGCTCTGACTGGACCACTCCAGAAGGTGGATTTACTCTGATGTTTAGGATCACTGTCCTGCTGTATCAGCAGCTTCTCCTGAGCTTCAGCAGGTGGACAGACACCCTGACATGATCCTGAAGAGACCTTGATAAACCATGATGTGGGGCTGTCCAGGTCCAGATCCTGATGCTCCCTCCACCTGCTCCACCTGTGAGGGGAGGTTTTCATGTTGGTCTGCAGAGACCTGTGTACACCACACATAGAGCTGCATGTTCTTCACACATGTGATCGAGAAGCTCGAGGGGCTGACCACAACTTTTGCCTGATGTAAAACCAGAAGAGGCGAGTAGAGCGGCGTGGAGCTGGTGTTATGCAGAGGGAGGGGCCTGTTAGTCCTGTTAGTCGATTGCAGGAATCAGCCATCGTGATTTCCTGATAATTAGCGGTGCAGCCCAGTGGGTGGTGGTTTGATGCCCCGCCCCCCTCAGTGCCTCCCTGTGCTACTGCATTGGGATATAAAGTGTTATTACAGGAAACCACAGGAATGTGCTACAGCTGATGACGGGACAGTTTCTCACATGGGTATATTTTCATTTAAACAGGCTTCCCTCCCTCTGGCTCTCACGTCATTTCTGAAATATCTCATAGAGCATACTGGTTCCTGGAGTGGAAGGACAGGGACCCAGGGCGTCTGTCCATCACGATTTCTCAGAGGAAAAAAAAAGGCATGAATGTCAAAGTGACATTTGTATTTGAAGTAAACCAAAGCTTCATAAGTGTCGGCACAACTGGAGTCTGTGTCTCTGCACCAGGGAAGCTGGTAAACTGTGAAAATGACCAGTGTCACAGAGAGCTTCACACAATGTAAATGAAAACATCCAGTGACAAAAGTATATGGATAGATACCTCAATGAAAGACAAGCACAGATTATTAAAAGAAAAAACATATCAACCAGGGCAGGAAGCATCAGTAAGATGCCTCTGAGAACAACTGTCTGTGTGTTCACATGCACTGCAGTAACCTGGTCACTGTCAGTCTGTGTATACATGCAGCAGGTCTGTTACCACCTTTCTTCTCTGCCCCTGACTCATTTTGTAAACGTGGCTCCCTGAGTTCACCTGAAGACCCACCAGGGTCTGTGAGCAGCCTGGTGTGAGCAGCCTGGTGTGGGCGGGGCCACAGAGGAGGAGAGAAACAGCCATATCCACATCACTACATTTTCATTTTTAAACGTTTTCTCTTTATCTAGATGCGCTTTTAGCTCCATATCAGAAGTTATCTCCATCCACACTAACACACCTGAAAACACAGATCATATGACCATTTGTGTGCACTGAGCATGTGCGAGCCGGTGTAAACAGGAAGCAGGTTGTCTCCTCTCAGTTGGTTAGTTCCAGTAAATCCTCTGAAGGAGGAACAGCAAAGACAGTTGTAGAGTTAAAATCCAGAACTGAACTGAACAACAGCTGCTGCAAAAACAACAAGGTCAGCAACACTTTAATTCATAGTAGTTGGAGCCACCGTGGGTGTCTACATCATCGTTTCCAAAGGTCTCTGTCCGTCCAGACTACAACACAACCCTGGAGTTTTAGACTAACACGGGTCCAGCAGCGTTTCTGAGAGTCTCTGTTTTAGAGGCTGAAGACTCTGGAGGAGAGTGGATGGTGGAGGAAACGGAGAAGAAGAGATGAGTTTAAAAGTAAAACATAGAGGAAGAGATGAACAGAGAAGAAGAGACGAGTTTAAAACTGAAACGAGTCATTGTGGGCGGAGCCTATGAGACATCCAGACACTGATCTCATTAATACAACTGTGAGAAGCAGACAGATTTAAAGGTTCACATCATCAGCGTAGCAACGATTACAGACACAGCCATCCAGGTAGAGAGAGAATCAGACTCTTGACCTATAAATACTATCTTGATATTCTCTAATCTATATCAGGACACGTGATATACATCTGGATATTTTTATTTTCTCTTCTAAAGTTCTTCATAAATGTCTAATTTAATCCTTTGATATGTTTAAACACTCTTGTTTACTGTTTATTCATTAGTGGTTTCTGTTGGAAACACTTCTTTATATCGCCCTCCTGTAACTGGACCCTGAGTAGTTAACAACAGAGCTGGAGTCAGTTAGCCTACCTTAGCATAAAAGCTGGAAGCAAGTGGAAACAGTCTGGTTCCGTCTCAAGAGTCAGTACCACAAAGTTCTGAAATGGTAAATGTCTAAAGACACTTTGATCTGTACAAGTGTGTCAGTGGTTCTCAAAGTGGGCTTCGGAGACCCCCAGGAGTCCTTAAGGGGGTTCCTGGGGAAAAGGGGAAGGATTCATTTTCACCTTATTTCCATCCATAACTAACACTGAAAGAGTGTTTAACTGTTCTGGGCAGGGACGGGGTCTGTGGTCTAATTGTGTCAGTTTAGGCTCCTTGATGTGAAAAAGTTTGAGAACCACTAATATAGGGTTGGATGATCTGATGGTCTTTTACATACATATCTTATATATCTCATATGTAGAACAAGAACCACCGTCACCAGCTGCAGTCCAAGACAGTGGAGTTGTAGTCCATCTGCTGGACAAGAGACCTGCACAGGCAGGACGACAGGAAGCAGGATGAGCCGGGGCTAGCTGGTTAGCAGCAAATGAAGTTTCAGACACTTACATATATCACCTCATGAATAAATACCAGCGCTGTTCAAATAAAAACTGAACTAAGCTAAAAGCATGATTGGTTGTGACATGATTCGTAAACAGATGCATTGTGGGTGAAGAGTATCAGTGAGCAGACAAACAACAGATCTGTGATCATTTCTAGCTCGGTATGCAGTAAAATGAATTTGTCTTTTTATTTGTGTACTTTATGTTCATGGTTGTGTCAAATCAAATTAACTAATAAATAAATCAACTTCAATTTGGGAATTTCACAATAAAATCAGAGCAGAAACAGGATGCAGATCGTGGATTGTGACTCTACTCAAAAAGATTGTCATTGGTCAGATCGCCCATCACTGCACTGACGTAGATCATCAGTCTGACCAGATGTTCACTGACAACTTCACCTACGTGACACTTTTGATCTTCCTGACTATGTTCACGTTTCAGATGGTGTTAGGGTCGGACACACAACCTCGTCGAACATTCATTAGAGTCCAGAGTGACCCTCTCTCTCTCTCTCTCTCTCTCTCTCTCTCTCTCTGTCTCCCTCTCTCTCTCAGGCGGGAGCTATAAGAAGATTGGATACTACGACAGCACTAAAGGCAATCTGTCCTGGTATGGGAATGACAAGTGGATAGGTGAGGCACATTCATCTTCCTCATCCTCTTTATTTTTCTCTTCATCACTGTCTCCTTCTACCTTCTAATCTCCTGTTTTCTCTGATCCTCTCTCCGTCTAATTCCTCCCTCCTTCCTCCTTCAATGCCCTCTATCTCTCTCTCTCTCTCTCTTTCTCTCTCTCCCTCCCACTCTCTTCATACGAGTTTGTTCATCAATCAGTCTGTCTGGTTTTATTTAGCATGTGGGAGCAGCGACGCCTCTGCTAACTTCTCACAGCTCAGCAGACATGTGAGTGATGCAGCAGTGAGCGGAGCCGCGGTAAAGCTCTGTAACGGGCCGATGAGCTGCAGCAACAGTTTCATTCCATTTGCTAATTGAACAAGAGAACCGGTTCAAAGCCACGACAGCAGCGCAGTAAACGGAAGATGCTGGTTGACAGTCTAAACAAAACAGGAGAAAGCAATCAGGGTGTCGGCGTAATGGGACCGCGCCCCATGAACTTGACTGTGAGGAATGAAATTGTGTTCCCTAATCAGTACACAGGGGAGCTCGGTGTGCGTCTTTATCGGCACTGCCTCCCCGAGCACTGACGAGATGCAGATCTGACTCTGGATAACACTCTGGAAGATGGGAGGATGGTCAAATGGGAATCGATGTGGTGGTGTTTGCTTGTTTGCTCGACTGTCTGTCAGTTAAAAGAAGAGAGTAGTGAGTGTTACGGGACGCTGTTGTTACACTGATGCCACATGACATTGTCTGAATGTGAGCTTTAATTTGAGGATGGACAGAGATAATACATGAACTATCAGCTGATACTGAGAAAAGATCTGATACCATTGCATTAAAAACTTAAAATTAACTGCTGTACACTACCAACCCTGCGTATATGATGATATATATGATATATATTGAATTGTATATATCTATGTATAAGATATATCAACATATAAATATTAAAAAAACATATTAAAATATTAGAGATAAAACCTAGTAGAAATTGGAACAATTTCATAAATTGACATATATGTCAATGTCATGTATGTATCTTATTTTGTAGACGTGTTGCAAAAATATACTGTATATCCATCCTGAAGCTCATTATATGTTGATAATATATACAGTAGGTTCCAAGAGTCTGACCACTCTCCCAGAATGAAAAGAGACATGTTTAAAATGAATGAGAAGAAAATAAAACATAATTAAAATGTACATGCATTTTTATCTGAACTTAGTTTTAATAAACATAGTGTATATATAAATTGAATATATATTGTCAACATATTATTTATATAAAACCCTACATACTGAACATGTTGCCTCTTCACTGTTGGGACCTCCAGTGTAACATGTTGTTGGTTTTGCTAACGGCTAACTCAAATGAATTCTTCTTTGCTGCTCTATAACAGTAGTTGCCAGTGGCCGCAGAGCACAACTTCCTGTGTAGACTCCTGTTTCAGAGCAGTGAAGAAGAACTGATTTCCAGAAAAACTGCTGTTTTACCCTGTTGTGAAACAATATAAAGTTTATTTCCATGATATCAGATCAGTGCACAGATTCTTGCACTCGCTGATATTTCACATTCTAGCATGGACACTAACTAACTCTTCTGATCATGAGCAGTATACATGCTGTCTGCTAGTTATTTTACAAATCATGTAGTGTGTCCTGCACTCTACATAGCCAGGACTTTCTGCTGATTTGAGTACAGTGTGAAAATCAACTCAGTGATTTCAACTTAACATAGGTAGTGTGGGTAGACGTCCCTCTCGTCTGCTGTCACTGTGAAGATGGAAGCGCAGATACGATGCTGGCTGTGGGCCAGAACGGAGTCTGTGTAACCAGACTGACAGACAGAAGGTCATCCCAGTGGCCTCTGGCTCTGGTATGACAACACCTGAAGGAGGGCTGCAGGACGCGGCAGCCTCCTGTGGTTTTGGTGTGCGACCCTGCGGCTGTGCTGCCTCCAGCGAGGCTGCCGGGGACCATCTGGCCTGGTGTTTGGAAGTCAGCAGATGCTTTCAGACAGTGGACAAGCTGAGTTATACTGTAGTTGAATGTGTGTGACAGCCAGATGTCCTCCCTGCGTCCTTCCTGCTGGTGTCCTGACAGAATGAGGCCTCCACCAGGAGATCAGGACTTGTTTGTGGATTGGTTGCTACATGCTGCTGTGTCACAGCTCTGCGTTCAGTTCAAGACATATTAGTTCCTCCATCTTATCTTGTCTCTACAGTCTCTACTTCCCCTCTTCTTCTTCCTCACTCTTCCTCTTTAACTTCTCATCTCCTCTCTCCGTCTCTCTCACTTTTTTCCCCCCTCTCTTTATTCACAATCTCATCCCTGCTGCTCCCTCATTCTTTTGGTCTCCTTGACAACCATTGCTGCATCACTGCCTCTCTCTCTCATATTGCCGTGGTAACCATTATGGGGCCAGTCGCCATGGTAACATACTGTCCCGATTCCACCATCAAGGGCAGGGAGAGGTATTAGTGTTGGAGAACACATTTTCCCAAAGGACACTCGCTTACACACACACACACGCGCGCACACACACACACATACATGCGTATACCTTGTATATGCCTTCAGCAAACACTTACACCCACTCACATGCACAGTATTGAATCTATGAGTTATGGTTGTGGCTCTGTACGTTTCCACAGACGTTACAGTTGTAAACGAGCTGAGAAAGAAGGAAACAGAGGTGAAATCACATCACCCTTAAAAATCTACATGACTGGAGAGTGGTCACACCTTTGTTACCTGAGCTGCTGCAGAAATGATGTTGTTGTCTTTCAAGGAAACAGGAAAAAGAGTCTGCAGTCGCTCGGGCACAGCTGTGTTTTGAATCGAAGGCTAACATCTGCATGCTAACAAGCTCACAATGACAACGTGAACATGCTGAGCTTCACAATGTTAGTTCAGCTTGTTGGATAAAAGAAATTTTGACTTGATGACGAAAAAGTCAGAGCATCACTGAAGTGATTACAGTTCACCCTGAGAGGACGTGATTGTCTGAGACCTCCAGACATTTTCACTAAAGTCTCAGCCTCATGGTGGCGCTGGAGGAAGAGTCAGGGCGTCCCCAGTCATTCGGTTCATTGTTTGGGCAGCGTGGATACAGTATCTGTACCTGATTCCATGCCAGCCTATCCAGTCTGGATAGACTGACCACCAGCATGGATGGAAATGAGTCATTTGGACAATGCACATCGGCCTCAGCACACTGAAAAGATGTACACTCGTGACACTTTGCTACTCTTAGTTTGATGTTTTGACTGTCCTCTTATGATGCAGACACTTCTACATATTTACTCACTACTGGCCAGACTGCCAGGAAATTTAGTAGCATTATTTGTGGCCAGCTTCATCGTTGTCTTTACAGTACAAGAGGTTATAATCTGTCCTCTGAGCAGCCATGTCATCAGGGCAGACTGGAGGCTTTCAGTGAGTCGCTATAGGAAAGTGATGAGACTTAGCTGATTCAGCTAGTTGAGCAGCTAAAGTGTGACTTAACGTTGGTGTTTGTCTCCACCTCTGGAGACAGATGTTGGTGAGTGAAGGAATGAGGTTTGATGGTGAACTCACATTTCTTCTAGACTGGTGAGTAAACAGCTGTTAATGCTAACATTAGCAAAACATGCAAATCCTCCTTTAGTGACCTTTCCCCCATTATATACACAGGTCAAAATGTCCTGGATGTGAAAAAACGGTAGTGACCAGTACGAACTGTTTACACAGTCACCTGTCATTTAAAGAGCCTCTGATGAAGATCAGCTAACTGGCTAAATACACCTTAGACCTTGTCGGTACCGAGAGCCAGAGTTAGCATGGGCGCAACCACTAACACTGTGTCAGCCACTGCTGGTTACAAGCTAAGAGACAACATAAACAATTAAAAGATGCTAACTATGCTAACCTCTCTGATACATCTGTAATAATGTGGATGTGGCCTCAGTGAGGAAGAAAGAGTAGATGAGCTTCAGACCCAGTTTCTGAATTATTATTTTTTTTTCACTTTTTATGAGTAAAAACCACATTAAACAAAATATGAATCATAGCAGAGGATTTTTACAGAGGAACTTTAATGTGAAAGTCTCTGGTTCACAGGGACAGACAGTCCTCACCCCATGAATGCATGAATTCATGTAACTGTGCGTCCTCAAATGTAATATGACGTCACTATTTCTGATGTAATCTACAGAAAAACAATAGTCTTACACTCGGGCCGATACCATAGTTAGCATTTACTAACAGCTCAATAAAACTAATGCTACAGAGTGACTGTAATGAGGTGATGATAACAGGAAGTGTGATGGTGAAGGATCATTTTTATCCACCCTCTCTTCATCTTCCTCACAGTGGTGTGTGTTGTGAACCCTGAATATGACGTGAATCAGAAATAGCTGCTGTGTGAATAACAAACAGGGAGCGTTTGATGTAAGACTCTCAAAGTCGTCCTCTGAAGTGTGACACGTACGATCCTCAGCTGCACATGAGCCAGCAGCCTCCACAGCAACACATCTGTTACTATTCTGACCTTAAGACTCCATGGCAACATGGCTGTTATTAACATCTCATTCAAACACGCCAAGCTCACAGATCTCTTGCTGCATCGCCTCAGGCTCCTCTGTCACTGCTCCAGCTTCAGCTTAAGTAGGCACACACTCCTGTTCTCACACACACAGAGCCCCCGTCCTCAATGACATGTAAATTTAATGGAGGCCAAATCTCCTTAAATTCCTGCTCCAGTTTAGGAGAGTAGCTGAGTGTCTGTGGTGACAGATCAGCCACAGCTGCCTGCTACCTGCCGATACGTGTGGATATAACAGGACGAGTCTCCGCTCCACCTGCTGCTCCAGTCACAGTTTCAGTGGACAGGTTCGCCGTGCGTGGGAGGATTTCAGGCTGTTTCCCATGGGGGGGGGCTACGAGCAGCAGAACGTGGAAAGCTGTGTGTACGATAATGGTGACACCGTTTTGGCCTTCACACCAGTCTGTCACCATGGTCTATCATACAACACAGCTGATGTCACAGGAGTCTATAATTTAGCACTGTGCACAGTCAGACTCAGAGTGGACAGTAGAGACATCCTCTTTTTCTCCACCCCCGCCTCTGCCAACACGTCAACACCTGGAGCCATAAAACTGCAGATTCATGAAACTATGTGTTTGCACGAAACCCACAAACATTCACACACATTCTTGTCATCAGAATTATAAAGTCGCGCTGCGTTCACATGATTCTGTTTTATTAATCTCACTCATCACGAAACCGGACCCACGTGCACGAGCCTCATTTCCACTCCCACAGTTATCCATAAATGGATGAAGACTCTCCTTTAACCCATCAGTCTGCAGACAACAACACTGTCTGAGCCATGAGTTGTCAGACACACAAAAGCACAACAACACAGAAAAACAACTTCACTGACTGTCGGTGGATCACAGACAGGAGCTGATCAGTGAACTTTAGTTCAATAACTGTAAAGTCCTCTGACCTTCATCTTTCAGGACCAGAGTCTTCATCAGCCTCAAACTGAGACTACAAATATTAAAAGAGTCTGGAAACACTTCACACAGTGACTCACAATAAATAATGAGGACATCATATTTATATAAGTTCTCTGTTTAGTTTGATGTTAAAATGTGTGTCTGCCCTTTATTTTCACTTCACTGTATCATGTGATCCCAGAAGAGTGATGAGGTGATCACAGTCTCACAGTCTGTCTTCAGTGCAACCCGACTGGTGTCAGGGTGCTCAGAGATCTGGGGGTGTTACTCCTGTAGCAGCTAATGTATCCTGGAGGGACACTACACTCCACACCCCCAGGTTGTCTTTCATTCTCAGACCTGTAGTCTCCAGCCCCAGCAGCACTGTGAGCCACAAGACAACACCAACAGGTCTGAGTCCTGCAGCAGCACAACCCCCCAACACCACACACACAGGGGCACTCTTCATTCACAGGACGCAGCTCAGAGAAATGTCACCTCGAAGTTATTTCAGTCACAGCGAATGTCTCTGACTGTGTCCTGGCTGCTCTAACACACTGACTCTGGTGTGTCTGTGTGTGACACACGGTGTTGAAACATTACATTTGTCTGCTTGTATATTTGTGGCGTGAGATGAAGAGCAGATCAGATTTAAGAGGTCACCGGTGGGTTAATGCAGTGTGTTTGTCAGCGAGGCAGGAGACACACTGAATCGTGTTGTCCAACAAACAGGACGGAGGGAACCTCCGCTGAGTCTGAGTCAGTGGATGTAGACTGTGAGTGTAAACCTGCCACTGGCCGGTATCTGTCTGTTACATCTAAAGGACTACAGGAAACACCAAAACCTTCCAGCTGCAGCCTACACCGATTCGGGCCGTGCAGTCACACAGCGGACATTCAGTTTGTACGTGCAGTGTGGGGAAGCGTGTCTTCTGACCGGTGCTGTAAATCTTTCAGACATTTTGATGAGCTCACCACCTACACACGTTCCACCAAATCAAATTCCTACCTTACACTGTTTTGCACCGTAGCTGCGTGCTGTGCTCAGCGGCACCAACACGACTGTGATCGAGCAGAATGATAATGGCTGCAGCCGTTCTGCTGCGCTGATAGGTCTGGCTATGTAAGATGAGGAAGCATGTGGTCCTGACAGCCCCTGACTGCTCAGGATCCCAGTTCCACAGCCTTTGGTCGAGCTCTCAGATCTGACTCCCTCCAGCTGCCTGCTGACCTGCCACCACCACAAACTAACCACCACAGACCACAGCTACATGGATGCAACCTGCCAAGGGACTGCGGAGCTTCAGCTGACGTCTGTCCCAAGCTCGGCTGGTTGTGCAGAACACCATTAGCATCAGAGCGGAGGGCGAGTGATGGACGTCCATGTGTGAAGGCTACCTCTGCTCTCAATATCCTCAGATTTCATGTTTTCCTCTAAACAGAAGATGAAGTAATGATGAATAAGGATGAAAAGACTAAAACCCCAGTGCAGTTTATATAATTCAGCTGTATGTGTCTTGATGTGTATGTTTTTGTGCAGACTTCTTTGTGCAGCTCTGCAGAGGGTCAAGTCAAAGCTCAGTGCAGACCCTGTAGGATTCTTAGAAAGGAGTTCTGAGAATAAACGAGCATAAACATTCGCACATGCCACAATTTCTGTTTCAATTTATCTACTTTTAAGTTGATGAAATTAAAAAAGTAAGAGAGCATTAGATTTTAATGTCTGTCTGCCTCTTAATATGGGATTTACTCAAACTATACCACTGTATATGCCCCTCTTTAACAGCCTTGTAGCAGCGACTGCTCTGTTTGTGTTTAGCATGCATTCACTCTGTAATACACTATAATTTACTCCTGCGTACGCCGGCTATTATTTGCCTTAATTGCTTTGGGCAGGTTCATATTTATGAAACTGCGACGTGCAGACTAATTGATTAATTGATCAGCATGTGCTGAGGGTGGCTTGTTTTTGTTACGTATATGTGCTCAGTATCAGACGAGATCGTTTCCATTAGAGATGAAGAGAAGCCTGAGATTTAGCGGCGTACTCTGCTCACCGCAATCAGGGGGGAACCTAGACTCTGGGGGCCACAGGCAAAGAGACACACTGAGGCCCCTCTTTGCCTGTGTTCCTCTCCTAACAGTGTGTCTCTGTCTGCAACATGTACAATAACCGTTGCACCAGTTGCATTATGGTTATATTTAAGTCACGTCGATATGTAGCAGAGTCATGATCCTGCTGTTAGCTGAGCAGCTACCAACCCACTGTGGAGAGGCCGACCCAGGGACATAGAGCTCTCCGTGCTCTGGTGTAAAAGACAAGTGCTCCTTTTGCTGATGGAGATTTTCAGAGTGAAGAGGTCATCTCTGTACGTCCCAAAGAGAAATCTAAAGGTTGACAGAAGTACCTCAGTGAGATGAGAAAAGTAGTGTCGGTTGCAAGGTAACAGACATAAAAGTTGACAACCTGAGATAAGACAGGACTAAAGTTACCAAGTCCTCCCTTCCTGTCTTAACTTCTGCTCTATAAATGTTTTTCACCGTGGAATGATTTGTCCTCCTGTGCAAGTTCACGTGGTTTCGTCAGATC
Source organism: Trachinotus anak (assembly GCF_046630095.1). Taxonomy (NCBI): domain Eukaryota; kingdom Metazoa; phylum Chordata; class Actinopteri; order Carangiformes; family Carangidae; genus Trachinotus; species Trachinotus anak. Next base: position 2,872,416 of record NW_027273867.1, read on the forward strand.
CTGCTCAGCTTCATCACCCTCTGCTTTCTAGGCCCGGGGCCCCCTGCAGACCAAACGGTGGTTATCGAGGAGTTTCGATACCTGTCCCAGAAGCTCTTTGTGTCCGTGTCTGTCTTTGCTGGGTTGGGAATCCTGCTGGGAATCATCTGCCTCACCTTCAACATCTACAACAGCAACGTCAGGTACAGAAGCTCATCTGTACTAATCAGTATTCTTATATGATCAATGGCTCAATCACTATATGGATATGGATGCTATTGTGATCAGTGGACTATCAGACAGCTGAATCCAGACTGACTGTGGTCTGGACTCCTGACAGACTGAATGTGACGGCAGGAAGATGACAGTGAGGGGTGTGTGTGTGCATGTGTGTGTCTATTGTAACACAGTACCTTTTTTTCATTGTGACCCTGAATTCTTTAAAGCTTTTTTTGTTCATATCAGTTGAAGTGTTCGGGATGAGAGCAGATGAAGTGTCAGTGATTGAGGTGTTCACTGTGAGCAGTTCAAGTGTGAGTCCTGAAAGTTTGACCCGTTTTGGTTGAAGAATAAACTGAGCTGTCGTGTGACAGCTGAAAGCAGTTGAAGTGTCAGTTAAAGCGTGAAAGCACACGACATGTCACCTTGTGCCTCTGCTCCAGGTACATCCAGAACTCTCAGCCCTACCTGAACAACATGACCGCAGTGGGCTGCATGATGGCTCTGGCTGCTGTCTTCCCTCTGGGCATCGACGGCCTCCACGTCCACAGGAGGCAGTTCCCTGTGGTCTGCCAGGTAGGTCCAGTCCAGACACACTGGTTCAGTCTCACACCTTAAACACCTTAAGTTTTCTACTTAAGTATAACACTTAAGGTTTTTACTTAAGGGTGTTGCACAGAATCTCTTAAAAGGTTTCCTTAGTTCAGGAAAAAGTTAGGAAATATACAGCAGTACAATTCTACTGTTTCTATGGAGACTGTTTGATTCCTGGCATGAGCTTGTGAAACCTGATGAGAAGATGGTAACATTAAGGAGAGAGCTTCTATCTCATCCTCATCTGGTCTTCACATTGTTCAGAGTTTAAACTCAGTGAGGGACCCGGCACTCTGCTGATCTGTGGACAGGAAACACGTCCATACAGAGCTGCAGGGACGTGACCAACCCTGAAGTCATCACCTGGCTCCCTCCACTAACAGCCAATAGGATTTCTCCGTTGTGTTTTGGATGAGTAGAGAAAATCAGCAACAGTTTCTGATGCTGACAGGTTTTGTTCAGCAGGATAATCTTCACTAATGACTCCACTTTATGATGTTTGAAGCCTAAATACAATCAGCAGCAGTAAAAAGCTCATGTTAGGCTATAAACCAACGACACCACGGTCACATGACTTCACCGTCACCACCACTAACCTTCAGCCTGTAGTTTGATTCAGCTCTGAGCTCTTCTACAAAAGCCTTTCCTCTGACAGAGTTAGTGACAGTTTGTAGAAACACAGCGAGGCTGTAAAGGTGGACTGGTGAGGAGATCGGTTTTCATGTTGGACTGATGACGTTTAACATCCCCAACAACCTCTGTCGTCTCATTTAGACACTTTTTTAACAGACGGAGAAGCTTCAAGAAATCAGGACTGAGGGATTTACTGAAAGATTTGATGTCAGAGAATCAAACCTGAAAATGTCTGAGCTGCTGTTAAACACAGACCTGATTTCAGCCCCAGGAGCAGGGGACAGGAAGTGATGACATGCAACTAGGTCAACTTTTCAGGTTTTGGGACTCACTGACCGGAGGAGCTGGGGGAGCACAGCTGTGGAAACTGGAGTGATCCGACTCTAGATGGTCGGACAAATCTTAAACTGACCTCACCTCTAAATATACTGTTTAGAGGTGTTGACAGTCTGTCAGCAAACTGACATGGCACAACCACCGTCTCCATGGCAGCTGATACACACTGTAAACGGAGGAGGCTGCTGGTTTGTGAAGTGAGAGAAAAGAGGTTCAGAGTAGATGTAAAGCTTCTTTAATCAGCGGAGGAACGAGTAAAGTCTGATGCTCTGTTTTTCAAGTTGTGTTATTGCAGCTGTTGTTGGCACAGCACCTTAAACCACCAATCACTGTTCAGTGTAAAGTTATCATCTGGAACGTCTCCTCATTAAATGTCTAAAATCAACCAGACGTCAGTTCTACATGTTGTTGAGTTATGTTCTTACATCATCACAAATGTTTCCACTGATTTTAATCATGGTAACGCTCCATTTCATTGGTCGTCTGTCAGTGACGTCATATCCGCTCTCCACATGTGTCAGACCTTGTGTTTGTTTGACAGAAACTCAAACTGACTTTGATCCAGTTTGAAGTCTCATGTTTCAGATCCTCTTTCTCCACCTCTGTGGTTTTCAGCTCTATATTTGAACCAGATGAAGGATTTTAGTGGATTAGTGGTTTGCACTAACACATCAGTTGTTGTTGGAAATTTACTTTGCAAACAAGTTGCTGTGTATTGCTGGCTCCACTCCCTCAGAGTCACACCAGATCCTCCGTCTTTCAACCCTCTCCGTGCTTTCGTTTAGCTCGTACCTGTCCTGGTGTCATCAGCTGTGCGATGCCTCAGAGGAGGAAGTTGAAGGTCATTTTTGAAAGGCTATTAAACGAGGCTGATGGTTAATGACTCGGGAGCTGCTGTGATTAATCTCTTTGATATGTTAGTCAGTTTAATTACCAAATCTTCCATCTCTTTTCTTCCCTGCTAGTTTCGCCTGTGGCTGCTGGGTCTGGGTTTCAGCCTCGCGTACGGCAGCATGTTCACCAAGATCTGGTGGGTCCACACCGTCTTCACCAAGAAGGACGAGAAGAAGGAGAAGAGGAAGGTAAAAGTAACAGGAATCTGAAGCTGACTCTGCTGACTCAGCTTTATGGGCCTTTCAGACAGAACACGGCGACGGCTCCACTGCACCTGAAACACATTATGGCCTCACAGAGCAGTCAAAGTTCAATTTGGCGCAGTGACAAAACGCTCGTGCAGACGAGGCATCCACCCAGGCACGGAGAGTCGACCTGAAGCTGTTGCTGTGGAAACAGCTTCACAAGCTGCTCTCTGTGCCTGAGGTCACTACAGCCTCTTCTTGCTGCTCACCTTCTTCCTCTTGTTAGCGGGGCTAATGCTAACGCTTCCCCCTGAGCACATGAAAGAAATATCTGTGTTAATGGAATGATAGACTCTAACCACAGCGGGAGCTTCCTGCTTGTTGGTGACGTGTCCTGTACAAGCTTGGAAAACTCCACCTATGTCTGCTCTGTCTCCACGACTCCCCAGGACAGTGAGCTGACCTGAGGGCAGCACAAATCACGTTCTGTCTGAAAGCCTCATTAGGGCTGGGGGGTCAGGGTGAGGGAGAAGGAGTCAGAAGCTGACAGGCAACTCAGACCACAGGTGAGATTAATGGTTTGCTTATTCTTATGAGAACGAGGGCCTCAGGGGTGAGGACCAAAAGGGTTGATTTGCAAATGTACGTCAGGTGAACTCACCTTCCTCAGGTGAAGAACAATCTGAGACTTTCCCGTGCAGGGCCTGGGGTAAGGGGGTCAAGTTCAGGAGGGGAAATCTTCTCCTTCTTCTTCTAACTGTAAGCTTCTTGGACTGGCTCTAAACATTAGCATGAATTCGTGGTCAGCTCCACTGTGCAGGTCCTGGCTGTTGCTTAGAGAACAGATACGATTCTGTGGGAATAAGGACGGAGCCTATTTAAAGTCCATGAGAAGTGGATGCTCAACTGTTGCCAAGCGACACTGGCTGTCGGAGGAGCGAGGTAGAGGCTGCAGGGTGAGGATGCTGCTGAGGCTGTCAGTGTGTGGATGAACAGTGCAGATCATGGTTTGGTAGCAGAGACAGATCAGATCCCACTGCCCCCTTTGTATCTGTTTCCAGCCCGAAAGCTTTGATCCAGTGAAATAATGCAACAAAATCAATAAGCACTTTACCGTGTTGGAACTGTTCCCACAAACTGTGTGTGTTTCTGAGGCTGAATACATGAAGGAAGAGCGCTGCTCCCGGTGCGCTCTCATCAGGATGGCCTGTTTGTCTCTCCTCCTGTCATGGCCCGGTGCTCTGAGGCCAGATCGGCTTGGCCTCACTTAGTGATGGATCATTGTTTTCTCGTTCAGCTTAGTCCAGTCTATTTATGGCTTCATAAATCCCACCCTCACAAAATCAGAAAGAGAGTATTTGTGCCTTTTTCCTGATCCCTCGCCGTGCCGCTGTAGTGACCACCACCCCTCCTGTTTCCCAGCAGCACCTGGAACCATGGAAACTTTACGCCACCGTCGGCGTTCTGCTCGGCATCGACATCCTGTCTCTCATGATCTGGCAGATTGTGGATCCTCTGCACATCACAGTGGAGGTATGATCATCCATTCATTGTTAACTCCCCCCTAGAGAATGCTCCTTATGTCATTAAACATGTCACCTGGTATAACATTAGATGAACTGGGAAGAAACTGACAAAACAATAAAACAAGTGAAGAAGACGATGTTACAGAAGCTTAAGGCTGTCAATATGAAAATGAAATCAAAGGGAAATTTACATTTCTCTGCACATGATGTATGAGACAATAAAAAAATGGCAACCTAAACATTTGAATTGGAAATTCAATTCCAAGTTACAAATCCAGTGTGAAAATTCATTTTTAAGTTTAAGTCATCTTGCAAATATTTCCCTTTTTTAAATAAATGTCAGAAGAGAGGCGCTGACCTGTTGTTACTAGAGCTCCAGAGAGAAGCCTCAGAGAGGAGATGTAAAACTACACTGAGACTTTTGGTTCTTAAAACCACAAATATATCTTCTGATGGAAATCAACACTTCAGATAAAACACAGGAGAACTTAAAATATGGGACCTTTAAAATGACTTGTTTGGTGTTGAAGTTGCACTGCTTCACTGTTTTTCACCTGTGTGCAGAAATTCACCAGAGAAGCCCCGAAAGGAGACCTGGACGTTTTGATTCAGCCTTTACTGGAGCACTGCAGCTCAGAGAAGATGAACACCTGGCTGGGTGAGTGGACCCCCGCCTGTTCCTCTGCACCTGACTTCCTGTGTAACACCACAGCAGTGGTTGTGCAGTGACTTTAAAAGGACTTTCTAAGTGAACTTTAAGTAGCTGCACAGGCTTCAGCTCAGGTGAACCACAGTGTCATTACAGGCCCTGCCTTTCTGCCTGTTCTATCAAACCAAACTGCATTCTGCCTTATTTTCAACTGATATAACTAATCTTGCTATTAACATAAGTTATTATGCAATATGACAAGCTAATAGCATAAATAATAGCCTATTGGTTAAGCCTCTGGAAATGCAGGCTCATAACAAGATGATGGAAACAACAAGTAAAGGAGACAAATTGTTCTCTATCACATACCTCTAACTTTCACAGCATGATGACAAGAAGTGACACAAACATCTGGCTAAAAGTTAGAGGGTTAGAGTAACAGGGCGTCCTGCCAGCCGAATGGGTGGAGCTCGTACCACATGGGCTCAAATGCCCTGAGCAGTGATTCTCTGTTTGGACTCCCAGCCGGACCATTTCCTGTCTGTCTCTACATCTAAGAGAGGAAGAAAATGGCCAAAAAATTAACTTAAAAACAAGAGTAACAGAGTAACAAACAGCAGCATTTGAAAAATGTAAAATCACTGCTACTGTGAGAACTTCACAGGGAGTCCTCACAGCTGCCATCTTGCCCCCCTGCAGGCGTGGTGTACGGTTATAAAGGTCTGCTGCTGCTGCTCGGCATCTTCCTGGCCTACGAGACCAAGTCCATCTCCACAGAGAAGATCAATGACCACCGTGCTGTGGGCATGGCCATCTACAATGTTGCTGTGAGTAAACTTAGCGTGTGTGTGTGTGTGTGTGTGTGTGTGTGTGTGTGTGTCATGTCGAAGAGAAAAATATGGCCGCAGCTGAAGGAGAGGTCACAGAATGACCAGCCCTCTAAAAACAACACAGGTGTGCCATATAAAACACCAATGATAATATCAATACATTTATTTAATGATTGGTAAGGAGATAGCGACTCTCCGGGACCACTCCTCCTGCCCTGCGTGGCCGTGGCAGTCGCTGCTGCTGCTGCCAGCTCTGTCTGTCGATGTAGTTTGCCCTAGATAACGACCATTAAGATTTCTCTTCATTATAAATTCATTTCTGATTTATTTTCAACAGAAACTGTCTCTCTTTTCTTAAGTTACAGTGTGTTGAGTTCTCTGGGCCACCGTGGAAATGGTTAAAAAATATGTTCACGATATCATGTCTGTGTCATTTTCAGGTTGAACCTAGACACTGAAACCATAGTGAAAGGTGCCAGTTCTATGTGATGTTGCTGGTGTGATGTCACTGTGACATCATCAAGTCTTAGATATTAGACAATGCTGCTGGAAGACCTTGATCCAGAGGCTGAGATATCCTGATCTTTACCAACTAGTATGGGTCAAGCTAAAGAAACACTGGATCAGACATGTCCCATAATCCTCTGCACATTAAAGGTCCATATTTTAACTTCTCCAGTGTTTTATCTGACGTGTTGATCTCCATCACAAGACATATTTGTGGTTTTAAGAACCAAAAACTATCACAGTGTAGTTTTATATCACCTCTCTCAGGCTTCTCTCTGGAGCTCTACTAACAACAGGTCAGGCAGCCAATCAGAAGAGAGGATCTGAGCCTCAGAACGGGACCTTTAAACCTGGTTTTAACCCAAACTAATTTTCCCATTTCACATTTTTTAAGATGGAATTATTACGTAGAATCATGCCCATGTGATGCAACCAAAATCATCTTGTCTTTATACCTAGAAAACTTGATGACATCATCAGGCTGTCTGTGTACATGGTGGACTGGTCCTTTAAAAGACCACTGCAGGGCACTCATGATTCTCCTGTAATATAAGCTGCACTGCATCCACTCATAAAACACTGAATATAAGTTTGACATCATTGTGGGGATGAAGGTTTGCTGCTGTGGGAGATGCAGAGAGACCTCTGCACCATCAACATGTATTTATACCTAGACTTGCTGCAAGATGACTTGCACAGCAGCATTCATTCACCACCATGGTACAAACTACTGCCACCAGACAGTGAATGCACCATTGCAGGGTAATTTGGGAAATAAATGTGAAAACCAAATGTTCCTGTGGACTGTGACTCTGTGACAGCCAGCCCGTCTATATATAGGCTCCGTATGAAAAGGCTGATCAGTGTGTGTTTGTAGCTGCAGCCAGATGTAATGTGTTTGTCAGGACCGTGCCTCTCTGCGGGCTCCGCGTTAGTCTGCAGACTTGGTCTTTCACTTCCAATCCTTCAGCAGCTCGGCCTCTCTCAGCAGGCGCGGCGACTTCTTCTGTGACCTCTCCTCCTTTGTTTCACGCTCTGCTGAGGCAGAGCACCGCCGCTCACCTCCAGCCCAATTTGTGGGCTTAAATGAGGGCAGAGCCGGCCGGTGGGCTCTGCAGCACAGCATGTGTGTGTCCTTAATGACAACGCCACCACATTCTCACATTGTGCATGAGGCTCTGCAGCATGGCCAGAAACCACAGAGACCTGAAGTGACAGGGCTATGGTGATGATGATGATGTGGCCTCATCATCAGGAATAAAGTCACATGTCAGAACTCCTCACAGACACATGTTCCACATCTTTGATCCATATACACACACATTCTTCTTCTTCTACCACTTCTGCAATTTCAAATAGCTCACATTAAAATTGCATCATTTTAGTGCACAAACTGACCACATCACAAAGCATCACAAAGCATCACTAGCAGTACTAGCATCACATAGCATCGCAGAGCATCACGTAGCATCACAGAGCATCACGTAGCATCACGTAGTATCATGTAGCATCAGACACATCATGTAGCATCACGTAGCATCACGTAGTATCAGACACATCACGTAGCATCACGCAGTATCATGTAGCATCACTGAACATCACATAGCATCACGTAGCATCACAGAACATCATGTAGCATCACGTAGTTTAGTTTTAGGATTTTTCAAACATTGAATCAGAATTAGCTTAAACATCACTGGTCTGGATTGTTTAAATGTGTCACTAATGTGTCACTCTGGTGCATCTACCAGGACGCACGAGTGGAAGGCACAGAGTGGAAGTTCAGCAGTATGTTTCATAAGAGACCGACCTCCTGTAAACAACGAGCCCACAGGTCCTCTCTCAGCAGTTTATTATGACCCATAGTTACTGTCACTACAGTGCTGATGTTTCCTGTTATTTCTTGTCCAGTGTAAAGAGCAACACAGTATATCTGTGATAAGTTAATACCGGCTCATGATATCAGCTGTCTGATTGATCAGTTGGGCTTCGAAGCACTATTTCTCGAATTCCTCAAAGCACAGGCAGAGGAGGTCTAACTGAGACCAGGTTTCTGGAGGGTATTTATCTGCCCGGTGTGAATAACTCTGACATCCTCCCCTCAGGTGTTCTTTAAAGGCAGCGCTGCTCCGTGTGTCTGTAATTGGCCGAACCCGTCGGCCCTGTCTCACAGTCAGATGAAGCTCAGCTCTTTAATGTGCGTTCAAGAACAAGACGCTCCTTCACTGACATTTCACTCGACAAATTGTAAAGTTTTCTGCTCTGCATGACAATTTAAAAGAGAGAGTGAGGCATCTGCGCTGCTGGTTTCAAATGCCAGTCATGCACACGCACACACACACACACACGCACACACAGACTCAAAGTGGCTTTTTAATCAACACCATCTCCAGGACAGCTGATTTTGTCATTTTTATTCCCGTTGTCGTATTTTAATTCATCTCAGAGGATTATCCATTATGCACTGAACCCAATTTAAGCCTAAAGTGAGTGGGTGAAATGCAAATTTTTACAGGGGAAAAAATGCCTGTGTTTTGTCTCTTCTTCCTGCTTTGGTCTGTCAGATTACCCTCCCTCTTTAAAACAAATTAGTTTGATCCCAGAGCTGCTGTCTGCATGTGTTGGTTCGCTCCAGGATATATTTCTGGGATCTGCTACATGTTCTGGATAAAAAAGATCTGGCTGTTTGCTCATTCTCGAACAGGAAATGGTCCATGATTAATTTCAGGGACTAGAGAATGTAGTTTCAGTAAAAACTGTATTGGAGTTGACATCAGGAAACAGAAGAAACCACAAACATCTGCATGGTTCAATACAATCAGAGGGAAATCACAGATAGATATGGGCTGGACGTCTGAAACTGAATTCACAGAAACCTGCTGCTGTGAGTCTCGACTTAGCTGAAATTTGAAAGCAAAAACATTCGAGTCTCAACTTTTCACCAGGTCACGTGTCTAAGAATAGTCATCACCAGGTCTGTTCTCATTTATGACTGACTCTGAACTTCACCTGGACTTGAAACCTGACTTAGACTTGTCCTGACTGACGTGGACCCGTCCCGATAGAGTGAAATCATGTGATGGGATAGAGATAAAAAAAAAGGTTTCTCTGTACCGGTGGTTGTCATCCTTTTACAACTCTGGCCACTGCAAAATCTCAAAAATGTTGGTGGCCCCCTGTAAAAATACGAAGGCCAGATAAAGCTTTCTCAGAACACTTTCTTTATGCCTCCACGCCAGCACCAGCCAGAGCCAGAGGCAGTTTGTTTTCAGGTTGTCCAGCTGTCCGTCAGCCTCTGGATCAGTCTGAGTCGCAGAGGGTTGTTGTTAACCAGCTGTCCACTCTGATTCTCCATGGATGTTATGTTTTAGCGCACAGTCAGACTGAGATAGAAACAATTATATGGTGTGGTCTGGATATCATTGCCCTATTATTGTTTGTTTTGTCTGTGAAAACAAGCCCATAGAGGCAAATTACAATATATATTATATATTCATCTTCTGAACACTGCAGATAACTGTTTCACTGATCAGGAGATTATTATTGTTTCAATTTTATTCACTGATGAAAAATGTAATACATTTAATCAGAGCTCTCATTTCCTAAGGTTCCTCTTTCTTTGGTTTTCAGGGTGAATTTTTTTTTTCATCACAGTTGTCCTTCATGAAATGAACACTGGTGTGGAAACAGTCACTCTCTGGCTGAGTGACAGAGGTTCAGTCTCCCTCAGGAGACCCCGCTGCACAGAAATGCCATTTGTTCCAGTGGTGTGGCTGAAATGAATTAGACGAGTTGTGTGTGAGCGGAGGCAGGATTGTGTTTGTGCATGGCTGTGTGTAAGTAATGACACAGCTGAGAGAGGGCGGCTGCTGCTTCTATCGCCGCTCTGGATGAGATTTTTCAGCTTCTGCTCAGAGATGACTGGCTGTTGATCAATAAACATCGATTTCCAGCTTCACCTCCACCTCTCTCCTGTTTCATCTGACGCTCCATCTCTGTGTCGCTCACCCCTCCCCTGTCTGATCCGTCTGATCCGTCTCCTCCCTGCATCATCTCCTCCTCTTGTTCCTGCCGCCTCTCTATCCTGTTCTGTTCCTCTGATTCTAATCAAGACACAAATGAAACCTGTGTTACGAACCAGAGTTCAAATGACATGAAACAAGTCGTCAGGTAAACAGTCTCATTCAGTAAATCAAAGTGCAGGTGGACGGAGAACGAAGAACGTGTGCTGAGTGTTGCTGAGAATGTTGAGTTGTGTGTTTCTGTCAGTAGCTGGAGGACCTTTAGTTCACGATCAGTGTCAGGTACGGTGGCCCTGAGAGCTCAACACACTGTGCAAACAGACAAAACACAAGCACATTCAGAAAACATCTTCATCAGTTGGACCATCAAGGATCAGTCCTGACAGCAGCGGCAACAGGTCTGAGTCTCTTTGGTGCAGGTCATCCTCTCGCTCTCTCTCTCTCTCTCTCTCTCTCTCTCTCTCTCTCTCTCTCTCTCTCTCTCTCTCTCCTGTCAATGTTAGAATAGATCATTTTTTTAAAAAGTGATGACACACTTGCACGGATGGATCATAACACAGTCACGTTCACCTGTTGTTCAGTGCTTTTAACTTCAGAAGTCACAAATCAGTGAACAGCTGCCTCCTGGGTGTTTTCTGAATGTGTGTGTTGAGCTCTCAGGGCCACCGTAGTCATGGTTCCTCTCTGTCAACACTTTACACTGGGACTGTTCATTCACTGGACGAGGTTCAAACTGACGAGGTGTTATTCTTCATGGCTGCGTCCTCCACAAACTGAACCTCATTAGCCTCCATTGTATTGGGCGGAGGCAGAAATCTCAGTTTGTAGGGTTAATAACACGACAGTGAGTAAATGTAAAATAAACAAAAACTAGAAATAAAGAAGAATTATGCTCAGGGTCTAAAATGAAACAGATGATCTTACAAGAAGACCCAGCAGAGGGCAGCATGATTCAGCTGAAGTCAGTGGAATGTTCGGCTGGACTGATGATTCTGTCTGGAGCTTTCACTTTAAATAACAAGTAACAAGGAGACGGGAGCAGCCAAACCATCAGATTATTCGGCTGTCTGCTGATTATTCTCTCCATCAGCCCATTAATGCTGCGGTGTGTCCAGAGGAAGATATTCAGTTCAGTTTCAGTTGTGTCTACAGTGTGTGTGCTCTGACAGACGTCCTGGGAGTGGAAGCCTGATGTTAGTGGGTTTCTTGTAAAAGAGGTTAAACACAAACACTTTTTATTTTCAACCCTGAATTTATGTCTTTAAATTCACTGGATAAACGCACAGTTATTTGGTACTAAAACAAGAGTTTTTCTATCTTTAACTGGAAGAAGGAGACATCAGCCAGGTACTGACGGGTCAGCTCACTCTGAGGAACCTGAACCTGCTCAGTTGTCCACAGGTTCTGGTTCTGGCTGAACCCACTGTCCCTCTTTGACTTGCAGCTCATGGTCACCGGACCTGTGTGTGGTTTCTTTCTCTGTCCACTGTCTCCCTCAGGTGTTGTGTATGATCACAGCGCCGGTCACCATGATCCTGTCCTCCCAGCAGGACGCCTCCTTCGCCTTCGCCTCCCTGGCCATCGTCTTCTCAGTCTACATCACACTGGTGGTTCTGTTCGTCCCCAAGGTAAAACCAGAGCGCCGTCGCCCTCTCATCATCTCCTCCCTGCAGATTACAGCAGCAGTTTAAGTGTCAGACGTAATGAATTGCCTTTCATCAGTGATCTAAGTCATCTGGGCTGCTGTAATATATCACATAATGACCTGTAGATTGGCCGCGCTGCGTCAGCATCGATCCCCGCTCAGGTCATCAGCAGCCTGCTCTGCTCTGTCAGCACCACAGTGTGTGTCTGTGTGTATTGGTCCACTCCTCTGGAGACCAGTTTGATTGGTCAGTGTTTTGCAGAGAGGAAAGTGGAAACACAATGATGCGTGATTCTGACACCATGAAGCTTTAACAGCCTTTTAGACTCTGAATCAGATAGAAGCTGTAAGCCGTCCTCGGGGTGATGACGGCTTACAGCCGTATCTATATATTTTGTACATTATTATATTGTTATTATCTTTCTAAATGTTTGTTATTGCAGTTTTTTGCAGCTTTCCTGTTCTCTGCACTGCCACTTTGCTGCTGTAACACTGTGAATTTCCCCACTGTGGGACTAATAAAATCTTATCTTATCTTATCTTATGTCTGTGGATTGCCCCATATTAAATGATAAAACTGACCCTGATGAACTCCTGTAGAGTAGTAAGAACTTGTGTGTGATCTACAGATGCGGCGTCTGATCACACGGGGTGAGTGGCAGTCGGACGCCCAGGAGACCATGAAGACCGGCTCGTCCACCAACAACAACGACGAGGAGAAGTCCAGACAGCTGGAGCGGGAGAACAAGGAGCTGCAGAAGATCATCCAGGAGGTCAGCGGCGTCTGCTTGTCTTGACCCTGGCCTCGGCCTGACCCTGAAGGCAGCACAAAGCTTTTAAATACAAGTCTTCAAAAATGTGACAGAGCAAAGGAAACATTTTTTTCCAGAGCTTTCAACCTCATCTCACAGTCTTCCTCAGCAGACAGAGTTTGCTCTGTCCATACTCACTTAACGTGATGACAGCTGAGGCATCTCCATGACAATGTTGCAAACGCTATCCACTGAGGAAGCCCATGAGATACGGCTGAAAGACATTTTTGTTTTTGTCAAACGTTCAAGGTGAAAAAAAAAACTTCACTTTGAGTTGGACACATTCAAATCCACTGATGTCTGTTGTTTGTGTGAAGGAAGAATCTCAGACAGCATAATGAAACTTCAGCATGTGTCTGGATCTTCGGCCCAAGTCTGGCCCATATGCTTATTCTCTGGTATTGACTGACAGCTGGAAGGTTTTCTCAGACAATCATGCTGTGTGTGGGCCAGATTCAGGCCGTGGAACCGGGCGTACGCTGGGCCAGAAGAAAACAAGCATGTGTCCCAAGTCTGGGCCAGATTTATTTTATCTCAGAATCTGGGTAAATGAAACCAGGACATGCATCCAGGAGATGAATGTGAGCAAATGTTTTCTTGTAATGTGCAGAAGCCACGTTTAACCTGACAGAAGTCTGGGAGCTTGCTCATCCCCATGGTTTAGTCTGTCCAGACAGCTGCTGATGAAACAGATGAAACAGTCTTAGAGGACGGAGCAGATGAGAGAGTCATTGTTTCTGTTTGTCTCTGCAGAAAGAGGAGCGCGTGTCGGAGCTGAGGAACCAGCTGTCAGAGCGACAGGCCCTGCGATCGAGGAGAAGAGCCTCCACTGTCACCAGCCACAACCACAGCCCCCCACCTCTCGCCATCCCCCACAGCGACCCCAGGTCCCTGGCCCCTCCTCCAGGATACCCCGCCCCCACTTCTGACCCGCACCCGGTCCCTCCTTCCTTCGCCAACTCGTCCAGCCTCTACCAGCCAGACAGCAAGATCAGCCGAAATAACTGCCACACCAGCCGCCTACAGCTGCTCTACAAGTGAGGTGGCGGGGACCAGTGGTGGGGGTGGGGGCAGTAATGACCATTATTAAGTTCAAACCCCAAAACTCACTCCACTGCTCAGCAGAGGCCAGAGGATGAACAGTGGGGGTTTACATCTCCACCTCTGTCAGATTTGATCAACGTTATTTTTCTTTTCTCTCAGAGAAAAAAAACTGTACATACATCATGTTTATGAGAAAATGTTGCATCTGTCATCAGCCAGTGGTTCATCACCAGAGTCTGAGAAGAACATGTTCGCTCAGTCAGGTTCTCCACATAGACTCTGCACAGAGTGATGGTGGCAGATTTACCATCAGAGTTCATGGTGAACGTCTTTCCCTTTAGACAACAGCAGCTTCTCGTTTTTGGCAGCTGAGATTAAATGTGTCGCTGGTAAATTCTATTCTGAGATTAATTTCCTGATCAAATTAGCATTAACGTTACATCCTGAGTTGGTTGAGAACCTGGTAAAAGGATCTTTATTACACCACATCCTGTAGATTATATTGTGCTGAAACACTGAAGCTTCAGTCAGTCTCCTGCCAACTGATGATCCATGGAGCAGACGTGGAAATAAAGGAGCTCGTTAGCCTGAGGATTACAGAGCAGTGTGACACAGAAAATGAAACCAAGTCGGTTGATCAGCTGATAAAATCTTTAGCCACATTTGTCATTGTAGCCGCCAAAATAAACTAAAAATGAGAAACCGCTTTTGTTTCCTGGTGTGAAATCAAGGACCCGTTGCTTCAGTCTGCAGAGGCTCAGTGGAGATATTCATCTCATCTGTTCCTTACAGCAATGTCTGTGCCATGCAGTGTTTTAAGAGGCTGGACAAACACAGATTTCCTGACAAGTGCTGACACTTTGGTGACAGACTGACTCACTGTATTCATGACATGATGAGCTTTGTCAGTGTGTCTCAGTGTCAGTGTCTGACGGTGGTTTTACATTATTACTGGTCTCCATTCAAAGAGACTGATGAGTCATTGTACATAGTGTGTGTGTTCATGATAAACCCCGTCACTGTGGCTGAACCCAGGCCTTTGGATTCAGGGCTGAGGAGAAAGAGAAGCTGCTTTCGTCTGTCAGGTATTTCAAAACATTCACTGAAACATTTTTATGTGTTTGAAGTTCTGTCTGGGTGTTTCATTTTCCTCTGCACAAGACGGATAAACACCAGAGACTCAGTCCACTGGTCCAGCTGTCAGCTGATGAGGCTTAGAGTTGGTTTGTAACATTTGTTTTACAGAAGCGTCTTTTTATGTCTAAATGAATAGAGGTACCTCGCTGCACGATGCTGCATGTGAGAAACATTTGAAACGTCGCAGTACAGAGCAGTCAGCTGATTCGTGAGGTTTGTACCCAGTTTACTGCAGGCTGGATCGAACAGTAGGTGCACAGAGTCACAGTACATCTGTTTCAGTTTCTGTGACAGTACCTGACTGACCTCAAACAAAGCTGGTTTCTACAGTTCTCAGAGATAATTCAAGCACATCAGTCCAGTCCTGCCCACAGTCAGCCGGTGAAAACAAGGACCAGGACCCTGTTTCGATCTATCAGGGAGATATGTGGCTCCTTGAGGGACTCCACAGTTTAAGTCAAGCTGACCCTCCTGGAAGTCAAACTGAAACACGAGCAGCTCCACTGTCTCTGTTTTTTGTTTTTCATGTCTGACTCTTTTGCCACAAGTGTTCGTACTTCATCATCATCATCATCTTCAAGTTCAGTTTGTTTCAACACCTCACTCGTTTCATCCACAGCTAGAAACAAACACTTTCTGTTTTTTTTTCTTGAAGACAGAGCGTCGGGCTGGCATTAGATTTCCTCTGTGCAGATTCACTTCCCATATTAACTCTGCAGCTCTCTGCAGACTAACAGGAAGAATTCCTGATTCTACGGTTTCAGTGGGAAGGTTTTTGTGGCAGAAAGTGAAACCACTGCTTGACTTCTGTTTAACTAATATTAATGTTCACAGGGACAGAGATAGCACCATGGGCTTTTTGGTTTCTGAGTTTCATGTGATGCGTTTAATAAATGGAACTTGTGTTATAGCAACTAGGGCTGCAGTTGAATGGTCAAAAAAAGACATATCCTATCTCCTTTCTTAACCACTTTTCATTTGACCTTAATGGAAAAAAACATCATGAGGTCAAGGAAAGATGTGAAGGAGAGGTGATAAGGACTTAGGAAAAGAGAATCCGACACTAGACTACACTCTATAAATGTTGTTGCAAGGAACTGTGGGGCAGCATTATCTCCCGTCCTTTTGTAAATGGTGGTCAGGTGTATCCTGTAAAGGAGCTCAGCAGCTGGAGCCCTGGACCAGGACCAGCTCTTATCATGGCCGCCACAGATACCTCAGGTCATTTCACTCAGTTTGACCGCAGCCCTGGTCTGTTCTGTTTCAGTCATGAAGAAACAAACACTGATCTAAACTCCACTTCAAGCTCAGAGAAAAGAAAGAAACACATAAATCAGTAGAATAAAATAAAGCCATCTTCTTCAGTGGGGCTGTGGAGATGCAGTATTTCAGCGCTGAACTGAAGCCGTGGTGCTCAGACAGATGCTGGGTGTAAATCAGCAGCAGTGACTGGTCCAGTTTCACTCCTCTAAAGTGTCTGCTAATTCTGACCTTACATTTCCTTCTGCTGCCCCTTCACATTAAAAGCATGCAGGGTGGCTTTTATTGTGTAACCAACGTCTTTATTAAAACACATAGACTTTGTTTGGCTGCAGCTGCTCTTCTCTTACACTGCAACTAGCGAAGTAGCTTCTCAACAAGTGTTTGCTATAGTGTTAAACCACACGTACTGTGCCCATGGCGACCATGGGTGTCACCATAGCAACCAGGATGGAAATCTGTAGGTTGTTCAACCAACATATTCTCCAAACTAAGCATTTGTCACCCTCACAGAAGGATCATACAGACAGATCAGAGCTCTGAGATCTGCTCCGTTTAGGATTTGTCAGGATTCAGGCTCAGAACAGTTCAGTTCAGTTCAGTTCAGTTCAGTAACAGTTAAAGGAAACTAACAGTGACTGTGAGAAGGAAACAGGAAACAAGCTGCAGCCTCCCCCTTCTTCACCTTTGGTCCTGACACAGTCAATATTCACTCAGCTAGAAGAGGTTTTAATCACTTCATCATTAACTCAGTTTATTGTCAGGCATTTGTGCTAATGCTAATGCTAAAGCCGTTGCTTTTCCTGTGAGGGCAGCCGTAGATACTAGAGTCGTTGTGATTCGGGTGGACTGACCCTTTAATGACCAAGCTGACATGTCAGACCTGGCTCTGTACAGGACAGTCTGAGCTGTGACACTGGACAGGGATGAATGTACCTGCTCAGCTGTGTGAGATGCTGCTGGCAGCTCAGGATTAACTGTCCCACTGCACCAGTACAGGGTCCAGCTTCTCATTTTAATGTCCTGATGTGTTTCCACTGTCTTAAACTCATGACATATTGTGTGCTCTCTAGTCTCGACTCCCGGTTTGGCCTCATGTCTTCTCTGTGTGGTAGCAGTGTGTGGTTAATTTGAGTTCTCTGACTTGACTAATCTCTCCAGTGTGAGGCGCAGATGTATAAACTGTGAAAACATTGTGACCACGTGTAAATATCTGCTGTAGGTTTGTCTGTAATGATGTATTTTACCTGTTGATCTGAGCAGTGAAGATGTCAGTGATGCTGATAGTGCACACACAGACTGTAAATAATGAAGATGTAAATAATGAGGACATTCAGCTTTACATATACAAGCTGTATTTCATGTGGTACAGTCATCAAAGTATATTTCTACATGCCGTAATACTGGATATCAGAGATGATTTGAAATGCAAGAATGAAAATAAAACTGGTTGTTTTTCTCAAAATATTGTCCATGTTGAATGTAGATGACGTTTAGCAGCACAGTCACTTGGTCAGACCATGTACCCCACTGACTTTGACCTCTGACTTTTCATCCACTGCCATCAGCAGGTCACTGAAATATCTCAACATCTGATTGATGGATTTACACAATGTTTGTTCTTTGTTTCCCAGAAACTGTAGCTCATGAAGCTTTGAGCCACTTTTCACTGGAAGCAGTTTAACTAGAGCAAAGCTGCAGCAAGCTACTCAGCGTGAGCACCTCACACATGAAGAGTTTTCACATCAACAAACTTCTGTCATCAGCGTTTGGTTGGGATACCTTGGTACTTAAAAAACAAGCTACTGTAAGAACATGATGTTGAAAATAGATACATTATCTGAATGCTACTGGGAAATGTAGCTCTGGTTCTATGACGGTGGATATGTTGCAACATTCAAGAACTTGTAGAATACGATGAGAGAACTTGTAGAATATGATTGGAGAACTTGTAGAATACGATGGGTGAACTTGTAGAATACGATGAGAGAACTTGTAGAATATGATTGGAGAACTTGTAGAATACGATGAGAGAACTTGTAGAATACGATGGGTGAACTTGTAGAATACGATGGGTGAACTTGTAGAATACAATGGGTGAACTTGTAGAATACGATGGGTGAACTTGTAGAATACGATGAGAGAACTTGTAGAATACGATGGGTGAACTTGTAGAATACGATGGGTGAACTTGTAGAATACGATGAGAGAACTTGTAGAATACGATGGGTGAACTTGTAGAATACGATGAGAGAACTTGTAGAATACGATGGGTGAACTTGTAGAATACGATGGGTGAACTTGTAGAATACGATGAGAGAACTTGTAGAATACGATGGGTGAACTTGTAGAATACGATGGGTGAACTTGTAGAATACGATGAGAGAACTTGTAGAATAAAATAGGAGAACTTGTAGAATATGATGGGAGAACTTGTAGAATAGAAGAACTGCTACATGATAAGAAATGTGAGGGTTTGGTCAAGCTGGAGCTGGAGAGTTCTCCACCTCAGAAAAGCCAGACTAATATTGGCTGTAGTCCATGGTTGGACAAGGAAAGAAATTCAGCCTTGGACATGGATACTGACAGAGATGGTAAACGCTTTAAAATCACTTGAAACAGTTGGATGTTTTGGGGATTTGAGCCAGTCGTCCTCATGTCCAGTCCTCCTGTGCTCTGGTCTTATCTCTTTCTTTGTTTGAGGTCTTTGTAGATGAAAACTTCTTCACGTACAAAATAGATGTTTGCTTCTATATAATTGTTTAAAATCTCATATATATATATATATATATATATATATATATATATATGTGTGTGTGATCTTTAAACATCAGCATGTTATGTCGTCATTGTGAGCATGTTAGCATGCTGACATTAGCATTTACTTCACACAGCTATGCGACTGTAGCCTCTTGTTATAATGGTTAGTTGCATTACAGAAACAGAAAACAGTGCTGGGAGAGTTCAAACCCTCTGTTACCTATGGAGCAAATCACACTGTGAAGGAAAGAACTGAGGAGTTTCACTGGGTCTTCCTCAGGTTGTGGTTGTGGTTGGGGAGGTGCTGCACCGACACAGGCTGCATCGTTTGCACTGCAATGAGAATGTGGCTGTGACAGTACAGTTTTCATATGAATCAGTTTCACAAGTAAATGCAGATCCAGTAGAACTTGTTTCACACATTTGAGTGTTTTGTTGCAAATTGAAAATCAGTTTGATTATTTTATGTTAGTTTACATGTTACACCATGATGTTCAAACTGCACACCATTCTTAGAATATTGTGTAGTGATTTCAAACATATCTTCTTTACCAAGTCTTAACCAACACGTACAAAGCCAATATCTTCAATACAATGTTTACCTATTAATAACATCCTAATTTCCCACTTCATTAATTGTTTATTTACCCAGTTGCTAGGCTGTGACTATAAAACTATAAAACAGCCTGTGTTGGTGTGGAACTTGTCGATTGCCTGATATATTTCTCTGTCATGTAAGCAGCCAGAGATGTGTTGTGTTATTCAGTGGGACTGAATGAAAATGTGAGCAGCAGCCAAAGCAACTATACAATATATAATACATATGATGTTTGTAATGTTCCTGTTATTTTTCTCTGTCATCAGATTTTACTTAGAGCAGTCACAGTGTCTGTGTGACGATCATTACAGAGACTGTGGACGTGGCTCTGGAGCAGACAGGACAGCAGGCTGCAGGCTGGAGGACTGTGAACACATGAACAGAACACAGACATTGTACTGAGCCTCAGACACACAACACCTGGCTTTGAAATGCACACCCCTCTTTAAGCCATGACAGTTTACTGCCATCTTAGTCCCAGTTGGTTACATATTACCACATGCTAGTGCTAAGCTAGCCCTGGAGGGACTGCAGTCGATGACACCACTGTGGTGAGACCTATACCTCACAATGAGGAGAAACAATACAGGGAGGAAGTCCAATATCTGTCTGAGTGATGTACAGACAATAATCTGGTCCCAAACACCACAAAAAAACCAGGGAGATCATTGTGGACTTTAGGAGACCCAGGAAGACCACACACCCCCCTCTCCACATAACAAAAGATCTAACATCCCTGAACACCTCCCACAATGTGAAGAAAACTCAACAGAGGCTTTTCTTTCTCAGAGACTCAAACAGGCCAAACTCCCCAGTCAGCTGGTAAACTTTTACAGATGCACCATAGACAGGATCCTCTGACACCCTGTGCTATCCCAGCTGCAACTCAAGCTGCAGGGACCAAACCTGATGACCCATGTTCTGCCAGCATGACAGTGGCCCCCGGCGCTGCTTGTGGTGTCACTGAGTACTTGGCTTCAGGTTGTCACGTCTCCCTATCAATGTACACTGAGGTCATGTGACTGTGGAGGAAACAGTCAGGACTCCTGGTCTTCTCTGGTCTTCGAGTAGTTCTTGCAGAGCTTTGAGGTGTGTTTGGGTCATTGGGTCATTATCCTGCTGCAGCGTGGTGAAAACCAGAGGCTGGAGCATGTCTCTGAAGAATGAAGTGAATAAATGAATTTATTTGATGATTATGAAAAATTATAAAAACACTGCACTGCAGTCATTACTTAGATCAAAAATCTAAGGATGAAAACACAAAAGAAATAAAAAACTGAAGAAAAAAAACAAAAAACTTTGAACTCCAGTGAAAGTGAGAAGAACTGAAGTCAGAGAACAGAGAGACAGCTTTTCTTGGTAAGAGTGTTTGCAGCCATATTTCCATCTGATAAGCATCTGTCTGAAATGAAGCCGTGGTTTTGATGATAAAATCTGGTGACTGCTAATTTCATTTTATCTTTCCTGAGAGTAGGGTTATCTGTTATCTCATAGCTCTACTTACATGTTGAAGTTTCTCACTAACAGTGTTCTCAACCACTATTTTATGTGCTACCTTTCAAACAGAATCATCGTACAAAAATAAAATATGATGTGGTGGCTACTTTTAACTCATTTGTATGTCATAGAAAAAAATAAAGGGCCCAGTATACAACCCTGTGGTACCCCACATCCTGTGATTCATGATTCCAAAAACATCCCATTTATTACACTGAGTGTGAGCGTGACTGGTTATTTGTTTCTATTTGTCAGTCCTGTGATTGACTGCTGACCTGTCCAGGGTGTACTCCACCTCTCACACAATGCCAGCTAGGATAAGCTGCAGCCCCCCCGCGACCCTCAAAGGAGAAGTCGAAGAACGGATGTGTCTGATACTTAAAAGTCATCAATAGATTACTGCACAGGCCCTCTGTTTGTATAATATTATTATCATGTTATCATTGTTATTACTGTTATTATTGTACTATCTGTGTACATGTCCGTGTAAATATGTGATTAGATAACATTCTGCTATTTTCACTGTTATTATAAAGTTCATCACATTGTTGCTATATTATTATTATTATTATTATTATTATTATTATTATTATTGTATACACACCTAATTTCTCACCTTATATACACTTTGTCTATTATGTTTTATGATCACAGTGTTTTCTGTGCCACTTTGTTACATTTTCTCACCAATACAAAAAGAAGAAAACAACTAGTAAAGGATGTAAAACCACAAAGACACAAAATGACATAAAACAACCACAAAGTGAGACATAATGAATGTGTAAAATTTACATAAAGACACAAAACGATCACATTAAATACAAACTCAACCAGACATAAAATACCCAGGAGATACATGACGAGTGAGGTGTGAAATAACCCCAACCACTGCAAAACAACCACAAAAAAAATGTCACAGGTGAACAAAGGAAACAAAGACACTAGATCCGAATGCAGAGTCAACAAATGAAATATCCATTTCTTCTTCTTTTTCATCTTACACACAGAAATGTGCACAACTGGGTAGTGCAATAGATAAGCTCTCAGGTGATTTTTTTTCATTCGATTATATATGAAAAAAGAAAATGAAATAATGGTACGAGAGACACTTTCCACTGCTGGAGTGTGGTGCTGCTACACAGACTAGTCGTGGAGAAGCAGTGGGATTACCATATCACCAGGGAGTTCCCCTGCTTCCTTCCCCTCAGTGTAGCTGTTGAGGAAGTGTTACTCCACTGGAAACTTTCTCACTGCCCTGAATTAACTGCTGTGTGAATGAGTAAGTGTACAGTTCCAGCAAAGTCATGGTATCTTATGTAATATCAAGGCTTTAACTGTGCAGTGGCACTGATGACAACTGCAGCCATGCTCTGTCAGCTTTTTTTTATACAGTAACAAATCCTCCGCTGTTGTTTCATGACTAAATATTTACCAGCTATAGTAGTAGTAAGTCTTTGTCAGGGCCATCACCAGGAAAGTAGTAGTTACTACTACCTTATTACATCAATACTCAGTGGTTACTACTACATCATTACATCAGTACCCAGAGCAGCTTGGTCTGGATTCTCTACCGTACAGCCCAGCTCAGTGGAGCTGCAGTGATGGTCGTCCTTCATCTCCACACAGGACCTTTGGAGCTCAGAGACCATCAGGGTCTAGGACTCATTCTCCCTGACGTCTCAGTTAGTCCAGGCCCAGGTATTGAAGAGTCCTGGTTGTTCCAGACTTCTTCACGTCAGAATGATGGAGACCACTGAGCTCTTGAACCTTCACTGAGCCTCGACACAGTCCTGTCTCTGAGCTCTGCAGCAGCTCCCTCCTCCTCATGGTTTCTGCTCTGATCTGCATCGTCAGCTGTGACACCTGGTATAGATATAGACCCCTTTTTCCACCCCCCCCCCCCCCCCCCCCCCCCCCCCCCCCCCCCCCAAGTAGGATCTGGCCTTTAAGGCCTGAAATAGTTGTGGATTGTTGTCTGCTCACCTATTCAGTGATGACACGTTTAGGTCATTCTCTTCCTTGTGTCCAAAACTCTACTTCTGTTATTTTAGCTTGGGAATTGGATCTAGGTGATAAAATGTCACATGACCTGTGGGACACCTCTCTAGCCCTAATCCATTCTTCAGCTTCATCTTCATCTGTGAAACACAATCTGATACAATTTAAAGCATTTAATCAATTACATTCTTCTAATGGTCTGTTTGTCCAGAGTGTCCTGGATCATCATATCCCAGACTCCCTGGGTCATATGTTCTGGTCTTGCCAATCCCTGACTGGTCATTGATTTTTGAATGTACCGCTGGCTTTTGGGCCAACTAAGGAGCGCAACTGGGAGGGGAGGGAGGGAGGGAGGATGATGATGATTATCTGAAAGAGAAGTTTTGGTTTCAGGTTTATTCCTCACCATATTTAGTGGCTGCTGCTGCTGCCTCTTACTCATCAAAGGTTTGATGAGTAAGAGTGAGCAGTTAACAACCACAGCTCACTGTGATAAGCTGACACACCTGTGAGGTGAACAAACACACCCCTATTGTCACTCAGAGCGTCTTTCAGTCTGACGCTTTATCTCCTGTCTAGTCTTCCTGTCCACTTGTCCCTCGGGGTGTTCCTTTCTCGCTCTTTACCGTTGCTACCTGGTAAATCATCTGTTGAGCCTTCTCAGCTTCAGCATTTCAGTTTTTGCCTTCCTGTCCTTGCCGCTATGAGTTTGGTTGCCTGCTCTGACCACCTGCCTCTTGCCAAACCCTACTTCAACCAACAATCCAGTAAACTTTGCTTTAACCTTACCTGCTCTGTCTTTCAGTCAAGCATTCCTTGCTTTACTGATACATTATAATGTGGTCTGGTCTGTATGGATCCACTCAACCCAGATCTTCTTCCCCAGGAGTCATGGCTCCAGCATCACAAGTCAGTGGGACTGGTGAACATGTTGTATTATACTATACTGTCACAGGTTTAGGATTTCTGGACCCAAATGCAGAGACCGGAGGAGGCTGGGGTGGATGCATTGGTCAACAAAACACAGGAATATGACACAGGAAAGTGGTGTTCGATTGCCATGTGAAAGTAGCAGCTTATGTTGTTTCTTTTATCCATGACAGTTCATGGTTATTATTGTAACCATGACACATAGAGGTGCTTTCTATGACACTGCTATGGGTCGTATCAGAGGGTTGGTGATTGCTCAGGTTGGGTTGATCACAGCCAAGGTAAGTAATTTCAAAGTAAAACAGGAAATAAACCAATGTCAAACAAAGAGAGTCCAGAAACGGTCTCTAATGGGGCAGATCGTGGCAGATATTATTGGGAATAATATGGGTGAACGGACATATGCAAACATCAAAACGAGTGCAGTTAAAGGAAATGTGCACAGTAAGAGGATGTAACCTGTTCCCTGTGGTTGACAGGTTCTCCACAGTGCATTTATTGCGTTAATGCTGCCGCTTCCTGCCCACCAGCATCAGTGTAGTCTCACTGATGTTTTATTTCTGTCTTTCTTTTTTACATTTTCTTAGTTCAACATTCAAGGTCTCATATAGTGAACACAGCCCATGCAGATGCACTTTTATGATTTTTATTATTAACAAATTATCTGTTCCAGTGAAAAATACAATAAATTATAAATAAGTCATAAATATTTCAGTTTTTTAAAAAACACATGAAAAAACACAGAGAAATAAATAAATAAATAAAACATTGTTTTGATTAAATATATACTATCATAGTTTCACAAGAATAAATAAATACATATTATCGTTACATTCATCCAAAGATTGAGACCAAGCATTTGAGTGTAGTAAAGGCCCATGGTCATAGCAACAGGTAACAGCTTGATAAACAACTTTAAATAATAACTTTAGTTTTGTGTCTGTACTGAAAGTTGCATTGACTGTTTAGTGCAGTGCAAAAATTCAACATCACCTTCAACAGTATGAAGAGACCAGGGCTGCAGGCCTCACAGTGGAGCCATATTCTTCATGTGTTGTTATATGTTCTAGTAGCTGAAGTTCTGTATGTTATGTTATGTGAAGTTGTGGGTTTTATATGTTTAGCTAGGAGTCCCCTGGTCAAAAAGATTTAATGGCCTTAGCTAGAAGGCTCTAGGGCAAAAAGATTTAGGGGTCGTGTCTAGGGGTTTCTAGGTCAAAAGGTCTAGGTGTGGATGACTCACCCATCTTATGTAATGAAGCCCTTTTTCTATAATTTAGGAACCATATGTTTTACCTTAGGTTCATGAAAACAACCAGCCTATATAGACGGGGAGTTAGAGCAGTTATTCAGAGGAGATTCATATTGGCTCTGACTCCTCTCTCAGGCAATCGCGAATGCTTGATTTGATGCTGGACTTCTTTGTAATAAACCTTTTTATACACAAGCAAGACGGTGTCAGCTGAGTTTTCTTCATCATCATCACATCGTCGCTATTTAAGAAACAACAATATTCACCTGCAGTCCTCAGTCACCTGTCCTCACAGTGCAAACACACCAAAGAACGTCTTCCCTGACTCATCCTCCAAGTCTTCCAGCATCCTCTTCTCCATTACCGTCTTCAGCCGGTCGTCCTTCCTCAGGTTGAACACAGCCCCCATGTACACAGCAGTGTACCAGTTCCCATCATCATCCCTGTCGTCACCGGCTGTCTTTTGGCAGGCAGTTCGGACAGAGTGCATGATGGTATGGTAGGACCTCTTTTTGTTGTCACTTTCGTACGAGCTGGACCAGCGCTGCACAGTGTGGCTCAAGTGGACCATGGACCCCGGGGTGGTGTTGTCAGGGTCGTTGCAACTTACCCGGAAAGATGCCTGGCTGTAAACAAAGTAGAGGCCTTGTTGAGGGATCACGATCTCGTTGTTGTCAAGCTTCAGATCTCCTTGAGAGTGCGACTGGTCCACGTTATCCTTCCATTCCACTGAGTTGCTGATACTATCATTGAATTTACCTGGTGAAGAACATAAAGAGATGGTGACGGAGGTGATCATGAATTTCTGTTGAGGCGAGTTGGGAGAGACTAGAGTAGCCCTTTTTGGTCCTAAATAGCCCCTAGAACCCCAGGAACATCCTCAAACAGTCGTTGAATGTCCTCAATAACCCGTAGAACTCAAGGACCACTAACCCTGACCCTGACTGCTTCCAAAACCTTTGGTTCAGAACCACCGGACTAAGAAAACCAAAGACAGAAAATACAACTGCCATCACTTTTCTGATCTATGTTTCACATAATCGCAGGTATTGTTTATTCTCTGATGCTGAATACATTACTGGATTTTACCTTCTAAATGAATAGCCGCTCTACCGTCAGAAATTTGCCTCAAGCTGTGACGAAGAGCTGGAAAGAAGAGAAGACAGAGGATTATACCACAGCAGCTCCACATGGTGACTTTCTTAGTATTAGAACAAGATTCTGAGCAAGAGTCACACTGTTATGTTGGTTTGTCACCAGCTAAAGACAAACTGATGAAATAAGTTAATCATCATTCATTAGATGGCTGCATCAGACTCAAAGCTGTCAGTGCAGCACTGAACTCTTGAGAGAATTGAGGGTAAAGTTCTCACCAAAATTGTTTTCATCTTGTCTCGGGCCCTGTTCAACAAGAGAGGAATAAAGACATGTTATAGGACAACTGGGTTCAGGTGAGTCAGGCGTCTGGCTATGAGACACTTCAGTCATTCACAGACTAATTTAAGAAATTTGTTCCCACCTTGGTGTGTGTGTTAAAGATGAGGACAGCGGCGGCGGCGGCAGCAAGGCAGAGTGTGAACACCAGCAGGGCCGTGGTTAGTTTTGAGTTGTGTTTGACACCCTGCGTGGTTTGTTTCCTGGCCTCTGTGTCGACAGTGGCATCCAGCTGCACTTTACATTCACCCTCCATCGTTTCTGTCACTTCAGCCTCTCTGAGAGCGTTGCTTCTTCTTCTGCTGCGCTTGGGTTTGTTCGCTCTTTTTAAAAACAGTTTCCTCCTAGAGGGAAACTCCAGTGATGTCACCCAATGTACAACCCCCACACACTCCCACAAATGGCATCTATATGACTGTGTAGACACACATAGCAATGTAGAAACCCCTGTTACACCTCAGTGCACAAACACAAACACACACAAACAAACAGGTCAACAGATACTCACATACAGACAGGGATACACACATAGTGCCACATGCTCTTAAACACACACACACACACACACTCACATCCTGTTGTACACAAAAACTACAAGAACAAACAAACGAAACAAACCTAGTCCACTTTGACACAGTAAAAAGCATATTTTAGCAACATCATATCAGCTGTTGTGATGCGTTGTGATGCTCAGGTCATCTCTGTGTGAGTCAAATATATGGAAGCCACGTCAAAGTGTGGGGTAACAAGCCGCAGCCACACATCACTCAGTTAGCCGTGCTGCATAGTGTTGGTGTGAACTTCAATTCAACTTGTGTCACTTCCCTTTTATTTAAAGATAGACAGAGGGCCCATCATTTTCTGCTTTAATAATGATGTCTCATATTTTCTGTTGGCATCAAGGTGATTGTTTTATTCAGCAGCTGTTCTGGAGCTTTCAGTCTCATTGTATGATCCTCATCAGCAGGTGGACTTTTCTCAGTTGTTCAGGTTTTTTCATTTATCATTTTCGGGAACTGAATGTCTTCATGGTGACAGAGTTTCCTATTGGGCATGATGTGCTTTTACTGGGCTCTGACAGGCAGTTAGCTGGTCTTTCCACCATCACAGGTAACCCACAGGAACAGCCTCCTACAGCTGTTGTCATAACAGTGAACAAAACAAGCCGTCACGAGGATCCATCATCACACCTCAGTCTGAAGTCAAGTCGATTTTTTACCAGTTTTTATCGCTCCTTGGTTTCATGAACAACAAAGAAAACAAACGTTAATCGCCTAATGGCAGAAATCCTGGATCTGGATCAGCACCAAAGTCTAACCCTGGTTTTTCTATCCCACCACGAGATCAAAAATCCAAACCGTCCTGGTAGAAGACAAGATTTAATCCTGAGAGACCGTCCTGTAAAAAACGCTGTATTTACTGAAAAATGATCAGAGAGAAAGTGAGAATAATATCCTTCTTATGTCATCTCTCACACAGAGCACAGTAACAAATGCTGAACAGAGAGGGCTGCTCTGTTTGTCCAGAAACTATTCAGATTTGTTGCTCCTTTTTTGACACTCTCTAAATCTAGCAACAAATGCTCTAAGTTGACAACACTGCAGCCTGTGAATGTGCCCTAACAGAATCAGTTTGAGCCCATTTATATTGAAAGAGCCACAGCCCATGAGGAAACTTCAACGCACGGCCAGCCAATCAATGGCGTAATTGCATCACTCAACTCCATCACTCAGTCAGTCCCAGACTATCCCTGTTATAGGGCTGGTGCTGTGGCGCTGCCAAAAAGCTATACTAGTGTGAGCTGGTCAAACTGGTGCAGGTATCAATGTCCAATGAACGTGTTACACCACAGCTCACCTCAGACTAAAACACTGAGAGGATTTTGTGCTCAGCATAGAGACATAGATACTCCTAGCCCCCAGTTCCTGTTAGTGTAGCTGTGAAGTATTTGACCTTAATATCTGAATACAAAAAAACAGCTAAAACACACCGTGATCGTGGTCACTTCAGCAGTACACATGCTGCTGGAGTTCCTGCTCAGATCACACAACCAGCTGTAACACTGGAGTTTTTATCATCAGCTGCTTTGAAACAGCTGATAAGACGTCGTCATGTGGTCCCTCCCTACTCACATCTTCTACCTGATGCATCTGTGTTAATAACAAATAATGAAAGTTCACATCGGTCAGATGCTTGATTTGTTGTCATCATCCCACACACAAAGTATAAATAATGTTAGTGTCAGTTATCTGAGAGCAGCACACACTCTGTAGAAACAGCTGCTGTTGACCACAAACCTCCAACAGCTGCTGAAGGCTTTTATCAGCCCTCAGCTACACTGCTGTCATTTCTTCAGGTACGACATCACTTCAAGGTAATTTAATGCATCATTATTGTGCCATTTCATACAACAGTTCAGCCTGGAGGAAGAGTAGCGGCACATACAGCTGTAGAAACGTTAGTTTTGTGTGGTTTAGACAGAGGTAGTGAATAAACAGTCCCACACTCTGTCACTGCTGTGACACAGTTTCCCAATGATAATCAAGTGTAATTACATTGAACAAACACCAGGAACATGCACTCTTTCTGAATGTTTTCAGTTGAAATGGATGATGATGATGATGATGATGATGCAGCTGACCACAAACACTGTTAACTGTTGTTAATCAAAACGGCAGTTCACAAAGCAGTGGGTGACATCACAGTGGGTCGACACTTGTACAGTACCCATACATAAATGTAATATATGTACATATATTGAATTTCCATTTATGAAATAAATGAAATAATATTATATATATAATATATAAATGTAAAATAAAAACATGTGTGCAAAAATTGTATATGAAACCTGTTAGAAACAATTTAAGAAACAATTTAAGTCTAGTCCATAGCCTCCAGATGTTTGTATGTTTATGTATGTATGATTATAGATCCATTCCAAATCCTGTCAATATATGTTGATATATATCTGAAAGACATGTTCAGAATTAATGAGAAATTAACAAGAAAAAAATAGAATTTATATATGTATGTTGATTTAATAAACTTAATGTATAAATATATATCATCACACATTTCTGTGTGTGTGTGTGTGTGTGTGTGTGTGTGTGTGTGTGTGTGTGTGTGTGTGTGTGTTTGTGTGGCTACAGGGTATACCACAGCCCTTCACCACCTTTCAACTCACTTCAACTAGTTTCCTAATAAACCCCTCACCAGCACTCCAGCTGAGTCCTGTGTCTGCATGTGGCTCCAAACATTACCTGAACATCATCAGAGATATTTTTTATATATGTACATATACAAATGTAACTGTGGGTATTTCATATTATATATATATATATATATATATATATATATATATGATACATGATATGTGTACTTTGCAGACGACACCACTCTCATTGGACTCATCTCTGATGGCGATGAGTCTGCCTACAGGTGGGAGACTGACCGTCTGGTGACCTGGTGCAGGCAGAACAACCTAGAGCTAAACGCTCTGAAGACAGTGGAAATGATAGTGGACTTCAGGAAAAACCCAGCCCCACCCACCCCCATCTCCCTGTGTGACTCCCCCGTGGCTACCGTGGAGCATTTCCACTTCTTGGGTACCACCATCACAGAGGATCTCAAATGGGAGCTAAACATCAGCTCCCTCATCAAAAAAGCTCAGCAGAGGATGTATTTCCTGAGGCAGCTGAAGAAGTTCAACCTGCCAAGGACTATGATGGTGAACTTCTACACCTCCATCATTGAGTCCATCCTCACCTCCTCCATCACCATCTGGTACGCTGCTGCCACTGAGAGGGACAATAACAGACTGCAGCGTATCATCCACTCTGCTGAGAAGGTGATTGGCTGCAATCTTCCGTCCCTCCAGGACCTGTACACCTCAAGGACTCTGAGGCGTGCAGGGAAGATTGTAGCTGACTCCTCCCACCCTGGACACAAACTCTTTGTGACACTCCCCTCTGGCAGGAGGCTGCGGTCCTTCAGGACCAAAACCTCTCGCCACAAAAATAGCTTCTTCCCGTCTGCTATTAGCCTTATCAACAAGGCTAGAGAGCCCCACTGTTGCTGATCAATTGCACCAATCACCAGAAAAAATTCCTTGTATGTGAAAACATACTTGGCAATAAAACTGATTCTGATTCTGATTCTGATTCTGATGTGATAATACTATATCCCCTTATAGGTGAGATACACTCACTGGCCACTTTATTAGGTACACC
Organism: Trachinotus anak; assembly: GCF_046630095.1. Lineage (NCBI taxonomy): Eukaryota > Metazoa > Chordata > Actinopteri > Carangiformes > Carangidae > Trachinotus > Trachinotus anak. The sequence continues at coordinate 2,903,389 of NW_027273867.1, forward strand.
TTGCTAGTATCGTGTTGGACCCCTTTTGCCTTCAGAACTGCCTTAATTCTTCGAGGCACAGATTCAACAAGGTGCTGGAAACATTCCTCAGAGATTTTGGTCCATATTGACATGACAGCATCACACAGTTGCTGCAGATTTGTTGGCTGCACATCCATGATGTGAATCTCCCGTTCTGAGATCTGGTGACTGTGGAGGCCATTTGACTCATTGTCATGTTGAAGAAACCAGTTTGAGATGATCTGAGCTTTGTGACATGGTGCGTTATCCTGCTGGAAGCAGCATCAGAAGATGGTACACTGTGGTCATAAAGGGATGGACATGGTCAGCAACAATACTCAGGTAGGCTGTGGCATTTAAACGATGTTCAGTTGGTCCTAAGGGGCCCAAAGCGTGCCAAGAAAATCTCCCCCACACCATTACACCACCACCACCAGCCTGAACTGTTGATACAAGGCAGGATGGATCCATGTTTTCATGTTGTTGACACCAAATTCTGACCCTACGTCTGAATGTTGCAGCAGAAATCGAGACTCATCAGACCAGGCAACGTTTTTCCAATCTTCTATTGTCCAGTTTTGTTGATCCTGTGTGAACTGTAGCCTCAGTTTCCTGTTCTTAGCTGACAGGAGTGGCCCCTGGTGTGGTCTTCTGCTGCTGTAGCTCATCGGCTTCAAGCTTCGACGTGTTGTAGGTTCAGAGATGCTTGTCTTGGTTGTAACAAGTGGATTTTTAATACTGGCTGTGTTCAGTGGAAATGGATGAAATAAACACAGGGGAAATTGTTACAACTGACCACAAACACTTGGTTAACTATGATCTGACTTGACATCTCATTTAGATAGAATGACTAAACTTGCTGTTTCAGTGAGGGTGAATTCAGTAGGAGGGGACACAAGAACGATGTGGAAAAGATCTTTTCTCTAGAAACTGCCCCTCGTGTGGTCTACAGCCCACTTTCACAAACACACCCACACACACACACACACACACACACACACACACACACACTTACTATGTTTTTACATCTCATTTTGCATTTGGATTTGAAGAAGAATTATTTATAAAAACTCCCCCTGTGTTGCAGTACGTCACCTTCTCTTCATGGTTATTTATGTTTCTAAATCTGCTGCAAGAGGCAAACTCCCTTCATCTAAAAAAAGACCTGATATTCTCCCCAAAGCCGCAGAGGAATACACAGTGGTTTTTGTAGATTGGCCCACTGCTCAACTTCCTCATTACAGAATATGAGAACATACAGACACCCACGTGGATAATCAGCCCAAAAACTCTCTGCCTCCAAGAAAAGGTTGGAAGGTTGGATTACATCAGACCTGTTGTAAAGTCACCTTTATAGTGAAATTTCATACTTAATGTGAGCTACAGAAAACTTTTGTGTCTGATGAAGAAGCATACATTTGCTCCTCACTGTGAATGTGAACTGCTTCATTTTTCAGATCCTTCTTTCCATTTCCTGCCCTGGAGCAGGGCCTGCATGGGGAGTCAGACCCAGCCAGTCACACCACAGCAGGTAGCCGACACTCCTGAGGAAGGGGCACAATCATTCTGTGTGTTGCCAGCCACCAGGTGGGCAAAGGCAGAGGCGTTAGTGTGCTGACCTTTGGCTACAGAAACCTACCTCAGGTAGGTAACCTCTCTGGCCAGGGCGGAGTCAGAGCTGGACCCTAGACTGTATATAAAAATGGACATGAAAGTGAAGCCCGTGCTGAAGAACCTTAAAGCTGCATTCTATCTACTGACCATCAGGGGCCGACTCCACTGGTTGTAAACAGAAGTCTGATTGTATTGATGTCCATGTGAAAACGTCTCTACTTCTCACTGATTTATTACCTCAGTAAACGTTTTCCTGATGAGTTCATGGTCTCAGTCTCTAGTTTCAAGTCTTCCTCAATACAACATGATGTTCAGTTTTTACATTATGGTCCATTTAGAGGAAAATAGACCATAAAGCACGGGATGCATTAGGGTGGGGCTACCACATGATTGACAGACTGTAGCACAGAGTCAGGATAAAGCACAGAGCAGGTCAGATCCACCCCTCACTCCTCCTCAGCTCCACCTTCTCCTACAAATATGGTTTCTTCTGGTTTCAAAAAACCAAGATTACAAACTGAAGGCTTCAAAACAGCAGCTCACAAACCAATGGGTGACGTCATGGTGGCTTGACATGACTTGACACTGCCACATGAAAAGGTGGCAGTGTGTAGGAAGAGTTCAGGTGGATGATTCGTAGAGAGGTTGCTTGAGGGCAGTGGTGGGAAAGCCCCATGTCTTCCCCTTTCGGTGTGATTCCATTTCTAACCCCAGAAAAGTGAAAATCATTTCACCGAAAAATATCAATCAATAAAATCCCTTTTGTCAGTGAGTGGGAGTAAGTCCCTCGATTGATGTGCCTCATTCTTCACACGCAGGCAGGTTATTCCACACCAACCATTTGATCATATCCGTCTTCACATATCGTTATCTCATCTTGCTGTAAAGGGGAAGCGATCTGAACCAAACAGAAGAAATGAACCTGCTGACCTCTCCTGAAGAAAAGACACGCCAGTCCAGAGGAGTCGAGTGAGTTCAGTCACATGGGGACCAGTCACCACATGAATTCAAGATAATGTGATGTGATACTTTTGGAAAAACAAAAACACCAGAGTTATGCAACTGTGGCTCGATAATTAGTCAGTGCAGGTTTCGCTGTGAACTTTCTACCTGTCTGGGCGCTCGGGGAGGATAAGGGAGGGGTGAGCAGTTTTGCAGAGGTTGATGAAACCAGGTAGAAAGAAACTGTGTGAAACCAGTGGTTTCCTGTCCCCTTTTCTGAAGTAAAATGCTGAGCTGTTGCGTATGAATAATGTTTGTTCCTGTAGTGAGGTTTATTGCAACATAAAATCTATTTCCTCATTCATGTAGAATGTAGAATGCTGATATTTCTGCACTGGAGCTGTAATTAGATTCAGTATTTCCCATGAATATCCAATTGTCATTGTTTTAATTTGGCTATTTCAAAGAAGGCTGTCATGGGACAATACTCTCCCTTAAAACCCAGGATTACTCCACCATTCCTCCTTCTCTCTTTGCCTTTGATTAAAGAGTTTCATAGACACCTTGAACAGTAATGTCAACATTTTTCTCAGTTAAACAAGAATAACAACCCATAACAACCTGTCCTCCAGCCTGAACAACCATCAACCTTCTGATATGCGGCAGCATACATCCATGGGCGGCAGGTGTACCGGACCTTGGTTGTTAATACACATGCGGGCTGTATTGAGATCGGGCGTACCTACCTATGTCACCATGGTTACTATAATAACGACCATGGCTTGGCTAGGTTTAGGCTCAGAAACTACTTGGTTCAGAAGAAAATGTTATGTTTTGGGCTAAAATAAGTACTTCTTTAAGATTAGACGATCTCTGTTGTCATGGTTACAATAATAAAAACAAACAGTCATGGATAATGGAAACAACTGCTACTTTGTGACCGATCTCATGTGTCATATTTCTGTGTTTTGTTGACGCATCCATCCAGCCCAACCTCCTCCTGACGTGGACTTTGTCGCTCTATAAACTACGTCACCGCACTTTTCCCTTTGATCCTGGCATCATTACTACAACCACTAGATGTCGCCTAGCAACAAAACCTAACTATGGTTCATAATAACCTGCTACTCTCACAACCTAATTTTAAGCAGCAGGCAGCTGTTTCTTTGAAAAATAAAATATTATTCAGTGGTTATGACCCTGTTAGCTTTGTTAGCGTGACAGAGCACGCAGTCGCAAATGAGCTACATGTTGTTTTTCTCAGGAATTCACATCAAACCAGAGTTAAAAGAAGAGGGAATGTTGAATGTTGAATTCATCATGAGGCCAAAACATGACTCAAATGTTTGTGTTACAGGTTTTTATCAGGACCTGGTGTAGTTTGGAATTAAATAAAATTGAAAAAGCTGCATCAAGACAACAACTGTTGATTACTGCCTTAAAGTATAACAAGAAGTTAATCACTGCTTTTAATTAATTTTTTTGCTGCTGTTACATCTGACCTAGAAATTGTACAATTTTAGCTTTAATACTATTTTATTTTCTCCACTGTTCATTCTCTCAGCCTTTTTGTTCTGTTATATATTTTGTTGTTTGTCTCACTATGAATGATCCTGTATATGAAATGTTCCACACTAAAGCAGAGGTCCTGTTGTAATGCTATTACTGCATCTAAGCCTACCAGTGCTACATCTGCTACCATTAAAACGACAGATGGAAGACAAATAAAAGGATAAAGTAACATTAAGTGGGCTATTGAGTTGTTATTCCTCTGTACACCTTAAGACCTTTTTGTCATAGATTTTCCAGTTGGGTGAAACTCTAATGGAGGGATAGAAAACCATTCCTCCAGAAGATATTCCCTTAATTAGTGTTTTGATGACGGTAGTGGAGAGTGCTGTCCAACATGTGGCTCCAGCAGCTGGGTTGAGATCGAGATCGGGTGACTGTGAAGGTCACATCAACCATTAAGGGAGCCCTTGTGCCCTGGAAAAATGTGTATTCATTATGATTGTCCACTTGTTTATTCAGGTGTTTTTAACGTGTCACACATTTGAACTGCTACTTTCTTCCTGTTATTACAGATACCAGTCCCACATCCTGTACTAGTACATATACTGTATCTGTACATTATGATATACCATTTTATTCCTATAGGGAAAAAACACAACTAAAGAATACACCAGTGATAAAAATGTATAGCACAGAGGTTATAACTGTTGAAACACATGATGTTATAGAGATCAATAGATTGTGGTGTTTAACGCTTCCTCTGTCAGGATTCTGCATTTGTTAACCTACAGCACCACCATGTGGTAAAACATAGTGGTTACTAACAGATGGTGCTCCAAAAGCACACATGAAAAAAAAAGAAAACGGTAAGATGGTTTATTTTCATATAGTGTTGTTAAGTAGTGAACTGCATGTAATTCAACTAGTAGTTTAAGTGCATTTTGCAGCAACTTACTGGTAGTTCAGCTACATTCATATCTGCACAGTAACTCAAGTAGTTAAATTACTTCTGTGCCATTTTTGTGTAGTAGTTACTGAAACTACAAACAACTTTAATAAAAGGAAGGAAATTATTTTTTAAAATCAATTTTACCATTGCCTCTTTACTGTGATTGACATCATCCTGACCCAAGGCAATACATTTGTCAGGCAGTCCACACCACTTCACAGTTGCATGTGCAAAAGCCAAAGGTGGGCGTCGCTCAGTGGTCTCACAGCTGCAACTTCATCATGGCTAAGCCTCCTGAGTCCCTGCCCGAGGAGGAATCACCATGGCCATACTGAAACAATAATTATATACAAAACCAAAGCTGACACTCCAGTACTTTCCCATAAATGGTGAGGTATTTCAGGCATTATCATTATTATTATTATTATTATTTTATTTATTTATTTTTTTTAATTTGTTTTTTTGTTTTTGTTTTTTTGGTGTATGCATGACCTGTGAACAAGTTGGTACTTTTTGCTATTTTTTTTGCTGGTATGTAACTTTTATATTATGTTTTGTTATAATTTCATATTACATGTATACTGATAATTTGACTTTTTTTTTTTTTTTTTTACAAAGCAGTTTGAACTACTTTTTCTAAATAGCTTTTGTTAACTGGACTAGATTTCTCCATCAGGTAGCTTTGCTGGAGCTCAACTTCTTTCATTGTTTTTCAGTTAGTTTTATATTAACTCAGTTTGTAGTGATTTTTCTGCTATTCTTTGTGATGTTGTGATTCTATTGAAAGGTGTTTCTCATCTTTTTCCACAATATTGACATATAAAAGATCAATATATTAGAAATACTTTTACTGTGATAGACTGGTGACTTGTCCAGGGAGGGTCAATACAGCGAGATGGACTAGACACATCTAACTTAAACAGACGTAAATATAAATACACCACATGTGACATTAATATAATGAGTATATTTTTTAAACAGCTTGACAAAGTTGAACATCAAGCCTTTTGCTGGCCTCATTCATTTTACCGTAAAACTACAACAAAATGTTCTCAAACTATTGTTGTTAAATTATTATATGAGGAAGTGAAAGATGGGTGACGGTGTAATCACTGTCCAACGCGGGTTCACCTTCATGTCTTCCTCTGAGGCATTACCAGAGACAATGGAGATGAAGTAATGAACGTTACACGGGTTGTGAAGGTCCATAGAAGATTGATGCCGCTGCCTTTAAACACATTACGGTTTGTGTTGCCAGGGAGTGACTCACAACCACAGAGACACAATGGAGCTGCAGTGACAGTGTAAATAGCAGATGTCTGTTGTTGTAAATCCCGCAGCGTTGTTTAGTGTCAGTGTTTAAGTGCTGTTGTCTCCGGGCTGCTAGCAGCTAGCTAACTATTGTTTTAGCGCTAACTGCTCAGCTCGGTGAGTGAGATATCCAACAGCCCCGTTAGCCACTTAGCTAGCTAGCGAAGCACCTGCTGGAGCTCTGCTGCTGGGGTTGGGTGCGAGATATTAGCATATAGTTGTCCAGTTAATCAGGCAGAGAGCTATTATGGAGTTTCCTTTTGATATTAACCACTTATTCCCCGAGAGGGTCTCCATCTTGGACCAGACTCTTGTTGCAGGTCGTAAATCAGCAGGAAGGTAAGTTAGAAGCTCTGATTCCTTTTGTCTTTGTTGTTAGTTAGCATGTTTCTCTGTACCTACCAACATACAGTACCTTGTCTGGATCTCCTCTATATGACACCAAACTCCGTTCAGAAATTTGCCAGTTAAAGTGGTCATATTTATGTAATCATGCACAAGTTAAAATGCTGCAATCCAAGTGTTGTTTTGATGAAACCTTTGCTGTGTGTGTTCACGTTTTCACTCCCTGCTTTTTGACAGTGGTGCCTAACTCAGCCACTCCTTGTCTCATCTTATTTGACACTACTGTGTTCATCTGTGCAGGCCAGATCTCCAAGCCCACATAGCCACAGTTATTGATGAACTCGGGAGAGCCTCAGCAAAGGTGGGTGTCTGGAGGTGTGGGAGTATGGTTATCATTTATTTATCTATGTAAACATGTATGTTTCAGATATGCACAGACTGTTCTTATACCATAGTTACAGAGTCAGTGACCACAGAAATAGAAAGTGGTGGTGGATTACAGACATGTGGAAAAGGTGATGTGGTCAGATGAGTTATCTTTCACCATATTCTTCACAAGTGGGCGAGGTCATGTATGTCGAACACAAGAGAGCGGCACAGGCCTGAATGCTGGACCCCTATGCTGATGGTCAGTGATGAGGGGTCACCGATGGGTTGAAGAGGATGATGTGAATCATGTGCTGTGACCCTCACAGTCTCCAGATCTCAGCCCAGGTGTACTATGGGAGATGTTGGAGTATGTTAGACTATGGCTCTCCACCACCACCATCATGTGTTTATGAAGAATGGAGTTCAGACACCTGGAGCAGTGAAGCTGTTCTGGAGGAACAACACCTGACCGAAACACTTTATGATGGTGTCTCCTTTAATCCGTCACATGTCTTGATTTGTCAAGCTGCTGTTACAAGAATGAAGTTTGATGCTTATTGTAATGCCCTTTGTCTGTTTCTACTCACGTACTCATCAGCAGTGTGGTTGCTCGCTCTCCTCAGGCCCAGCAGCTCACAGCACCTATAACCAGTGCCTCCAAGCTGCAGTCCCAGAGGCATCAGCTCTACCTCCTGAAGGACGGAGAGAGACACGGGTACATGTCTCATCCTACACACACACACACACACACACACACACACACACACACACACACACACTTTTCACTGTTTGTCCCTGGACTGACTGGGCTTTTCAGACCTGCTCGGTTCACCAGTGTTGAGTCATACTGTGGTCACAGTGCATGTACTGTAGCGTTGAGACACACAGGACACTGTGTTTAATGCTCATGGCAGCAACTCGCCTCAAATCACCCAAATGGAAAACTAGGTTGATACATGAAAAGTTATTCAGAGCACAGAGTCTTACTCACTGCACCTCGCTCTACACCCCCCTCCATCCCGACCAAACTTGCTTACCCCCCCCCCCTCCCCCCCTCCCCTCCCCTCCTACCTACAGAGGACACGGTGTGGTTGTGGGATTTCTCAAGGTCGGCTACAAGAAGTTGTTTCTGCTCGTGAGTCACTTGTTTTCTTTTTTTCTTTGTGTAAATGTGTGTCTCTTCAGGACGGCTGTAATTCTGTCTGGTTCAGTGATTTTACATCTGTTTGACCTTCCTTTTATCTGCTGTATGGGTGTGCTTGTTGTGTTTCCTCCACAGGACCGACAGGGTGTGCACGTGGAGGCGGAGCCGCTGTGTGTTTTGGATTTCTACATAGCGGAGAACTTGCAGCGACACGGCTACGGAATGGAGCTGTTTGATTTCATGTTGCAGGTGAAGCATTCCTCTGTCCTGGGCAAATTAGTGGAGGCCAGACTCGGTGTGGTGCAGGGTGTTATTACAGTCCCCTCCCCAGGCTCCTCACGTAAACAACATCAACAGTCTGAGGACTCGGTTGTTGCCAAGACAAACACTGCTGTGACTGCTCAGACCTCATGTTTGACAAAGTTGCAGAAGGAGGCAGACCTGTCTGAAGATCTGAGGCCAGTACTGGCATCAGTACTGAAGAGTTTGAAAACTATATGCATATATTGATCAGGCCAGTGTTCCTCTACAGTACACAGAAAAACAGCAGTCTCCTTTAACAGTATTACAGGTTGTTATTTTCAGTTTCATTTATTTCATCTTCATGTCTGACACAATGTGATTTCTTTTCCATCATGGCTCAAAGTGCCAGGATATCTGAAGGTCCCCGTGGACTTCAAACAGACCACACTGAACAAAAATATAAAGCAACACTGTTGTTTTTCCCCCATTTTTCATGAGGAGAAATAAAAGATTTAAGAGGGTTTATTTCTCTTAGATTTAAAACTGTGTCAGTGAACAAGATCATCATCCACCTGACAGGTGTGCCATATCCAGTTGTTGATTACACAGCAGGATTACTACACAGGTGTGACCTGGTCACTTTAAAATGTGCAGTTTTATCACACAACACAAAGACACAGATGTTGCACATTTTGAGGTAGTGTGTATTTGACGTCAGTGAGAGTGTGTCAATTCATCCAACCAGCCTCTCACTCACCACATGTGACCCACTGAGCAAGTCTGAGCTGATCTGCATCCGCAGATCCACTGAAGAGGAGCTGGACAACAATCAGCAGCCTGACCAGCTCTGTCACACTGCACGAGGCCAGTGGTGGTTACACCAGGTACTCGTACAGAGATACAGATACTGACTTGGTCCCTGATCCATGACCCCCCCCCAAAAATGTACATCGGTCACACAGCTCAGTACATAAAAAATGTCTTTTCAAAATAAAAGTACACATTTGGTGGTCTTGCTGTTCTGTGCAGTGCAGTGATCAACATCTGGATATAAAGAACATTTCTGAGAAATAAACCCTCTGTGTGAGTGAAGAAGTCTTAGATCTTTAACTTCAGCTCCATGGCACCGGCAGGATCATATTTCATCGTACGGGCAAGAACCACCTGTCTGCTCGTAGGCTACCTTTAGGTTTCCTGTATAATATGGGATCACCCCATATTTGAAGATAAAACGCTGCAGTCTGTCCCTTGGTCGAGACCAGGTCTCATATTTAACCGCAGTGGTCTGGGTTCAAGTCTGACCCGAGGCCCTTTACTGCATGTCATCTGCTTTCCTCTCCGATACTAATTGTAAAGCTGTAGTACACTGCATTTTTTTCACCCTTGATATTTTTGAGTTAGAAGCACATGAAAGAGTGTGAGTCTGCCTTTTGAAATCAAAAAGTCGACATTAAGCAGCAACAGACCCTCATTTAGCTAAATAAACAAAATCATAAATAAATTAAAAAAAATGTAGCACAGTGCTGCAGGATTACAGCTGCTGGTGCCACTGCTTCATGAAAAATGGAGTAAAAATTAAGTGTTGTGTTATATATATATATATATATATATATATATATATATATATATATATATATATTTTTTTTTTCTTTTTCTTTTTTTGTTCAAGGTCTTTGAATTTTAAAGTCATACAAAATGTAATGAATCACCAATACAGTTGAACAAAGACAATGTAACCCCTCCCCCTTGCCCCACAGAGCCCCATCCCTGTCATATTATTACTGTGCCAGGTTTGTAATCACAGTCAATTGTGTTTACATTTCTGTTCAGTGTAGTTCAACAGTCTAAAGGCGAAAAGTACCAGTTCCACAAGACCACACTCAAAGGCAGGTTGAGAAGCCTGCTGGTATAGAGAGAGGAATAATGGTGCAAAGACATCACACTTACTGGTGTCTGCACTTCTTCAACTTCATTATGAAGGAAATTAACGGTCATCAGTGAAGTCAGATGAAGCACTAATGGTCTGTTTCCTGCTCAGCATCACTGTTTGTGTCCACCCCACAAAGTCTGGACACATGGATGTTCAGAGGAGACTGTGTGGGTGTGTGTGCGTGTGTTTTGACCTATAACACAGTGATCACCTGGTTGGTTCACGGTGGTTTAGTGACAAGTGAACTGCTGGTCCAAGTGAGACGTGGATCATGCAGTTGATCTGAACATAAACCAAACTGAGCCAGAGCCCTGAACTGATGATGAAAGGCTCAGCTTGTTGGATCATGTGAAGATCACGTACTGCCTCTAACAGGCTTCTAACCCACATCACACAGTAATTCACCAGCTGTGTGAAGGTGTCAAAGTTCCCATCTGTTGCACTGATAATTCATCCCTCGCTTCACGTCTGTCCCCCCTGGACAGTGCTCCAGCTCGGTCTCCTTCAGTCTGGATGCTGTCTACAACCTGATGTTGCCCTCAGGTGATTCCCATGTGCCTTTCATCAGTGACTGCATGTTTTCTCTCTCTCTCCACTGCAGCATAAGAACGTAGAGCCGGTGCTGATGGCTTACGACAGACCCTCACCCAAATTCCTGTCTTTCCTGGCGAAGCACTACTGCCTGGCACAAAGTGTTCCACAGGTACAGTCTGCACTTCTCTATCACACCGTCAGTGTGTGTGGACGGTTACTTCTCTCCTGTCTGCTGCACACTGCACTAAAACAGATCTATCTAACCTGACAAGATCTCAGGGGACACAGAAAATGATACGTGTCGTGATGTGACGGTGTAAAATCTTTTCTTTCGCGTGACTCTGTGTGATTGCTCCACTTATTACAGTTATATTTAGACTCTGCCTCTTCCCCTTTGATTTAGGCTGTTTTTATCCTCAGTTTGGAAATTGATCTGCCACTGATAAGATATTCAAGAGGTGCATATAAAACATATTTAAGTACACATTAGACTAAGATGAGAAAGTGAGTGAGGAGAAGTCCAGAGCAACGTGAGCACAACGCACCATCATAAATAAAACACAAGCTTCCTACAGTCAGACACTGGTCTGACCTGGAGTGACCTCACGTTCTTCTGAAAGAGATATATTAGGAACCCCCAGAGGGAATTTCATTACTCCCGTCACAAACGTTCACTTGGACTCAGGGATCAACTGATGAGAATTTGGTGGTTTTTGTGACCTCACAAAACACGTTTTTGGCCATAACTCAAAAATTAATTGGACACAATTTTTAAATATAAAATGATGAAGGGATGACATTTTATATCAGAGAGGTCAAAGGTCAGAAGTGGAGGCTGTGACCATGTTCCCTGTAACTTCACTGGATGGTGAAGGCAAACAACCACGAGGCATGAAATCTAGTTCTCTAAGCTCTGTGTGTGTACTCCTGATCCATGTGTGTAGTGGTCCAGGACCTGCACTGCAAACACACAAGTGTAGATCTGGATTATAGATACATGTCTTTATTCTTCGTCGCCCATCCTCTTTGATTTCTCTTCTTCATCTTCACTTTTCTCTGCAGACTCTGAGAACAAAGTCTCGTGCTTTAGAGCCAACGTTGAAACGTCACTGACTGACAGTGACAACTGGTCGTGGCAGTGGTGTTATGATTGTTGTGACAGCACTTCTAGAGCAAACATACACAAGTACCTCCTCTCCTAACACCCTAACATGTCGGACTAGCTCTCACTTTCAGTTCACTTCTCTATTCAATCTCCTTCACTTATTAAATAGATGTTGTACTTATTACTTACACCAAGGTTTCCTGCTGCACTGAAGCTTCACTGATGTCCTTCACTTGTTAATCATGTTGGATGAAAGCGTCTAACAGATGAGTGAATGTTAAGCTAAGTGTGTGTGCAGATATCACACTAGTAATGCTCAAACATAAGAAAGTATTTCCTTACATGAAATAAGTGACACATGGTCTTTTCTGGATTGATCTGGATCTTGGTCTTTGAGAAGCCCCCGTCACTCAGACTTGTCAGCAACCACTGTTTCTAAAATTGAACATATACATTTCTACACCTCATGTCAGGACTCAGTCACAGAGGTGTGACTGAGTCTCTCCTGTGTTGTAGTGAGCTGAGGGTCATTGTCCTGTTGGAAGGTGAACCATCAGCCCAGTCTGATGTCCTGAGCTCTGGACCAGGTCTTTATTAAGGCTCTCTCTGTAGTTTGCTCGTCCAGCTTCCCCTCAGTCCTGACCAGTCTACCTGTCTCCCTTCAGTTAAATTTCAAATGAATTTACCAGTCAAGGTGTAGAAATATCTCAGAGATGATCCAGAGAAATGGAACCTGAGCTGAATTTGAAGAGTCAGAGCAAAGTGTCTGAACACTTATGTCAAAGTGATATTTCACTTTCTCCTTTTTAAATAAATTTGATTTTAGATTTGTTTTTTGTAACAAAAAGTGAGAAAAAGACGTTCTGGATGTTCTGTAAATGTCTGCTTCTAAAGCCAATAAGCAATGCTAGCTCATTTATCAGGATTCTGTAATTCACCCTTAGAGGGATAGTGCAGTAGGCCTATAAATAGCCTGGAACTAGAAAGGCAGGAACACCAAGGTTGTGACTCTGTTCCTGGAAACCTCGTCTTTTTTAGATAAGATGAACACTGGGCTTGATCATCGAGTTTGCTGCAGGAGATTGATGCTGTAAGAGGCTGAGCTTTCCATGAGGCGCTGAAGTCTCACCCTTTTCCTTACTTGGTCAACACTTGTTGCTCCGCCACATGAGACTCTGTTAGAGATGAAACGGTACAAAACGTAATATCAGGATTATAATGATCATGGTTATCAGTGTTATCACAGTGTTGTTGAAATGAGCTGAAAATGTTTGAAAAGTAATAAAACGCAACAATGAAACACAAAAACTGCTGTTAAACCAGAAACTCCGCAGATACACTGAGCTCGGGGATGACAGCGAGCCGCAGCCCTGACATAAGTTTCAAAAACACACAATCACTGACCAGAGCGTCTCACATGGAGTCTCAGCAGCTACAGCCTTTTTTAGTGGATTTACTCGCATTTAAGAAAAACCTCTTATACCCACTAACTTTGGTGTAAAAAGGTTTTAGAGGCTGAAAAAATCTCGAGAGCAGCTCTGTCTTCCTCCATGTTTTGACTGACAGATCACAAACCCATGTTGCTCACTGCGCATTTTGTGGGAGGCTAATGTGAGTTTATTAACCACAGTAGTTAACCACGGTAATAAATGGTGACAGTGATAATTAAAATTTAAACAGTAATACTAACCATCTGGTATTTTTATTGTTATTTAGTGTGATACCGCCAACAGTCTCATCTCTACTCGTTTAACTGTGACCACAGTAAATCAAGCCATATAATAGTAATAAAAAAACAGAACACATCACAACCTAGTGGTGCTTTCTTATCCTTTAAAGCTAAGGCTGAGATTCAAAGTTCATTCTTGACCTTTGACATTTTGACTACCAGCCCCTGTTTTGTCTGCATGTGGCATTTACTTACCTGTACCTTCACACAGTTTCCTGTTATCCTATGCTGGATCCAAGATCCAGTAAGCAGAGCTGTGAACTCTGCTTTCTGAAATTATTTTTGGCTCCACCCACTGTTCCCAGAACTTCAGTGCTCGAGTCCTTAATGATGGTGGTCCAGATCGAGTTCCAGGAACGATGTAATGAGGTTGTTGGCGAGGACCCAGGGTCTCCGCCCGAAAAGAGACTACTGTCTTTCCTGTTTTGTGTCTGTTTGCCTTGATCTTGTTGATATCCACAGGAAGCTCACAGCACAACAAGCTCAGGGAATCATCCACCCCCTTGAACAGCTTAAACTCGGGGGGGTGATATTGAACTTTTTGTATCAACCTTTTATTAACAGCATCTTGTCTTTTGTTTCCAGGTGAATAACTTTGTGGTGTTTGAAGGCTTCTTCCTCAACAGAGCAGGTAACTTTCTCACCACTCTCATTCTGTTGCTTTGCTTTTTGGGATTGTCTTTGTTTTCCTTCTCTGTGGGAACATGCTATGAGATGTGGGTAAGTGGGTGGCTTCAGACATGGCCTCCTCACTGGCTGAACCTGTGATTGGTCAGGGTTCCTGGTATTACTACATCAACCTTACCTTTGTTTTCCAGAACAGTTCCACATGCTCTTGTGGATATATGTTCGGAAGTTCAGTTACATGTCATGTTGTGCATGCTGCAGCTTCAAAGTGAACTCTTGCTTTTAGCATCACAGCAAATTCATCATTTTGTTGTGGAAGAAAAAACCCCTCCCTCATTAGAGAGATGTAAGTCTGAAGAAAGGGGACTTGACCCCAAAGTACTGATCTGCTTTTATTCCAGTTCCAAAATCTTTTGTTTCACCAAACTCTCCCAGGCTCACCCTCCTTTCCTCTGACGGATCAGGGGATGTACGGCTTTTTGTAAGGACTTTTCTCTCTTTTCTTTTGTCATCTGTCCCCAGCATCCTGTACCCCTTCCTTTGTCCCATAATTAGGTCCATGTTATATGTATGATGCTCCTGGTCCCGTTTATTTTCTTTCTCATAATTTTTCAGCCAGTTTCAGTTCCTCTGTCCCATCACACGTATTTATCTACCTATATAAGTACAATATAGGCTATGTCATATATTATGCATCATATATTGAACCTACCCTCCTAGCTGCCAGAGAGTACCCACAGAGAGCCACAACCTGTAGGCCACCTCAAACCCCCACAGACCACCTGACTGACAGAAGAATACCTGCCTGTTTCCTGACCTCCGGTGTCTCTGAATGTCTGTCAGTTAGTTAAAAAATCAGTTAAAGGTGTTTTGTGTGACACTCTGCCATCAATGAACCACATTACTGTTATCACTAAACAATAAAACCATTGTTAAGAAGATTGGTAGCCTCTATACCAGCGTCTACACTACATTCTGTAATTCATGCCATTTTAAAGCTTGCATTGCACAAAACAGGGAGAGGTCCCAGGGTCTGTCTGCAGCTTGCTGCCTACAAAACACAGCCAGTCCAAGTCCTGCAGCCCTGCAGAGACAGGCACACCCACCACCTGGTGGTTTTATCAGTGCTGGAATAGGAGCTTTTTAAAAAGCACAGTCTGGAAGAAAAGGTGTCATGGTTCCTTTAGCATTTTAGCATTTTTAGTAGAAAGTAGCGGCTAGCTAAAGAGAAGTAAAATCCCGATGTCACCTCTGCTGCTGAATCTCAACACAGTCTCTCTTTATTCACTGATACATCGGTGTCTTTTGTTAGTTCTTGTCAGAATTATGAATGCTTGGTGATTTTAATTAACCTGTTGTCTTCAGATAAAAGTGTTTTCTTTTTTTTCTGCCGTTTCTGTCCACACTGTTTAGCACTTCCTGTCCTGATATCCTTACAGCCATTTCTGTACAAACTAATATCTCTTCTGTTGAAGACTGAAAAGAGAAATATTAATTAAACAACATTAGATTTTTTTTCATTTGATTTTCTCATACATTCTTAATATTTTGCATCATAACTAATGTCAGTATGTAAATCTTATTACTTTTAAAACAGAAGTTGGGACTTGTGGTTTCACTTTTCCTCTCTGTTGTTGCTGACCGGGCAGCTAGCTAAGTTTTAGCATTAGCTAATACATAACTGTTGTAACTGTATTAATGAAAGGACATTATTCCCGACTCCCAGGTAATCCAGTGCCTGCTGGAAATTAGCTACAGAGATAATAGTAACTCCCAGTGGCTTGTTTTATTGCTCTTTTTATTGGCCCTTTTGTGCCACCGTAGATGAGCGGGTGTATGCTGTACTTATTGAGTGCCTCTTGTACTGCTTGGTACTCATGGACATGTTTTGTAGTGACTGTAAGTTGGAGAGATCACTTGACCAATGTAGCCAAAGCTTGAGAGATGGTGGAAAAGATAACACAGGGTTTTTTTTAAACAAAGATAAGAGCGGGGCACAGAGTGTAAGGAAGCTGGTGAATGTCTGAGACATGGCTGGTGTTAGACTGAGGCTGCCAATCATTTTAACCCAAGTTTCATTTATTCTTGTCAAAGGCACTACAGTGAGTGTGATGAAGACGACTAAGACAGCATGTTAAAGCTACAAATCCACTTCAAAACAGAATCTGAATACTGGACTCTGGTGATCTTAGACTGTTCAAGTAACTGTGAACAACAACTGTTTCCCACAGGGTGATTAAAGACTGCAGTATGTTTAGTTCAATGTCAGAAGTGCCATAGAAAAGAATACATTTGTAAAAGAATAAATGTAGAAATAAAAACAGGAAAAATAAAGAGATAAATAATTGAATTAGAAAATGTGGAAATATAAAGAGAAATATATAAAATAATTAAAAATTGTGTCTACACTATAACCCCTGTTCCACTGGTCAAAAAACCTGCTAAGACCTGTTAACATCGGGCTTTTGTCTACGATGGAAAGGGGTTCAGTCACAATTTACACCTGGGTCAAATGACTCTGGCTCTGATCGGCTCTGATCAGCATTGATGTAAACACAAAACCCGGGTAAACCTGCTAATTTTCGCCTCTTTTCCTGCTGTAACATCTTTCAGGGCACAGACACAGGCCTGTACCCTGTACAGGTGCTGTTAAACCAGAAACATCTGAAACATCTTAGGGGGGAAAGCATTGATTTATTTCTGCTTTTATTTCCACTAGTATTTACTTATTGTTTTATAGGTTTTTGTTTTTTGTTTTTTTCTGGGCACTCCTATGACTCCATACTGTCTGTCCTTTATGACACATGCTCCAGTCTGAGTTTCATGTTGCGTTCACAGACCTGCTCTGAGGTGTTGAAGATCTCAGGACCAGTATGTGAATTGTGTTGTGGAGTGGATCCTCCCTTTAAGCCTTCCCCACTAGATAAAATCAGAGGAAAAACTGTTCAGATATAGTTTGTAGAGGACAGTTTGTAGGACTGTATTGCAGGAAGTTCTGTGTTTGTGCTCTGCTCTGAGCGTGTTCTCCTCCACAGCTGCCCAGCTGAGAAAGGTTCCCCTAAAAAAGCCAGACGGAGAGATCAAGCCCTACTCTTCAATGGAGAGAGAAGGTAAACAGTCACACACACAGACGTGAAGCAGATGCATTCACCAGAGGAAACACTGTTTCCTCACTAACATGATCCAGGCTCAGTCGCTCTGGTAGTCTGAACCACTTGTGTTGAGTCTTTAAGTGACATGAAGTTAACAAACAGTGAGTGTGTGCTGATCATCGCCTGTGTACTGTTCATGCGTGTTCTCTCTGACAGTAACACAAACAGCTGTGTCACTCTCTGCAGCGGTGCGTCAGGAGCAGAGGGCTCTCCCCTGGCCATTTGCTCCTCCTCACTCCCCCCAGCGGTCGGTATCCTCCCAGTGCTCCCACTCCCTCAGCGTGGGATCCTCCCCCAGCAGGGCGCCCCTTCGAGCCGCCCCAACGTCCATCCTTGGGGACAACAGGGGCCAGAGCCTACAGTCCCCCCTCATGGAGCGCTGCAGGGCAAGACGCACCAGGTAGGAACCGGCTCGCATCCAGTCCCGACTTCAGGGGTGTTACAGTGTCCTCTTTTAAAACTGTGAGATCTGTCAGTGGAAGATCTGTCTGTACAGGGTGTTGTTGGTACTAAACAGCTTGTCAGTTTACACCAGTGTCATTGTCTCTGCAGCATCTCTACTGTCGGTGAAGTGAGGATTACACAATAATTACATATCATTCAGAAAAAAAAAGTGCAATGAACGAGCCGTGGGGGAGAGCTGGTTCTGGTTCCGGTTCTGGTCCTGGTCCTGCTCTGGTCCTACCTTTGTCCACAGGGCCAGGGTGTGAACAGTCCACTGGGGGTTGAAAGGAGTCTTTGATAGTGCTGATGTTCCTGCCGGTCAGGCATGTCAGCCACAGACAGGCCTATGAGTTGATGACATCACTGTGTGTCAGGTGATTGGTGAAGCATGTAAAGTAGTTTAGAGGCTAACATGCTAACTGTGCTAAAAGCAGTGAAGTACAGCCTGTGGCCCCGGATGGAGAGCAGGTTCGGTGACATGATGAATACACTGACTGTATCGCAGCTTGTTCCTCATCACAAACACTGAGGACAAACGTAATTGTTTTAAGGCGCTGGCTTGAAATTCCCTTTGGCATTTTTCTTCTCTCGCTCTGACAGACAACACACTGCCCCACCCATCCAGGAAACTCTCCTGGGTGTGTGCCTGTGTGTGTGTGTGTGTGTGTGTGTGGCGTGTGTTTTTGTATCTGGAGCAGAGGGAACAGGAGAGAGCGACACAAGTGAAGCCAAGGCATGTGTCTACATGTGTAGAAGGAGTGAGGATGAACTGGAGGTGGAAGCAGCTCTGGGTTAAACGTCTCCCTCAGGGACTCTGGTTCTTGGCGCTCTGAGCTCTGTTTTTGTTCAAGCTCAAAGTTGAACTTGTTGTGATTTCTCCCGTTTTGTTCCAACAGAAACCAGTGATGAATGAACAGTAAGACTGTTTGAATGATGTTGGACTACAATCATCATACTGCTGTGATTTTATGCATCAAAGGGTTAAATCGGACCTTTCTGAGGAGCCTCAGAGGAGGTTTCTAAATATCAGGATATATATGTCATGAATATATATGTCATGAATCCTGATATAGACTAAAAAGGTTGTGATATTATTTATATCATCCAGCCCTGGTGGAAAATGAGGCGATCACTGGGTTCAGTTGGATTTATCTTCTGGGGACCAAGACGGTACAGATTTCATGGCCTTGAGCCAAACCACTGACAGTTTTTATGAGCCCACTTTGGAAGAAAGCAGATCCAATGAAAAATTATAGTGAGTCTGCAAATGAAGGTCCTCAGAGTCTCCATCAGGCTTGATTCTGGTCTTGTCACCCTCTCTAGTTTTCTGAAGTGTACTACAGACAACATTATTTATTTAGAAAGAACTCCTCAGTCCTCATGGTCCAAAGCCAGATCAGATCCTGCCTGAGCATACAAATAGAAGTGGCGGCCTCCTGGTGGCCCCTGGTCAGTGTGATACCTGCTTCATGTGTTATGATTTATGGATGTTGAGATGCTGTTATACAGTGGTTGTAAATGAGGTGCAGTGGCCTCACATTGGGACCTTACAGTGAGCACAGACCGGGCCGGTCTCGGTGCCAGCTCTGCTCCACTTGGCAGACCACTGCTACATTCCTCTCATCAGTCTCTTATTGTGTCCAGCACAAAGACTCCTGCTCTGCCACAGCTTTCTAAACACTGTCTCTTTCTCTCTCTTTCCCTTCCCCTTCATTTTTTTTGTTCACCCATCCCACCCCCCGATCTTCCTCTGCCCCTGTGATGAATTCTCTGTCTCCTCTTTTCACTGTCATCATCAACTGCTAATACAGTTCCCTCAATAGATCTCAGCTGGGCTTCCATTGACCCGCCTCAGACTGGCACCATTGACTGTGGCCTTTAGAGGAGTGCCTGGTGTCTGAGCCTGATGCAGTGTGTCTCTGTGGGGTGGAGAGGGGGAGTCTGCTGTTGTTACCACCATCATTTGGCTCCTTTAGGCCTTTTTAAAACACGACAGCTCTGTCTTATCTTCTTTCCTTTTTTAGAACCAATTAAACTATGTGCCACAAAACTGCAGATGTGAGATTGCCTTTTGTCACACAACTGTCACACAGATAAAGTAATGTTCACCAAACAAGCTGGCTGGTATAAGATAAGGCTGCACCTTCTCTTCCAAGGTCTTATCTCCATTCTGTGGCTTTTTATTTGTCATGTTTGGTTTTATTGAAGCACCCTGTATACATTCCTTCTGTTTTGTTCTACTTTGTTTTGATTCTGTTTTGTAATTATGTCTTTTTTTTTCTTTTGTTCCTTCTTTTCTCACCTAACTTTCCTTTGGTCTTCACCTCCATCCCTCCTCGCTCCTGTCCTCTCCCTTTTCTACCCTGCTCTGTGTGTTTTCGGTTCTCTTCTCATCCTCCTTGCTGGCTGTTGCCATTTCTCTGGTAGCCAACAGGGTCTAGTTGCCAGATCCAGCCTGTACAGTCGGCACCTGGACAGCAGAGCTGTTGGACTGCTGGACACACACCTGCCAGGTAAGGTTCAGTGAAGATGTTAATGCCACACTGCTCTTATGAGACTCATTGAAAATGATGATGAAACCAGAGACCTGCAGACTGGGATCACCTGTACACACTCGGATCCTCTCCAGATGTTGCTATTAAAGAGTGTGCAGATGTTTGACAGTGTGCAGGACTCTTTAATATGACTTTATGGTGTGCAGAACTTTGGAATAATTATTACCTGTTGGAATGTACTATGGCTAGGACGGATCAACACAATGCAGAAACCACAACACAGATACAAAAGCCACAATACAAATACCAAATCCACAACACAAATACAAAAGCAACAACACAAATACTAAAGCCATAACACTATACAAAATCCACAACACAAATACAAAATCTGCAATGCAAATACAAAATCCAAAACATAAATTAAGCAGCGGTCCGCCTATACTATAACTATATCAATAATTTGAAAATGAAAAAGTCTGACAAAAGAAGATAAATATGAGAATATAAATACATTGAAAAACATTAATCAGTCATAATTAACATTGTTACACTTCCTTCTCAAACTGCTTCAGAAACGTTTCCCGTCAAAATAATAAAATGAACTGGAAGTGTCCCAGTGGTTAACATGTAGACCATTTTCTGAGCAGTGAGTCTCTGGTTCAACTCCCGGCTGACAGGACATGTCATTCCCCTCCTCTGTGCATTTTCTGTCCCTCTACACTGTCCTGTCAAATGAAGACATAAAATACCCAAATGCCTTTTTGCTCCAGGACTCTGCAGGGCTGTTATTACTGGTGACTTTGTGGACTTGGCCTTAATGCCTGTATTAACAGGACAGTGTAGAGAGACTGAAAATGCAGAGAGAGGAGGGGAATGACACGCAGCACGGGCTGGGAACCGAGGACTCCCTGCTCGGAAAGGACTAACTTCCGTTGTGGCTTCATTTGCATTCGTGTTGACCTGTCTGGGCCACCGTAGGAATGTATTTGGACGTCAAAATAATCTTAACTCAAGGACCTCGTACTAGCTTTGGGTGCTGATTGCTGTGTGTGTATGTGTGTGTGTGTGTGTGTGTGTGATGTATGAATGTGTGTGTGAATGGGTGAATGTGGGGAGTATTGTAAAGCACTTTGTGTGGTCAGTAAGACTAGAAGGCTCCATATAAGTGCAAGTCCATTTGCCTGTCTTTATCAGTCTACCTGTCTTTATCAGTCTTTACCGGTCTTTATCAGTCTACCAGTCTTTATCAGGTGTCATCACCTGACGAAGACTGAGATATGGTAGAAAGCTCCAGAAATGCAAGTGAGTGGACCTTGAGTTAATTTGACATATTGACCTTTAAAACCAGCCAAAGTCCAACTGTCCATTGATTACTTATGATTATAATTTATTCTACCATGCTTCTATTATCACAGTCATGGTGTAAGTTGATTCTCAGCCTGGATTTAAAGGAATAGTTCACTTTATAATGAAACTGTCCACTCTTACAGTCAGCTGATGTTGTTTGTAGCAGCTGATGTTGTTTGTAGCAGCTGATCTGGGTTAAATCTCATGCCAGTGAACTCTCCTTTTAATGTTTGTCATAATCAGATGTTGCTTGATACTAACTTGTGTTTAAGTAAGAAACTGTCACTAAGCTTTTTTCAAGTTGAAGTTTAAAGATGCTGAACGTTGCTCCTGGAGGTTTCCGCCCCAAGGACATAGAGCCATTAATCCCTCCCTGGGTGAATTGGTCATTACTAGAGGCAGGTGCAGTACAGCCAGGCAGCCATGTCTCCTTCCTCATGTGTTAGTACCTTGTGCCTCCTCAGGTATGAGACCAGTGGGGGATCAGTCATACGCACTGGGAAACACAGACACACACAGGTTGGCCAGTATTCACACACCACTAAGCAGGTATTTACACTACTGCACTAGACACTTGAACACTTTGTTTGTCCGGGAGGTTAAAAAACCTGACAGAAGGATATGAGGAGGTTCAATGACTCGCCCTGCGTGCAGACATCTGTGGCCAAAACGCATTAACCGTGTTAAAGGAGACTGTCCGCAGCAGACACTGGTTGCAAACTTAAAGCTGAATTCATCTGTGCAGACACATGTACATATCACAGTGGACATGTTGTGATAACCACAGAGGCTCACACAGGAGGTGACACGGGCTCTGACCAACAAACGACAGTGAGACACAGGTATGTTCCTGCTGACACCTGTCCATGTTCCTGGATGTCTGGCCTGGATAAACACGTTCCAGCTGATGGAAGCAGCATCTGTAATGGTTCACCAAAAACCTTTTTACAGAACATTTACTTGAATATTTACCAGAACATTTATCAGAATACTTTGTAAACACACTGACAGTATTTTTGGCTGCTGATGTGACTACATGTCAGATGGACAGTTTTAATACCAAAAACCACACCTTAACCACCGAGCTGGTTGTTCAAAAACTTTACTGATATCCAGTTTTGTCACTCAGGGAGGACTGAAGAGTTGTGCGTTTTCAGCCACATGTGTCTACACTTTGGGTTGTTACACACTACATGTTTGTTTCAAGTTTTAGACAACATGTTTGAACCTTCATCTTGATCCTTCTTCCTCTGAGCCGGTACTCTCCTTTCACCAGGTTGCAGCCTCACTCATCCAAGAAGAATGGCATCTGCAGGCAGACCTCCTTAAACAGCAGTGAGACACAGCTGGATACAGATGCTGAGGAGAAGCTCAAGGTGTCAGATGGTCCACAGGGTCCAGCAGGAGGCACCCTGGTAAACCAGAGACACCTGTTGGAGAAGGAGAGCAACAAAAGGCAGCCAGGCTGGTCGTGGACTGTAGGAGAGAACTGCTACACTGCCCAGTGGGTGAAGCAGAAGCAGGAATACAGGAGCACCCGACCCTGGTGACTGGGACCTGGTCCTGTGATGATGCTCAAAGTTATACTTCATTTAAATGTTGCTGCAAAATGTTGAATTCAGTGTAGAAGCTTGGCCAAGTGCTGAAAGCTCTAACTTTGCTCAAGGGCCCAATCTCTGCTCCGGAAACATGCACTCCCAGTCTCTGAGGTATTGTGAGTTCTGTCTTGGCTGGTCTCCAGGATGAGTCAACAAGTTCATCTTAACCAGTCGACCAAACTGAGGCAAGGAACCAAATATGGAGTTATTTCCCTGCAAGAGGCATCAGACACCGGTCAGCAGCCAGGCCGTCAGAACATGTTGATTAAAGCAGCAGCAGTGAGGTGGAGGAGCTGACTGAGGGAGCCGCAGCTGCTGGCTGCGGCTCGGGGGAAAGGTGTCAGGACAACATCCAGTCAGAGGAGTGGATTACAGCTGTGCCACGGTTTCTGAACTTATCCCAAACTGACCCAGAATCTGAAACAAAAAATACATTAAAGACCTTAGTTTGCTTTAAACGGAGAGCGTGTCACTGTCGTGACAGTGGGGAGTGGCTGTGTTCAGTCTTTTTGTCATGACACAGGTAGAACTGGGAGAATGTTTTTTTTTAGCCCTGGTGGATTTAATGTACCAG
Organism: Trachinotus anak; assembly: GCF_046630095.1. Lineage (NCBI taxonomy): Eukaryota > Metazoa > Chordata > Actinopteri > Carangiformes > Carangidae > Trachinotus > Trachinotus anak. Next base: position 2,927,356 of record NW_027273867.1, read on the forward strand.
CTACTGACTGACCACCACATACACTGAATGTCTTGATTAGCAACACAAGAGAAGGATGCACCCCGCCAAGCTCAACTAAGGCTCTGTTCAGACCTGTTCAGACCTGGTATTAAAATCCATCTCGGGGGATCATATCGCAGGTGCACAGCTCTAAGTTGTGAGATGCTTTGAGGACGCATCTTTTTTCAAAAGAAAGTGTGGAGAGAGACAGGAAATAGAGTGGGGAGAGACACTTACAGTAATGGGTCCAGCCAGCCGGGAACCAGGGACCTGCTCAGGACTCCTTATGAACCTAACCAGTCAGCCATCGTGTCACTTGTATCACTCAGACCACATTCAGAGGTGGTCTGGACCATGTGGCCACATTCGAATGTGTTCTGGGCTGAAGGACCTCTCTCATATCTCTTTCTCTCTCTCTCTCTCTCTCTCTGGTCCACTGCAGTCCTGATCCTGTTTGAACAACCTAAGCTGGTTCCGGTTCATTTAGGTCGACACCAAAACACCGGAGGGCTCAGATCATTTACTGTCTGTGACGTCTCAGCAGAAGATGTCTCTCGCTGACAGGCCCGCCCTCCTAAAGCTTTGGTGCAGCCTGAAGGAGACTCACAGCAGCTGTTTGAAAGTGAAACTAAGTGTGGGACTCATGGACGTCTGTAGTCAGTGTCTCCACAAACCCACTGGCGCACAGCCATAGAACTACTTCCTGCTTCCCTGATAGGTCGTGCCAGTGACAGCTGTAGACTGTGGTGAGAAATCCAAAGCTGCGGTCATCTCCGTGGCCTTTCACTATATTTTTCTTGTTATTCTGGGTAAACTGACCCTTTAGCTTGACTCTCCAAGCACGAGGAACTGCTGCTTATCAGATGTCAACATCAGGCTGAGTCAGAGTCCGCTGTACAGCTGTCAGAGGACAAACTGAACCGGAGGAGGAAACACACCTGGATTCACAGTAGCATCAACACACATTCAGAAACCAGACTGAAAAACATTTGCGAGCAAGGAGCATTTTTAGCTCATCAGGGCAGCAGGTGCACTGTGCAGTGCATGCTGGGATGTTTTATAGTGCATTTCTGTCAGCAATAAAGTAGAAAAGCAACAGAGTTGTCCTGAGAGTCATTCAGAGTTTTCAGAATTTATTCAGTCAGATCCAGATCTGGCTCTTCTTTGGCTGTGACCCAGAGTTCACTGCTGCAGCTGCTGATGGCTCTCAGTCCAGATGTTCCTGCTGCAGCAGCTGATGGCTCTCTCTGTCCAGATGTTACTGCTGCAGCGGTAACATCTGTGTTGGTCACCTGCACCTGGGTTTAACAAAGGCATATGACACTGAGTGAGTTCCACTTACTGACTTTTTTTGTGTTTGCAGCTGCATGTCATGAGGCAGCGTCTAGGCTAATTTTCACCTACATGTAGGAAACTCAGTAGACACATGTAACATGTCAAGACCAACAAGAAAGCCTCATGTACCCATACTCAACAGGAAGTCAGCCATTTTGCATTTACTCAGCAATTTTGGTGATGTGTTTGTCATTCATACAGGTGTCATACTTTAACAAGCTCCTCCTAGAGAATTAATCAGATTCACACCATATTTGCTGAGTCTCATTCTATGACCTTTGCAAACCTAAATTGAGAGGGTTTGGAGTTTTTGCTGAAGCTTGGGTAAAGGGATTGTGGGTAACTGGACCCACTTACAAGGCAGAAAATAAAGCAAGAGAGAGATGGTGCAGACTGCAGCATAGCACTACATGTCTCTCCATCTGACTCAGTATCCCAGGAACCTCTGCATGAGCAGGGGGCATCCTGCCCCCCCCCACACACACACAGTGAGACTACTGAAGAATCAACAGACACATATAAAAACAGGATTTTATTTCTTTGTCTTTAAAATTCTGGTGATTTTGCGTCGTCCTCCTCACTACATGAGGCTGTTACATGTTTTCAAGGAAAAGCTGCTCAAAATACCAATAACTACTTGAGTTACCAGCTGTTTGCTGAGGCTATTGTGTGTGGTAACAGGAGCAGACTGAATCAGAGTCAATGTGCTCAGCTTTCCCACCTTCACCTCACAGAGTACTCTGACCTTTAAGCAGAGAGCTGATTCCTGCTGAACGAGTTTTTCCTTTCTGTCAGCAGAGGAAACTCAGGCTGAGCTCACTGGACCATGGGGACATTAAGTGCTAACAAGGAGGATGTTTAATGATTGAAATGAGAACTGCATAGTTTCGCTGGTCGTTCTTTTCCAAACTGAGCGTAGCTCCTGCTACAGTTTAACATCCCGAGAGGCTTAGGACAGGCTTAGCTTAGCTTATCTTAGCAATAAGGACTGGAGACAGCTAATGTGGCACTGCTCACCACAGTGAAAACACACAGCTACAACACTCAAATGTTACTCTTTAACGCAGCGTTTCATCTGCACACAAACAGAAATCCCGTGTAACAGAGGAAACAAGTAGCAGTCGATCCGTCCACGCTGCGGATGTTCAGTGTCACCACGCTGGGTCTCATGAGGTGCTGCTGCAGTAACAGGCTCATTTCCAGCCCACACTAGTGAAAAGCTCTGATTAGCAGCTGCAGTCAGTTAGCACAGATTCTGGTACAAAAACCTGGCAACCTCGCTGCACTGACAAGTCTCTGATGAACGACAGAATATATAGTGTAGAAGTAGCTGTTTCCACTCTTAAAGCTAAGCTAGGCTAACCACTGAACACAGATGCGACATGTTGGTGTTAATCTGAACCTCTCACTGAACTCATCTACCAAATAGCTGATGCACTAATTAATCTGATCTGCATGTCTACACACAGCTCCAGATACATGTGTCTTTGTTTCTGAAGACGTTTAGTTTTATGATCTACAGTGATAAGGGAATCCTCCCTAACAGGAAGTCCAGTAGCTCATCATCGTCCAGGTGAGCGGTCGGCCTGTGGCCTCTAGGCGGCCTCTCGGACTAAGGAGAGGTAGACGTCGGACTGCAGGAAGCGGGGATAACAGTCAGTGTCCAGGAGAGAGTAGATGCGTTTCTGTGCGTGGGACAGAGAGGTGTGGGAGGGCGCCTGCAGCAGCTGGATGGTCAGGTCTCTGGTCTTACTGTCCAGGTTCACCTGCAACGAGACAACAGTGACTGCGCTGCACTCCTCGTAAAATGTGTTACAACTGCAGTGTTGCTTCTTTAGTTCGGGCCGTGTTGTTTAGCTGTTTCAGTTTCTCCGCTGGTGTTTCTGACCTCTCAGACGTCCTGCTGGTCAGACTGTGAGAGGTCGAAGTATAAACGACACAATTCTTCACTTACAAATGAAGAGTTGAATTAATGAATAATAAAACACAGCTGGGCTTCAAGTTTCCTCCAGTGTTTCCACATAAAAAAACTGAAATATATATATATTAAAAAAAAAAAAATTTAAGGGTCTGAAGCTCATCTACTGTGACTTCCTGATGAGAAACCTGGATCAGGCCTTGGCCCCGCCCACCACCTGCCTGCTCCAGGTGTCCAGGTGAAAGAGCAGAGAGGATGAAGATGGTTAGAGGAGGAAACATCAGAGACTCAGCCTCATGTTGGAGCCTCAGTCAGACCCAGACTCAGATGAGGAGTCTGTTGAGACCAGAATCAGAGACTAGCAGATGGATCAGAACAGTTAGCAGAGAGGCAGTGGCTGACAGTGTTCGTTTTTAGTTGTGCCAATGCTAACTCTGGCTCTCTGTACTGACAAGGTTTCAGGTGTATTTAGCCCCGCCCCCCTGTCCCCACAAGTTGACAGGATTGGTTCCTTAGGTTCTATGACATATGAATCCCTGACTGTCTGTTTTTATGAGACTGTCATTGCAGTCTCATAAAGAGACTTGAGTGTTTTCATCATATGTCTTTATTACATAAAAACATCTGAGTCTCAGTTTTTATGTGAAAACATGTTCTACTAAATATGAATCATGGCAGAGGATGTTTTGTTTAGAACACATCTGGACGAAGTTTAACATCAGAAGGTCTTTAATCCACTACCTTCTGGGGTTTGCATCCTGGTATGACCGAGATCATCAGCACTGGGGTCCTGCATGAACAAACTGCTTTGTCCCAATGTTTAGTTTTTCCAGATGGAAGAAGGTGATGTCACATGATTCCATGCACCAATCAGAATTCAGCATTTGAATCAGAAGCTGAGTTGGTGGTATGTTTGCTCACTGTCACTGTGAGATTAATTCTCTGTGCAATGGTGTGGCTGCACCGATTATCACTCTGCCATAGGGAGAACAACGCTCCGGCTTGTTTGCATTTCTTTAAACCAATCAGAGCCCAGGACGCAGCAGCAGAGAAAACAGTGTTGGAGAGGAACTTCTTTGTTGGAACATTTGCACGTGCGTGGGAGAACACTGTCATTAGAACAGCTGATTCCCTGCAGAGGAAACACCTCAACAAACAGCCAAGAAGCAGAAAGGGAGGAGAGTACCTCCTGCAATGATGACAGGCTTTTACCTGCAGCCTACAGCAGGTGAGTCAGACCACTGTGTCATCACAGCACAGTTTTCAGGGGAAGTCGTGGAAATTCAACGCAGCATTATCTTGTAATTCTTGCAGCTCCCTGCACAAGTTTTAGTTTCTTTAAACCATAGGATCTTCTTTCAATCTTACTAATAATATTTCATCCAGTGCAAGTTGGTAACTTGAGGTTTTTGCTGCCGATCTTGACCAACAGTGTGGAAAAGAGATTTTCAGTCTAAAGGATGCTCTCCTGCATCCTTTAGAAAAAAAAATCCTGCATCTAAGCTGTTTGCAGAGGAGATTTTTATTCCTGTTGAACTGTAACAATCTCCACATGAATGCAGCCACTGATGTTACGCTGTGACAGGAGGAGCTTCCAAAACATACATGACGCATAGTTCGACTAATAAAACAGCTGAGAGTGGATTTAGTGGACAGAAATCAAGGTGCAGATACATGACGCACCGTTCAGCTCTTAGAGCAGCAAGACTGAATATGAAAGCAGGTGTGTACCTCTCGGGGGGCACCTGGTTGGATGTAGGTGGCGCAGATGTCCTTGGCCCTCCTCTGCAGGGTGAAGTTGTTGGACGAGTGTCTGTACTGCTCACAGGCCAGATAGAACTGCAGATTCTCCTCACTGAACTCAGAGCGCAGGAATGCTCCAAACACTGAAACACCAGCTGAGAAGAGGAGGAGGAGGGTCAGTGGGGCTTACCTCACCACGCAACATCACACACATACAACACTGACACAACCATCCCTCAGGCCTAATAAGGAGATGATAGACACACAAGTCCTGCTTCCCAGGATCAGTTTAACAGCTCGGCTCACGCCCGTCATCTCGCTGGACTTTGAGCTTGTTTCAGTCTGACTGCTTCAAACTGCTGACACCACACACACACACACACACACACACGCACACACACAAACAACATGCCACAGTTCACACACGTCAGATGCAGAAGACAGCACTCTAAATTAGCACGGCACTGATAAGGAGGCCGGGTCGCACAGAGAGCTGAGGTCAGTCCTCAGGCAGCTCCAAGTGAAGAGCTCCTGAACGTGTGACATCACTGGACCAATCAGCTCCCTGCAGCTCAGCTCCAAATGAGACAATTATGTGAATGTCAGGAACGATGAGGGTCAGTTCACTTAATATTGACAAATGCTAGATGTCTGCACAGCGGTGCCGTGTGTGTGCACACTTTAACAAACGCCACGTCGTCTTTACAGGACGAGTCAGGTGATATTTTTGTCACGGTCTAAAAACCAACAGTGACTGTCTCCAACGAATAAGTGAGTGTGTGTGTGTCTGACCCCTCTGAGCCATGGAGCTCCACTCCAGATTTCTCCAGAAATCATTAAAACACATCAGTGAGTCACACAGCTGCGCACATACACACACTGTCCTGCTCCCACAAATCTGGATTATTCCACCACTGAAAATAGTCCCTTCCTAATGTGTGTTAGAAACTGCAGTGAGCAGCTGTTTTAGGAAATTACTGAGCCTTTTTTTTTAAAAATACACTTATATGTGTGAGGCGTTTTTACAGATTTATGTCGTGGGAACCGTTGAGCTGGAGACAGGGGAGAGAGTCAGAGAGTGTTGCCTCTGGTTCTGCATGTATTTACTGTTTCCATTGAACATTTATGTCAAAATTAAGTCAGTTGTGAAATTTAATTGATTTGTGAGATAAATTCTCAACCTACTGTTTTCAATAGTAGTTCCAGTTAAAACCAAGGACCATAAAACCTCAAGTTACTGTGGAAAAAGTGTTGTAAAGGTTGCTAGGCAACAGGAGCCGCGCTTTATGACGCAACCATAAGGGCGGGGACAACTGGTGACACAAAGAGAAAATTCTTTGTAGACCAGACCGTCTGATTTCGGTTTGCCCTCACGGTCTACGAAGGACCACACCTTATCTGAATCTGAATCTCAGCAACTTCACACCATGATGAAATAAACAGAAGCCCGGAAGGTACAAATAACAGCAGAACAAGCTCTGAGTAATCATGAGCAGTGACATGAAGTACATCATTCTCTGGTATTGTATCTCTGCAATGCAGCATGAGTGTCATCAGATAGTGGAGGAGAGAAGAGCACACCAACACAAACACCGGGGTGACTGAGGGATCTGAACATCATCCTTGTTAATGTCAGACAGGTCAAACATCCTCCAGACTCTGTCCCTGCAGTGATTTATGCGTCCTGGTGTTTACTACCTGTTCTATTCATAGAAGCAGCAGGGGGTCAGTGAAAGTGCTGCGTACAGCCACAGTCACAGTGATTTCACATGAAATCGGGGGAGTTGACCCGAGGAAGAAGTGGTCAGTCAGTTAAATGTCAGAGTGGAATTCAGGTCAGAGCCCTGATGAAAAGTGAAAAAACAATCATCTAACATCGGTTGAAGTTCCTGTTCCTGCTCAGTGTCAGAGCTCTGTCTCCTCCAACTGGAGAGTGACCCAGAACCACCAAACAATCAAGTCACAGGAAACACAGCCACAGCTTCTCCTTCCTAAGTTACAGTGTTGAAACATTAAGCTGTCACAGTGACATTGACCTTTGACCTTTATCCTATTAGACATTTGAGTTCAATTGCATCATAATTAGTGAATGAATTCACGAGTTATGGCCAAAAACATGTTTTGTGAGGTCACAGTGATTTTGACCTTTGACCACCAAAATGTAATCGGTTCATCCTTGAGCCAAAGTGAATGTTTTGACAAAATCTGAAGAAATTCCCTCCAGGTGTCAGTGAGATCAGGTTCATGAGGATGGGACAGAGGGACAGACGGACGGATGAACCGTCTCCTGCTGTGTCCTGGGGCTAACTGGAAAGTCTGACTTAAGGTTTCCTTAAAATAAAAGCAGTTGCGCAAAACAACTTTAAGTGTTCTCCTTAAGATTTCCTTCAAATGTTCACGGAAGTATTTAAGGTTTTCTCCTTATCCTACTCTTATACTTAAGGAATCACTTAAAGTCAGTTAAACCTTAGTGGCCAAACTAAGGGAAAAACTAAAGGTTCCTCTGACTCTCAACTCAAAGGTTCGTGCTGCTGAATATCAGGATAAAGGTCCTAGTGTTTCTGTCCAGGCCGAGGCAGCGTTTCTGTAACCACGCCTCTGGTTTGTTCAGTCATTTAAACAGAAATCTAGAATTACCACCTAATGGTCATATCCCTCCGCCACTCAGACTGGTTTCAGGTTACATGTCTGTTTATCTAGAATCAAATAAAATATTTAACATTCGTGCGAAACCAAAATCTAACCAGTTCATCTCTGAGACCGAGTAAATGTTTGTGCAAAATGTGAAGAAGTTTCCTCAAGGTGTTACTGAGATATCATGCTCACGAGGCTGGGACGGATGACCTGAAGACGTACTGCCTCCAGCGCAGAGGTAGTGTAATTCAGTTAATCAATTTTCACTCAAAAAATAAACTTCTTTACCTCCTGAAACAAACGCTTCAATCAGACGCTGAAGTGATTTCTGCCTCTGAGAGGTTCAGAGTCAGGAGCAGCAGGACTTACTTTGGCTGGCCAGCAGGGTGTTCAGGGACTCGGCCCACTTATCCAGCTCCTCCTGACTGATATTCCTCTTCTTACTGTGGCCCATCTGACTCCACTGACGCATGAAGAGCAGGCGAGACCTCCTCTCTGTAGCACTGTGGACCAGACACTGCTATCATCACATCTCCGCTTCACAACGATCTCATCACAAAGTGATCAAAGCCCTCATGGTCAGTCAGTTCAGACATTAGGTGTTTGTCTGAGACGGTAAATTAAATGTCTTCAGTGTGGTGACGACGCTTTGGCAGTTGTATTATTCTATGTGAGATAATGAATGATGTGTGCTCACCTGTCTTTGTGTTCTGCGTTGTCCAGGTTGGAGTTTGAGGAGTGAGGACTCTGAAACACAAACCACAGTTAACTGGGACCTCCCACCAGTCCAACTCTCTGAAATCCCAGTAAAGCACTTTTGACTGTCAAACCCCCCAGGGGTCACTGTGACAGAACTACAGTCCTGGTCAAAGCACAAAATTTAGAATATTCAAAACTGTTCATCTGCATTTATTTTCACGTCTGAACGATGACTCAGTCATTAAAGTTACCAAGTCACAGAGGAGACGCCTCCTTCTGGGTGTGACAGCCGCCAAAAAGAGTGTATAAACATTAGCAATAACATTTTCATTTTCTCAAATAAAGAGTGAAATATCAACAAAAAGCTGGTCTGAAGCTCATCTACTCTGACTTCCTGATTGAGAAACCTGGATTAGGCCTTGGCCCCGCCCCCCCACCTGCTTGCTCCAGGTTTAGGACTTTTTTAAAAACCAAAATAACAAAATAATTCTGTCCCATACTTGTTTTCTGCTGGCCTGGTATGTACCCGGTTCCACCCGGTTCCACAGCTAGAATCTGGCCCATATATATCATGATTTTCAGATGCTACTTCCACATTTGGACCAATTTTGGTGCACACACACAAAATCTTCCAGCTGCCAGTCAATACTGGAGGATAAAAGCTGGACTCTGTCTGGATGTGGGAGTATATGGGCCAGACTCGGGCCTAGGACCCAGTCAAATGTTAGGCCAGAAGTTTCATCTTGCTGTCTGGACTGGCTATATGCTGTGTACAGTGCTGAAACTTAATGTCCCACCTGCCCAAACAGACTCTTGAGGTGCAGTTTTGCAGCTGACAGTTTGAGTTTGTGTTGGTGCCTGGGGTGGGATCTGAAGGAGAAGGGGTTGGAGGAGGACGAAGGAGACGGGGGAGGCAGGTCGTCTCTCTCCACACTCTCGGTGCTGCCCTGGGCGGCCGGGGCCAGCTGGCTGTCGCTGTAGGCTCTGCACCCCTCACTGATGACACACACTCCTAGGTGGCTCTTGTCCAGTTTGCTCAGCTCATTCAGGTTGTCTGTGCTGAAGCTGTGTTCCTTGGTCAGCTCCCTCTTGCCCCCCTCACCAGCACTTGCTCTGGGCTCCTGGATGGTGGGAGTCAGGCTGGCTGACCTCCTGCCCGCCTCATCTTCCTCCATGTGAGGTGTATAGGTGCCAGACTCCCTCTTCTTCTCATTATCTGTGTTCTTCAGTGCCACCCTCTTCCACGGAAGGAAGTCCAGATCCAGGAGGGATCCCTCGGAGCTGAATCTACGCATGGTGGCTGGATGAGCAGTGATGGAGAGGTGTAGGAAAAGAACGTGCTGCAAAAAAGGACAAGCAAAGGCCAGAAATTCGGGTTAAGAGGAGATCAGAGGTGCAGCGGAGCACAGCCTGCTGGAGAAGGTCGGGGAAGGTTCATGTTTCTACCCACTATACCAGAGTCTGAGAGGAAAGTTTCCAACACCTGGTGGATCCATGACATGAAGAACTGAGGACCTGCCCAGTGTTAGTGAGGTGCTCCTAATAAAGTGCACACTGCTAGTCCACCAATCTTTACTCAATAATCAATAATAAAGTGAAAATTTTGCAAATAAATTAAAAATCAAGAACTGAGTACAAAAGTCTTCAGACCCTTAATTCAGGTTTTTGTTGGACCCCCTTCAGCAGCAGCTCCAGCTTCAGGCTTCAGGCTCTGAACCTGGATCTGGTCGGTTTATCTCGGTCTTCCTGTCAAACCCTCTCAGGCTCAGACTGGACAGGAAGTATCTGTGAACTGTCATCTTCAGGTCTCTCCACAGAGGTACTGTGGGGTTTAAGTCTGGTCCCCTCAGGGACAGTCAGGCCCTGTTCAGACCTGGTATTCACATGCGTCTTCAGTGATCGGATCACAAGTGGTCAGCTCTGAGTTCGTCTGTTCACACCTGATTTAAAATGTGTCTCCAGTAATCACTTGTGATTGGTTCTCACTTTCCCTGCTTCACATGCAAATAAACAGGTATGTGTTGTTGTTTTTAGCCAATCAAACAGGTCCATTGTCAATGTGCTTCTGTGCACGTGTGAGAGAGAGAGAGAGAGAGAGAGAGAGAGAGAGAGAGAGCAGTAATGAGTGGTTGAGTGAATCACTGCTCTGTTCTCAGCTCTACAGTGAAATAAAGTTTTATCCATTAGAAACAGTAAAATATTTTCGGTTCATTATGAAACTTTTACAGGACTAATCAGACTGTGGCAGAGGATGTCAGCAGAGGAGGCGGTCCTTCAAAGGACGTCAGTAGAGTAGGCGGTCCTTCAGAGGACGTCAGCAGAGGAGGCGGTCCTTCAGAGGACGTCAGCAGAGGAGGCGGTCCTTCAAAGGATGTCAGTAGAGTAGGCGGTCCTTCAGAGGACATCAGCAGAGGAGGCGGTCCTTCAGTGGGACCAGGACACATTTGTGTTCACGCTGATAAAAGAATGTGGCCACATGTGGCCCAGACCACCTCCGAATCTGGTCTGAGTGATCGGATCTCAAATGCGTCGTGGATGCGTTCACAGCTGAACTTCGAGCTGAACACTGGTGATTGGATCACTCAGGATGGATGTTAATACCAGGTCTGAACAGAGCCTCAGAGACTGGTCCTGAAGACTCTCCAGTGTTGTCTGTTTGCTTCAGGTAGCTGGAGCTGAAAGGTGAACTGTCAGACCAGTCTTGGGTCTACAGACTCTGGATCAGGTTTTCTTCGAGGACCTTTCTGTATTTGGCTACATTCATCCTTCTCTCAGTTCTGACCAGTTTCCCTGTCCCTGCTGCTGAGCCCCCAAGGGCCTTCTCATCCAGTAACTCAGTATGTCTGGAAACCACATCTAGAGTCCTGTTTCCAGACTTCTTCCTCTTCACAGCTCTGGTTCTCTCTGCAGTGTGGACCTGATACACAGGTGTGTGTCTCCCTAAACTATGTCCAGTTAATCCAGTTCACCACAGGTGGACTCCAGAGAAGTTCTCCACAAGGATAATTACAGCAAACAGGAAGCAGCTGACCACAGTCTGGAACAAAGAGTCTGAAGACTCTTTGGTAAATGAGAGATTTCAGTTTTTGATTTTTAATAAATGTTGTCATTTTGGGTCACTGGGGTAGAATGATGGGCAAACATGGCTATTTTATCCATTTAACATTAAATCTACAACAATAAAGAGTGACGGCATGTGGACATCAATCGTCTTTTCAAGCAGCTGATGTAAATTACTATTTGTATCTTCTAACTATGGAAGCACATTTACACTCAATAAAAAAAAACAACAGATGAAATAGACCAGAGATGATGACAACAAAAGGAAATAATGAGGTACATGGTCAGTTCTTGACTTACTGTCATCATTTTGGTTCATAATTCCTAACTTTTCAGTTGATGTTCTTCTTTATCTGGTGAACTTGGCTTTAATAAATACATACATGTAGGACATAGATAGTGAGTATAATTGGTAAATAATAAGTAAATTGTGAGGTTGTGTGAGTGAAAATCTAATTATCTTTGAGTTGATCACTTTTTCACAACGTCTTGACTTTAAAATGTTACAACTTTTACTTAGTGTCTCATAATAAAAATATCGTTTTCATTATTTTGCGGGCGAGATTGGGCTTCCACATAAACTGACTGAAAACGTGAAAATAAAAACGGTCACTGCTATCAACAGCCAAACTGTCAGCTTACAGGGAAGTGACCATGAATGCCACCACTGTGCCAGTTTATATGTTTGAAATCCAGCACTCATATACCTTTGCTCGCCTCTGCGGTGATAAAACAACAGTTGACTCATTAGGATTGAGAGTGACAAAGCTCTGCTGTGGTTAATTAACGCCAGCGCATGTTTACCTCTTCGCCCAGTCGTTAAACTCTCTCCATGGCAGATCGTTGCGTTTCTCCAGACCTCCCGAGTAACATGTGCATGGACCGAAGGCAGAGGATCCAGCAGTGTCAATGTCAAGTGCCCGAAGAAAGAAATCCAGCCTGCGGGGCTCCTGCTGCTGCTGCTGCCTCCAGAGCTGTTCTCGGCTCGGTCAGCCGCACCTCAGACCTCCCCCTCCGACAGCGCGGTCATATGAAGGAACACAGGCTTCAGGAAAAGTTCCACAAAGTTTCGCCCAGTGACATTTGAGTGGCTCAGATGGGCCTCCTCCTCATGAGAGCGGCCGCTGCCACACCTTCACTTCTGTCTCAACTTGTCCGTCAGAACGACGCTCCTGCCACACACACACACACACACACACACACACACACACACACACACACACACACACACACACACACACACACACACAGATACACACACACACACGCACACACACAGATACAGGATACAGGTAAATGGAGAAAAGAACGCTCAGTGTGTGTTGATACATATCTAAGGAAAAAGGAAAGGAAAAGAATAAAACAGTACAACAAGAAATTCCGCAAAATACTATTACTACATCAATTACTACTACTACAACTACTACTACTACTACTACTACTACAACTACTACTAATATTATTATTATTATTATTATTATTAGTAGTAGTAGTAGTAGTACTAGTAGTAGTAGTAGTAGTAGTAGTAGTAGTAGTAGTAGTAGGCCTAGTAGTAGTATTAGCAGTAATAGTAATAGTATTAGTGGTCATTCATTTATTCGTTTTCCCTTCTAAAAATGCAAATGATTCGTATTAGTGGTGAAAATGGAAAGACTTTGCATGTTAAACACAAAAACTTCATAAATAAACAACCACCAAACTATCAAAACACAAAAGCGCTCAGGCATGAAACAGGCGCCTCCTGTCGACGTCATCGGGGTCCTATGACGTTGTATTCAGTGCCGTGGTTTATTAAAGGGTTTATTTAAGCCAGGTAGCTAACGGATCAACCTGTCTACGCACACACTCAGAATAACAGTTTCATTTTTTAAAGTGTCCCGGCTGTGGTAGCAGACTTGATACCAAAAGCAATACGTCTGACTGGTTTCCCGCTGAACGCAGACAACGATCTCCCCCGGGAGATTAGCTTGTTATCGCTCTTAGCCTCCCGGTAACTGGGATTAGCAAACGCTAGCCATCTTGCTAACAAGCTAATAACAACAACAAGGCTCTGGAGCTGTCTGGAAACAGGTGCTGCCTTATTATTTTACCACGTTTATTAGTTGGATGGCAGATAAAGGTTACTAGCTTTATGAAGTAGCTGCTGCTTGGTTCCTCTCTGCCCCATCCCCATAGTAAAACTGTCCCTAATACACAACAGTAAACAGTGGATGGTTAAAGCTCAATTGCCAGCTCTAATTTTATTATTTTACACATTCAGAAACATGGCGGAGTCCAGCGACATGATTGAAGTCACCGTGAAGACTCTGGACTCCCAGAGCCGGAGCTACAAAGTCAGAGGCGAGGTAATGCTCTTACTCTAATTTAAATGCTGCTCTGTTGAGACTCCCCTCTTTCCTTCCCCTCCCATTTCAATGCAAGGCAGTGTGTTGTGTGTTGTTCCCCAGCTGACTGTGAAGCAGTTCAAGGAGCACATCGCATCCTCAGTGGAGATCCCAGTAGACAAGCAAAGGCTCATCTACCAGGGCAGAGTGCTGCAGGATGACAGGACACTGACTGAGTACAGTGAGTAAATGAAACGGTGCACACAGGGCAGCAGCACGGTTTGGGATGAACAGTGAGTGTGTTTTTATAAACTGCAAAGGACAGGGAGGTTGATTTTCCCCCTTTGCTTTTATCTCAGCAGTGTCAAAACTATGCTGTTTGTATTTCTGTGGTTAGTCAATTACAATAGATGTAGCACCAGTCTTAATGTGGAGTGAAGCTAAACTTCTTCACAGCTGTAATTTTAACGTGTGAAACACAGGAGGAAATGAAAAAATCAACTGCTGCATGATTTTGCAATAATTGCTTGAGCAGTTCAAAGCAGTGTGTAGGAAGTGAAGGCAGCTGAGCAGCAGAACTTAAATACTAAGTGATGCAACTAATGGGTATTGCTCAATATTGGTTTTTTAAATGAATGAATGAATGAATGAATTGTTAAGAACAGTAGTGTATTGCTGTTGCCATGACCAGTACAAGTTACTCAGTTTCTCATTAGAACAACATCTGTTCCAATAAAGATATATTCATGCTGTAATGACATTCAGTGTTTGTTTTTTTAGAATAAAAATTAATTCAGTGTTAACAAAATATTTCTTTTCATAACAACATTTAGTAATATAATTAGGTCAACGAAATGTCAAAAATAATGACGCATTACTTTTACATGTTACCAAAGCTCAAATTAAATACTGAAAAATGCGAGAGATAGTTTATGTATCATTTGAAATAGAAAAGAGCAGCAAATCATATTAACCAGTAAATGTTTTCACAGTATGTTATGCAGCACATCTCTGTTTCTCCCTCAGATGTAGATGGGAAGGTAATCCATCTGGTGGAGCGTGCCCCACCTCAGGCCTCCATGTCTGGCTCTGGGGGTGGGGGTGTTTCTGCCGGTGGGGCAGAGGGCAGTGGCAGCCACGCCTCCTCCCAGGGTGCACCACATGACCGCAACGCCAACAGCTATGTGATGCTGGGGACCTTCAACATGCCTGTCAACATCATGGACCCACAGCAGATACAGGTGAGGATGAACCTGCTGCATGCAAACCAAAACCTCATTGCGCTTTTCTGAAGAGAAGAACGGGTTTGTCACAGTTGGGATTTGTTTTAACAGATGTCAGTTCAGCAGATGATGGCTGGAGTTGGTGAAGCTGGGAGGAATGCCAGGGTCAGCACCAGCTCTGGGGTAAAGGCTCATTATTTACCTGTCATGTCTCACCCTTCTGTCTCACCCTCCCTGTGAGGCTGACACATGTCTGTGTGTGCAGAGCAATGGCTCGGTGGACGTGCAGATCAACCTGGACCAGTCGGTGCACAGTGAGCCCAGGATGAGGCTGCAGCTGGCTGAGAACCTGCTGAGAGACGCTCGCTCTCTGATCCACAGACTGGAGGTCCAGTATACAGCCTGATAACAGTGTCATTACATAGCTTAGCTTCACCAGTCACAGATCATTGCTTGATAAGTTGTTCTACTCAGAAATGTCAAATTAATTCTCGTGTACTGTGACTCTGTCATTCCCATGTTTTTCCTCTTCCTTCTATTCAGTGATTTCTATTCATGTGCATTCTTTTATTTCTGGCACTACAGCTCCCATCATGCCTTAGGTGATGTTGCTGTAACACTGCAGTGGAGTCGGTGGATTACCTGTAGGCCCTGTGTTTTAGCTTAAAGATTTATGATAAAATACTCACAAAGCAGAATTAAGACACTGTGAGAGTAAATATTTTGTGGGATATGGATGAACTCCAATACACACATTATTATAATAGATTTTAAAAACAATTACATGATGTAATAACTGAATATGTTGAGACAGCAGCTGCAGCACAGAGGGACTTGATTCTGTGAAAATGATGATAAAGGCAGTGAGATCACCTGTCACCTGCTCAGCTGGACAGCAAGCCGCAGTAATGACACTGACACTGGTCATCAAGAAAGTGACACAAGTCTTTTTTTTTTTCTTCTTTTTTTCTGGCTTTTTAGGCCTTTATTTATAGGTACAGTGAGAGAGAGACAGGAAAGTTGGGGAGTAAGAGGGGGGATGACATGCAGCAAAGGGCCGTGGGTCAGACTCAAACCCTGAGCCAAACCACGCGCTCTACCAGGTGAACCACAGAGGCACCCCAACACAAGTCTTTTAAATGGGGAAATAATAACAGGACGCACATGTGATCAAAGCTACCCAGTCTAATCACAACATCTAGTACATTTTATTCTCACTGTGACTTCAACCACGATCCTGAAACTGTTTCTTCTTCACATTATGACTTTTTCAAAATATTATTCCTTTTTTTCTTGTAAAATTCTTGTGATTTATTTCTATAGATTTTCTGCTTTTTTTCCCCCAAAATAACTTAATTGTTATATCATGACCCATTTTTTCAAATTACTATTTGTTTTTCTTATTTTATTTAAAGGAACCATGTGCAGCTTTAAATCTCACCATTGGATGTGTCGTACCAGATTATAGTATCAAGCGTCCCTGGGCAGGTCAGACCAGAGAACCAAAACACACAATACACACAGATGAAAGACAACACACATACATACACATATACAAAAAGGAGCACACAACAGATATTAACTCAGAAGGACATACTGTAGTTCAAAGCTACACACAAATAACACAGAACAAGACGACACAGTACAAATGTATGACTGTCAAGCAAAAGCAAGTGATAAAGACTGTGGTATATCAGTCTGTTAAAGCTGCTCAGCTCTGCACTCACAGTCTCCGTCAGCTGGTTTGAAAAGTGCAAGCTCCTCCTCCTCATCATCATCATCATTATCATCATCATCAGACTGCTATAGAGAAATGCTACGTTTTGCCCAGGATATCCAGGAGGAGATCTCAGTTTATTCTGAGAAAAGAGGTCAATAACAAAATCCTCCGGTCAACTGTGATCATGTGACTCAGCCCCTGCTCAAATTAAATGACACGATATGTCAGTGTACTACACAATAAATTTAAGCTAGCAGTTGAGCTCATGAAAGTAGTTTAACAGAAAGGCTAAATCGCTCACAACGTAGTCGCTCACCTCTCCCCTACAGTACAACAGCACAAAGGGGAGAGGTCAAGGTGGGAGACCTCACTTTATACAGGGACCCCACAGAAGTGAAACTATCAGACGTTCCACATATTGACCCTGGAGGGCTAACATGTCAGGCTGTGACAATTAACACAGGTTTTGTGTCATAATAACACTACATATTACTGCTGTGTAATTGACACTGTCGCACAGACTCTCAGGTTGGTTTTCTAACAGTGGCTCTGATATTATGTAGATTTCATCACAGTCTGGTGAATCTGCACCAGGCAGCGTCTCTCCACATCACATGACTGAGACTTTTAGAGAAGGAAGTGAGTGATCTCACTGGTAAACTGGTACATTCTGCTGACTCCACCAGTGTGTGTGTGTGTGTACTTGTACTTACTACATAGTAAGGACCAAAAAAAGTATTTTACTAACAGAGTGAGGACATTTTGGGAAAGTGAGGACATTTTGGCTGGTCCTCACTTTTTGAGACACCTTCAAATCACACTTTGAGGGTTAAGACTTGGTTTTAGAGTTATGGTTAGAATTAGGTTTAGGTTAAGGTTAGGGTCAGGGTTAGGGTTAGGCACTCAGTTGTGATGGTTAAGGTTAGGGTAAGGGGCTAGGGAATGCATTATGTCAGTGAGTGTCCTCACAAAGATAGAAGTACAAGTGTGTGTGTGTGTGTGTGTTGTGTGTATTTACATTTGAAGTCACGATCTGAGAGGAAGCGTCACGGTTTTGGATGCTCTCTTCTTCTCTTCAGTATAATGACATGTGTGTATGGGTGTGTGTATGGGTGTGTGTGTGTGCACGCGTTGTAGGGGGTGTCCAGTGACAGCAGCTCCCACTCAGAGACAGAGGCACCTCAGTCCTCTTCTTCCCCACCATCATCTTCCTCCTCTGTTAGAGAGGCTGCAGCATCACAGCCCATGGACATCAGCTCTCCTCCTGCTCCATCATCCTCCACCTCCACCCAGACTGAGGGAGTAGCCAACACTGGGCCCAAGTAAGTCAGAGCCTGAATGGCCCCATCGACACCTGGTATTAACACGTGACCTGTATCTGGTAATCACGCCTGATCTGTGGAACATGTGTTCTCATGATCTTGGTTGTCCTAGCATTGTAATAGGATCTCAATATGCAAATGAGTTAGTTAACAAACATGGCGTTATACCAGCTACTCCTGTTACATGTACCTTTGACCAGGTAACAGGAAGAGGTGGAGTTAACCTCCAGCTCATCATCCAGGGCCTGATCATGTTACTGTCAGGTGTCAGTGGGATAAATGGTCCTGGTGACAGTTTCCACCCAGACACTGAAGGCAACAGGTTTATGAGTTTGTGTAGTTTATTCATTTTCTGTGAATTTCAAAAGAAATGAGAAAACTTCATTAAAAAGGAAGGTTCAAGTCGCTGCTCTTTACTGAGACTCTTCTTCAGTATTTAAAACAAACAGACAGTAAGTTTAATCTAACATTCAGAGTCAGTGTGTATGAAAGAATTCCTCTGTGCTATGAGTCTCAGTAGAAAGTCGGAGCTAAACTCTTTGTATCAAGAAGTTAAAACTCACTTTAAGCAGAGTCACCGTGTCACAGTGTCCTCCCTCATGGTCGGTGCATCTTCAGGTCATTTGATTATTATCCCTCCACACCGACGACAGTCAGAGGAGAAGTCATGTTTTCAGGTCGTCTCATCCTCATGGACCTGATATCTCAGTCACGCCTCAAGGAAACTTCAAATTGGCACAAACATTAATTTTGATGATGGTGAACTGATTAGAAGTTGGTGGTCAAAGGTCACTGTGACCTTACAAAACATGGTTTTTACCGTAACTCACAAATTAATTCACTAATAATGACACAATTGAACTCAAACATCTGTGATCATGTTTCCTGTAACTTGATTGGTTGATGGACGAAACAAACACAAGGTGGGAATTCAAATTTTTCAGAAACTGGTATTAAAAAACTAAAAACAACTGGTTATTTGATTTTCATTTTAGAATAAAATAAAAGTTTTTCTTTTTCATTAGCCAAATTTAAAAAATGATTTTTCATTTTCTATATTTCATATAACGAAAAATAAACTCAATAGAAAACAGGGAAAAATGTTTGAGTTTTCCTATTGAGACTTAGATGACATCAGAGACCTGCGGGCCTATCAGAGGAACACACAGCTGCAGCAGAAACTAACACACACCGTGATGACTCTAACACTAAGTACGGCTTGTTCTTTGTCGGGTTTATCAGTGGTGATAAGTTATCTGAAGTATATGAATGTGTGGAGTTATTAGACTGAGGATCTTCATCTGAACTCAGACATGTGACGCTCATCTTGGCTAAAAAAAAAATCTCTGCAGCCACTGAATCTCCTCTGCATCTCCACAGGAGTTAGATGTGATAATGAGTTGTCTACTGGTCTCAGGAAGGAAGTGATGTAAAACACCTGCATCCATGTTGTATGTTTATGAATCAAAAGGTTTCATGTATTTGGACAGTTTGAATTTAAGAGCTTTAATTTGACCCAACAGCTGAAACATCAGTGATAATCAGCAGCCTCCGCGCTGCACAGGTCACATCATATAAAACTGAGGGAGGAATCAAACAGTGCCATCAACAGTTTCTCATTGATCCAGAACAGAGAGTTCACCTACAGAGGAAGCTGATAACTCCACTATATCACCATTATCATCACTGATGAACCTGAAAAAAGAGCATTTGTCTTTTTGTTTCATCTTCAGCTGTGTGTTGCTGTGACAGGTTAGCTTGTAACTGGCAGTGGCTGACACAGTGTTAGTAGTTGTGCTCATGCTAACTCTGGCTCTCTGTACTGACAAGGCTTCAGGTGTATTTAGCCCCGCCCCCCTGTCCCCACAAGTTGACGGGATTGGTTCCTTAGGTTCTATGACGTATGAATCCCTGACTGTCTGAGTCTGAATTTATGAGACTGTTGGTTCACTGCAGTTCAAGGTGGAAACACTCAGTCATGGTAATGACTGATTATTTCACTCATCATCTGTCTTTATTATATGAATCCACAACCCTCCCCCCTAAAATAATGCACATCTGTTGCCTGACTCATAAGAAACCCACAGTTCAGTAAGTGGACTGACTCCTCCTGTCCTGTGTGTCCTCAGTCACCCGAGTCCAGCAGAGTTTGTGGAGGTTCTGTCTGAGGTCAGGAGGGTGGAGGAGAGGCTCCGCCCCTTCATAGAGAGGACCCACTCGATTCTTGGAGCAGCCACATCCGCAGACTACAACAACAATGTAAGGAGGGAATGCAACAACAGCAACATTCACATCACTCACAGATCCAGGAATATGACCCAGTTCTATACTGTGTACCAGCTGTCACTCTAACAGGAATACACAACATGATCACTCGACCCGGACATCACTCTGCTGTGACATCATGAAGGCCAACTCCAGTTTTACATGTGATTTGTGTTAAGATTCACCAGAAACACCTGTCTTTTCTCACCATCTTCTCTTATTCCCCCCTTTTTTACACACACACACACACAGAGCAGTAGTGTATAGTGCAGTAGTTTAAATGACTGACATGGTGTGAAAACATTTATTAAACAGTCAGAGTTATATTCTGACAGACTGAGCTGACTGTAGCTGCTAATATTGTCAGCACTCAGCTCATATTATGAGCTGTCCTATGTTAGCCTAGCCAGGCTAACATCAGTAAAAAACAAGCTGACATCAGCCTGCACAAGCTAACATTAGTCTTAACAAGTAAGTGTTAGCCTAACCAGAGTAACATCAGTCAAAAACAAGCTGACATCAGCCTAAACAAACTTACATCAGCCTAAACAAGCTAATGTTAGTCTAAACAAGCTAACATCTGTTTAAACAAGCTAACATCAGTCTAAACAAGCTAATGTTAAGCTAATGGAAGTTACTGTGGAGGTTCCTGATCCTGATGAACTGTCACACATGAAACACTGTGATAGAATTTTCTCAGTGCATTCAGGCTCTCCATGTTTTCAGACCCAGTCATGATATGTTGTTGTTTTTTCTGTCCTCTGCACTGGTTCGTGTAAAACATCCAAAGCTGTTTGGTAACAGAGTCCGTCTCCATTCACAGACACAAGAGAGAGAGGAGGATCAGCGCATTCTCAACCTGGTTGGAGATGCTCTGCGTCTCCTTGGAAACACCTTAGTTGTCCTCGGTGACCTGCGCTGTAACCTAGCAACCTCTCCTCCACGTCACCTGTATGTGGTTCGCCCCATGGCCCACTACACCCACCCAGTCCTGCTCCAGGCCGGTCTGCCACACATGCCCATTCCAGTAGGTTCACAATCATCATTCTGTCAGCAACATCCAGTCATTTAGAAAGTTTTATTATTATTGTTGTTGTTATTATTACAGTTCTTTTTTACGCTCAGCTAACTGAGAAGAAGTTGTAGGTGTTGCTTGCTGGGTTTTCCTGATGTTCACAAACATCTGCCTGGTTTCTCATACATGATAATCTTTAGCTAGGCAGCTGGTAGTGATACCAACCTGTAGCTCTGAGTTTCATGTGAAGCCAGAAACTGAAAACACAGAGAAATGTTGAAGCTGTTGCTCCTCACTGTAAACGTAAATGTATTAGAATATAAGATAATACAGAATATTTATTATATAATATAGATATAGAATACAACATATGACTATATTTGATGGATCCATCATTTCTTGTGAAGAGTTGAGTTAGTTGTGTTGAGTGTAGAAGCATCTGTTGACTCCTACAGACATGTATGAAAAATTCATTATTAAAATAATTGCCTGTTGATTTTCTTTGGATAATAATGCTTGCAGCTCGAGTTGCATTCTACAGTGTAGCACAGTCTCATACAGTGTATGCTAAGAGTCTTATTTATGTTGTGATTTAACTATTTCTATATAATGTTTGTTTCACACTGACTGTTCTGCTCTGATCTCATATTTATAATAAAACAAAGCGGGTTGTTCTCCTGGAGGCCAGCTGTGGGACCTCTTTACATCCCAATGTTTATTACATCCTGGCCTGAGGGCCCGTCCACCAACATGGCTCCTTACATAGTAACAGATTGTTGACGCTGTGTGAAGGTATCGGCTCGTTAGTCGGAGCTGTGATTGGATCTATATTTGTATCTGTTAGCTGCCTGGATAATTTGTCTCTGAGCAGTAATGTCTCCATGAAGAGTTTTCATCAGTGATAGAGATGTGACCTGATCTGTTATTTACATGACTCACACTGGACCATGAAGTAAACATGTCTGTCTCCTCCAGATAAACTTAGGAACAACAGTAACCATGACGTCTAATGGGAGACAGGCGGCTGACGGACAACGCCAGCCCCCTCAGGGCTCTGGCCAATCAGATCAACAGGCTGCAGACCAGGCTCCGCCTGTTCAGTCCAATGGGACCACTCATCATCAGGGACAGGGAGGACCCCGAGTGATCCGGATTACCCACCAGACCATGGAGCCTGTCGTCATGATGCAGATGAACATTGACGGTATGTGAGCCGCCGTGTTGGAGCTGACTCTCTGCGTCAGTGCTAGAGTCACATGGGAGCCAGTATATACAGTGGCCTGGAGAGCTCAACACGCTGCAGCCTAAGAAAACACAAACAAATTCAGTAAACATCTTCATCGATTTGACAACACGAGCTGCCCACGACACAAGCAAATACACAAACACACTGCAAGTAGCAACAACAGAGTGTTTCCAGGGGACATAAAAAAGTGATGCATCAGATTTTAACTTTAGTATTTTTTGTGTTGGGTGTATTTGCAGCACGTGTGTTGTCAAACTAAAGAAGATGTTTTCTGTCTTTGGTTGTGTTTTGTCTGTTTCCACCCCAGAGAGCAAAATAAATCCATCCAGCCCACACTACTGGATATTACTAATACTGGCCCAGCATACACCCGGTTTCACAGACCTAAGTCTGGCCCTTATACAGCATGATTGTCAGATGTGACTTCCACATCTGGACCAACTTTGGCACACACCCCCTCTGGCTGTCAGGACGTGGAGGTGCATGGGCCAGACTCAAACCGGGCACCCAGGCATATGTCGGGATGTCTTTCTGCAGTGCGTTTCTGCAGTGCTCTTCAGGCCATCCCATGGAATGACAGTGAAGATCATCTGTGATAGAATTATAATATAATAATTCTAATATGTTATAAATGACTGTGGAAAAGAATAACTACAGAAACAAATAAGGAGAGGAATTGTTACAAGAATAAATTAATAAACAAAAGAAAAAGTCACCTCCACATGAACGATATCTAACAGTGACATTTCTGAACAGAAGTCTGTTTTTAATGTTCATTATTTCAGCTGTTTGTTTCCGTGTCAACGGCTCAGACTAGTTATTATAATAATTAGAACAACTGGCTTTAATGTGTTTTTGCTGTGGATTCAGTGGTTGAACAAAGTTGATACCGCACATCATCAGTTAGTTTACGACCTGATCTTCCACTTATTTATAATGTGGATCATGTTGAAACTCCACCCTGTGTCTCCACCTCCTGTACCCTCACCAGGTGAGTCCACAGCTGGGTCTCAGGTTCCCGGACAGCCAAACGCTGCAGGTTCTGGACAGCCTGGTGAGTGCTGCTCTGTGATTGGCTAGTTTGTTGCTATGGTAATAGCTGTCTCTCCCAACACGTAGGGTCAGATGAATTTTAAGTGAACTGAAAGAGGACATGCCCCTCTCTGTGTTCAGGAGTTACACCGGTCCACTTCCCAGGACTGCCCCCTGAGTTCATGCAGGCCATTGTGCACCAGATCTCCCACCAAGCCGCCGCCATGGCTGCTGCAGCCTCAGTGGGACACCCAGAACAGATAGCGTCTGGCCCTGGCCCCACACCCAGCACCGAGGCAGCTGCTTCCCAACAACATCCCCACCCTGCTCAGGCCAGGGTGGTCATCACCAGACCGTCCTTCTCCCCTCGCATCCCTCAGCCTGTGGGAACCAGGGGGACCACCATTAACCTGAGGGCCACAGTACCCACAGCTGGGCCCCAGCCAGGACAGGTAATCTGCACCTGCACTGATCAATGTTTTTATAACTGATTCATCTGACGGATATGGTCAATCTGAAAATATTTAACATTTCCTAAAGAGCAGAGTAATGTCATAACAACACAGAAACATGAAACTTACCGTGATGTTAAGATGTGGAACAAGAGTACATATTCACATTCAGATGACTAAATATGACTGAAAAATGAACAGAAATTCATTTTCTGTGGAGAATCTAACTCACCGTGTCAGTGAATCACAGGCTCATGAATTAAACTGTTCACCTCTGCCCCCCTGTGAGCAGGCCACACCCCTGGCTCCCTCCTCCCTCTCCCAGATGATCAGTGGTCTGGTGGGACAGCTCCTGATGCCGGGGCAGCCAGGTCAGTGTCGCCTCACCTCCACAGTCAGAGCAGCTAACAAACCTGTTTGACTGTAATACACTCAGCCACATGTTGTGCCTGTGAACCAGTTCTTCCAGACCTTTCCACAGTATTCCATGGATCTCTTCAGCAAATGGAACTTGCTCTGGTATGGTCACGTATGATCTACTTTCATCACGTGACCAAAGTTGGTGCTCCGGTCATGTGATGACACCTAAGCAAGATCTGTTTGTGGGGGAAGACCATGGGGCATGGTCAAAAACTCCACAAAAAGAACGTTGGTGAAACGCTGAACATTTGTTTTGCCAGCATCAGAAGTGAACCTACAAACTTTTGAATGTGTCGTTTCCCTTCGTGTCTCTTCAGCTTGATTCAGAGTCTCAGTCCCATCGTGGACCCTGATCTAACTGTGCAAGTCTAACCACAGGCTCACAGCAGTCTGCCGCAGCAGGTCTTTGGACTGTGTGGGTGTCTCAGATTTTTAGAGTGACACCAGTGGATCAGGCTGATAAATCAGCTGATATTAGGTCATTGCAGATCATGGGTATTGGTGATGTCAGCTGATTAGTCTATTCACATAGTTTGTCCACCAGAGAGATTAAACGGATGAATCTGAAGGATCCGGATCAGGATTGTGGGTTGATTTAGTTTTTGTGCTATTGGCCGATATATCGTCATCTGACCAAACTCTGCTATCTGTGCTGGTCTCTAAAATCCAGTGTGGGTTCAGCTGGTCGTGGTCTCTCCTCCAGGTGATCCTGTTTCCACGTCGTCCTCGACCAGCTCTCAGTCTTCCTTCTCCACCACGTCCCCTCCCCCTGCTTCTGCCAACACCTCCGGACAGACATCCACCCACACCACCAGCACAGCCTCTGTGGGGCAGCCAACAGAAGGCGGCCCTGAGGGAAATCTGGCCCAGCTCCTCGGCTCTCTGCTGGGAGGAGCGTCTGGGCTGGGGGGTTCCGGCTCTGGAACAGCTCCCTCCATCACCGTGACACTGCCAGGGGTGCCAGGCTTCTTCCAGGGCATGTCAGACTTCACACCGGTGAGTTCACCCGGCCTCGACACAGAGGAGAGGGTTAGGGTACGTCCCCACATACAGAAAACCTCAGGAACACTTCAGCGCACAGCAGCGTTCTTCCCCGTTTACGGTATATTTTTCTTACTGTGTGCTAGTGCAGTATGTACCTGTGCACACCTGCAGGTCCAAGAGAAGAGGATGAGAAGTATGAGAATCAGGGGGTGAGATCTCAGGGTCAGTTCGACCTACTGAACAACAGTCTCGTCTTTAACGTATGGAGTATAATAATATGAGTATTTTCAGATACCTACTCTAATGCACAGTGTGATTATTACTAAACAACAAAGCTGGAAGATTGGAGGAGAGCAATGAGGTCTGTAGTACCACAGGTTTCTGAAGCTCAGAGTGAGCTGTTCCACCGTCGCCATCTTGGCAGTGCCTGACTCCACCCCTAATTCCCAGCTAATCCAAATATGGTCAAAGAGGTTGAACAGTCATGAACAGTAGAGGACACCACTGAAAAATGAAAGTCACTTAAAGTCTTATACAAAAAGCTACAGGTCATGTGACTGAGCAGCCCTCCACGTTGTGTGTGTGTCAGTACACAAACGCCACATTACCAGCCTCCTCATGAACAGGTTTGTGTTTGTTGTTTCATGCCCAGCCCCCTCCCAGTGCCCCTGTGCCCCCACCGTCTACGAACATGGCCCCGCCCCCGGACAGCAGTGGCGCAGGTGCAGACTCTCTGAGCCCGGAGCTGTTCACCGGCATCGTGCAGGGGGTCCTGTCCACCATGATGAGCTCTCTGGGGGCACAACAGGGCAACGGAGAGAGCATCGCCCAGTTCATCCAGAGACTGTCCCAGACCAGCAACCTGTTCACTCCTGGCTCTGGAGACGCTGTGGGTGAGTCAGGAAACAGCAGAGCGTCCCTGCACTGAGAACACATCACCATCCTCAGACGTTCTGCTCTCACCATGTACACCACTGATAAGCCCCTCTCTCATCCTGGCAGGCTTCTTTGGTGACCTGCTGTCTCTGGTGTGTCAGAGCTTCTCCATGGTGGACATGGTGCTGTTGCTTCATGGGAATGCCCAGCCCCTGAGCCGCATCCGGCCCCAGCTCACTGACTTCTTTACTGAGCACTACCTCCAGGGCCGGGAGCCCACAGACGCCAACATAGCTGTAAGTGCTGTAGAGAGAGCTCCGCACTGTTGACACGCGGAGCTGGTAGTTTCCTGCCTCTGCACAGAAAACACTCCAGCTGTCTCCTTTGCTTCATGTCTGACAGAACAGATGTAGAACAGATGTGCTCGTACGTCTGAAGACTCTGTCCTCCAGGTCAGGGTTTTTCTCAGTGCTGTACGCAGACTGTGGAGGCAGCCTGGAGAACTGCCTCCACAGCCTGCTCATCACCTGGGTAACGCCATCCCTACAGTGGAGCGTGGGGGGCAGTACATGCTGTGGGGGACAGTTTAGTCTTGGCTGAGTTGTTATGGCCAGATTTCCACCTGGTGTCATGTGACACCTGCTGTTGAGTTGTCAGTTAGGACGTTAACCCTTTGTGCTCTCTGCAGACAGCAGCTGAAGACCTCATCAACGGCCTGGAGGAGTACATAGCTGAGAGCTTTGTAAGGACGACCTCACACACACACACACACACACACACACACACACACACACACACACACACACACACACACACACACACACACACACACACACACACACACACACACACACACACACACACACACTCTCACACTCACTCACACTGACTGCTGTCCTCCTCCTGTACTGAGTTGTGTGTTGTGTGTCCAGGCCACAGTGACGGTGCGAGAAGGCGTGGACATCGTCCAGACCAACCTGTCCTTCCTCAGACAGCAGTTCACACACATGGCCTCACACATCCTGCGCTGCAGCGGTAAGTCAGTGACCCAGACCACAGGCTGAAGGCAGACTGACCCTGAAGATGATGGTAATGGAGTTTTAATTAAGCCTTGAGTCACTGATGAGCTGTCATGGCATCAGACTCTCAAAGCTGAAGGTCCACATTCTTCAGGCGTCTCAGAGAAGGAAGTCAGTTCTAACTAGAGGCAATGATTTAGACAAAGAGCAAAATGTTCAACATGTGAAATCTGTGCTGACGCTCAGCAGAGCTGCAGACCTGTGAGCAGCAGCAGGGTCACATGTTCACTCATGATGGTTGAGCTTGTGTGGGATGCAAAGGGGCCACAGTTCAGCATCTTCTAACGGCCACGTCCTGCAGGATAATGCTTCAGGTCACAAACTGGTTTCATCAACATGACACTGAGTCCAGTTCAGTCTGAGGAGCTACCCAGTGTGGTGTTCCTAATAAAGTGATCACTGAGTGAACATCCCCCACATGATGCTAAAAATGAATAGATACTTTACAACCATTATATTTATTTTGATTTGATTTGACTCAGTAAAACATCAGCGAGGCTTTTACTAATTAAGGTTGTATATAAATGAGAATCATTAGTTTCAGCTGCATGGTTCGAGCCTGGAAGTCGACTGAGGAGCCTTGAGTACTGTGCACCTGTAAAAACAAAGTGTGGACGCTGCAGACGTTGCAGTGGACTCTTCATGGACCTGAGTCGACTCCTGCAGCTCTGATGTTCTCTCACTCCTCTGGAGCTCTCTAAACATCACCTCTGAACTCGGCCAATCAGGACTGATTTCTCACTCTGACGCCTGCTGAATGTGAGCGGTGATGTCATCTGATTGTTATGGAGGAACACTTGTAAAACCCAGATGAGGAGGTGTGAGTGGTTCTCTGTCTCGGCTTCTTCTCGGCACAGATCACACGTTCGGCCCTCGCCTGCTGCTGCTGTGCACTCAGGGCCTGTTTGAGTGTCTGGCTCTGAACCTGTTCTGCCTCGGGGGGGAGCAGAGAGCTCTCACTGCAGTCATCAACCACCGCATCGTCAGTATACGTCATCTCTACACTCAGCATGATGCCGTACTCATGTGTGCGTGTCACAGCATGTGTCTGTGCCTCTGTTTGTTTGTGTAGAGGAGGATGTCTGCAGAGGTCAACCCCAGTCTGGTCAACTGGCTGACCGGCATGATGTCTCTGAGACTGCATGTCATTCTGGACCACAACCCAGTCACGGAGGACCAGATCCGGCACTACGTCATCTACACACAGGTAATGAGCACAGGATCAGGTCACTGACATGAGCATCTAGTATCACAGTGAATCTGCACATAACAAAATACTCCATGTGTATGAATGTAACGACTACGACTTGAGTGATGAGGCTCAGATTCAGTCAACGGGTCCAAACGGTGTGATTTCAGGGGGACGTGACCCAGAGGTCAGAGGCTGAAGCACAGCAGGTGTCAGAGAGTCCCAGTGTGGAGGTGAGCCCGGTCCTGTCTCATCTCACACACACTCACCTGAGTCCAACCATCTCTCTGCCGTTAGTCCATCACCACCAGACCACTTCCACCTCTGAACATGTCAGTTAAACTGTGACTGGACAATATGTAGTTTCATTTTTATAAAACCAGTCATTTCCCTCCAACAGCTGGTCCCTGAGGTTTTTAACAAACGCTGCTCAAACAGGAGCAAGCAGAGTGTTTGTCAGGGACTATTTTCAGCGGCGGATTATATATCATAACTCTCACCGCAGTAAGAGCTGATTCAAGGCTTCCTCCCTCCTCCCTGATTCTAGCTGCTGACTTGCCCGTCGCACAGAGCGTCAGGACCAGTTTCAGTTGTTATGTACAGATGTTATGTACAGATGTTTTCGTGTGCAGAAAAAAAATAATGAGGATTATTGGCTGAACTGAGATCAGCGGTGAGATGACCCGTCTCTGTCTCACCCTCCGTCAGATGGAGGAGAGTCTGTCTCCGGCTGCAGCCACCACAGCAGAGGAGGCCATGGCTTCGTCAGCTGACGGCAGAGAGAGGGGAGTGTCTCCCAGAGACAGCGCCACCCCATCAGGGGACACCCAGTGTCCTCCCGGGGCCCCAGCGGGACGAGAGGAGGCAGCCCCTGAGGCGGAGCCGTGGGCGGCAGCAGTTCCTCCTGTAAGCAGCAGGGTTTCTCTCAGGGCTGAAGCGTGTGTCTGTTTTACAGCTGCTCTGACAGTTTGTCTCATGATGCTGAGGAGTGCAGAGGGCCACTGTGGCCCCCAGCTGACTGGATTCTCACTGTCCATAATGTCTCGCTCAGGAATGGGTTCCCATCATCAGACACGACATGCTGTCTCAGAGGAAGATCAAGGCCCAGCCGCCGCTGTCTGACGCCTACCTGCACGGGATGCCCGCCAAGAGGAGGAAGGTGAGCAGCGCAGTCTTCACCTGTCAGAGGTGCAGTCCTCTACCTCTGAGGAGGGATAAAGTGACAGCAGCAGCCGCTCACTAAAACAGTGGGGAAGGTAAAAAACACATGTGGACATGACGTATGTTTGGTATTACTACTTATGTCCACAATGTGGCGCCACAGAATAGACACAAACAGACATTATGCTCCTGTGAATTCCAAATGATGATGTCACTTCCTGTTTTCAGTAGGTGGTACTATGACTGTGACATCATGTCAGTACTCAGATGTCTTCAAAGTGTGACTGTGGATTAGAGAACGTGTATTAGAGTCGTAACTTCCTGCTGTGAGATCCGTCATGCCGCCACAGTCACGCTCTTAAATGAAAACTCTCAGTTTTCACAATAAAGTATCAACATCTTTCACTTTTCTGACCAAGTTAGACGTGGGTGTGGAGAGCAGTCCTGTTGCCTTTAGGTGGCACTGTGAATATAGAATATTACTGAATACTAGTGTGAGGTGGGGACAGGTGAGAGGATAGATAAGAGGACACATGAGGGGACAGGTGAGAGGATAGATAAGAGGACACATGAGGGGACAGGTGAGAGGATAGATGAGAGGACACATGAGGGGACAGGTGAGAGGATAGATGAGAGGACACATGAGGGGACAGGTGAGAGGATAGATGAGAGGATACATGAGGGGACAGGTGAGAGGACACATGAGGGGACAGGTGAGAGGATAGATGAGAGGACACATGAGGGGACAGGTGAGAGGACACGAAAGGACATTTGAGAGGATAGATGAGAGGACACATGAGGGGACAGGTGAGAGGATAGATGAGAGGACAGGTTTTGGAGGGGTCTGTCTCTCTGCCTGTTGTGGAGCTCCTGTCTCAGCGGCCCTGAGACGTGTTAAAGGCATCATGGTTGTCAACGCTGCTAATGAGACAGAACACAGTAGTTTATGCTAAGCTAGGCTAACCACACCCTGGACCTGTCTGTCTCTGTCAGCATGTTTTCACAAATGTGTGACAGACCTGTTTCCCTCCCCAGACCACCCAGTGTGAGGGACCACACCTGTCCCTGTCAGACGCTGTGAGCCGAGCCGCTCGGACCGCTGGGGTCTTGCCGGTCACGGCCCCAAACAGCCTGCAGGGGGAGCTGGAGAGGCCGGAGCTGCAGGAAGCCTACACCAAACAGGTAGAGGATCCAGCCTCAGACAGGCTGAGGACTGATTCACCCCTCAGATGAAGTGGTGCTGGGGACTGCACTCAGGCTCTAACACAAAGGTTAGATAAGTTTCTGACTGAAAATAGATTTGATAAAACAGTGTCCTAACCACAGGAGCACCCCCTCAGGTTTAACATGTCAGGACACTCAGATCTTGTCTCTCACAAGTCCACAAGTCCTGAAGTCAGCATCATATGTCAGTGTGAAAACCTGTTTCCTGCTGCCTTTGTAAGACTTGCAGGTAAGACGACTGTTGTTCTGCCTGTGAGGACGGGAGTGGTCCCTTCATGACCCTGGAGACACCCTGTCATCTGTTAGACTGCTGAATGAGCAAGTGAATGACTTGTTGCAGTGACTCCAGACCTGGGACACGTCAGTAGTGACATAGCCCACTTGTGAGGAGGAGGGCCCTGGAATCAGGATGTTGTAATAACCTGCTGTGTCTCTGTTTCCTGTCAGGTGAAGAGCGACATCAAAGAGCGAGTGCAGGACGATCCGGACTACAGCGCCCAGAGGTTCCCCAACACACACCGAGCTTTCTCTATAGAAGACTCCTAATCCTCTACAGCCATGTGCCACAGAGGAGCGAGGCCGGGTCCAGACCAGAGGAGCAAAGTCGGGTCCAGGACAGGATCCATTCCATGCTACCTGCAGCAAGGAACTCTGGTACATGTAGTGTGGTAACATCCCATCGTAAACAAGGCCTGAAAGGATGACAGCTGCTGAATGCTCCCTCCTCTCCTGCTGGAGTCTGGTCAGAATGGAAACACCTGCAGACTGTGGACCCTCCATGGCACATGGTCTGAGGAACTATGAGCTCAAGCTAACACGTTCCCTCTGCTCTGTGACACCTCTGAGAAACTAATGATGGAGTCATGTAGTCAAGTGTCAGAGTCCTAAACACTGAACAGAAGATGTGGCAGCAGCAGCTCAGTGCAGAAGAGGACTGGAGCCCCAGGGACGACTAATCCTCTTCTGACTGTCTGAGCATCAGATACACAACCAGACCAGTACCAGGACTGTCAGGACCAGAACTGACCCCTCAGTCATAATGTTCAGAGAAAAAACAGCAACATGAAAATAAATGTTTACAGAAATAGTTGAACTATGAGAGTAGAGCTGCAATGTTATATAACAAAGTAGTAATAATATAAAAATAATGTTTTATGGTTACGAAGAAAAAGTCGTAAAACGATGAAACAAACCTGAAATGTTCTTAGAGAAGTCCCAACATATGAAGAATGACGTGACAAAGTGAGGATGTGAACACGTCAGTGTGATGAAGGTTCACGCTCAGGTCCTGATGCTCCGTCACCCTGAGCACTGCTGCCCCACGCTGCGCAGTCTTTGCATTATATATCAAACTGTAAGTCAAATGTACATAGTAAGTGGAGAGTGATGTCATAGAGCTGTGTCAGTGTCAGTCAGGTTACCAGTGCTGTTGCCATGACGTCAGGTTATCTTTTAGCATCATGACTTTAGAAATCACAGTGAGTATCACAGAGGATTCGTTCATGTAACTTCATCTACAGTGATGTAACCTCTGTGTGTGTGTGTGTGTGTGTGTGTGTGTGTGTGTGTGTGTGTGTGTGTGTGTGTGTGTGTGTGTGTGTGTGTGTGTGTGTGTGTGTGTGTAGCGCAGTCAGAGGTCTGTCCCACTGTGATTGGTTACTTTGTGCTTGTTAACGTCACTGAAATAAATCAACTTTAAACCAGTCTTTCAGAACTGGATGTGCAGTGTTTCCCACAGCAGACACAATGAGTTGGACATGTTTGTTTACATGTAAGATAAAGTGAATGGGTTGTTTTAACTTCCTGTTTGTTCCACAGGACGAGCTGACAACTGCCACTGGAGGAGCTGCTTCTGTGGTTTGTCAGCAGCTGCATTTTTTTGACGAAGATAAAATGTGTCTTCACAGATGAAGCCTCAACAAAAATCACATCAGCTTCATTTTTCTTTTTTTCAAAATGTGAAATTTAAAAATGTGAGATCATAGATCATATCATAATATCAGCCAAAAATAATCACAATATGATTTTTCCCCCCTACATGTCATAGAAAGTGAAAAAAACCGGATGGTTATTTGATTTGAAAATACAGAAATTAAAATAGTTCATGGTCAAAGAGGGACGAGGCAAATTTAAGGAATGGTCTGATCTTCGTTTCCTGCTCATAAAAATAAAACCACCGGCAAAACCGAAAAGACAATAAAATCTTTTTCTGGTGGTTTGATTTTTTTTGTTTTATGAAATATGAAACTGCTCAGCATCACCACTGATTGTGTGAGCTGTTCTTCTCCAGATTCAGCCTGGAGGAGAAGACCAGCTCACACAACCGACACTTTCCCCCGCACCTGAGAAACAACGAGGGACACCACCCCAGTCCAGGCTGAAGTGGCTCTGAGCGGCCCCACACGCTCAGCCCTGGGCTCGCTGACGGCGATGTGACAGACAGCTGTACATAGCTGTGTTTACAGGTGTGGTTCATCCTCTGGAACCGTGAACATCCACAGCAAATGCAGTGTCAGCTGACGTCACCATCACCGTCCAAAAACGACAAACCGCGGGAACAGAGACTCTTCATCATCGTTCACTGACACAGCCAGGGTCCGCGCGGGGAAGCGACACAGCTACCGGGGCCGCGTGCTGCTGCCCGGCCTCCGGAAGCACCGGACACGAACAAGCTGTGTGAAGCGTGACAGCAAAGTCACAGCAGATGCCTGAGCCCCCACCTTGAGTATTTTCACCCACTCGTTTAGGCACAAGTTCGCCTCCAGTTCAGCAGGAGGGCTCCTGCTCAGAGACGTCTTGGCCTTTAGCAGTGACGACAAACAGGGAAGCGAGTAGTTCAGGCGAGCTGCCCGCCCCCACACTGCGGCCTGCAGCCACCCACAGAGCCACAGAGCTGAGCCACATGAGGGGCTGGTGGTGAGGTCCCAGTCCACTGTCAGAGACTTCATATAGAAGTTCAAAAACTGATTCAAAACCAAGACAGGAAAAACGTTAAAAACACGGGGTGAGTCTTCAAAGATGGAGCAAACACTTTGGTCATGTTGGTGTTCATAAAGCTCAAAATGTCACTGTCCAGTTCCACAGGACAGTATAGGAGTAGAGTGACGTATCATGAATTTAAAAAACAAACAGTGTGGGCCTGGGTATCATCACATAATCCATAATTCATCTGTACTTTCAAAAAACCCATAATAAATCTGTCATTTGTTTTAAACCAAAACAGAAAAAACATTTTTGGTGTCAATTTAAAAAAAGAAATCAACCAATCAAAATGGTCTGTTTTTTTGTTTTTGTCTGTTTTGTCATTATTTAGTTTGAAACCGAAAACTGAACTTACATGGTTTTATTAGATTTTTGATTCCAAACCAGAAACGAAAAACCAAAAAAAAACAAACAAACACTAAATCACGTTTGGTTTTCTCACTTTTTCTTTAGAAGCAAAAATGAGAAAACCAAATTTAAAATTGCTCAGTGTTGGTTTTTGTAAATGAGTTTTCTCATTTTTCTCAAAAAAGTCAAAATAAAAGCCAAGAGGACATAAAAGTGTACCTATGCCAATGTAATGTTAGAACATAAATGGATGAAATGATGAATGAATGAATGAATGAATTCATAGGCTATATAATCAAACTACTTTGAATCTAGAAATTATTCATTTATTCATTCATTCATGTAACGGGATGAATTAATGACGTCCATGCTGTCTTAATTAATTAGCAAAAACCAAAACTGGACCATTTTTTAATATTTGTTTTCTCATTTTTGTGTGGAAACCAAAAACGATTAGATCATGTGATTTTGTTTCTGGTTTAGAATCAAAAATCAAATGAAACCATGTTATTTCAGTTTTTGGTTTCAAACTAAATATTGATAAAAATAGACAAAACAAAAAAAAAGACCATTTTGATTGGGTTTTTATTTTTTTTATTTTTTTTCTGTTTTGGTTTTGAAACAAATAACAGATTTATGTTTTTTATTTTTTAAAGTACAAATGAATTGTGGATTATCGGATGATACCCAGACCCACACTGTTGTCCTTTTAGTTTTTTTAATTCATGAAACTGTCACTCTACTCCTATACTGTCCTGTGGAACTGGACAGTGACATTTTGAGCTTTATGAACACCAACATGACCAAAGTGTTTGCTCCATCTTTGAAGACTCACCTCGTGTTTGAAATGAAAAAGAAAATCACGTGCAGACCCGACCCAACATGACTGCTGTATTTCTGCTCGGCACAGCTGTAAAGAGTGGTTATCTGAGTGACCTGCATGAATAGGCAGGTGCACAGGTGTTCCTAAAAAAGGGCTCGGTGGGCTGAACCTGTCAAAACTACCGTGAGGAGCAGTTAGAGGAGACTGAGCTTGTTTGAATGAGTGTGTGTGCTGTGTTTGAAGGTGGAGATCATCTGTGGGAACCTGTGGGCTTCACGCAAACAGAACACCTCAGGTATTTAAACCTGCCAGACTCCTGATGAAGGTCAGATTCGTAACGCTGACAGACACATCCACCGTGAGAGGATGATAAAGGACCTACAGGTGTGAGGGACACCTGACTGGTGGTGGAAATGTGGTCACAACTTCCACTGAGCAGATGAAAGAGTTGACAGGTAAGTAAGAGCAGGTGAGACATGGTGAACGCCAACAGGAATAACGGCACACTTCCTCAGAGACAGTCACGGTGCTGCACCGGCTTGTTCACACACAATGTGACTGAAGCGGCTATTTGTAAGTGTTGCTGCCGCGTTAGCAGCTGTGTACCCACAGTGTAGAAGAAACATTGTGAATTCAGCATCAGACTTCATCCTTCACTCATCAACATCTGTCTCCAGAGGTGGACATAAACACCAACGTTATCTCTTGTCTCCATTGCATTTTTTCTTCTGATGAGGTTAGCATGCTAACCAGCTAGCCTCACTGCGGCCTCCAGTCTGTCCTGAAGATGTAGCTGCTCAGAGGACGTGTTATAACCTCTGCTCTTATAAAGACAACTATGGCCGAAGACACCACCACCTGCTCCTGACAAGACACCATGTTCAGAGAAAACTCACAAATGGCCCCGATACAGTATCCTGACCCCTGGACCCTCCCCAACACCAAAACTGACCATCTAATAGCTATGCCAATTCCCAGTGATTGGTCAGGTGGGTGGAGCATGAATGTATTAACTTAATAAAATTCCAAATTTCCAAAGGTCTCCGTTTCTGTCCGTCCAGACTACAACACAACCTTGAATTTTAAGACTAAAACGGGTCCAGCAGCGTTTCTGAAAGTCTCTGTTTTAGGGGCTGAAGACTCTGGAGGAGAGTGGACGGAGGAGGAAACAGAGAAGAAGAGATGAGTTTAAACTAAAACACAGGAGAAGCAATGAGTTTAAACTAAAATGTAGACGAAGAGATTAAAATGAAAACAGTAGAAGAAGAGAAGAGTTTAAAACTAAAGGTGTCAGTTCAGCTCTGTTCCTGGTGTTTGGAGGTTAGACACTGAGCAGGATTTAACCCCCCCACCCCCACAATCTTCACACTTCTGTCACTCTTCAGGTGAATAACTGAGGGCAGCTCCAGTGAATCTTCCAGGGCAGACTCATCACCTCCAGACACAGATGAGGGAGGCAGCGGGCCCAGCCGGAGGAAGCAGGACAGGTACAAACACCAAACAGCACATCTGCTGCGTTTTGTAATTAATGAAGAACCTGTTTGCACTAATTGTTCTTTTGTCTGCCGTGTTTGTGATTTTAGAGCATAACATTTGTACAGTGTCTGTGTGTGTGTGATTTGAACATCTGTAATCTGAGTTTCATCAGTGTGTGTCCCTCTGAGCATCACACACACATCACCTGTGACTTACACAAATAGGCTTTTATTGAACTGTACCGTACCCAGACCCAGGCAGGACCCAGGGCTAGGAACTGAACTCAAAACACTGCATGACACAAAGAGAAAGTCAAACTGTGCTTTCGGAAAATCTCCTTTGTGATGAGGCTGGAGCCAGGACGTGGTTATCTTAGCTTAGCATAAAGACTGGAAGCAGGGGAAACTGTGCACAGTTCAAAATACTGAGACATCTCTACAGCTGATTAACATGTAGCATTTACTATGCACACAAACTAATGTTAACAGTAACAGAGAGCCTGAGGGGGGGGGGGGGGGGGGGCACAGAAGTACTCAGCAGACATATTATTGGATAAACTGCTGTTTGTACAGCTCTCTTTAAACCCAACCCACTTGGAGGTCCATTTGACATCACTTCTTCTTTGTCTTTGATGATGTGTTTAGAGTCAACTGACACGTCAGTTAGTCTCAGATCAACACACTAGTTTGCACAGCTGATCCAGATGTTTGCAGACTTAGAGACAAACATCTGAAATAGTTTCTCTTTAGGGCTAAGTGACAAAAAAGGAGATTCTCCGATTCAAATCAATCTTCATTTGAATAATCTGATATCGGTCCATGTTTTCATCATTTTCATTCGTTTACTGTGGACGTGTTAATCTGTAACCCCGTCAGTCTCGCTGGATCAGGTCTGGCGGGGAGAGACCAAAACAAGGCAGACGTGGCTCCGCTGATGGAGCAGGTCTGAAGGCAGATGTATGGTGAGATTTAAAAACTGGACTAAAGCTAAGCTACATGTGAGATGTTCAAGTAGAAGCTGTGTGGAGCCGCTCATACACACTGGAGCTTGTTGGCAACACACATTACTGAACCACTCATTACTTCTTGATACAAGTGTCTAGACTGTCGGTCATGTTAAACAGGAAGTGTAACTGCTTTGGGTTGATTTGATTTACAGCTTTAGTTCTGAGGGTCTCATTCAGATCCAAACTGAAACATCAAGTGAATCGATATCGAATCAGGAAATCAGTGGCATCATCTTCAACTGTTTGAAGCTTTGTAGATCTGTGTTCTGACTCCACAACAGAGGTGGCCAGGGTAAAGTTAGCATGAGAAAAGATGCAGGGTGAAAACGATTCTCCTCGAACACAAAGACATATTAACTGACATCCACCTTCTCATCTTACTCTTGGAAAGAAAGCAGATTAGCATATTTCTGCTATTTTTTGAACTACACCTTCATAAAGTGGGAAGTGACTTCACTGGCAGCTGCAGGTTGTGCAGTGCATGTGAGACGTTAGCAGACGTTAGCACTGCGCTACACGGGAGCGTGAAAACACCTCTCCTGTTCCTGACGTGGAGTCTGATGCACACGATGCTCTGATCTGCAGAGTCCATCACTTTAATATTCAGGTTAAAACAGAAAAGCTGAGTTTCATGTTCTCAAATGAGAAGTTCTATTGTTTCTTATTCAGGTTTTTTTTCTTGTTTGTTTTTAAATTGTCATCACACAGCCCTGTGATTCCTGGAGCCTGTGTTCAGATAAACTACATCTAGATAAAGGAAAAGCTGTGTAAGGTCTTGACTTTGTGTTTAATTCAGAGAATAAAAAGCTGAACCTTCCATGTTAATGTTCCTATGCTGAAAATGAACCAAGCCTTTCAGAGTCACATGGACCTCAGACACACTGCTGATTGGCCGTTATTCCTCTAATGGTCATCCTGGGGTCAGTTTCTGCCCTGTCGAAGCGAGGATAGGAGGAGGGGCAGCAGGTTGAGAGCGGGTCGATGCTCCTGAACCCCCAGAGCCACCAGAGCCCCCGCCAGGAGGGAGGTCACTCTGGGCAGGACAGGGGGCTGAGCCGGCATCACCTGTGACACAGAGAGAGAGAGAGAGGCCAGTCGAACAGGAAGCTTGAACTTTTCTGACTGATTCCTGACTAGATGAATATGTGCTATTTACAATAGATGAGTAAAAAAAAAAAAAACAGTGAATCCTCAGTGTAGATGACGTTCTGAGGAACGGCCCATGTAGGAAAATATTCATCAACTTAAATAGACAGTAAATCATAGCCAGACATTCTATTGTAAAAACTAAATGACAACACACATGAATCCATCGGTCTCAGCTGCTTCATGATCACAGACGGTTAACAGGTTTATGAGACAGAAACCAACTGTTGTATTTTTCCATGGTGGCCTCAGTCAGTGCTCTGCTGTGAATGTATGGAATACAACACTCAGCTCTGCACCATACCACAAAGACAGGGGGAGAAACTCTTCATCTCACTTTTCAGATGATCCAGCCATGAACACACACCAGCATCAACGCTTGTAAGAGTCACACAGGACGCACAACAGAGGCACAGACCAGCACATCGCCCACTGTAAACACAACACGCTGCAACCATGTGATCTGTGACATCACACTTCAGGATGTTCTGTTACTAATGATGAAATTCACACAGACAAAACACTGCTTTATTAGAAAGGGAAGCACGTCATGTGACTGATATTGTGGTGATGTAGATGTAACTCACATTTAAATGAGGATCTGGCAGAATATTTTATTTATCTGGTGTTTTTGCATTTTGCCCCAAATGTATTATCATTGTTTAAATTTTTATTATCACTATAACCATTAATTACCGTGGTTAATTACTGTGGTTAATTTAACTCACATTAGGTTCTCTAGCATCAACCAGCAACAGTCTCCAGACACATGCAGAGAGAGTCAGAGTCGGAGACAGAGACAGAGACAGACAGAGTCAGATTTGGTTTAAGCAATTTTTAAAAGAAAACTAGTAGTTCAGACCTGTGTTCTTTTCTCTTTGTCTAAATTCTGTTGTTGTCTTATGTCTTATTCTTCAATTAGTTCTTATCTGATCACTTGATTAAACAATGGAATAATCAGTAGAATACTCCATTACTAAAACAATCAATAGCTTTAGCCTCTGTGTTTAACAGCAGCTCAGACATTTTCAGGTTTGATTCTCTGACATCAAATCTTTCAGTAAATCCCTCAGTCCTGATTTCTTGAAGCTTCCCCGTCTGTTAAAAAAGGTCGGTTGCTAACAAGTGTCTAAATGAGACGACAGAGGTTGTTGGGGATGTTAAACGTCATCAGTCCAACATGAAAACCGATCTCCTCACCAGTCCACCTTTACAGCCTCGCTGTGTTTCTACAAACTGTCACTAACTCTGTCAGAGGAAAGGCTTTTGTAGAAGAGCTCAGAGCTGAATCAGACTACAGGCTGAAGGTTAGTGGTGGTGACGGTGAAGTCGTGTGACCGTGGTGTCGTTGGTTTATAGCCTAACATGAGCTTTTTACTGCTGCTGATTGTATTTAGGCTTCAAACATCATAAAGTGGAGTCATTAGTGAAGATTATCCTGCTGAACAAAACCTGTCAGCATCAGAAACTGTTGCTGATTTTCTCTAATCATCCAAAACACAACGGAGAAATCCTATTGGCTGTTAGTGGAGGGAGCCAGGTGATGATGACTTCTGGATGGTGTACAGGAACACATCGTCCCTGCAGGACTCTTTACTGGCCTAATTACCCAGAAAGCTTCTGTGATGAAAACATTTTAAGAAAATTCCTCCAGGTTAAAGTGCAAATTAAAATATTCATGTGGATTTTAATACTGAATACATAAAAGTTAAGGTTAAAAATATAGCTAATAGCTACATTAGCTCTTATTTAATCAATATATTCAATATCATTTTGGCTATTAGTTATTATATTAATAATAATATTAATACTGAAGTAATATTGATTAATATTGAATTAATTGTTACTTTTCCTTGTTTGTTCCATTACAGATGGCTGGAGGAAGCAAAGTGCAGACACTGTTGAACTTTCTTCATCTTCCCCTCAAAGCTACGGTGGATGACAAGGACAAAACGAGCTGCAATGAGCCCAACACACGCACAAAAAAACGACACATACAAAAATACAAAAAAATACAACAATGGAAATATGCTGCAAATGAAAAAATGTGCGGCAGGAAGCCAAATTAAATTCACTGACAGCAAACACGCTGCAAATACAGACATGACACAAAAATAAAAACACGCAAAGCCCCAAAACTAATGCAACAGAAAAACGCTGCATATCCAGGCAACAAATGGAGGAGCTCCCGGCCTCCAGGGCGAGCTCTGAGTGGAACAGCCTGAACATGCAGCAGCCTCTGTACAAAGCTCATCACACTACTACTGAATGCATGAATGTGACCTACATTAGCACTTGCTCTACACATAGTGCTTCTCTAACACACACTGATGGTACATCATCGGGGGCAGAGTGGGGTTCAGTATCTAGCTCCAGGACGCTTCCACATGTGGACAGATGTTCCTCTCATGAACATTTAACAGATAACATCAGCCAATGACGGCTGACGACGTGAACCTTCCCTTCGTTCTATCACCTTAAAGGACAAGACTAAAGTGTGAGGGTGCCGCTTGTTGAATCGTCTATCAGTGTGAGAAACTCCTTTTCCATCAGGGCACTGATGATTTCTGTGAGGCTCGGAAGAGCCTCTGCTCTGTATTACTCAAAAAATCCACTGCAGCTACTTGTACATGTCAGCAGGTCCTTCAGGGCTTAGCTGCTTACCTTTTCAACTTTATGACAATGAATAAGTCCATCTTGTCCAATGTAAAACGTAGAGAATGCGTCATATGACCTATGACAGATGACATTTGGATAAAGTCAGATTATAAAGACATTAACACCTGAAATCCAACACTCTGTATGATGGATATTTTCTTTAAGCAAACAGCACCAGCTACAGTCTCCATGTTGTGTGTGTTACCTGTAAAGGTGAGACTTGTCTTTGCGGTAGAAGCGCAGCAGCAGAGAGTGGACGGGAAGGCCTCTGATCCTCCAGCGGGCCTTGACGGTCCCGTCCTCCATGTGCTTGGTGAGCTTCAGCACCTCCAGCCGAGCCTCAGCGTAGTAACAAAGACACAGCAGGCGCCACAGGGAGAGGGTGAGCTGGTACAGCACACGACCTCTACACCGACACACAGCAACAGTCACACAACAATGACACAATCAGGGGATCAGAGTCAGAGCGTAGCTCGAACTGAGCGAGCCCACTCACCTGGTCTTGGTGTTCATGAGGCCATTGATGAATTCCATATCACTGGAGTACATGGTGTAATCATGGTTCTGTATGAAGAAACTTGGAAGCTGCAAAACAAACAAAATTAATTGGCTCAGTGTGTAGTAAGCAGCAAGGGCGAGTGAGGCGTGCTCACCTCTCTCTATCACTTTTTCTTGGATAGTGATGACAGTAAGACGACAGATATATTTTAATTGTCATCACAAATTAAGCATGAATTATTTACATTTGGGAATCAGAGCAATCACACACACCTCAGCACCTCACACAAAATAGTGCAATCAGCTGGTCACAGTGTGTTGTTTGTGTGTGTGCACGGGTCACTGTTGCAAGCATCAGCAATATACATGACACTATGGCAGGGAAAATTAAACTTAATATTAACTTAATACTACAAATAATAACGCTGATGTTACTAAGTGAATACATTAATGGGAAAACAAACCAAACACCGACTAAATCAGAAATCATCGACGATTGCTCTGATGATCAGTCACTGAGATGATCATCCATCAGGACAACCTTAGTAAGTGCAACTACAGACTGAAAGAATCTGGCTCCAGAGCTCGACAAGCAGTTCAATCTTTATGAAGCCGTAATGACAACCAGGCAGCCAGAGCACCACCCATGCCTCCGTCTCACAATAAATGTGGTTTAATGGCAGAAAGTGTGGGACGACAATGTCAGTCAACGCTACCACAGGTTCAGCTGTAATTCTAATAGATGTTAGAGTCAGGCCTGGAAGGATGAAGTATTCACAGAGCTGAATCAAAACCCAGAATCAGGTTCTGTTGCAGAAATAAGAAAGCTCCTCAAAATCCCACCGACATTTGTAGTTGCAGTGATAACTGCAGATCCAGCCTTGTTATATCACAGCTATACTGGTTCATGTATCAGGTCAACACACACATACAGACTGGACCAGAGACCAGAGGGCGTGGTTATATACTCTCAGCCAGTCACATCACTTGGGTTGTAGCTCTGAAACAGCTGAGCCAATCACAGAGGCGCATGACGACAACAGCTTGGCAAGAAAAAAAAACCACTTCAGTTAAAAAGTTGTCAAGAGCCAATGATGCACAGATTTAATTAACCAACTCATTGATATTTCACATGGTGCATTAATATTCACAATAAAACATAACCACTGCTTTATTTTGTTATTGTTACTATTTATTTTGCTCTCGCTGACTCTTGAATATGGTTTGTAAGCTGGGGCCGTCTCTGTGGCACCACAACACTAACAATGCTCAACAATGTTGTGGCACATTTAAAAAAAAAAAAAAAAAAATAGCAGCCCATGCGATTTGGACACTGCGCTTGGCCATACTGCGATTTCAATTATATTTCAATGAATTGTGCAGCTCTACCTGTTACATTACAAAACATAACATACCATAATCTTGCTGTGTGCACTTGATCTCATGATAGTGGATGTTCGGGTTTAAAGTGATTTTTGGGGGGATTTTACAGCTTTATTAGACAGGACAGTGTAGAGTGACAGGACATGAGTGGACAGAGGGGGAATGACATGCAGGACAGAGTTGGGCAGGTTGGGAGCCAAATGTAGGCCAACCAGGTTGGCCTACATGTGAAACTGGCCTACATGTGAAACTGCAGCAATTGTGTGTTGGTGCCGAGCACTGACAAACCACTGATGATCCTCAACCCATTACAGAGCACTGTACACACCGTGTTATTAGACACAGTGTGCAGTCTTACCTCTATCCTCAGTCTTTCATACATCGTGGCCAGTTTCTCCTCTCCTTCACTGTCTCCTTCAGTATGCCCCCCCTCTGGCCCCTCTGTAAGGCTACACAGAGCAGTAGGACACAGAAGAGGCAGCTCCACAGGCTTGTTGTCGAGTCCAATATCCTGCTTAGATTTCAGCTCACTGCCAGGCACCGGCTCTGTGCCCGGGCAGTGAAAACAATAAAACTGAGAGCCAGACATGAACGGTGCAGGACACCTCTCCGCTTCAAACAGGCTCCTGAAACAGCCATGTTCTCTCTTCACAACATCAACACTGTTTCTCTTGAAGCTGTCCATGCTGATGTCGTCCTCTCTGCGTCCATCCACCGTGGTTAGGGAAAAGGAGAACTCAGAGGACCTGTGAGCCCCCAGAGCAAGGAGCTCTCCCAGCTTATTGTGACCAAACAGGGGGATCTCCAGCAGGGTGTGGAGGCCGTCTGACTCACCCTGTCGCACCAGCACACACACACCGAGAGCCTCCTCCCAGTCCTCTTCGTAGTAACCTCCTCTCTGAGGCTGGCTGGCATTGTGGAACGGGTGGGACAGCACCGGCTGCTTAATGTTCTGATATCTCAGGCTGTTGGGGGGCGCCAGGGCCCATGATGCACTGCTCAGGGGGCGTGTCTGACGGATCCACAACCCGTCAACTGCCTGAAGAAGCAATAAGGACTTGATAAAATGATCTTTAACACATTCATGTAGGAACAGCACTTACTCACATACTGTGCTGAAGCTGATATTTCATTAGACATTTTGAAAAATTACATTGTCACTGTTACAGAGACTGATTATAAGATAAATATCAGTCCACTCTCTGTGCTTCCTGCAGGTCCAAGACATTGTCAGCCTAGCTTAGCACTAAGACTGGAAGAAGGGGGAAAACAGCTCGTCTTTAAACTGTAACTATGAAGACA
Organism: Trachinotus anak; assembly: GCF_046630095.1. Taxonomy (NCBI): domain Eukaryota; kingdom Metazoa; phylum Chordata; class Actinopteri; order Carangiformes; family Carangidae; genus Trachinotus; species Trachinotus anak. The sequence goes on from NW_027273867.1 coordinate 2,971,899, forward strand.
ACTAGAAAGCTGGATGTTTTATCTTATCTAGTGCTCCAGACTAACTTTTCCACTGAAAGCACTGGTGCAACCAACTTTCACAGCTGCTATAGTTGAGCAATTATTCTCATATAGCCGTTGAAAAGAAGTGTGAGGGAATCAGAGTTTTGGGTGATGCATTGGTCCCTGCAGGTTTTGTGTTTCTTACGGTTGTTGTGGAGCTTTAAAGTCTTAGACCTAAACTGTGTTCAGCTGCAACCACAGGTACGACATTAACCTTAGTGCTTTAAAGTAGCACTTTTTTCTTCCTCACTGCCTGCCCCTGCACTCTCCTCATCCATCGGTTTACGCATGTGCACTGATGATGACAGTGCAGGTAGGGAGAGACCGAATGAGCCAGCCAAGAAGACAAAGTGCAACTTTCAACCACAGTGGCTAATGCAGTACCCATGCCAGAGGGTCACTCACACAAACATGACCATGTGAATTCTGGTCAAACCTGAACCACACAGTTCAAATGTGAAATGACTGTTACCTGGCTGAGAGTCCAGCTCTGTTTTGCGATAGGTTGCCCTCTGCCATGGCCGCGGACACAACCCACCCAGAAGGCGACGCCCCCTCTGCTCACAGCCATTCACCCCAGGGGCCGAGGCAACCCCAGTCACAAGCTGAGCATCACCCACAGCACAGAGGATGCCACAAGGACACACACACCGTGTCCTTAGGACCTTGTCACTCTCGATGACTCCCAACTACAGCAGCAGGTTTTCCACCTCGACAGACCTGAGGCCACAGAGGAGAGAGAGCAGAGCTAGTGAACACCCCTGAGTTTCACTGGAGACTTTTCTTTGTCTTCTATGAGAGTAAACTGAATATCTTCTGGAATTTTGAATGTTGGTCCTGAAGACATCGAATTGGAGTCTGGAAAAATCCAAGCGTTTTATTTTTCACTATCTCTTGACATTATGCAAATGAAACATTAATGGAGAAAAATATTGACATATTAATAGATAATGAAAATGATTGTTAGTTGCAGCACCAATTTGGAGAGGGGATAAGCTATAAGGTTTTGTCACGTAGTACAATAAATTGCTGCTGAATTTGTTTTTGTGTCTGTTAAGCCTGACTCATGGCTTTTTGACTTTCCTGTTTCATCGTCTCACCAGTAGTTGGAGTAACAAACTCTGTCAATGCAGCTTTGTGTTTTTTTGATTGCAAGACTGAACACCTATAGATAGATAGATAGATAGATAGATAATTTTTTTCCCTGTCTTACTATAACTTCTGTACAAATAAACTAAGATCTAAGAATGAATACTAGACTGACATCTTATAACACATGCCTAATGTTGAGGTATCAGTATAGGAATGAATAAAAAGGTCAGGCAAGTTCTATTTGAAAGCACTGATGGATTTTTCTGTGACTGAGTTTTCTGAGCCGATGCCAGCAGCACATGACCTGCAGCAGACCACAAGTTTATAATCAGACTACATTCAGAGACTGCATGCTGACAGCCGTACATACTAGAAACTAAATGTTTGACCAGACCGCATTCACACAACGTCTACATAAGTGAGAAGAACCGTCTCTTCAGTATAAATCTTCTCAGTGAATAAAATTCTGTGAAAAACCTCACTTGGTGAGGTTGTGGTCTCCGACATTTTAAATGAAATTATATAGAAATGTAACTAAAATAACGTACAGTGATGAATGATTACAACAGTAGACTAACGTTAGTTGCAGCCCTAACTCGACGTATGACATTTGTGAATGTCCTCTACCAATAAGCCAGTGCTGGTAATTTCTGGGCACGGCAACACTTTGAATTATTTCAGTACGAACCATGAATCTCTGTTTGGCGACAGAACGGAGACAAAACATTTTCATGGTAGTAATTTTAAATAAATTGCACTAACAAGGAAAGATTAACGCCACTATTTCTCACATTCGCCTCATCTTTGATGTAATGATAATCGGTGACTCGGTTGAACTGCATTTTAAATTGGTATTGCTCACCGTTCAGTTACATATTCGAGGACGAAATTATCTCCACATATAGCCGAGACATAGGGTCGACATATCTTCCCTTAAACGTTGACCCTACCATCCCTGCTGTTAGCTAGCGCTTGGCTGCCCACTGTGACAGCCAACGATAACTCCTAGCTTGCTAGGCTCACTCGCTAAAAGCTAGTAGTGAGCTAGCCACCGGCAAATGTCACCTGTAAGGTTACCTTTTACAGACGAAAACCCGCTGAAGTCCGTCCAGGTGTAGTGCTTCTCCAGGAGAGAATTTGTACGATAATCACGGGAAAGTTAACGCTGGTAACAAGCTAGCATTGCTTAGCTAACTCACACAAATGTCATTCCAGCCCTGTATGTCCTTGCCCGGCCGAACACAACTCGCGCAGGCGATGGTAATGCTGCTTTCAATGCTGTCGGAAACACCGCTACTGCCCCCAACGTCCACGGACTTCTTCTCTTTCTGTTTAAGGGTGGCAACCAGTGTTAAGGCGCATTATTGCCACCTGCTGGAGGCGGATCAGCGTTAATAACCTCTTTAAAATGAATAAAGAAATTCTTTTTACTCATCCTATTCCCCTCGACTGTTGCAATTCCATTATCTCAGAGTGATAATGTATTTTATATTGAATTTTGACTGCCTGCTTTGTTTTGACTTGCCTCATAGGCACTGGTCCCTGTCGGTAGACCACAGACTGTATATAAAAAGCGGTAGACTGATAGGATGTTGCATTCATGTGCTCCTCGGTTGTTCCCATTTCCCTAGTTGGGAAGTCGTGCTTCCTATTTAAAGTTATAATATGTAGCTTTTCCACATTCAAATGCCTACAAATGACTAGACCTATGTTACATATTTTTTGAGTTATGTACTTACATCATCCCAAATGTTTATAGCAATTCCCAAACCAGACAAATAGTGATTTTAATAATCTCAGAGTGAGCAGGCATTAATACATACAAAACAACAATGGAGCTAGGGGGGAGTGATCTAAATAAAAATATTTTAAAAAAACAAGCACAAATCCACAGTTTTTGCAGCTGTCTTTCCTTTGGAGTTAAAATGGTTTTAATGTACGGCTTCGTCATATCTCCTATGCACATACGTCAGCATCGTGGTTCCCCTGAGTGTTTTCAATAAAGATTAAAAAAAAAAAAAGTGTGTTGCAATTGCTTGCCAGAAGCTCAAAGTTGACTTTTATCCTTTTTTTAAGGATGTCCATGCATTAGCGCTGAGATGCCCTGTGTCCACTGAAGAGCATCCGTGAATCACAGATTTTTAAAGTGAAACTGCTTTATTCATTGTTTCTTTTAACTCCATGGCCTGTTTGTTATGTGTTATGGAGAGGAGGACACCTCTGCTGATCAGCAGAGGCTACATGATGTGTCTGTTAAAACATCCTGAACGTCCGGTTCATAAGTTATCAAAGAAACAAAGGTAAGGAGTCTCAGTTTCTAGCCATTCCAAGATGTTGGTGAATCACTGATTTTTAGAGTGACACTGCTTTTTTTATGTGTTTCTACCTTATTTGTTTGTTATGGAGGGAAGGAGTCCTCTGTAGATAATTTGGCTGCTGGTAAAAAAACTCTGTGTCTGCCCTGTGTCTGCTGTACAGCGCCGGTGAATTGCTGATTTTTAAAGTGACACTGTTTTATTTGGTGTTTCAACTGGTTTTAAACCACTGGTCTGTGTGATACAGAGGGGAGGACACCTCTGCTGATACCCATTACAACTTTACACTCGTAATATTATTACTTTTATCTCATAAAATTATTACTTTTTTCTCAAAATGGAATGATTTTATTCTCAAAATTACATTATCCTGATAATATTGACTTTTTTCTCAATATTTCAGATTTATTTTTTTCTCCTCAATTCTCCTCAATCCCTAATACTCCATAGTTTAAAAGCACCAATGCCTGGAAACTCCATATATTTAAATGTTTGAATATAATTTATTCTGGCCACTTCCTCATTTTCATTTAATCATTATTTTACTGGCTAAACTTTCTCTACTTGTATATTTGTGTCATATTATCTTATTTGAACATTTCAATCCTGTTTTGTTTTTGTGGTTAGGAATGGAGGATCTATCTTCCATTTGTTATAAATAATGTTTATTAAAGCAAGACTAGGTTAAAACCTAGTATATGGCCGACCACTTATGGTCAAATCCTGATCTTTTAACTGTGATGATGGCTGACAGACAGACTGTGCTGTGATTTTAGCTGTATTTACCTAAGTTAAGAGATCACTTAACTATCTTTATGTGTGTGTGTTTATGTGTGTGTGTGAGAGAGAGAAAGAGAGAGAAAGTTGGAGAGACAGAGAGAGGGTATGACATTTAGCAAAGTGTCCAGGCCAGACTTGAACCCAGGCCACCTTGGCAAGGAAAAGGCATACGCTCCACCAGGTGAGCCACCAGGGTGCCTCATGACAGACTGTCATGTCAGACTCTTAGTTTCTCTCTCACACAGGGCTCAACCTCTGTCTGGAATCACAATAGTTAGCTTTTATTTTCTTCAACTCCAGAACGTCACAGACTTTTACCAGAGACAGCTCTTTATATCTGACTCCCTCTGTTTGATCTGTAGAACTAGTCACAGCTGGATTTTAGTATGAACCCTCCCTCTCTCTCCCTCCCTCTCTCCCCATCTCTTTCTCCCTCTCTTTCCCTCCCTCTTCCTCCCTCTCTCTGGTCCAGACCTGGACCAGGTTTATGCCCAGACTGTTTGAAAACAGGTCTCTAGATCTAGAGACAATGAGCTCAGTTAGCAACCTGCAGCTGTAAAAAGCCCCTGATAGAAGCTGATGGAGCAGGAAACACTCATCTTACCAGCGGTGGAAATATGATTAGTCAGTCAGTCAGTCAGGGACAGTCCAGATGATAACCGTGGCCCTATGATAAGCGTGGCCCTGCTGTTGCAGTCCAGCCAAAAATCCTAGTGTTAAGTGCAGTCAGATTAATTTCCTATATCCTTATAAACTCTCCTGGTGAATCCTATTCCAGTATCTTACAAATCTGACTGAGAGGATATAAGGTTTTTTTTCATTCATTTATTAATAAACTTCAAAGAAGAAGAAGAAAAAGAACTGAAAATGTTCAGTGAGCTCGGACTCACTTCATTCAGCAGAAGAAGGGAAACTGAAGGCTGAGGCAGGTGAGCGTTAACACAACATCATTATTATTTAACTGTCCAAGTCTCTGAGTCAGTTTGTCCCTGTGGACTGTGGAGGGAAGAAGAGTCACAGTGAACTTCACACACAGAGAGACTGAGAGAAAAAGAGAGAACAACATGAGGTGTGGTATTTCCTGCTCTCTCTGTCACTATCAACAGTTTGATTCAACGTTGTTATGAGCTGAATAATACACATGAAAACTGACCAGGTGGAGTTTATTACACTGTATACTCTGTTAGTATACAGTGCTACCTCACAGTCAGTGTTACTGGTTTCCCTCTCAGACTGACTGAAGTCCTGAGGATGAGTGATTGTGTGGAGGAAGATGAGGGCACAGCAGAGTCTCCAGGATCTGACCAGTCCAAAGACCTTGATCCTCCAGACTACAGTCTTGAACCTGGACCCTCAGACTCACAGTAAGAGACCTGCTACAACCCTGTGAACCTCCAAACTGTCTCTGTAACAGTCTTTAGTGTGTCAAGCTCCTGCTGATGACATCACTTCCTGTCACAGCTACCGTGGTGTTGCAGAAAACGTCTTCTTCCTGGTTCTCCTGACATCTCAGTGTATTAATACTGACTGCTGAGGAGTTTGTTTTGGGCGAAATGGTCCTATCAAAGAACAAAACTTTTTCTTGTGCATATTTTTACTGGAGCTGATGAACGAGACAGATTTACAGATGTCAGTGATTAAAGGGCTGTGGTGGAGCAGAGAAGCAGCCACAGAAGAAGAGAGCAATACAAGGGGGTAGGTTTGGTCTCAACACTGGTAGATACTCAACAACCCCACCTCCCTCCAAAACAAAGAGGACTTTTTAATGCTGTCAACCAACTGGTTTATTAACATATAGGATCAGTATTTACATTAAGAAATTTATTTACATTTAAATAAAACTATTCAGATCAGAGACTAAAACTATATGAAATTATCCTGTGTTATGATAACTTACAAAGTGACATCGGAATAGGTTCACTATGGTTACTTTGCATGTAAGTTATTAATTTACAATTAATCCATAAAAGCACATGTTTAATCGTTTCATCATTTTAAAAAGTGAAAGCCTGAAGGTCCAGCTGCTTCTCCCTCAACCTGCTGCTTCTTTACTGGATTTCTGAGTTTCTTATATGTGTAATGAAATGATGAACTGATGAATAAGATACACACAAACATAGGCTTACACTTGGAGTCCTGTCATTTTGAATATTGAGTGAATAGTATCTTATCAAAGCACTGTGGTGTGAATACTACTTTTAATTTATAATGTGAATCGTTGAAGGGCACCATCCCCCGATTGTGGAGAAACTAAGAGATTCATTAATTTATAAATCAATTAATCAGTCTGATATCAGAAGCAGTGACTTCATTGATCTCCAATGTCTACTTCAAAGGAACAGACAGGACAACGGCTGGGTCAAATTAAAGATGTTTATTAACTAATCGCTAACACAGATGAAATGTAATCAGTGATGACCATGAAGATGTCGCTGTAACAGATGGTCACTGCATCTCTTAGCTTAGTAACAGGAGGAGCTGGGTGATGGGGACAGAGGATGAAGTTAGGCTATGTGGAGCAGACTTATTGTCAGCGGTTACCTAAATATTTACCACTAAAACTGTAAGCTAAAGGTTTATTTCATCATCAACCCAGTCTAACCCAGGAGGAGACGGGACCCAAAGCAGCTGATGTTGCAGTCGGTGATCTTTGACAACAGACTCTTGGTGTTGTCTGTTACCAAGGTGACAGGTTTTTCCTGTGTCTCAGTGGTTTCAGCTTTGGTGAAGTCTGCCAGCAGACTTTCCTTCTTGGGGTCTTGAGGACTTGTCAGTCACTCCTGGGCTGGCATGTAGCCAGTTGATGACAGAATAAACTTTTTCAGTTGTTTAACTTTTGTTAGATAACTTTAGAAGGAGTTAGTGTTGGCCGAGTGATGCAACAACCTTCAAAAATCTTCTAAACAAAAATCAATCTTTTAATTGAGAGAAAAACTACAAAAATGTTCTAAGGCACATTTATTTGTGTGATTCAAAATCAGTTGGTTTTGGTTTGTCAAAGCAATAAAACAAAAATGACATATAAAGGAAAACTTTCTCTGAAAGTCAGTAGTGAGGAGAACAAAGAACACAAAGTGAAAAGACACAAGGTCAAGATTAAAGTAAGAACATAGGAGCGCGAGTGATAAAGCGTGAGAGAGTAAGCAACAGGAAACAAGAGTAAGAGCGTGCACCAGGGGATCCAGCTCTTTCACCCTCTGGGTGTGTGTCGTGGGGGGGCCTTGTTGGTTGCCACCTCCCATTAGACTTTTCCCTCTTTTTCTTAGTGTCAAGCATAGAGGAGAATCATTTTTTAATAAACTTTGAATTATTACATTTAGTTTTATGGGCAAATATTGTGTGTCCTCCTTCCACCATGGACAATTTACATTCAACAGGTTGATATCCTCATGGAACTACATTACTATTACTGGAAGAAGGGGAATGAAACGCACAAGGTCTATAATGATAATAAACAAAAACAGTACATTAATTAAACAGTTTCTAATGCTACTAATAAAGGAATGAGATTATAATGTCAAATCTTAATAATAAAATAACACACTAATAAAAACACATCTATTTCCTGGAAGATACTGAGTCAGGAGTGGTCCCTAGGTGGCAGTATTGTGATGTAGGGTTTATTTACATCAGCCCTGGTAAAACACATCTCTACCCCCCTTTAAATTAGAAATGTGGATTTTGGACTAATCTCCATGAAAATCTTTCCAGTGTAATAATAACTGTGTTACATAGTGATTACACGTTTATTTTGTGCATTAAGACGTTTCATGTTGCTTTTTAGTTGCTTTTCAACCATCAATCCAAGATCAGTTTTAAATAAACTCAGCAACTCCACAGTGGAAAGGCTCCCAGATAGCATTCATTTCCAGGCCTAATCTGGGCCAACTGTGGCACAGACAACTCAGTTCTGGTAATTATATATATAGTTTTATAACTATATATTGTTCAGTTAAATAATGTTAATTTTAAGGTCAAATGTATAGACCTATTAATATATACTGTAATTTAATGTAAAGTCCTCCTAAATATGGGTCTAATTTGACACTTAAGTGAAATTTGTGAGTTGTTGAATGAAATAAATACACATACCTAGTTCGTTTTTTAAACCGAGTCCTCTTTAACAGGTAGAACATAAACTGAAGACTCATTACAGCCACAAAAGCTACTTTATTTGATACAACATTTTTGAATTTTGAATTTCCCCATGGGCATAAATAGTATTTATTATTTTAACATCACTGTGCTCAGTGAATGGCACAGTCAGAACGGTACATTCACCTTAATGCATCGATCATTTAGGATGTGTTAATACATTTTGCCAAGGGTTTTTTTTTCCAACCTCATCAAATCCCATTTTATATAATACATTATGTACACAAAATAGTTACACCTTAAGGATAAACATGTTTTTTTTCCCCCATTAAAGCCAATAAAATGTTTGATTTCATTGTCTCTCTGACATTACTACAGTGGTGACTGCATTATTAGTTTTTCAGTCTCAAGTCCTGCCTCCAGAAGTGTATTTTTTTTTTTCTGTCCTTGACAGAATGAAGTCATATTTGGCTGATGGAGCAAATAGAGTCATTTTCATGGTTTTCAGGAGGGGCATTGCTGCTTTATTATTGAGCACCTGTAGGCCATTGGAATAAATGACATTCAAAGTCAATAGAGTTTGTGTTTGCCTATATGTGATTGTATGTCCATATAAGCTGAGAGCCAGTGGTTCTCATGTTATATTTCTCCCTTTAGTATTTAGTATATGGAAAATAATACATAAAAACAGCAGCATTATGCAAACAAAGTGGGATTTAAAGGGTTACAATCCTGAAAATGAATAAGTATTTAGCAGGTATGATGAAGACTTATGATTGTTACCAAAAATTAACTCAGTGAATGTGGAAAATTATCGTATTTTTATTGTCCTCAGTAGAGGGGTTAAGAACGTCCGAGACCGTGGCGTTAAAATAAAACGCACACTGCGCATGCTCTGAAGCTCACTCCATGAACTTGGAAGAAGGGAAACAAGAGTGGCGCGAAAGTGGAATGAAGAAAGGGGTGACAACTGAATAATTATCTGAGTAAGTATGTTTCTCTAATGCAGTCTGTGAAGTTGACATGTCAGTATGTGGTTAGAAAGTGACATTGATGGTGTTAGTTTACATTACTGTAGAAATATGGGCAATATGTGAGGACAGGGTAGCTAACGTTAGCTAGCTAATACATAATGCTAACTAGTAGGAAGACAGGGGAGTAGCTTCTTAACTGCGGAGTTATAGTTTAGCGGCCTCACCCGAAAGCCCCATTATTTCAGAGTTTTGTGGCGTGTGGGTCTTTTAAGTCCATCTGAAATGACAATTACTCCTGGGGGTGAAGGGAGGTAAGAGTGGCGCTTAGTCGGACACAGAGGGAGCTTGTCAGGAGTTGGGATGTGTTTGACTGACAGCGGTCAGCCCCGGAGCTGTCTGTGGTGGGGTATGAAAGACAGACTTAATATACTTGTGTTGTGCAGTTGTGTAGAAAAAAGGTCCTCATAATGTTTGGCGCCACTACTGTTTTAGCAGCAGTGTGCAGGCTAACGGCTAATGTTCAACAGGTGAGTGAGTGGGGCAATCTAGAGTGAGGGAGCGGTGGTGCTTTCACATTTCTGTGAATCATTGATGAGCCCTGTAAGAATTTGTGCTTTATTTGTGATGTACTTTTCCCACAGTTAATTGTTAAGTAGATGAACAGTAACTCTCTTCTGTATATTTAACTTTATGAATACAAATTGCACTTGCAACACAAAATTATTAATATATAATCATTGAAACTCACGGTATATTAGCCAGACCTGTATCAAACCCTGAGTTTGACATGTATTGACTGATCCAGTATTGTCAGGTTTTAATGTGCTAAAGACTGTAAACTAAAAGTGTGCTTGTTCTACTATTTTCTGTTTTCTTCTAAATGTACAGGAGGAGATAGCAAATGACAGATAGATGCAAGCACAACTGAAACTTCACTCAACCGATCTTCCTCAGGTGCACAGTCCAAACCAACAGCTTCATACATAGAGGAAACCAGGACCCTGGAACAAGGTTTTGCAGATCACTTGTAACTAATAGTATAAAGGCCACAGGTAGAAACAGATGAGTTTCAGCCTGAAGCCATCATCAGCATTTGTCTGTGTTTTGGTATTTGGTTATATATTGATAAGTATTTCATAGGTGATAAATTGCAGATCTCTTGGTAACTGGTCAGTGCTGCAGCAAATGTAATGATTCTGTGATTGCTCTAGTGGAGGCATCTGTGTGTTTAGGCTACAAGTCGACAGAGAAGAAACAAACGCTGAAACATGTCTGTTTCTTTCACCCTGGTACTATTATCTATTATAACAGTGACCTGCAAAACTATATCCCATAGTGCTGGTTTCTTCTGTGTTTAGTTAATTGGAGATCAGATTAACAACACAAGGCTCTGTGTTGGCATCATGCTCAGCCTCTGCATCAGTCTCACTTTAGCTTTGTTTCTGTTTCCTGCCTGCAGAGAGGATAACGACAGTCCACAGTGAACACCTTGATGGACAACATATGAGTTCTCTAGTGCCAGTTTTTTTTTAACATTGTGGCTGTGTGAGATTGTCCCATTTTGAACGCGACCCCTTCAGTCAAGTCTGGACTGATCAACCAGGGCAAGTGGCAAGTTTTTTCATAATGTTTATTCATAACATTATGGATTACCCTTCATATTTATTGACTTGCACTGTTTTTTCATGATCTCAACACTGCTTTGTGAGTATACTGGACAAGTTATTGGATCAGTTCAGTCTGTTTTTCACAGAGAATGTGGAAATGTAAAAACAGTTTCTTAAAGTTTATCAACGATTGTGTGCATCTTTGTTTACAGTGGGCTTATTTATTTCCTTTGTAGTTTACAATAAGCATTTGTTGACTGTAAAATCTGTGCCAACCAACTGTATTGCTTTATGTGTTGTACTGTATTTTTTATAAAGGAACTCTGGAAACCACAGCTGCTGGTAATTTACTGTTAAGTTTAACTTTGCAATAAAATACTATAATATATCATACAGTTGTACTGTGTTTATCACTGAGATACACTGTAATTAGGTTTACAGTATATCTGTTGTTTGTAGAATAGCTTACATGCTGATGAAATGTGAAAATAAATTCTACCAACCTCATGAATCTAAAATATGACATTCCCAGCAGCCACAACAGGACCAGATGTGGGCCACCTCTCACAAATGGTATGGCCCACATCTGGGTCAGATGTCCTAGAGAGTGACTGACTGAAGTGTGGGCCACAACTGGACCAGATGTCATTTGCTATCTGGATATGGTGATGTTTCATTTTCAGTCAGTGTGGCTGTTGGCTGGTTAGTTTACTACCTGTTACTGACACTCTGGGTGGTGAAAAAGCTCCTGATGTCTCTTTGTTTGGTGGCATGATATCTACAAAGTAGAAAACCTGTTGGCATGGACAACATTAAGTTGTGTGTGCTGTGCTGTGCAGGTAACAGAGGAAAGGGAGTCATTTGAAATATTACATTTTTGCCCATGTTTCAGGTCTGGACTGACACTGTAGCCAGGCTGACAGTCATAGCTCTATTGAGCCGTCTGTTCCTTTAACTACCAGCAGTAATGACATCATGAGCTTCTTTACAAGTAAAATTGTAACTATTAGAGAAAAAAATCACCATCTCCTCCCGACAACTGACTCATGTACTGTCCAGGTCAGCAGCCTCAGAGTCAACTGTAAGGCCTGATTTATATTTAGACTGGTTCTCTCCTGTAGATCTCTCTGAACTTCAACAGTTTCTTCACTTAAGGCACACCCTCTTGAGGTGTGCATCCAATTGGAACAGAGATGTGGACCTGTGACTGTGATATGTTAGTGATGAAGAAATGTCTTCACAGAGGGAGGAAGAGGAGCGGTGTCTCTGTGGAGGAGCAGCTGTCCTGCTGTGCTCTGTGTCAGGACGTCCTGAAGGATCCAGTCTCTACCAGCTGTGGACACTGGTTCTGCAGACAGTGCTTCACCTCATACTGGGACCAGTCTGGGTCTTCAGGAGACCCCTCCTGTCCCCAGTGTGGAAAAAGACTCAGAACCAGACCTGGACCGCAGACAGCCAGTCAGAGCAGTACTGTACAAAGTGAGACTGAGCATGTGTCTGCTGATATCAGATAATCATTTCAGATGATTATAAATACCACAATATGAAAAAGCTTTTCTTTGCTGCTCTTAAGTTTTTCTGTAGCTGATGAAAATAATCAGCAGATTCTCAGATTCTCTGTCTTCAGTCTGACATTGTCTCTTCTCTTTCAGCAGATAGTGGTCTGCAGGAGGTTTTAGATCAACATAAGATCAGTCTGAGGAGCAGATGTGAACGTGTGACTGAAGGAAGTGATGGAACAGGAAGTGGAACCCTCCTCAACAGGATCTACACTGAGCTCTACATCACAGAGGGACAGAGTGACGAGGTTAATACCCAACATGAGGTGAGGCAGCTGGAGACAGCTTCCAAGATGAAGACCCTCCATGACACTCCAATCAAGTGTCAGGACATCTTTAAAGCCTTACCTGACCAACAGAGACCCATCAGAGTGGTTCTGACCAACGGCGTCGCTGGCATTGGAAAAACCTTCTCAGTGCAGAAGTTCAGTCTGGACTGGGCAGAGGGCTTGGAGAACCAAGATGTCAGTCTGCTGGTTCTGCTTTCGTTCAGGGAGCTGAACCTGATCAGAGAGCAGCAGTACAGTCTTCTCAGGCTGCTCCATGTTTTCCATCCAACATTACAGAAGGTCACAGCAGAGCAGCTGGCTGTCTGTAAAGTTGTGTTCATCTTGGACGGCCTGGATGAAAGCAGACTTTCACTGGATTTCACCAACAGGGAGGTTGTGTCTGATGTCAGACAGACGTCATCAGTCAACCTGCTGCTGACAAACCTCATCCAGGGGAATCTGCTTCCCTCGGCTCTGGTCTGGATCACTTCTAGACCTGCAGCAGCCAATCAGATCCCTCCTACATGTGTTGACAGGGTAACAGAAGTACGAGGCTTCACTGACGCCCAGAAGGAGGAGTACTTCAGGAGGAGATCCAGTGATGAAGAGCTGTCCAGCAGAATCATCTCACACATCAAGAAGTCCAGGAGCCTCCACATCATGTGTCAAGTCCCAGTCTTCTGCTGGATCACTGCTACAGTTCTGGAGCACATGTTGACTACAGAGCAGAGAGGAGAGCTGCCCCAGACCCTGACTGACCTGTTCTCACACTTCCTGCTGGTTCAGACAAAGAGGAAGAAGCTCAAGTATGATGAGGGACATGAGATGAGTCCACAGGAGCTGATGGAGGCTGACAGGGAAGTTCTTCTGAAGCTGGGGAGGCTGGCGTTTGAACATCTACAGAAAGGAAACATCATGTTCTACCAAGAAGACCTGGAGCAGTGTGGTCTGGATGTCACAGAGGCCTCGGTGTACTCAGGACTCTTTACTGAGATCTTCAAAAGAGAGAGTGTGATCTTCCAGAAAACAGTCTACTGCTTTGTTCATCTGAGCATTCAGGAGTTTCTGGCTGCAGTCTACATGTTCCACTGTTACACCAACAGGAAGAGAAAGGTCCTGAAGAACTTCCTGAAGGTAAAAAATGTTGATTCAACCTTGTATGTCTTCCTAAGAGCAGCCATGGAGAAATCTCTCAGAAGTAAAAATGGTCACCTGGACCTGTTTGTTCGCTTCCTTCACGGACTCTCTCTGGAGTCCAGCCATAGACTCCTAGGAGGTCTGCTGGGTCAGAGAGAAAACAGTCCAGAAACCATCCAGAGAGCCATCAACAACCTGAAGAAGATGAATAGTGGTAAAATCTCTCCTGACAGAAGCATCAACATCTTCCACTGTCTGATGGAGATGAAGGACCACTCAGTTCATCAGGAGATCCAAGAGTTCCTGAAGTCAGAGACCAGATCAGAGCAGAGACTCTCTGAGATCCACTGCTCAGCTCTGGCCTACATGCTGCAGCTGTCAGAGGAGGTTCTGGATGAGTTGGACAACTGCTTTTCTAATTTGTGATTGTAGTTTTGTTTATGGAATCTTAAATAAACCTACTGTGATTAAAGTGTACTGAGAGCATTTTCTATGAACTACAGAAGTATTGCCTGGGTTTTTCTACATTTACCATACACCTTGTGATGACTTTGACAGTACAGTTTGGTGAATGATGTTGTTACTATTGTCAAAATTTATACCAGATATACCATACCATACCACTTCATAGCATAAAACCATCAACAAACTTAGACCAAGAGATTCCTAAATACTTTTATTGCAGCTTTAAAAATAATCAATTTTAACAATATCATTAACCATCAACAACACTGGAAAGGTACAGTGCATCCAGAAAGTTTTCGCAGTGCTTCACTTTTTCCACATTTTGTTGTGTATGCCTTATTCCAAAATGGATTAAATTAATTTTCTACCTCAAAATGCTACACACAATACCCTGTAATGACAAAGTGAAAAAAGTTTGCTTGAAATTTTTGCAAATATATTAAGAAAAAAACAAACAAACAAAACATGTACATAAGTATTCACAGCCTTTGCCGTGACACTCAAAAGTGAGCTCAGGTGCTTGATCGGAATCCACCTGTGGTAAATTCAGTTGACTGGACATGATTTGGAAAGGCACACACCTGTCTATATAAGGTCCCATAGTTGACAGTGCATGTCAGAGCACAAACCAAGGCCATGAAGTCCAAGGAACTGTCTGTAGACCTCCAAGACAGGATTGTATAGAGGCACAGATCTGGGAAAGGGTACAGAAATATTTCTGCAGCATTGAAGGTCTCAATGAACACAGTGGCCTCCATCATCTGTAAATGGAAGAAGTTTGGAACCACCAGGACTCTTCCTAGAGCTGGCTGCCTGGCCAATCTGAGCGATCAGGGCAGAAGGGCTTTAGTCAGGGAGCTGACCAAGAACCTGATGGTCACTCTGACAGTGCTCCAGCGTTGCTCTGTGGAGAGAGGAGAACCTTCCAGAAGGACAACCGTTTCTGCAGCACTCCACCAATCAGGCCTGTATGGTAGAGTGGCCAGACAGAAGCCACTCCTCAGTAAAAGGCACATGACAGCCCGCCTGGAGTTTGCCAAAAGGCACCTGAAGGACTCTCAGACCATGAGAAACAAAATTCTCTGGTCTGATGGAACAAAGATTGAACTCTTTGGCCTGAATGCCAAGCGTCATGTCTGGAGGAAACCAGGCACCGCTCATCACCTGGCCAATACCATCCCTTCAGTGAAGCATGGTGGTGGCAGCATCATGCTGTGGGATGTTTTTCAGCATCAGGAACTGGGAGACTCAGTCAGGGTCGAGGGAAAGATGAATGCAGCAATGTACAGAGACATCCTTGATGATAACCTGCTCCAGAGTGCTCTGGACCTCAGACTGTGGCGAAGGTTCATCTACCAACAGGACACTGACCCTAAGCACACAGCCAAGATAACAAAGGAGTGGCTTCAGGACAACTCTGTGAATGTCCTTGAGTCCGATTGAACATCTCTGAAAATGGCTGTGCATCAATGCTCCCCATCCAACCTGATGGAGCTTGAGAGGTTCTGCAAAGAAGAATGGGAGAAACTGCCCAAAAATAGGTGTGCCAAGCTTGTAGCATCATACTCAAAAAGACTTGAGGCTGTAATTGCTGCCAAAGGTGCTTCAACAAAGTATTGAGCAAAGGCTGTGAATACTTATGTACATGTTATATTTTTGTTTTTTATTTGTAATAAATTTGCAAAAGTTTCAAGCAAACTTTTTTTACTTTGTCATTATGGGGTATTGTGTGTAGAATTTTGAGGTAAAAAGTGAATTTAATCCATTTTGGAATTAGCCTGTAACATAACAAAATGTGGAAAAAGTGAAGCGCTGTGAATACTTTCCAGATGCACTATATAAAATATGAAGAGGCAATTAAATCCTTTCTATATATGCATATGCAAATCAAACAATAAATGCAAGGACTAAGCCTTAACCAGAACACAGTGGTTCTTCATCCTGTTACTACAGAGTTAAATATGATCACAGTTCAATCATCAGTGCTGTCGTCTTCTCTGAAGTACTGTAGTGTTGCAGTACATGAAAATATTCTGATCATGTAGCTGTGTGTGCTGCTCTTCCTCCATCTCCAGCTCCACCATGTGGTTCATGCTGCTGTCAGCTCCAACATTCATAAACCTTCAAATCCAGGACCTGTTCAGACTCTGAGGACCCAGAGTCCCTCAAAGCAAACACAGCCTGTAGCTCTTTAAGAAATCAAACACGTTTTCCAGAGCTTCAACCAAATGTTTGTAAAAATCAGTTTATAAATATGTTGGTGATAAAATTATTGATGACAGATGACGAACAGGAGACAGAGTTTCAGTACTCACAGGTTTTGTCTCTGGAAGCTTTAATCACCCTGTTGTCGACCCTGTAGAGACAAACACAACCACAACAGTTACAGAGTGAGTGGAATGTAATCAGTATTAACTGATCCTGTATCAATAACCCTGATCAGTGGGTTAGTCTCACTTTTATGCAGGGTACCATGGTGTCACCATGGTAACCAGCTCTGGACCAGGTTAGGTTTAAAACATCACATCAAAATTTAAAGACAAGCAGCCTCTCAACCAATCAGATCTCTAGAAACCTGAAGGCACCACTTCTACAGGAAGATTCTCTGGATTATAAATAAATTGGGCTTTTTCCCAGTATCACCTGCTCTGAAGTTCAACACAACAGTTGGAAAAACCTCTTCTGGAAACTGAAAGACTTCCAACCAGACTGGATTCAGTGACTTGCAGGAATAAAAGACTTTACTTTCACCACACGTCCTCCAGCACTGAGAGCTTCATCTTTATATTTAGAAATGTCAGGACATGAGGCGACTCGATAGCCGAGGGGTTAGGGTGTGTTACACATGGGTACCAGTCCTTGGTTCAACTCCAGGCCGTCAGGACTCTTTGATGTCATTCCTCTTCTCTCCATGTTTCCTGTCTCTCTACACTGTCCTATTAAATGAAGGCATAAAAATAAAACAGGACATGTCAGGAAATATCTCATTTATTTCACAAGAAAGTTCATGAATCATCTGTATTTTTTGTTCCCAATTCTTTTTCCCATTTTCTCTTAATAGTACCAATTTCAGCTTCTTCTTTCCTCTGTAAGATCTTATATACGTTGCCTTTTACCGACAGTTAGATGGTGCTGCTGCTACCTGGCTCATCATCAGGTGACTCTCTTCATCACTGGAAGTTTCGGCACTTGTCACAACCTCCTCTGAAGGGTGCAGCAGCCGGGTTGATCAGGCCCGACCTGAGCTTGGTGGTTTGACCATTGCTCCTCTCCCATGTAGACACAGCCATTGTGACTCTTCCTCCAACTCTTCCACTGTGCTACAGATCTTCCTCTGCTGTCGTCCTCTGATACCCACCATCTTCAAAGCTCTCCAGAGGAACTGTACTGGGAAACCTCTTGATCTGACCTCCATGTGCAGACACTTTGCTCTCCACCTCTTCTCAGGGCAGACCCCCACCAGCGGCTGGAATTTGAGCAGCCTCCTCCATCCACTCTTCCCTTGGTGCTGTCAGCTCTTTATGATGATAGTCTTAGCTTTTCTGGACCGGATCCTGTGGGAAGGTGAGGCAGCGATTGATGACAGTTCTCAGTCTTTTTGCTTTTCATTGACTGAGGGGCCTTTTTTTCCTCTCCTGACAAAGGTGATAAGCTGCAGCCTCTTGTTGAGGTCCCTGCATTTCCCTGCAGTTTCCTCCACAAATGCTGCCAGTGTTGTTAGTACCTTGTCATGTCTCTAGCTTCTGAATCTTGAAGAATCTTCTCTATCTGAACCTTGATGTGGGTAGAAGAAAACTCGCCTTTGTGCCATTTTATTTACTTTTCATACGAATTTTTTCTCATCTTGACAGCGCTAGCATTAACCTAGCAACCATCCTCGTTCCCGAGGCACAGCACGACCGCGGATAGAGTGCACGTACACAGTGGTGACGTCACTCAGAGAAAAAAGACTTTCCTGAGCTTTTTCTGGGCTTTGAAAAACTTTTACAAAGATTAAAACCCCATGGCTTAAAAATGTAGAACAGAAAGATTGATATTGCGCTGTATGCACAGCTGGAGGTGTCCTGTTAAAAGTTTTACAGGCCTCTTTTTTACTTTTGCGGTCTATGGGAAAAATGCTTTTTGGGCCGCAGGGGGATTTTCCGCTGCAATACCACGAGTGGCCACTGGGAAATATTGGCTGCAAGGCTGAGCGGTGGCGCCATATCCAGGTCTTATAATACATCCATTGGCTAAAATAACTCATTGTCGTAGGCTAATTGCTTCGTCAGAATTTAGTGATTTATAAAAAGAATATTGTGTTTGTGTCATGTTAACGCGTTAACCGCAGTGGGAGAACCTAGGCTAAACTAACTCATTGTTGTAGGCTAATTGCTTCGTCAAAACTTAGTGAGTAAAAAAAAGTTTGCTTATCACAGATTACTTGTTTCACTTCTAGCCTACAACTGAGGTCATGAGTTTGGGGGTGATTATGTTTTCTGTCACACAGAAACATACTGTCACACAGTGGAAGCAGTGCGCTGCAGGCATATACAGCACGCGCATCCTTTATTTTAATAAGTACCGATACTAAAAAAATGGGATATCGTACAGTTTTTTTGCGTCAGTGTAGTATCAGTGCACCGTGCAACACTACTCCTGATTGGACTGAGTCCAGTCTTAGACTGAAGTGTTTTTGACAGTCCTGTCAGTATGTCTGTGCACTGGGCTGCTGGGTTATAATCCTGTATTACATGTCGCTTTATCATTTTACAGATTTCTCTTGTTAAAGTTAAAGATTTCAAGCAAACTGGAATTAAAATCCACAAACACGAGTTATCTAAGATTTAGTTTTAGATGTTTGGAGGTTTTTGTTTCATGTGATAAATAACAGTGGAACACAGTTCATTGCATTAAACCTTTTGATTATTATATTTAGATAATTTTATATGTTATTTTTGCATCAGTTTGCATCAGTTTTGGAGGAATATCCATGTTAAGGTTATGATGGGTTTAAAACTTACTGCCCAGCATCTTACATTTAGTTCAGTTGAGCTGGTTTTATACGCTGAAGGACTGAGGACTGAGGAGCATGAGCCTGGGGGAAGTGAGAAGCGTCTGGAGACGGGGACGGAGGGGCAGACTGAGCAAAAGAAAAACAACCGAGGTCGTCGTGGTGACGATATAAGCCTGAGGTCAAATCTAATGAAGAGCATGGTCAGTGAACAATGAGTTGATCATAATGCAGATCTGCAGTCTGTCCCTCATCACCTGCTTTCCAGCTCCTTTGGTTTGTGTCTCTCTCTGCCTGTAACATTGTCATCAGTGAACATCCTGCTGCCTTTAAGTTCCTCCCTCTCTTCAGAGCAGAGGACCGTGGCCTGTCAGCTCACTCTTTACACTTTCCTCTGTGATGTGCATGTTCAGCTTCAGTTGTTTGACTTCGGGTTCTGTGGCTTGCCATGACTCACTCCTTTCTCCAGGTACTTCATCAATGATGATGTTTTTCCTGGCATGGTGGAAAATGTTGAGGCTTTAAAAAGCTTTATTACATTTGATTTCAGATACCCAGTGCTTTTCTAATGTAAAGATGTTTGTGTTCATCATTTCACTCACTACAACTGAGTAAATGTGAGACTCAGTGTTTATCATGGGTTTCTGTCTGAAATGAATATGAAATGTGTCAAAGAGCTGCTGGGTCTTTATGGAGGCAGAGAGCAGAACTGGAGGATCAGCAGCTGCATTCAGAAAAACACATTCAGCCAAAAGTGGAAGAAAGTCATGACCTTCAGCAGAGATGCAACTGTGGTCAGAATGAAGCTGATATTTTTTCATGTTGTCTGTAAAGTTGTGTTTAAACAAAAAACAACACGTGACTTTTAATCGATTGATTTTCATGCTTTGTAAATGTTCTCAGTGAACGTGCAGCCTGCTGCAGGAGACGATCTGTGCTCAGAGGATCCATCATCATCAAATAAAGGTAAGAAAAGCTGTTGACACATCATGAGAATCAACAGGATTGTGATGGTTACGCCTCCTCGCCAGCGACAGTCAGAGCCGGAGACGTGATGTTTTCAGGTTGTCTGTCCTTCCCGTTCTTGTGAACGTGATATCTCAGAAACGCCTTGGTATCAACATTCATTAGGACTCGAGGATGAACTGATTAGAATTTGGTGGTCAAAGGTCAAAGGTCACGGTGACCTCATAATACACGTTTTTAGCCTCTTGAATGTTGTATCTCAAGACCACCTTGAGGGAATTTCATGACTTCTGGCACAAACATTCACTTGGACTCAAGGACAAACTGATTAGAAGCTGTTTTTAGTTTTTGGCCATAACAAATTCATATACTAATTATGAGAGAAACTCTAATTAAATAATATAAAATATAAAATGAAGTGATGACATCTTACATCCAAAAGGTCAAACGTCAACTTCACTGTGACATCATAATGTTCTGTAAAAACACTTGTGGTCATTATTCAACACTGTATTTCAGGAAGTAGACTGTGACCATGTTTCCTGTAACTGGGTTGGTTAGTAGAGTCATACAAACACAAGTGGGTCATTCTAGTTGAACAGTGGCCTGTGTGTTAGAGGGAATGTCTGTGTTGTTGACAGAGAAAGCAGACTTAAAGCCAAAGTGTCTCAGATTCACAAGCATTAAACTAGAGACCATCACAGCAGCTGTCAGTATGAGGACGTTCAGACCCATGAGTACTCAGTAGTTGTTACTGCATCAGTACTACATTATGATATGAGTACTGAGTAGTTACTACTACTACTACACACACACACACACACACACACACACACACACACACACACAAAGACTCTCAAGGTGACAACAATATCAGCTGTGCTGTCGTGGGTAGTAATAAGCTCAACTGAATCCTTGTCTCAGTTCATCTGAGGCCAGAACAAGACACTGACACCTAAAACGAATGAAGTGCTGCCATGAGGAAAAGCTCATAGTCTTTGTGTCCAGACTTGACTTTCTACAGTACAGCTGCTGTTTATCAGAGCCGATATACAAAAACAACATGTGGCTGCAGCTGGTGAAGTTCTCTGAATAAAGGCAGCTGCAAACAGCTAGCATTTCCATATTATACGGCAAGTTGACTCAAGAGCAGATATTTGGAAATGCCACTCAGGTTGATACACAGCCAATAGAAAAGCAGGAGCATCTGAGAGGAAAGTGATGACAGGAGACGCTGACCTGCTCACATTCTCTGACTCAGATCTGATGAAGAGAGGAACAGGAAATGCTGATTTCTGATGTCTGGTCTGTCTTCTCCTCCAATCAGGTGACTCCGATGTCAAACTGGACCCAAACACAACAGACGCAAAGCTGGATGTGTCTGAGGACGACACAAAGCTGATGAGGGTGAGAGAAAAACCACTGTATCCTGGTGTTCCAGACAGATTTAAGGGCTCAACACACACCAGTCATGTGTTATATTCAGGATTCAACAAATATCTCCTGTAGCTGGGAACTTCTTCACCCCTTTGTCCAGCGGAACCGATGATGAGGTCTTCGGTGTAGAAACTGATTCATAGTTTAGATCTGGTTTCACTACGGCACTAGAAAGTTGTGTTGTACATTATCAGGCTGTATCAGGCTTTAACTATATACCCAAAGAAATTCTGTGTGCGTCTCTGTCTAATTCTTATTTCAAATTTTTTCAACACACACTTTCTCTCCCAGTTTTGGAGCCATACAGTCATATATGTGTAATTACATCAAAACAGGCTGTTTGATTAGAAAGTCTGTGCTGTGACCTCTGGTAGCCATCTGAGATCTGACGATCTATGAACACAGTTGGAGCCTTATATCAAATCTTTGTGGGCTTCAGAGGATTTAGGTGGAGAAAGAGAAATGTGTAAAGTGTCTCTTTGGCTCAGAAAACTCAAACAGCTGTTGTGTAAATTTTTAGTGGAGTGTGATTTGTGGATCTCTTCATACCTCTGAGCCAGTTTGTGACATGTGTAACCTCAGCAAACACATCTGTAGCTACTGGATAAATATTCACCTTTACATTCTGTGGGGGAGCCATGTATCGAATATTCTCAATGTATCGCAGCTTGTTCCACGTGCGATGTAGTAAATGACTATATCACAAACATCAAGGATGTTTTAAGACATGACATGAAGTTCTCTTTGGCATTTGGCTCCTCTCTTTCTCTCCTGTGGCTGTCTGTCTCCCCCGCTCTCTCTCTCTCACTCACAGACACACTCCTTCACCCATCCACAAAACTGTGTGTGTGTGATATAGCCTAGGTGAGGAGGTGTGTGTGTTTGTATCTGGAGCCGAGGGAACTGGACAGAACAGGAAAAAAGAAGCTCCAAAGCGAGTTTATCTGTGTGGAGAAACTTGAGGAGAGAAGTTTGTCCTGCAGTCCACAGTAGCCAGTAAAGAGACTGATAGGGCCAGTCCAGACTTCATGTTTGTTTGACAGTCCTCTGAACACCGATGCAACAGCCCATCAGGATTTGACCTCAGAGGTTTCAAAGCCATTTATTTAAAGGATTTAGGTTTCAAAATGATTGGTGTTTATCCATTACCTTCTTCAGATGGAGTTTCCTGGTCCAACTGGCAAACAGGATGTGGTGTGGTCCAAGGGCTTTTGTAGCAAGGGGGACCTGGATTGTACCATGTGTGGGGCAGTACAGAGGGGTGGTTCCTTTTAGATGGGAATATATGCTCTTTTACAGGCCTGAATGAGGCCTGTAGGGGTTTGCCTGTGTTGGGGTAAAGGGAGTGATGTGTAGACACATATTTGTACATGTTTGAATGATTTCTGTGGTGGCAAAAATGTTTTACCTTGTTCAATAATTGAAAAAGAAGATCTTCACGCGTCAGCTGTCTTTCTTGAGTTTAATAAACATTCATGAATGGAGTCACACAAACACAACCGAACAGCAGTACAGTCAGTGAGTGAGTGGCCTGAAGATGTTACCCAGGGCCACAGTCTTATAGTTCCAAAAACACATTCCACAAAGACAAAATACGATACTCTCTCTCACGGGAAAAAGACAGAATACGATACTCTCTCTCACTGGATTGTCTCTGTGCTGAGTCTTCACCTGCTTGCCTCTCCCCCAACGCAATGTATGAACAACACTCTTATCACAACATCCACATATATTGTCTACATGTGTTCTTCATTAGTTCACACAGAGGTCTTTCACACAACCATAAAGGATGTACAAAGGTTAGGTTCAAAAATTTCATTAGAACTATCCACACTGTCATTGGTTACACAGTTTTGAATAGGCACACATGAGTTATACCAAAATTTTCCATTACATTTCAAACTAACTTTGGTTTGTCTTGTAGGAGGGGCTTACAGTATTAAAGCAGGGTAGAGGCAGCAGTGATGGCAAAGTAAAGCTTTCAACATAGTTATATCAAAAAATAGTTAATTACTTTTCCAATTACTGCTTATTGAGGACATCTGCTGGTCAAAGTGAGGAAAAGTGCGTTTCACAGCAACTGACCAACACATGAATCGCCTTGAAGCATAACTGAATGAATTGATAGATGAATACATGAATGGATTAATCAATAAATCAATATAAATAAATAAATCTGTTCCACTGCATACTTCAAATAACTAAAAAATAAAGATCACAATTTGCATTGTGAACTCATAAAAAAAAAATTGTGGATTGAGGAGGTAAGAAGTAGGGAAGTAAAGGACCGTGGAGTGGATTTGAACCCAGGTCACAATCATGAGAATCCACCTTCTAAGTCAGGAGCTGTACCTATTGAGCCACCTGAAGACCTATGGTGCTCAAAAATGCACACACATTTGTATATAGTTGTAGTGGATCTGTACAGACCAATAATGTACTGTGGGTCAGATAGGCAAAGCCTCTGGAGGCTATGTGCAGAACAATGTAATAAGTGCTCTGTAGAATTACTGATGCTTGGGTAGGGCGTCTGGTGCTTAGTGTTTAAAACTGGGAGCAATGCAGTGCTTAGAGACATGAGAATATATGTGTAATTGTCAGTTGTGGTGCTTTAACTATACAGCGAGGAAATATTTTATTATGGACGATGTGAGTGCTTGTGGACAGGTCAGGGGAATTTTATTGTGGCAATTGAAGGTGCTTATGGGAACTTATGTGGTTTGATTTTTTTATTCAAAACAAGATTTTCTCCGCAGTGATGGGGCTGAGCCTTTTCTTGTTGACCACTTTGTCAGCCTTTGATAAAATCCGTTCACATGCCACAGAGGAGGCAGGGGTACACATGGCCAACATGTACAAGTGGGGGTAAACCTGACCTAAAACTTCTATATGTTGGCGTTGAACGTGGTGATTTAGAAGATCCCACAGGCCTGTTCCTGAAATAGTGAGAACATACACAGCATTATGTTGTGCAGTACAACATAACATGAGAGTGTTGAATTTAGAGTTACCTGAGGTGTCTGCAGCAGCGGCAGAGGTTTCTGCAGGCTCTGGTGTTGGGTCAGGTGCTGCAGTTTCCCTTTCTTCAGCTGAACATTCTGCTGTCAGCCTTTTCACTGGATTTTGTGCATTGGGTGGATTGCAGAAGCCCATTGATTTAAAATGGGGATCAAGGAGAATGGCTACGGTCATTTGACTGGCTGTCTCATAATGATCCAACCTCTCAGACATCAGCCTCAAGAGGTGGGTGCAGAGCTGTGCTGCCTTTTTATCAGTCACTCCTTGTTGTCTTGTTGCCAACAACATACGGATGAGGGGAATCACCTTTAACCCAGATACAGTCTTTTCTGTGGAAAGTTCAACGGTTGCCTCTTTCAGTGGAGACAGCACTCCAAGGCACTCTGTTATGCTGTGGTTCTCAGCTGAGGTCAAAGCAGTCAAGTCTGTGGTCAGTGACACCAGTGCAGCACCAACTGGGTCACGCTGTTCATATAACCTTGAAATCTTGTTGGATGTGCTGTTCCACCTTGTGTCGACCTCCTTTACTAATTTATGAGCAGGTTTGTCCATTAGCTGCTGGAAGTTGACAAGCCGCTCCTTTGCCACAGTGCTTGTTCTGAAAAGGGCAACAATCCTCCTTTCCTTGCCCCTGATGTCATCTAGTCCTGGTGTGAAATCAGTCACTTTTTTGACAACTAAATTTAAGCATGGGCTGTGCATATACTGTGCCTCAGCTGTAAACTGCTGGCACATGCATTCATGTTGGAAGCTGCATCTGTAACATTGCATCTTGTCTTGGGCCTAATCCCCCATTCCTCCATGAGTTCTGATTTAACTGCAGCAATGTTTGCAGCCGTATGAGCTGTTGGAAATCCCCCCCCCCCCCGTAACACCGATTTCAATAAATACTTTATTATTTTTAACTAGTTGAAAATGAGTGACTGAATAAAAGAAAAAGTAGGTCTATACCATGGCTGATTGCTACAGCCTTGCCTGAGGAAGTGGCACTTTCACACTTTGCAGGAAAGTGTCTCAACATCGCAGAAGTATTGATATTATCAGCGAACTGCTGGTAGCAAACCAAACACCGGACCTGAAAATGATGTGAAAGCTGAATTAGAAAAAAACACTACAGTTATTATCAGTATATAGGTAGATGTTTTATATACTGAGCCGCATGACAAACTAGTTCCAAATGTTTTACAAAGTAAGTAAGTATTCGGTATATGTATGATATTGTCAACCTTATTCGGTGAAATCAAATCATGACCGATCTCCGAACTCTAACTTGTAACACACCACAGTAGACCAATCCACAATATGCCTCAACAATCCACGAAGCTGCGCTGCATTTTGCACATTTTAAATCTTTAATCAGATTTCGAAGCAGTCACGTGGGGGTTTGTGTGAAACAAAGCTTTGAGTCATTGGTCTCGTGATTTTGATAGAACAAATCAAGCCTCGATACAAAACCTCAATTACAAATAGATCCATTTTTTTACCCATTCCTTGGAGCTTCGGTGTCACAGGTAACATCGCTAAGAGGCCATCCTCTCGAAAGAGTACAGCTTGGGGCAGTTCAGAGTTGTGCTCCGCTGACTGAAGGCTTCACCTCATTTTTATACTTTCTGATATACCTCTGGCCCTGTGTTTGAAGCTTCACAGATATTCCTGTACAGATGATGGAAGTAAACAATTGGGGTACAATAAAAGCAGGTTGTGACGTATCTCAGGAATTTACAACTGAGTGTAATCCCCTGTGGGGATCAAGATATCATCCTGCCATCTTCCCTATATCCAGGAAGTTTATTCCAGTGGGGCCATAAAAGTAGGGTTCACCAGGTCATCCTAACAGTACACAACTAAGGCTACAGACTAATTACAACAAGTATAAGATTATCTCATTGTTACTACAAAAGCATACAAAAATTCCATCACAATACTAGAGGGAATTTTGTCCCCAGGATTGTGTCAGAGGAAAGATGAGGAAGTCAACACAGTCAGTACTATGGGGATATAGGGATCCTGAATATATTAAACACCATTTTCTGAAAAAAACAGAAAAGTCAGATCCTCCAGGAACAACAGTTCTCTTCCCGACTGACTGACTGAAAGCAGTCTGACCTGCAGCAGCGCGGTCACAATCCCCCACTGGCTCCCCATCCACCAACGCTGTCATGTAAAACTGGCCTGTTGATTTATCAGTCAGGCTCTACTGAGGATGATACCTCTAATGAAAATGTTCTGATTGTTCTCAAGGTGAAGGCAAAGCATGAAGATTCTCTGTACATCCGGAAGCCTTCCAAATGCACACTCATCAAAGGTCAAAGTTACACTGAGTATTTCACATCAAAGCTTTCTTAACCAGTTTACTTTGGATTCTGCGATGTTCCTGACACTGGTGCTGCTGGTTTTCAGAAAGATGATTTTGAGCTTGACTTTGGACCAAACTACCACCCAACATTTGAGATCATCCTGCCTGCAAACACAAAGGAAGCGACTGTAACAGTCCGAGACCAAACACATACAGATGTCTGGGACTGTGAAGTTCACTTGCCTGGTAAAGTCTTTATTCCCCTGCAGCATCACTCCACCTGATAGAACAGAAGAGAATTACTCTTTACTACTTCACGGGGTGTTTGGGTGTTTTTATGGTTATGTATACTCACTGGCCACTTTATTGCTAGCACCATGTTGGACCCCTTTTGCCTTCAGAACTGCCTTAATTCTTTGTGGCACAGATTCAACAAGGTGCTGGAAACATTCCTCAGAGATTTTGGTCCATATTAACATGACAGCATCACACAGTTGCTGCAGATTTGTTGGCTGCACATCCAGGATGTGAATCTCCCGTTCCACCACATCCCAAAGGTTCTCTATTGGACTGAGATCTGGTGACTGTGGAGGCCATTTGAGGACAGTGAACTCATTGTCATGTTGAAGAAACCAGTTTGAGATGATCTGAGCTTTGTGACATGGTGCGTTATCCTGCTGGAAGCAGCATCAGAAGATGGTACACTGTGGTCATAAAGGGATGGACATGGTCAGCAACAATACTCAGGTAGGCTGTGGTGTTTACAAGGCAGGATGGATCCATGCTTTCATGTTGGTGACACCAAATTCTGACCCTACGTCTGAATGTTGCAGCAGAAATCGAGACTCGTCAGACCAGGCAACGTTTTTCCAGTCTTCTATTGTCCAGTTTTGTTGATCCTGTGTGAACTGTAGCCTCAGTTTCCTGTTCTTAGCTGACAGGAGTGGCCCCTGGTGTGGTCTTCTGCTGCTGTAGCTCATCTGCTTCAAGGTTCAACGTGTTGTAGGTTCAGGTTCTGCAGACCTTGGTTGTAACGAGTGGTTATTTGAGTTACTGTTGCCTTCCTATCAGCTCGAAGCAGTCTGGCCATTCTCCTCTGACCTCTGGCATCAACAAGTCATTTTCTCCCTGTGAACTGCTGCTCACTGGATATTTTCTCTTTTTCAGACCAGTCTCTGTAAACACTAGAGATGGTTGTGCAGGAAAATCCCAGTAGATCAGCAGTTTCTGAAATACTCAGACCAGCCCGTCTGGCACCAACAACCATGCCACGTTCACAGTCACTTAAATCACCTTTTATTCCCTGTTGTGATGCTCGGTTTGAACTTCAGCAGGTCGTCTTATGCGCTGAGTTGCTGCCATGTGATTGGCTGATTAGATATCTGTGCTAATGAGCAGTTGAACAGCTGTACTCGAAACTACCTGTCCAAAGTACTCTGTGGAGGAATGTAAGTACATTTTCTCAGTCTCAAGTACACATTATAGGTACCTGTACTGAGTGTTTACTTTTCCTCTCTGTTTCAGAAGGAAACTTCTTACTGCTCTACATTTATCTGACAGCTGTGATTACAGGTTACTTTACTAACCAAACATATAAAGCTCTAAGAAAAGACCATGTTTTATTCAAGATTAAACTGATCAACAGTAAGTACAGTTAGAGCTGAAACCATTAGTCCAATGACAGAAAATTACATTTTTAAAATTAGATTTCAATTTGCTGCTTTTCCTTTTTAAAAATGTTGATATTTTTATTTATTTCAACCACATTGAGGTTTGGGCTCTTGATTGGACAAACAAGCACAGTGAAGGTGTTACTTTGGACTCTGGGTGTAGTCTGATTAATTGAGAAAATAATCAGCAGTTGCCTCAAATAAAACAGTTTAATACCAATAAAGTGCTGCATAAGCATCAATGCATGAGAAATGATTTCATGAGATAATAGTGTAACAGTCACAGGGAACATTTCTCTGCTGCTTTAACTTTTCATACTTTAAATTCATATCCTGATTCTAATTTAGTGTTTTTACTGAAGTTGCATGTTCAGTGGTTTGTAATGGAGTTTTCTACAATAAAGGATCTGAATACTTCTGATAGCAGTGATATCACTGCTATGATATATAAAATATGTACATTTGTGTGTTTATCTGAACATGTTACTGGTAGTTAAAATTTTATATATATATATATATATATATAATATATATATATATATATATAAGTTGAGGTCTGTTCGGACTCAGTTTATTGACAGAGTGTCTGAACCTGTTCTCCGTCAGCTGCTGGATAAACTCCTGCAGTGTGGGGTGGTAACTGATGGTGAATTGGAGTCTGCTGTGGAGACATCAACCAGGGCAGAAAAAGCTCGAGTGGTGATCGACACGGTGCGAAGAAAAGGATCAGGAGCCAGTTCAGCTCTGATGTCTGCAGTTCGCATACCAGCCCCATGTTGGGATGGATGATGCAATCATCTACCTGCTGCAGAAGGCTTACTCCTCCCTGGACAGACCTGACACCTCAGTCCGCATCATGTTCTTTGACTTCTCCAGCCCCTTTAACACCATCCAGCCCAGACTGCTGAAGGCCAAACTGGAGAACATGCGGGTGGGTGCTCCCCTCGTCACTTGGGTTGATGACTATCTGACGGGCAGACCGCAGTTTGTGAGATTACGGAATTGTGTGTCTGGCCGTCTGATCAGTAACATCGGGGCCCCCCAGGGAACTGTGCTGTCTCCCTTCCTCTTCACCACATACACGTCAGACTTTAAGTACTGCACTGAGTCGTGTCATCTGCAGAAATTCTCTGATGACACGGCCATTGTGGGGTGTGTGGAGGGAGGGAGGGAGGCTGAGTACAGGGACCTGGTCGAGCGCTTTGTGAAGTGGTGTGGTGAGAACCACCTGCAGCTGAACGTGGCAAAGACGAAGAAGATGGTGGTGGAACAAGCCCCTGCCCTCTCCTGTCTGCATCAGTGGGATGGATGTGGATTTAGTGGCCTCATACAAGTACCTGGGTGTAACACTGGACAATAAACTGGACTGGTCCACCAATACAGAGGCCATCTACAAGAAAGGTCAGAGCCGGCTTTACTTCTTGAGGAGGCTCAGGTCTTTTCACGTCTGCAACAAGATGCTGCAGATGTTCTATCAGTCTGTTGTGGCGAGCACCATCTTCTTTGCTGTGGTGTCCTGGGGTCCTGGGACGCCAACAGACTGAACAAACTCATCAAAAAGGCAGAGTCTGTTGTTGGCTCTAAACTTGTCACCCTGGAGGAGGTGGTGGAGGAAAGGATGCTGGCAAAACTGCTGGCAATCATGGACAATCCCTCTCACCCCCTCCACAAAACACTGGACAAGCTGAAGAGCAGTTCCTACCTACTGTAATCAGACTGTACAACTCATCTACCTCTGTCAGAGCCAAGATGACACAAGATGACCTGTCACCCTTTGCACCCTAAATCATCACAACACTCCACTCCAAATACTAACTGTATTGATATTATATATCATATTCATACAAAATTTGTATCCTTCTTTTTGCATCATACAATATTTGTATCCATCTTTTTGCACTTTCTATTTACATATGCATATACATAGTATATTATTATTTATATCATGCCATACTGTATCTTTATTTCTTTCTGTCTACCTCTGTATTCTATTCTATTGTATATTTTGTATTCTAATACACCGGACTGCTGTAACAACCTAATTTCCCTTCGGGGATGAATAAAGTCATCTATCTATCTATCTATCTATCTATCTATCTATCTATCTATCTATCTATCTATCTATCTATCTATCTATCTATCTATCTATCTATCAGTGCCTTTCAACAGAGCTGAACTTCACGTGAAACTGAAACAGTGTGTATCAGGGTGTTTGTGTCTGACTCAAACAGATCTTTAACCCTGTAAAGCCTGATCCATCAAAAAATAGCCAGAAATTCTATTTTTTTGGAACTGAGATGTTTATTTAACCTTTTAACAAAATCCCCAAAAAATGTTTTGCTATATAATTTTGTTTATGATATTTTTTTTGTATCACATTTGCTACGTTGCTCACAACAATGTTAATTTTAGATACAAAAACAAAGTTTGCCCATTGCATTTTGAAAATATAAAACATTTCAGGCAGTTTTTCTCTTTTTTCAGTTTTTTTTAACATAAAACCTTTTACAGCCTTTTTATTTCACTTTGTGGTAGGCAAAAAAACAGTTTCTGTTCTTGTTCAGGCAAAGATGCACCTTACACTTTTCACAGTAGACATGTGAGAAGTGATTGCCGGTGCAGTGCTTGCATCTCTGTCAGGTTTCCCATGTTGGAAAATGATCAATGCCATCTCTTCTCACATCAAGAGGCACACTGCAGCTTGGCCTCTTACGGGGTGGTGTTGGAGTCCCTTCTGGAGAGGATAGTGGTCTGCCACACTTGATTTTGGCTTTTTCTGCACTTGTGAGAGAAGTCCTAACCAAAGCCTGAAATCTTTGCAGAGTCATGGGTTTCATTTGGGCCTCTATCTTCTTCTGGTCTCTTCTGTAGAGGTTCCACGCATTGATGACTGCCACTGTAAAAGTGTGCCACCAGATGTACATGTACCATCTTCAGAATCTGAGGCTGAACTTGTAAAGTGCAGACAGCATGTCAAGGAGATCAACACCTCCCATGAACTTGTTATATGTTTTACCAATGGCTGGTCTGGGAACCATTATGTGAGTTTTGGATTTGCGATTCCAGCATTTCACATTTCCCACAGTTTCAATGCCAACAAAAGAGGAAATCAGGTTCATTGCTTTGTTGTTGTTGCTTTGTTGTTGTTGTTGTCTTGGTTCACTCTGAAGTCCATTGACCCTCTTCCATTTTTCTTCAATTCCTTTTCATCCATCATGGTGCAGTCTTTCACCCTGTTCATCCGGGTCGTGCTAATGTAGTGGATTCCTCTCTCTTTGAGGTGTTGCACCAGGGGAACTGATGTAAAGTAGTTGTCTGCAAAGACCTTGTGATTTTTTCCTTCTGTTTCCTTAAACTTCTGTGCTTGTCTGGGCTACACTTTCATCTTGATAGTCAACCTCATCACTGCTATCTGAACTTCCATCATCATGCATGACCTGAGGAGTCCATTCCTCCTCATCCTCCTCATCATCTTCCCCTAACTGGTCCATGTCACTTGAATTGCCATCCATTATCATGTTGATGACATTTTCAATGTACTTTCTTTTTCAATCCTCTTCTTCTATTCTTTTTGACATCTAAAAATACACACATAACTAATTCGTCAATATAGCATAGCGATTATGATTTCAGAGGAATTGTTATTATGAAAATACCCAAAATGTATTTTAAGATGGCATTTCAGCCATTAATTAGATTAATTAAATCATTTAAATAGTGTGTGTTTGTATTGTGGTAGGCATAATGTAGATTACATTACAAAAATGTGACATTAGTTTTCAGGGACCTTATATACCTTATATACATGCAGTATCAAATTTGATACACACATTTTTAACACAATTTAACTGTATTATAAAGAATGAATTATTAAGTAATTATGCATTGTTTCAATGCAGCAAATATTTATTTAAAAAATGAGTAACAATATAAATGTTACCCTTACCATAACTTCTTTAAAATTAGCAAAGATTTTCCTGCCAAAAGCGTCTGGATGATTTAATGAAAGCGGCCATTTTGAAAAGGCCAACAAAAAGCCTTTCCACTGCCTGCAGTGGAATGATAAATCAATAGAGGGCAGAATTCATGTGTCAGATCATATACAACAGGTTTTTAAGGAAAGTATTGATCATGTTGATGAGATAAAGGTCTCAGAATCGCGTAGCAAATATGATACAAATGGCTTTATAGGGTTAATCCTTTAGTTTACCTTTAAACTTTTTCTCTATTGTTTCACAATGTTTGGTAAAAATCTGAAACTCTCCAGACATGAATCAGGGTCACCTGAACTGTTCTGGTTCACATGATGAAGTATAGTATATAATGTTTATTTCCACAGGAACTTATGGCATGTCATTTGGAGGTGGACTCTGTGTTCTCTGCTCTGGAAATGAAAATGTATCCTGCTATGACTCGTTGAAGATTTGTATATTGACACAGATGTGACTGTAGAGTCACTGAATGTTTGCTCCTGGAGATTTAAAGGAGAATAATCACAGTTTTTCTGTCTCAGATCTTCTGTGTTGCTCTGTTTCCTGTTTTCAGTTCAACTGTAAAAACATCACACAGCAGTAGATTACAGTCTCTACAGGTTTAATCTGGTCAACATCAAATAATCTAAACATACAACATCAACGCTGAGAAATATTCTTCTTCCATGCTCTGTTACTGTTAAAGTAAAAGTCTTGCATTCAATTTTTTCTTCAGCAGACGTACAAAAATATCGGTATCAAATATACTGACAGTGTCAAACATAAAAGAACTCATTTATGATTTGGCACCTAATCATTAAATAAAATTAAAAGCTGTTTCCTCTGAATCCCCTCTGACATATCTACAGCTGTTAAAATAATAAATAGCACTATAATAAATAAATAATAAATCTGCACTAGTCATACCTGTTGACCAAAGAAAAACACACAACCTAGTGTTGTGTAAGTGCGTGAGTGTGGCGTATGAAGATAAGAAAACAACTAAACCTAGAGCCCATAAAGCCCCAAACTACAGCCTCAATCGAGTTAACAGTACTTAACATACACAAATCCAGTTAACTGGTGTTAAAAACTCACACGACAAACACTAGTTAACACAATACCAAGAGGCACTGCTGTCACAGAATCACAGTCACCCCTAGTGACATCACAACAAAGCTTTTATAAAGTGGTACAATTAGTCAGCAAGGTGGGAATTGGTGGTTAGAGCTACGAAAAAAAAGAGGAGGAGAGACCAGCTGAAAACGGGGAAGACTGGCTCCAGCACGAGTGGGTGGTTCCACCCTGAAGAGGTGATGACGTCAAACAGACCTCATGAATAGAGAAACAACTGCACCACAACAAAACAACAAATCCAAAAATGGCTGTCACCAGAAACAACTGGTATTTTCAAAGGCTGGAGAAATGGTGAGTAAGAAGAGGAACAGGCTTGACTCCAGCACTGTGGAGAAAATCCTACTTAAGTTCCCACTTAAGTCTGCAAACAGGGAGGGTCCCTGTCCTGTCGGAAACATCATGTCCAGTTCTGGTACCTCAAGTAGGGCGCCCAGCTAAGATAAATGACCATAGACAGGTGGCCCTCACGTCACACATCATGAAGACACTGGAGCGGCTGCTTCCCCTACAGTTTGTTACAGGAACATATTGGAGACGATGATCCGTCATCTACACACTCCATCAGACCCGTTCTTACTTGGACAAGTCAGGTGGTTATGTGAGGATTATGTTCTTTGACCCCCCATTCTCAGGGACAAGCTAGAAGGGATGGGGTGGATCCCTCTGTCACGTCCTGGATTGTGGATTACCTGACAAGATGAACACAGTACGTCAGGCTGGTAACTGTGTCTCAGGGGCAGTGGTGAGCAGCACTGGAGCTCCTCAGGGGACTGTTCTGGCTGTGTTCCTGTTCACCCTGTACACAGCAGACTTAAAATTCAACTCTGAGTCTCCACATCCAGAAATACTCGGATGACACATCTATTTTGGTGTGTATCAGGAATGGACAGGAAAGAGAGTACAGGGATCTTATGATGACCTTCAGTGAATGGAGCAACAAGAACTGCCTCCTGAAGAAGACCTCTAAGACCAAGGAGATGGTCACTGACTTTCACAGGTCAATTCTACACTGCAGCCAGTCATAGAGGTAAGGACATTGAGGTGGTGCACACTTATAAATATGTAGGTGTGCGTTATGTTAACACTGCCCTGTGCTAACAGACCAAAGTAGCTTTTCTGACTTGTTTACTGCAATACCGGGAGTAACTGTCTATCCCTCAAATAGGTCTATATCACACCATTAACATAACTTAGGTTCCTCTTTACAGGACACCTTCCCCTTCTAGTAAGAAGCCCCTTAATAATAAAACATATTTCATAGGTAACACACCCTTAGAAGTATCTCAATATCATAAACCTGAACATTCATTACCCAGCCTTTTCCATAACATTCACAGAACACATTTCTCTTTTTTTTTCTCTCTCTCTCTCTCAGTCTTTAACAAGTCCTTTTACAAGTCCAGCCGCACTGGAGCGTGACACTCGGCCTGAAGATGTCACATATGGTGTGTTGAATGTATCTGTATGTTTGGGACTGCTTATGTCTCTGGTGATGTGAGTGTATGTATCTTGAGTTACCTGGACCTGGGGTTGCATTAGGTGTATCAGAGGGTAATGTCTGTGGTTGTGTAACTTGTACTGTGCGCATGTGTGTGCGGTTTCATGTGACTTGTCCTTCATCAGTGTGTATGATGTAGGACCTGGGTGTTGTTGCTTTCTGAATGACAGTCCCTTGCTTCTTCTCTCTCGGAAGCCACACATTTTGGCCAGACTGCAGCTGTGGTAAAGGACGGGCTCTGTGACGTGGGTTATAATGTTGGCCACCGAAGAAGTAAAGATGTTGGAAGTTGTGGTATGGTTGAGCGTATTTGTCTGCCCATGAGGAGCTGTGCTGGCGAGTGACCACAGCACTCTTGCTTTGTCACCTCCTCCTTTCCACAGTTCTTTCACAGTGGCCACAGCGCGCTCTGCTTCCCGGTTAGTCTGTGGATATCTCGAGCTGCTTGTGATGGGTGTAAATCCGTACTCAGTGGCAAAGTCCTCAAAGACAGCACAGCTGTATTGCAGCCCATTATCTGACACAACTGTTTCTGGTATCCCATGACGGCTGAATGTATCCTTGAGAGCAGCCATGACTGTGGCAGCTGAAGCTACATTGAGGTGGGCTACTTCTATGTTGCGTGAAAAGTAGTCCACTACAAGGAGGTGTGTCTTTTTCTCCCAAAAGAATAAATCTGTACCAACTCGTTGCCAGGGTCTGTCTTGCACTGGTGTGGTCAGCAATGGCTCTATTTGTTTTGCCCCATGCTGTGAACAAATACTGTACTTTTCCACCAGCTGACTGATGTGCACAGACAGTCCTGGCCACCAGACTGACTGGCGTGCCCTTGCCCTGCACTTAACAGTACCTTGGTGTCCACTGTGAAGATTATTGAGGATCTCCTTTCTCATGCACCTCTGAGAAGCAGCTCTCCTGCGAAAATGAGGTTCTCCCTTTCTGGCCAGTATAGGCCCAGCTCTGGTTGGAGGGCATGTCTCTCAGGCCACACAGTATTTGATGAGCTTTGCACAGACCGGGTCAGCTTTCTGTTTCTCTTTTATTACTTTTAATCTGGCTTCTGTGGCGGAAAGGCTTTGTGTGACTGCATCCACAAACACTTTGACTTCTGCCTTGTTGTCTTTTTCCTCTTGTGTGAATGCATGCTCCACAGGGGCCCTTGATAATGTGTCTGCTGTTATCATGCGCTTACCCAGCACATGGACAATGTCAAATGTGAATCTCAGCAGCCTCAGCCTGAATCTCAGCACTCCTGGGGGGGAGCTCATCCAGAGCCTTGGTGCTTAGCAGTGGCACCAGTGGCTTGTAATCTGTCTCCAACTGAAACCTCAGTCCCAAGAGGTAAAATGACAAATGTTAACAGGTCCATGTAGCTGACAACCCTTTTTTCTCGATCTGTGCATAATGTTTTTCGGTGTCTGACATACGTCTGGAGATGAATACAGCTGGGTTCCATGCTCCAGCCAAATGATAAGACATCAGCCGTTACACTGCTGTCGGTCAGTAGGCAGCCAGAACTTGTGGGAAACTCAGTTCTGCTTTCTGTCTCTAGAATGCCTCTTTCCGTGGTGCTTCCCGGCACCATTCATTTTTCTCAAAGAGCAGGTCTTTGATCGGGCGTGTGTACGATGCTAGGTGTGGCAAAAACTTACTGAGGTAGTTGGCCATTCCCATCAGTCTTTTCACGCTTCCGACGTCATTTGGCACAGGCATCTCCTGGATCGCTCTGACCTTGCCTGGGCTTGGTGTCACACCTTCTGCTGTGTTGCAGTAAAACATGATGTGATCTTTGGAAAACTCATGTTTTTCTCCATTTAATGTCAGTCCTTCTTCATGATACCTCATTAGGACCTGACGCAGTTTCTCATTGTGTTGTATCATGTTCTTACCATATACTAAAATGTCATCAGCATGACACACAGCGCCCTCCAACATCTGAGACATGCGGTGCTGTAAGTTCTCTGGGGCAGATGAGATCCTGAATGGCAGGCAGATAAGCCCGAACACCAGAAGTTGCATCCAGCTTTGTGAAGACTTTTGCTTCTGCAAGCATAGCAAGTGTATGGTCAGCTGCTGGAAGGATGTGTCTCTCTCTCCGAACCCACTTATTTAAGTGTGTCAGGTCCATGCACAGCCTTATCAGTATTTTCCCAGCAGTACAACAATGCCAGAACACCGTGGTGTGGGATGCGTCACTTCAGAGATCACTCCCATATCCTCCATGCAGTTCAACTCTGCTCTCACCTTGTTGAGCAATGGGAGAGGCACGCAGCGTGGGGATGACAGCATATATGGGACCGCATCAGACTCCAACTCGATCGTGTAGGGCTCCTTTAATTTCCCTAAGCCAGAAAACACGGTGGGGAACTGAGCTTTACAGAACACACTGAGTCTAGTTGTTGCAGCTGGACATGGACCTTCATTGTAGTTGGAGGGTAGATTGGTTGGTTTATTGTGTTATTTCTTTAGAGAACTGTTTTCAGTTTCGTGTTGAGATTTTGGTGATATTAAATTATTATTTTATTGACCATGAGCAAACAAACTATACATGTGAAAATGCACAGTGTGGCTGAGTTGTTTTCTGAGTTGTTGCCTGTTCTTGTGATCATTTGTTGAAATCTGTTGAGTATCAAACATCTGCATACATGTAGCTTTATTGAAATGAATGAATATGTAAGTAGCTTTATTTAACTTATTATTTATTAATTAGTCAGGTAAATATTGTGAAAGGGTTGCCCCCCCCTTTTTGTTTTATAAATAAAGTTTGTTTAAAAAAATCCTAGTGTCAGTGCAGTCAAATTCTTTTCCTAAGTCCTTATGACCTCTCCTTCACATCTTTCCTTGACCTCATTACGTTTCCCACTGAGGTCAAAGGAGCAGTGGTTAGAAAGGAGATTAATTTGACTTTTCCACCAAAGCTTAAGTCATGTGATTTCCTCTAAATGCAGAGGGGAGGAGCAACTGAAAGTGAGATATTGTTAGAAGTACAACAAACACTATACAGAGTTCAGATGATGGGGCTTTTAGTAATATTTTTATGGATAGCAGCACACACATTAAAGGAAATAAAACAGCAGACAAGGAGGCAAAGGAGACAAAGAACATATTCTCAATTTAGCAGTTAGATTAAGCAAAACAGAAATAAAAGGCATTATTAAGCAAAGACTGGAGGATGATGGGTTTACAAATCCAAAGGAGAGTGGGAGAAGTTAGGTTTGCAGGAAGGAACAGGAGATGAGACAATCATTTCAAGAATCAGACAAAATGTGACGACTGTGGACAAGAAGAAACAGTGGAGCATGCTATGCTTCATTGTCAAAAATTTCAAACTGACAGAATGATTCTGATTCTTAGATAAAAAGATAAAAGTACATTTTGACTAAGTAGATGTACTACAAAAGACCTCATTGGAATGTGGGTGAATCCTTCCTATCCTACTATAACAAGCCTGACTGAGAGAATATGAGGGATTTTTCATTTATTTCGTTATTTTTGGAATATGAGGGTACTGGACACTTGATCCACACTTCATTCCACTTGGTGGCACTAATGCACCTGTAAAAGAGACTTGATATTAAAGGCTGTACAGTGGTGTGCTGGTTTCCAGGTAATATGGTTGAACACTGTAGTCATGTGGTCAGACACAATGAGACACCAGGAGAAGTTCAGTTCCATCCAAATATGGTTTATTGCAGGTTGCAGGCTTAAATGTACAGGCAGCCGTAGCTCTAGGCAACGGAGGTGGACAAATATTGATGCTGGCTTTTTATCTGAACACAAAATGTAAGTTGTGTGTTAATTACACATACAAATATCTAAGTTCATCAAAACTAATGATGTAAAACAACTACTAACATAACTTTAACATCTCAGGCAAATACTGCTAGGTCTAAGGAACAAAGGAACACACATTTACACCTGTTGCCAGGGCAGAGCCCAGGGTTCTGCAGCAGGTAGACAAAGCACCTGAGCTCAACCGCTTACATAACCTCTGATCAGTGTAGGACCCTCCTCCTTCCTGATCCTCCTGAGGCAACTCCTCCTCCAGAGCCTGCTCTTCATAACAATTCGTTGTTAAAGTGAAAGTGTTCAGTGAGCTCAGACTCCATTCAGCAGAAGGAGGGAAACTGAAGGCTGAGGCAGGTGAGCGTTAACACAACATCATTATTATTTAACTGTCCAAGTCTCTGAGTCAGTTTGTCCCTGTGGACTGTGGAGGGAAGAAGAGTCACAGTGAACTTCACACACAGAGAGACTGAGAGAAAAAGAGGGAACAACATGAGGTGTGGTATTTCCTGCTCTCTCTGTCACTGTAGTCTACCTAATTCACAGGTATAGGCCTTATAGGCGCTAAGAAACCTCCAGAATTTCCGTATAACCACTTAAAAATGCGGAGGATGTGTAACAACATAGTTTGTGTCAGAATTTGCACTTCAGCAGTTTGTTTATGAATAATGAAATGTCAAGTGAAACGTTTATCAATATGCAGCAAACTCATGAGCCTCCGTCTTAAGACAACAGAAAATACCGTGTTAAGACAA
This sequence comes from Trachinotus anak, assembly GCF_046630095.1. Lineage (NCBI taxonomy): Eukaryota > Metazoa > Chordata > Actinopteri > Carangiformes > Carangidae > Trachinotus > Trachinotus anak. Next base: position 3,011,761 of record NW_027273867.1, read on the forward strand.
CGCGTTACGCATGGATGTTTTATAATATAATATAGTTTTTCTTTCTGAGTGACGTCACCACTGCGCACTCTGGCCGCGGCCGTGCTGTGTCTCGGGAACGAGGATGGTTGCTAGGTTACTACTTTTTCGCTCGTAAGGATGAGAAAAAGTAGGTATGAAAAGTAAATAAACAGCACAAAGGTGAGTTTTCTTTCACACAAATCAAGGTACGCTGATTTTTGTCGCAGTTATTCGTCACTTACACTTTTTTTCAGGAATGTAATTGTTTTTTTATCGATATATTCGCCGCTTAACTGGATTCACTGATAAGAGGCCGATATGATTTTTCATAAATGCCTTCAGTTTCCTGCAGGGAATTTTAATTTCGAGAGTCATTGAGCTTCTATGTGATAGTTTCTGTGATGTGTGAGCCAGCAGTGTCTCATCCTGACTGCAGTTCACCAGCCTGTCATCCGCTCACAACCACCGCCTCATAATTTCTGTTGCCCTGGCGCCGCGGATGGCTGCCTCTGTGTGTTGGTGCGCACTCTTTGGCCTTATTTTCTTTGTAAATCCAGTTTTCTGCCTTGGTTTCCGGAGCTCTTTCACCAGAGAAGAGCTCATTAACATCAGAGAAACAACTCCAGAGGATTTTTTCCACCTTTCTCAACTCACCTGTGGAATTATTGGACATTTTGGTCAGAGGTCACTGACCGTTGCTCTCGCAGTGAAACGCCGGAGGAGAGGAAAACGTGCCGGTGCGCTTGCGCGTCTCCGCCGGCGCGGACTCCGCACACCGCTCCCAGGTATCTTTTTCTCCAAGGTGCGTTCACTGCCCAACAAGCTGGATGAACTTCAGCTACTGGTGCAGAAGAACAGAGACTTTTCTTCATCTTCCGTCCTGTGCTTCACGGAGACGTGGCTGTGTGGATCGATCCGGACTCTGCGCTGGAGCTGGCCGGCTTCCAACTCATCAGAGCGGATCGCGACACAGAGCTGTCCGGCAAAACCAAAGGTGGAGGAATCTGCTTTTATGCAAACAGTGGCTGGTGCAAAGACGTGACAGTGATCCTGCAGCACTGTTCTCCTGACCTGGAGACTTTCATCATAAACTGCAGGCCCTTCTACTCCCCCCGGGAGTTCACTTCATTCATCCTGGTCGGTGTTTACATCCCACCACAGGCCACAGCAGATACTGTGTGTGGAGCGGACCAACCCGGACTCCGTAGTTATTGTCCTTGGTGACTTTAACAAAGGTAACCTCAACCACGAACCGCCCAAATACAGACAGTTTGTTAATTGCCCGACCAGAGAGGGGAACACTCTGGACCACTGTTACCCCACAATCAGTGGTGCTTATCCCGCCGTCCCCCGGGCTGCACTGGGCCACTCTGACCATGTGATGGTCCACCTGATTCCCACATACAGGCAGAAACTAAAACTGTGTAAACCTGCTGTTTACAAGAACCTCTAAGAACCTCCAAGAACCTCCAACTGCACCAATCACCAGAACAAATTCCTTGTATGTGAAACATACTGGGCAATAAATTCATTCTGATTCTGATTCTGATTTTATAGATTATTTAATGACCTTCACTGTGTCAGCGGGTTCAAATGAGAACTGAGTCCGGCCTGGATGCAGCGTCCTCTTGGTCAGCAGCGGTGGCCTGAGGTGCTGCAACCTGCTCCCCTTCTCCCTCCTGTCTCTGAGAACCGTCCTGGACGTCCTCATCATCGTCTCTCTAACTCCCCACGTCCTCAATGTGTGTTCAGTATACAGTTTGCTAAATGTCCAGTGGCATTCATCATTTAAATTAAATCTTTATAAAAATCTTTTTGATTTATTTTTCATTTTCAAATAAAATATCTGTGACATTAATGTAGTTCATGTAGTTCCAGGTATTTTCACCTGGGTTCTGTGACACCTTTGTCAAAAACACCTTTGACACGTTTGAGAACATCTGCAGAGTTGAGGAAATATTGTAAAAGTGTTGAACTGTTTCATAAGATGGAGTCACACCATGTAGGGGACAATTATTTATTACCTTAAAAAGATAGAATTTAACTCACATAAGATAACTTTATTCTCAAGGAGTTTAATTTCCTTTTCAGATGGAAAGTGGACAATGTTCTGTGATGAACCCACATCACAGTTTGTGTCCTTCAGTGCACAGACAGTGGTTTACATGTTAAAGAGCAGGGTCGTTAGTTTTTTTTTGTTTTTTTTTTAACTTTGTTTATTGGGCTTTTTTTCACAACAGAACATAGACATACAGGAACACACAGAACAGAATCCCCACCCCAAAAAGTAAATAAAAAAATCAATAAATAATAATAAAAATAGGAATAATAAATAAATGAGTAGATCTAAGACAATGTATGTTGAACATGTCGGAAGAGGATATATTTAAACATAAAAAGGAAGAGAATGTTATAATAAAAAAAAACAAAAAAAACACAACAGCAACAAAAAACATTGGAAAAGTACAGTACATACATAATAGTATTTAAGCTGGTTGTCATAAATGTCATTAAGTCAGTGGTTGTCCTAATTAGCTTGATCCATTCAGCTCTGATTTCTCTTCCATGTATCTCAGGAAAGGTTGCCAAATCTTATTGAATTTGCCAGCTGAGCCTCTAAGTGTGTGTTTTATTTTTTGTGACTTCATATAGGATAAAGTATTTCTGATCCAAAGTGTGTAGGATGGAGGGGTGGCATCTTTCCATTTCAGAAGTATTAGGCGACGAGCGAGCAAGGTACAGAAAGCCAGAAAGTCACACTGGGAATTATTCAAACTGTAAACAACAGACGGTACTCCAAATAGAGCTATGATGGGGCAGGGGGCTATAGATACCTCCAGTACCTCTGAGAGTGTTTTAAACACCGAGGTCCAGTAGGTCGTCAGCTTGGAGCAGCTCCAAAACGTATGTAAATATGAGGATGGGGTCATTTTGCAACGACTGCATGCTGGATCTATGTCTGGGAATCTCTCTGATAAGTTCTCTTTGGTCCAGTGAGCCCGATGCAATATTTTGCACTGTATCAGTCCATGCCTTGCACAGATAGAGGAGGTGTGAACCCTTTTTAGTATTGCATCCCAAGTTTCATCATGTATGGTCTCACCTAAATCCTGCTCCCATTTATGTTTAATAATGTCAAGGGACAGGGTTTTTAGGGATGAAAGTGCACTATATAGGTTAGATATTATACCTTTAAACGACTGCACAGGTGCCAATAGACAGTCAATATCAGAGCTTGGGGGACATTCTGGAAAATGAGGCAGTTGTTTGCGGATGAAATCACGCAGCTGTAAGTATCGAAAGAAGTGTGTATGTGGAATAAGAAATTTAATGCACAATTGCTGAAAGGAGGCAAATGAACCATCTATAAAGAGGTCCTGCTGTGTGCGCAGTCCTCTGTTTTGCCACTGCAGAAACGCACTGTTTGTAATTTGCACCCCTAAATATGTGAACTGATCATGAGTAACCTTAAAGGGAAATGTGTGAAAAGAATAAGTGCGGGCCAGGGAATTAATAGGAAACACCTTACTTTTCTGAAGGTTTATTTTATACCCTGAAATTTTACCAAAACTCTTAAGGATGGAGAGGATCCTGTGCATAGAGATGTCCGGGTGTGAAACAGACAGCATCATATCATCCGCATAAAGTGAAATTCTTTGCTCTAGTCCCTCCCTGAATTAGCCAATCATTGTAGTGTCCTGTCTTATTGCTAAAGGCTCTATGGCCAATGCAAAAAGTAGTGGTGATAGGGGCCTTGCCTTGTTCCACGAGAAATTGCAAGATGCTCAGAGTACATCCCATTGGTACAAATTGATGCTACTGGCATGCTATATAAAAGTCTAATCCATTTAATATATTGTTTCCCGAAGCCAAACTTATCTAATACATAAAACATATACCCCCATTCCACCCTATCGAAAGCTTTTTCAGCATCCATGGACATAATAAGCTCTGGGGTGGTAGGATCTGAATCATGATAGATAATGTTTAGGAGTCGTCTGATATTAAAAAAAGAAAATCTATTTTTTATAAATCCCGTTTGGTCAGGGGAAATTATCTGGGGTAAAAATTTCTCCAATCTCAATGCTAACACCTTGGCTAAAATCTTAACATCTACATTCAGTAATGAGATTGGACGATAAGATCCACAATGGCTAGGATCCTTATTCTTTTTCAAGATCAAGGATATAGATGCCTCTCTTAACGACTGGGGTAGTACACCTAACTCGAGACTCATTATACATGTTCAGCATGTGAGGGATTAGGTGGGTGGAAAATTTCTTAAAGAACTCAGATGGGAACCCATCCGGCCCCGGACTCTTGCCAGTCTGAAGTGTTTTAATAGCCACATTCAATTCTTCAGCAGTAACAGGATTTTCTAATATGTTCTTAGACTCTTCGCTAATAGTGGGCATGTTCAAATTTTGGAAAAAACTGTCAAATGTGGGACAAGAATCATGCTCAGAAGAATAAATTGAACTATAGAAATTCCTGAACATATCATTTATTATTTTATTGTCATGTGTATAACCCTCAGCTGTTTGAATCTTTGTAATAAGTTGTGAGGCAGCCGCTTGTCTAAGTTGATGGGCAAGAGTCTTACTGGCTTTGTCGCCAAATTCATAATATGAATGTCGGGATCTCCAGAGCATATTCTCTGCTTCACTGGTTGATAAGGTGTCAAATTTATTTTTCTCAAGCAAAAGCTCCTTCAATAAGTCAGGTGAGGGGGAGTTTGTGTATGCCAGTTCTAATTGCGAAATTCGTGCAGTTATATCTGACAAGCTTTGATGAGCTTGCTTTTTATTATAAGATATATATGAAATTATCTGGCCTCTCAGGTACGCTTTTAGTGACTCCCACAGAGTTGTACAAGAGATGTCCGGAGAAGAGTTAACCTCAACAAAAAATCCTATTTGGTCAGCTACAAAGTGCACAATTCCTCCTGGGACAATTCGATGGAACTAAGTCTCCAGCAAGGTCTAGGAGTGTTGTGTGCAAACCTAAAAGTAGCTGTAAGGGGGGAGTGGTCTGATATGACTATGGCATTATATAGACAGGCTTCGGTTGAAGAGAGTAAACGGTTATCGACTAGAAAATAATCGATCCGGGAAAATGTCTGATGTACCTGGGAGAAAAAGGAGTAAGACCGAGCAGTGGGGTTCATACTTCGTCATAGATCTGAAACAGCGTAGTCTTCAAGAAAGGAATTAATCACTTGGGCAGATTTACATCGTTTGGAAGGGTTAGTTGAAGACCTGTCCAATACTGGATTGAGGCAACAGTTGAAATCACCACCTAAAATTAAAAAGTGGGAGTCTAAATTGGGTAAACTATATAGCAAATCAGAAAAAAATTTATCATTGTCCAAATTAGGTGCATATAGGTTAGCTAGTATCACGGGAGTGTTAACAATACAACCTGTAACAATTATGTAGCGGCCCTGAGAATCTGCAATGATGTCTGAGGGGGTGAACTGCAGAGATTTATGGATCAAAATAGCTGTGCCTCTTGATCTGTTATTAAAAAGAAAATGATATGATTGTGCTACCCAGCGCCTGAGTATCTTTGTGTGATCAGATTTTTTAAAATGCGTTTCCTGCAGATAAGCAACTTTTACTCCCAAGCTATCAAGATGAGAGATAATCTTATTTAGCTTGGTGGGTTTCCCCAGGGCACGGACGTTCCAACTGGCAAAAGTTATTGATGTTCCTATGGGGCTATGTAACCTATTAAGTAGTACCATAAAATAGAGCTGTTAAGCAGTATGTCTTCATGTCTGTACATAGTTTGACTCCTGCCTGAATACTTTGCGAGATCATCTCAAAAGATGTACTTTGTAGTGTATCAAACAAAAATAAAGGAAAAATAAACAAAGTCATAAAACAGAAAGAAAGACAAAAAACGCCCACCCTTGCACCTCCCCAACATAGGTGCCTACAAGATCCCATCAAATTTTCTATTAACATAACACTCAAAAGAGTCGCAAGCTAAGGTCTGGTCTACACATTATCTGTAAATCTGTCAAAAATTGCCAAGAAGAGAATGAATATCCACAGAAAAAAAAAGGTGAACCTGTTTTGCTCTCTTATTACTATAGTCACAAATTCAGCAGCCATAGATTGTGAACATCAAAACTCTGCATGTAATAGCACTCACAAGTGTACATAATATAGTGTTTCATTACATTCCACATTACAGTGCACAGTCAAACATTGTGTGCACAGGCACCAGGTAATATACAGTAGTAGTCCCGTTACTGGTAATATTATCGATCTCAGTGCCACACGGAACCATGTGTACCTTGTAATGAATGATAACAACAGGAATAGAAAAGGAGGGAGAAACATACCTGCTCACTGTCGATATGCGGCAGCCGTACCTACAGTTCCATAGCGTGACAGTCCCTCAGAAAGTAATGTCCAAAGGAGACAGCCAGCACAAAACATCTGTGACGCATGGCTTGTTTTAATTTGCGTCTGTACTTCTTATCCCGGTGAAGAAGATGCAGGTTGTATCACTCGCTCGGCATCGTGTGTCTCACGGTGAATAAAGTCCAGTGCCAGGCTGGGATCCTCGAAAGTACGCTCCTTACTCCCCGGGAGAGTGACACGAAGTGTAGCCGGAAATCGTAGCCCGTACTTGGCTCCCTCTATGGATCTCAGCCTCTTTTTCATGTCTCCAAACGCTGTCCTTTTCTTCATCACCGCGGTGGTGTAGTCAGGATAAATATGGAGCATTTTTCCTTTGTACATCAGGGGGCCCCGAGCGGACTCACGCAGTATATCATCCCTCATCCCTCCCCGGGTTTTGGTTTTGCTCGTGGTGATCTGTGGGCTCTGTCCAGCAGCGGGACTTCACTCAGGCTTAGTATGTCTGTCAAAAGTTGAGACACTAACTGCGTAGGCTGGCCATTCTCAAGCCCTTCCTCAACAGGGTCGTTAGTTGGGCTGTTACAAACTACATGTGGCTAAGTTTGACAGAAGGTTGTCACAAATAACAGCTTCACTTTCACGTATTTGCACAAAATTTAACGGACAATATTAAATCAAATGAAGTATTTAACAGTGACTTAATAAATAAATATATATTTAAATACAAGTAAAAATGAAGAGCTTTGGTGGATCAAAGTGGTAAGACTGAAAAATATCAACACGGTCAAATAATCAACACTGTTTGATTTACTCCACTATAATATACTAATATACTTATACTATATACTATAAACTATATATATATATATATATATATATATATATATATATATATATATATATATATATATATATATATATATATATATGTATATATATAAAATATAAAATACTATACATTTACTATATAATATACTTATAATACATCCATGGTTACGGGCAGCACCAATGGTATGAAATGGTGTACACTGCCTGTCTCTTAAGTGGGCGTGGGCCTGATGTCACAGCACTAGATACAGTTTGAATTTTTAATAATACATTTATCTCTGTTAACCGTTTGTTTTGAATGTCTCAAGGTGTTTGAAAGCGTCCATGCTATTGGTTGGCCTTAACCATAGACTGTATATAAAAACCTTAACATACTCACCCTTTTTGAGTATATAGTGGGGCAGGTAAGCATGACCGTGTATTTTATGACTAAAGCATGAATGTTTCAGTATATAATCTACATATACCAAGGTCCTATTTTTGTCAGTCTCCATTATCCTGCGTATCTTTGCCAAAATTCAATCTGTTCAATTTGTTCTAAAGAAGATGCCACCATTTCCAGATGTTAAGGTAGCTAAACCTGGTTAAGAACTTTGACCATTTTTGCTGTATGTTCTATAGAATTACATGACTCATTTGAGAAATCATGTGTGTTTATTCTGACTGAAAGCTACATTATCAAGAATATAGAAGACATAATAATAATAATAATAATGATCATTATTATTGTTGTTGTTACTATTATTATTATTAATTATACAGCAATTTTCTTTAAAAAAAACTTCACAAAATGATAAAAACAACAATAAATAAACAAAACCATTATATTTCATATGATTAAGTTGTTGGGTATTTTTTTTTTTTTTTTTTTAAAGAATGCTTTAAGAAGGAAAACTTATCTCAGTAGGCCGTTCATTCAGATTAGGGGCCTGGACTGCAAAAGCACGACAGCCTTTAGTCATTAATCGGGCTCTGGGAACAACTGGCAGCCACAATCATCTGGTCTACATCCACACTACTATGTTTTTCTTTGAAAACAGCATTTTAAAATGAAAACAATCTCCGTTGAGACTAGTGTTTAGCTCCATATCAGAAACAATCTGCATCCATACTACCACACCTGAAAACGCATACGTGTGACCATTCACGGAAACAGGGCATGTGCAAGCCGGTGTAAACAGGTAGCAGATTGTTTACGCTCAGGTGTATTCAACTGATAAGTTGCAGAAAATAATACAGCGGAAGAAAGCAAAGCTAGTTGTAGTGTTAACATACAGGATTTTAATGAACAACAGCAACTAGCAAAGACAACAAAGTCAGTTACACTTGTAATTCATATTTTCACTACCGGTGGCTGAGGCTGATAAGAGCCAATCAGGGAGCGACCCGGTGTGTCTACGTCATTGTTTCCAAAGGACTCAGTTTTTGCCCAACCATACCACAACCATAGACTGTATATAAAAACCACAATGCAGCCCCGGAACATTCGAACTAAAACAGAGCCATCAGCGTTTCCAAAACGCTCCGTTTTCGAAGAAAGATTGAATTAATTCTTTGTGTTTGCTAATTGTTGCATCTTCATAAAAATATAACGAATGTCCACACAGCAGGAATGTAGTTTAGCGGGTTCTTTACTGGATCATCAACAGCATGGTGGGATAACAACCTCAACATGGACTCCCTTCCGGTTATACTTCTTCTACATTCAACACCAACCTTGACCTCTGCTAATCCACATACGCCCCCTACAGGGCGCTCAGGTACTACAGCCTCAAAAAGGGTGAATTACATATAAACGACCTGTAACTGCAACTGTTACTCTGTGAGGCACAAACAATAATTATCCTACTATACCACATCTCCTCCCCCTTAGGTTAACAGCTCCTACATGTAAATGAACACTGTATCATACACACAACAAGCATTAACATATGATATTGGAACTTTCTTTTTTTTTTTTTTCAAACCTAAACTTCCAGTGAGATCAGAGCGCATTGTTGCTCTATTCCTGGAAAGATCTCACTCTATCTAACAAAGTCCTTGAGACACACAGGCAGATGTCTCTCTCTCTGGGAACGTTGCTCCACTGGTGCAACCGATCCTGGTTGAACCTGAGTCTCTGGAGCAGGCTGCAAGTCCTGTGGCTTGGACGATGAAGGTTGTGGTGTTATGTCCATCATTGAAGGCAAGAGGCCCTCAGAGTCTGCTTTTCTCTCAGGCAGTGGCTCCAACACGACGTCTGGTTTGCTGGGAACAGTGTCTGCCAATCCTGCTCTAACCTGATGCACGTGTCGTTTCAAGGTGTGACCATTCCCGATGGTGACGGTATATGACACTGGACCTGATGAGCTTGTGACGACAGCTGGGATCCACCTTGGACCATAGGAGTAGTTTCTGACAAACACATTGTCCCCTGGTGCAAAACTTCTCAGCCTTTTCTTGGTGTCATGATTTTTCTTCTGTTTCAGTTGCTTTTGCTGCACTTTTGTTTTTACATCAGGCATGAGAATGTCTAAAGCTGATCAAAGTCTCTGTGACATCATCAACTCTGCAGGTGACGAGCCTGTTGTTGTATGCGGCGTGATGCGATAACTGAACAGAAATCTTGACAGTCTGGTTTGTAGTATGTCACCTTTTATTTTCTTCATCCCCTCCTTGAAGGTTTGGACCGCCCTCTCAGCCAGACCATTGGAGGAAGGGTGGAAAGGTGCTGACCTCACAAGATCAATGCCATTTTGTTTCATGAAAGTATCAAATTCAGCACTGGTGAAACATGTTCCATTGTCTGAGACTAGCATTTTAGGCAGACCAAACACACTAAAACTCTGTCGCAGTTTCTCAATTGTAGTCTGTGATGTAGCCGATTTCACAGGGTAAATGTCCATCCACTTAGAATGAGCATCGACAATGAGTAGAAACATCTCCCCAAGGAAGGGACCTGCGTAGTCCACATGGATCCTGGACCATGGCGACTCGGCCACTCCCAGGGGTGTAATGGTGCAGTGAGTGGTGACTTGTGATGTTTTTGACACTCCTCACATGACTGCACTTCTCTCTCAATGTTCTCATCCATACCTGGCCACCATACATATGACCTCACCAAACCTTTTTGACATGCCGGTATGAGTCTGGTGCAAGAGTTTCAGTATTTTGTCTCTGCCTTTGGTGGGGATAATTACTCTGGCTCCCCAGAGCACACACCCATCCCTCACACTCAGTTCCATTTTCCTTTTTTGATATGGCTTGAAGCAAACATCTGTCTGTGCAGGCCAGCCTTTTAAGGTGTATTCATGGACTTGGGACAAGATGACATCCTTAGCTGTCCAGCGTTTGATTTGTGTAGTGTCAACCAGTGTGTCATCCAGTACATCCATCATCAATACTTGTTCAGTCATTTCTTTTTCAGGTGCTGTTTCTGACACCGGCAATCTGCTGAGCGCATCTGCATTTGCATGTTGTTTGCCTGGCTTGTACACAATGTTGTACTCATAGGCGGTCAGTGTCACAGCCCATCTTTGAACTCTCTTTTTAACATTGAAGAGAGAGATCAGCAGCTTATGATCTGTATAAATACTTTTCTCAGTAGGTGAGAGTGTGCGTGACATGAACTCCAAGGGTCTTTCAGTGCCATCATCCATTTTGTGTGACAATACAGCGCCCACACCATATGGGGAAGCATCACATGAGAGAACTAACTCTCGGTCAGCAGAGTAACTAACACATCTGCTGAGTTGAGTAGATTCTTTGATTTCTGGAAAGCTTCCTCTTGTTTCTTTTGCCATGTCCAGCTCACATCATGTCTTAAAAGTTCGTGCAGGGGAGCTAACAGGGTTGCCAGGTTGGGAAGGAATTTATTGTGGTAGTTCAATAAACCCAAGTATGCTTTGAGTTCGGTAACATTTGTGGGAGTATGGGGCATCCATGAGGGCTTTAACTTTCTTCTCCACAGGATGGAGCCAATGTGCGTCCACTATGTGCCCTAAGAATTCCACTTCTTTTTGCATGAAGGCACATTTACTTCTTTTCAACCGCAAACCAGCCTCCTCCAACCTTGACAACACCTCATCCAGATTCCGCAGGTGGTCTGCCTCATCCACCCCGCTCACCAAAATGTCATCTAAGTACACCACTACATGAGGTATCCCTTTTAAGAGACCTTCCATTGTCCTCTGAAATATGGCTGGCGCAGATGCCACTCCAAAAGGCAGTCTGTTGTACGTGAACAGCCCCCGGTGTGTGTTCACTGTCACATACTTTTTGGATTCATCATTCAGGAGTATTTGTTGGTAGGCGTGGCTCATGTCCAATTTGGAGAACTGCTTTCCTCCAGAAAGTGCTGCAAACAGGTCCTCCATTCTGGGTACTGGATACTGTTCCAGGGAAACCACTGTATTTACAGTAAGCTTGTAATCTCCACACAGCCTTATAGTCCCTGTTGGCTTCAGAATTGGTACCACCGGCGCCGCCCATTCAGCATATTTCACTGGCGAGATGATGCCTTCTTTCAACAGTCTGTCTATTTTCTGGTCTACTTTTGCTCAAATGGCAAAGGGAACAGATCATGGACGGAAGAAACGTGGGGGGGCATCATGTTTCACATGAATGGTAGCTTTGGTGCCTTTCAGGGTGCCCAACTTGTCTTTGAACACATCCTCATGTTTATTTAACATTTGCTGTAGTGGATTTTCTATTGTCTTGACCTGGTGCACTTTTCTGGCTTCACGACTGTTTTTTATTTCTCTCCAGTCCAGACATATTTTCTCTAGCCAGCCTCATCCTAGCAAGCTGGGGCCGTCTCCTTCGACCACCACAAGAGGCAGATTCCTTTTCTGCTGCTTGTATTTGACTCTGACAAGTGTTGCTCCAATCACCATAACAGGATCCCCTGTGTAAGTTTCCAGCTTAATTTTCATGGGCCTCAGACTAGGGGGTTTGGTGTGTTTCCATGTCCCTTTGAATGTCTCTTCATTCATTACTGTTAAGCAACATCCTTTTCCATTAAGTTGCATATCTACAGTGTAGGGGTCTACTTTTCTCAGGCACACCACACTCCGGCGCCCTAATCTGTACAGCTTGCCATGATGCTCTTGTGTGCACTTGATGCAGTTTAACTTGAAGGGGTCCTCTTCTGAACTATCACTCTGTGTAACATCCTCTGCATTGTGTACTTTGTGAGAACGATAATGTGAACTCTGCTTTGTCTCCTTCTTTATTTTTACAAATCCACTCTTTTTAGCTTTGCTCCGACAAGCTCTTGCTATGTGTCCCACTTTACCACAAGCATGACATTTTTCTTGTTTGTACCTACAGTTCACTGCTGTGTGCCTGGTTCTGTTGCATCGATAACACTCCCTGTTTTCTCCCTTAAAGGTGCGAGTCTCACGCTGCCCTTTGGTTATGCTGAAGCATTTTGCTGTCACGCCTGAGGTCTGCAGATCTTGGGCATTTTTATTTGCAGTCTCCAGTGACACGGCGATTGACAGAGCCTTGTCAAAAGTGAGCTCCACTTCTGACAGGAGACGCCTCTGGATTCTCTCATCGTTCATTCCGCAGACGTTCCTGTCTCTCAACATCTGCTGCAACGTGTTGCCATAGATACAATCCTGAGCCACACGACGCAGCTCCGCCACGTATTCCATGACTGTTTCATTGGGCTTGCGGGTGCGGGAGTCAAATTTCAATTTCACTGGGTTTTGGATCAAAGTGATTTTTCATCAGGAGTACCAGCTCTTGGAAGGTTTTGTCTTTGGGCTTGGCCGGGCTGAGCAAGTTACGCATCAGGCTGTAGGTTGCTGCTCCGACTACACTTATCAGTATAGCTCTTTGTTTTTCCGCCTCGTTAATTCCATTGGCCGCGAAAAACTGCTCGAGTATTTCAGTATACTCATCCCACGTCTGATTGTTGGGGTCAAACGCTACTAGCGTGCCTATTGTAGCCATCTTTACCTTCGGCTTTATTTTCTCCTCTTCCCGGCTGGCGTTTCTCCCTCTTTTCTTCTTTTAACGTCCGAACGACGGCTTCCTTCCCCCAAAAAACACCTCGTCGCCAAAAAGATGTTGCATCTTCATAAAAACATAATGAATGTCCACACAGCAGGAATGTAGTTTAGCGGGTTCTTTACTGGACCATCAACAGCATGGCGGGAAACACCATCAACATGGACTCCCTTCCGGTTATACTTCTTCTACATTCAACACCAACCTTGACCTCTGCTAATCCACATACGCCCCCTACAGGGCGCTCAGGTACTACAGCCTCAAAAAGGGTGAATTACATATAAACGACCTGTAACTGCAACTGTTACTCTGTGAGGCACAAACAATAATTATCCTACTATACCACACTAACGATCTGACCTGAAGGCAGCACATACATGGAAAAGGATAACGGACCCAGGACTGACGCTTGGGCTTTATGGCTGTAAAAAGTGGAGAAAAAAAAGTGACAACCTGAGATTTGGTCATCCTCTGCCCTGTCACAGGGGTCAAGTTTGAAATGTCTCCACATCTGAAAATAAACTTCATGGTTTATAGAAAGCAACTGCAACTGGGGGGATTATTTTGATAATCAGATTTTTTTAAATCTTACAATACCAAACTGAAAGTCTGTCGAAACAGAGAATCTCCTCATACAGCTCCGCACACAGCGCCTGGTTCAACAATACATCTCCGTCATAGCAGAAACAGTTACCCACAGAATCACTTCCTCTTTAGCGATTTTGTCTTCAAAATAAAAGCCCAATAGTGTTCGTTATTTCTGCAAGTCTTGATACAGTCTATGCTGCAAGTCTATAGTTTATGCAAGCTTGTAGCTTTTATTATGAAAAGTTCTGACAGGACGTTATAAAGGTTCTGCCGCTTGCTTGATAGACCTCTGAAATAGCAGACATAAGATGTGATATGAAAAAATAACAACAGTTCAATGAATCAGTCAAACGTGTATATGTGATTGTGGCCACACAATAAAGTAAATTTAAGATGTATTTTTATAAATCCGTTTCTTAAAATTAGCCTTTGATTATGTTCTGGCCCAACATGTGATGGGTTAGAAAAAAACTTACCCGAAGCCAAACTTATTGTGGGGGAGATGGGAGAGGCTGCAGCCGGTCCCTGTTGGGGGAACTTAATTCTCGACCCCTGCACTAAACCTTCCATATAGAAGCTTATCTGCTGCACTGTCATGTGGGCCCTGGCTGGCTTTGATAACGGAGGAGTTAACTTAACTTGTGATTCAGCTGCTCACAGTTGATAGACATTGTGTCTGAGCGTTTATGATGCCAGTTATTTATTAAACCTCTCCTGGTTAATGGTTTGTTCAAATACTGAAAATATAGGGTACTGTACTTTGCTCTATTTGCTGTGTGTTTGGCCTCTGACAATTCAGAAAAAGGCAGAGAACCACTGCTTCATGAACACATACCAATATTTTTTCTCCCAGCTGACAAGACACGCTGAGCATAGCAAACTATTCAGTCACATTAATTAAAGGGAGACAGCTTCACACCTGCACTGCTAAAGGGGATCAATGCAGACACCAACCATATATTGAACCCAGGCGCAGAGCAGGAGAGTGGACTCTTGCAGACATCAGGGTTCAATGATGTGGGTTGTAGAAAATGATGAATAGTCTCCTCCTAATTCATTAAAGTTTTAGCAAACTTTTCTAGTTTAAAATCAAACTCCATGAAGGCGTGAGCAGAGTTGAGCGAAACTGCTCCATGGCCACAAGGCTGTGTGTGCTCTGCTCCATCACTCCTCTTTCTTACCTCAGTGCTCTCTGCTGGAAAAAAAACAGCTCAGAATTCACTATTCATTATTTATGCTAATCAGCCAAAAACTGTAGCATTAAGTGTTTAGAATAAAATTATTCCTATGATCTAACTCATGCTATTTATTCACCACAACAAGACAATATTATAGCCTAAATTTTAGATTTAAATAACAAGGAATACGTATGTGTAATGTACATGTTCTCCAAAGACCAAAATATGTGTGGCTAATTACAGGGACAGTTACTGAGGGAAAACAGAAAAACACCAGGTTATCACTGCATTCAGGACATGGGAAAGGAAGGAATCATAGTGACAGTGAAACTTTGACCAATGGCAGCTGCTTTAATTCATAAAGTCACAACGGATGGTGAAATATGGGATTTGAACATTTACCAAATATCACTGGATATGCCAAATACTATCTGGACAAGGGTGCAGCTTAGGATATATGCAACTTTGGGAGCAGGTTTAAGTGATCTGTTGAAGTTGGTATAAAGTACCTATATGTCAGTGGTTCAGATGTGCTCCTCGCTCTGCTTCAGCTCCGCCCCGCTCACCTGCTCTGTCTCTACAGCCTCTACAGGTTCTCAGTCCTGTCCAGAAGGTGAACAGACCACGTGTGTTTTCATCCAGTCACATTTTCTTTCCAAACACAGATGTGGTGTTTAAGAGGGAATCTTCCTGATCCACAGTCTGTTCATGAATGCACAAATGTACAACTCAGTTTTTTTAAATCATAGTTACAATGTAAATATAATTCACACCACAGTTTGGCTGCAGTGACACTCTCACTAGTCATGAGAAAACATCTTAAATAGTTTACATTGAAATCAATTAAACCCCTTTTGACGTTGAAAAATGTGCGTGTTAAGATGGTATTTTCCCAAGATGGACAAATTTTACGCATTAACGCGTACGTCAAATTAGACGTTTTGGACCAATCCATGTTCCATAGATGTTTTTCAGTCTTTATGGAAAAACGTACACATATACATACAATACAAATGTGCTCAAAAGAAATAAAGATGTAATGAATACAAACAGTAAAAAAAAAAAAAGAGTATAATGGAAATAAGAAACAATACACCTTATTATATATTATAATACACAGTATACCCACTAAAAAAAGTACACTACACCACTGGTCACAATCAACAGTTTGACTCTGACTGACATAAGCTGAATAATGTATGTGTGTGTGTGTGTGTGTGTGTGTGTGTGTGTGTGTGTGTGTGTGTGCGTGCTATCTCACAGTCAGTGTTACTGGTTTCCCTCTCAGACTGACTGAAGTCCTGAGGATGAGTGATTGTGTGGAGGAAGATGAGGGCACAGCAGAGTCTCCAGGATCTGACCAGTCCAAAGACCTTGATCCTCCAGACTACAGTCTTGAACCTGGACCCTCAGACTCACAGTAAGAGACCTGCTACAACCCTGTGAACCTCCAAACTGTCTCTGTAACAGTCTTTAGTGTGTCAAGCTCCTGCTGATGACATCACTTCCTGTCACAGCTGCCGTGGTGTTGCAGAAAACGTCTTCTTCCTGGTTCTCCTGACATCTCAGTGTATTAATACTGACTGCTGAGGAGTTTGTTTTGGGCGAAATGGTCCTATCAAAGAACAAAACTTTTTCTTGTGCATATTTTTACTGGAGCTGATGAACGAGACAGATTTACAGATGTCAGTGATTAAAGGGCTGTGGTGGAGCAGAGAAGCAGCCACAGAAGAAGAGAGCAATACAAGGGGGTAGGTTTGGTCTCAACACTGGTAGATACTCAACAACCCCACCTCCCTCCAAAACAAAGAGGACTTTTTAATGCTGTCAACCAACTGGTTTATTAACATATAGGATCAGTATTTACATTAAGAAATGTATTTACATTTAAATAAAACTATTCAGATCAGAGACTAAAACTATATGAAATTATCCTGTGTTATGATAACTTACAAAGTGACATCGGAATAGGTTCACTATGGTTACTTTGCATGTAAGTTATTAATTTACAATTAATCCATAAAAGCACATGTTTAATCGTTTCATCATTTTAAAAAGTGAAAGCCTGAAGGTCCAGCTGCTTCTCCCTCAACCTGCTGCTTCTTTACTGGATTTCTGAGTTTCTTATATGTGTAATGAAATGATGAACTGATGAATAAGATACACACAAACATAGGCTTACACTTGGAGTCCTGTCATTTTGAATATTGAGTGAATAGTATCTTATCAAAGCACTGTGGTGTGAATACTACTTTTAATTTATAATGTGAATCGTTGAAGGGCACCATCCCCCGATTGTGGAGAAACTAAGAGATTCATTAATTTATAAATCAATTAATCAGTCTGATATCAGAAGCAGTGACTTCATTGATCTCCAATGTCTACTTCAAAGGAACAGACAGGACAACGGCTGGGTCAAATTAAAGATGTTTATTAACTAATCGCTAACACAGATGAAATGTAATCAGTGATGACCATGAAGATGTCGCTGTAACAGATGGTCACTGCATCTCTTAGCTTAGTAACAGGAGGAGCTGGGTGATGGGGACAGAGGATGAAGTTAGGCTATGTGGAGCAGACTTATTGTCAGCGGTTACCTAAATATTTACCACTAAAACTGTAAGCTAAAGGTTTATTTCATCATCAACCCAGTCTAACCCAGGAGGAGACGGGACCCAAAGCAGCTGATGTTGCAGTCGGTGATCTTTGACAACAGACTCTTGGTGTTGTCTGTTACCAAGGTGACAGGTTTTTCCTGTGTCTCAGTGGTTTCAGCTTTGGTGAAGTCTGCCAGCAGACTTTCCTTCTTGGGGTCTTGAGGACTTGTCAGTCACTCCTGGGCTGGCATGTAGCCAGTTGATGACAGAATAAACTTTTTCAGTTGTTTAACTTTTGTTAGATAACTTTAGAAGGAGTTAGTGTTGGCCGAGTGATGCAACAACCTTCAAAAATCTTCTAAACAAAAATCAATCTTTTAATTGAGAGAAAAACTACAAAAATGTTCTAAGGCACATTTATTTGTGTGATTCAAAATCAGTTGGTTTTGGTTTGTCAAAGCAATAAAACAAAAATGACATATAAAGGAAAACTTTCTCTGAAAGTCAGTAGTGAGGAGAACAAAGAACACAAAGTGAAAAGACACAAGGTCAAGATTAAAGTAAGAACATAGGAGCGCGAGTGATAAAGCGTGAGAGAGTAAGCAACAGGAAACAAGAGTAAGAGCGTGCACCAGGGGATCCAGCTCTTTCACCCTCTGGGTGTGTGTCGTGGGGGGGCCTTGTTGGTTGCCACCTCCCATTAGACTTTTCCCTCTTTTTCTTAGTGTCAAGCATAGAGGAGAATCATTTTTTAATAAACTTTGAATTATTACATTTAGTTTTATGGGCAAATATTGTGTGTCCTCCTTCCACCATGGACAATTTACATTCAACAGGTTGATATCCTCATGGAACTACATTACTATTACTGGAAGAAGGGGAATGAAACGCACAAGGTCTATAATGATAATAAACAAAAACAGTACATTAATTAAACAGTTTCTAATGCTACTAATAAAGGAATGAGATTATAATGTCAAATCTTAATAATAAAATAACACACTAATAAAAACACATCTATTTCCTGGAAGATACTGAGTCAGGAGTGGTCCCTAGGTGGCAGTATTGTGATGTAGGGTTTATTTACATCAGCCCTGGTAAAACACATCTCTACCCCCCTTTAAATTAGAAATGTGGATTTTGGACTAATCTCCATGAAAATCTTTCCAGTGTAATAATAACTGTGTTACATAGTGATTACACGTTTATTTTGTGCATTAAGACGTTTCATGTTGCTTTTTAGTTGCTTTTCAACCATCAATCCAAGATCAGTTTTAAATAAACTCAGCAACTCCACAGTGGAAAGGCTCCCAGATAGCATTCATTTCCAGTCCTAATCTGGGCCAACTGTGGCACAGACAACTCAGTTCTGGTAATTATATATATAGTTTTATAACTATATATTGTTCAGTTAAATAATGTTAATTTTAAGGTCAAATGTATAGACCTATTAATATATACTGTAATTTAATGTAAAGTCCTCCTAAATATGGGTCTAATTTGACACTTAAGTGAAATTTGTGAGTTGTTGAATGAAATAAATACACATACCTAGTTCGTTTTTTAAACCGAGTCCTCTTTAACAGGTAGAACATAAACTGAAGACTCATTACAGCCACAAAAGCTACTTCATTTGATACAACATTTTTGAATTTTGAATTTCCCCATGGGCATAAATAGTATTTATTATTTTAACATCACTGTGCTCAGTGAATGGCACAGTCAGAACGGTACATTCACCTTAATGCATCGATCATTTAGGATGTGTTAATACATTTTGCCAAGGGTTTTTTTTTCCAACCTCATCAAATCCCATTTTATATAATACATTATGTACACAAAATAGTTACACCTTAAGGATAAACATGTTTTTTTTCCCCCATTAAAGCCAATAAAATGTTTGATTTCATTGTCTCTCTGACATTACTACAGTGGTGACTGCATTATTAGTTTTTCAGTCTCAAGTCCTGCCTCCAGAAGTGTATTTTTTTTTTTCTGTCCTTGACAGAATGAAGTCATATTTGGCTGATGGAGCAAATAGAGTCATTTTCATGGTTTTCAGGAGGGGCATTGCTGCTTTATTATTGAGCACCTGTAGGCCATTGGAATAAATGACATTCAAAGTCAATAGAGTTTGTGTTTGCCTATATGTGATTGTATGTCCATATAAGCTGAGAGCCAGTGGTTCTCATGTTATATTTCTCCCTTTAGTATTTAGTATATGGAAAATAATACATAAAAACAGCAGCATTATGCAAACAAAGTGGGATTTAAAGGGTTACAATCCTGAAAATGAATAAGTATTTAGCAGGTATGATGAAGACTTATGATTGTTACCAAAAATTAACTCAGTGAATGTGGAAAATTATCGTATTTTTATTGTCCTCAGTAGAGGGGTTAAGAACGTCCGAGACCGTGGCGTTAAAATAAAACGCACACTGCGCATGCTCTGAAGCTCACTCCATGAACTTGGAAGAAGGGAAACAAGAGTGGCGCGAAAGTGGAATGAAGAAAGGGGTGACAACTGAATAATTATCTGAGTAAGTATGTTTCTCTAATGCAGTCTGTGAAGTTGACATGTCAGTATGTGGTTAGAAAGTGACATTGATGGTGTTAGTTTACATTACTGTAGAAATATGGGCAATATGTGAGGACAGGGTAGCTAACGTTAGCTAGCTAATACATAATGCTAACTAGTAGGAAGACAGGGGAGTAGCTTCTTAACTGCGGAGTTATAGTTTAGCGGCCTCACCCGAAAGCCCCATTATTTCAGAGTTTTGTGGCGTGTGGGTCTTTTAAGTCCATCTGAAATGACAATTACTCCTGGGGGTGAAGGGAGGTAAGAGTGGCGCTTAGTCGGACACAGAGGGAGCTTGTCAGGAGTTGGGATGTGTTTGACTGACAGCGGTCAGCCCCGGAGCTGTCTGTGGTGGGGTATGAAAGACAGACTTAATATACTTGTGTTGTGCAGTTGTGTAGAAAAAAGGTCCTCATAATGTTTGGCGCCACTACTGTTTTAGCAGCAGTGTGCAGGCTAACGGCTAATGTTCAACAGGTGAGTGAGTGGGGCAATCTAGAGTGAGGGAGCGGTGGTGCTTTCACATTTCTGTGAATCATTGATGAGCCCTGTAAGAATTTGTGCTTTATTTGTGATGTACTTTTCCCACAGTTAATTGTTAAGTAGATGAACAGTAACTCTCTTCTGTATATTTAACTTTATGAATACAAATTGCACTTGCAACACAAAATTATTAATATATAATCATTGAAACTCACGGTATATTAGCCAGACCTGTATCAAACCCTGAGTTTGACATGTATTGACTGATCCAGTATTGTCAGGTTTTAATGTGCTAAAGACTGTAAACTAAAAGTGTGCTTGTTCTACTATTTTCTGTTTTCTTCTAAATGTACAGGAGGAGATAGCAAATGACAGATAGATGCAAGCACAACTGAAACTTCACTCAACCGATCTTCCTCAGGTGCACAGTCCAAACCAACAGCTTCATACATAGAGGAAACCAGGACCCTGGAACAAGGTTTTGCAGATCACTTGTAACTAATAGTATAAAGGCCACAGGTAGAAACAGATGAGTTTCAGCCTGAAGCCATCATCAGCATTTGTCTGTGTTTTGGTATTTGGTTATATATTGATAAGTATTTCATAGGTGATAAATTGCAGATCTCTTGGTAACTGGTCAGTGCTGCAGCAAATGTAATGATTCTGTGATTGCTCTAGTGGAGGCATCTGTGTGTTTAGGCTACAAGTCGACAGAGAAGAAACAAACGCTGAAACATGTCTGTTTCTTTCACCCTGGTACTATTATCTATTATAACAGTGACCTGCAAAACTATATCCCATAGTGCTGGTTTCTTCTGTGTTTAGTTAATTGGAGATCAGATTAACAACACAAGGCTCTGTGTTGGCATCATGCTCAGCCTCTGCATCAGTCTCACTTTAGCTTTGTTTCTGTTTCCTGCCTGCAGAGAGGATAACGACAGTCCACAGTGAACACCTTGATGGACAACATATGAGTTCTCTAGTGCCAGTTTTTTTTTAACATTGTGGCTGTGTGAGATTGTCCCATTTTGAACGCGACCCCTTCAGTCAAGTCTGGACTGATCAACCAGGGCAAGTGGCAAGTTTTTTCATAATGTTTATTCATAACATTATGGATTACCCTTCATATTTATTGACTTGCACTGTTTTTTCATGATCTCAACACTGCTTTGTGAGTATACTGGACAAGTTATTGGATCAGTTCAGTCTGTTTTTCACAGAGAATGTGGAAATGTAAAAACAGTTTCTTAAAGTTTATCAACGATTGTGTGCATCTTTGTTTACAGTGGGCTTATTTATTTCCTTTGTAGTTTACAATAAGCATTTGTTGACTGTAAAATCTGTGCCAACCAACTGTATTGCTTTATGTGTTGTACTGTATTTTTTATAAAGGAACTCTGGAAACCACAGCTGCTGGTAATTTACTGTTAAGTTTAACTTTGCAATAAAATACTATAATATATCATACAGTTGTACTGTGTTTATCACTGAGATACACTGTAATTAGGTTTACAGTATATCTGTTGTTTGTAGAATAGCTTACATGCTGATGAAATGTGAAAATAAATTCTACCAACCTCATGAATCTAAAATATGACATTCCCAGCAGCCACAACAGGACCAGATGTGGGCCACCTCTCACAAATGGTATGGCCCACATCTGGGTCAGATGTCCTAGAGAGTGACTGACTGAAGTGTGGGCCACAACTGGACCAGATGTCATTTGCTATCTGGATATGGTGATGTTTCATTTTCAGTCAGTGTGGCTGTTGGCTGGTTAGTTTACTACCTGTTACTGACACTCTGGGTGGTGAAAAAGCTCCTGATGTCTCTTTGTTTGGTGGCATGATATCTACAAAGTAGAAAACCTGTTGGCATGGACAACATTAAGTTGTGTGTGCTGTGCTGTGCAGGTAACAGAGGAAAGGGAGTCATTTGAAATATTACATTTTTGCCCATGTTTCAGGTCTGGACTGACACTGTAGCCAGGCTGACAGTCATAGCTCTATTGAGCCGTCTGTTCCTTTAACTACCAGCAGTAATGACATCATGAGCTTCTTTACAAGTAAAATTGTAACTATTAGAGAAAAAAATCACCATCTCCTCCCGACAACTGACTCATGTACTGTCCAGTTCAGCAGCCTCAGAGTCAACTGTAAGGCCTGATTTATATTTAGACTGGTTCTCTCCTGTAGATCTCTCTGAACTTCAACAGTTTCTTCACTTAAGGCACACCCTCTTGAGGTGTGCATCCAATTGGAACAGAGATGTGGACCTGTGACTGTGATATGTTAGTGATGAAGAAATGTCTTCACAGAGGGAGGAAGAGGAGCGGTGTCTCTGTGGAGGAGCAGCTGTCCTGCTGTGCTCTGTGTCAGGACGTCCTGAAGGATCCAGTCTCTACCAGCTGTGGACACTGGTTCTGCAGACAGTGCTTCACCTCATACTGGGACCAGTCTGGGTCTTCAGGAGACCCCTCCTGTCCCCAGTGTGGAAAAAGACTCAGAACCAGACCTGGACCGCAGACAGCCAGTCAGAGCAGTACTGTACAAAGTGAGACTGAGCATGTGTCTGCTGATATCAGATAATCATTTCAGATGATTATAAATACCACAATATGAAAAAGCTTTTCTTTGCTGCTCTTAAGTTTTTCTGTAGCTGATGAAAATAATCAGCAGATTCTCAGATTCTCTGTCTTCAGTCTGACATTGTCTCTTCTCTTTCAGCAGATAGTGGTCTGCAGGAGGTTTTAGATCAACATAAGATCAGTCTGAGGAGCAGATGTGAACGTGTGACTGAAGGAAGTGATGGAACAGGAAGTGGAACCCTCCTCAACAGGATCTACACTGAGCTCTACATCACAGAGGGACAGAGTGACGAGGTTAATACCCAACATGAGGTGAGGCAGCTGGAGACAGCTTCCAAGATGAAGACCCTCCATGACACTCCAATCAAGTGTCAGGACATCTTTAAAGCCTTACCTGACCAACAGAGACCCATCAGAGTGGTTCTGACCAACGGCGTCGCTGGCATTGGAAAAACCTTCTCAGTGCAGAAGTTCAGTCTGGACTGGGCAGAGGGCTTGGAGAACCAAGATGTCAGTCTGCTGGTTCTGCTTTCGTTCAGGGAGCTGAACCTGATCAGAGAGCAGCAGTACAGTCTTCTCAGGCTGCTCCATGTTTTCCATCCAACATTACAGAAGGTCACAGCAGAGCAGCTGGCTGTCTGTAAAGTTGTGTTCATCTTGGACGGCCTGGATGAAAGCAGACTTTCACTGGATTTCACCAACAGGGAGGTTGTGTCTGATGTCAGACAGACGTCATCAGTCAACCTGCTGCTGACAAACCTCATCCAGGGGAATCTGCTTCCCTCGGCTCTGGTCTGGATCACTTCTAGACCTGCAGCAGCCAATCAGATCCCTCCTACATGTGTTGACAGGGTAACAGAAGTACGAGGCTTCACTGACGCCCAGAAGGAGGAGTACTTCAGGAGGAGATCCAGTGATGAAGAGCTGTCCAGCAGAATCATCTCACACATCAAGAAGTCCAGGAGCCTCCACATCATGTGTCAAGTCCCAGTCTTCTGCTGGATCACTGCTACAGTTCTGGAGCACATGTTGACTACAGAGCAGAGAGGAGAGCTGCCCCAGACCCTGACTGACCTGTTCTCACACTTCCTGCTGGTTCAGACAAAGAGGAAGAAGCTCAAGTATGATGAGGGACATGAGATGAGTCCACAGGAGCTGATGGAGGCTGACAGGGAAGTTCTTCTGAAGCTGGGGAGGCTGGCGTTTGAACATCTACAGAAAGGAAACATCATGTTCTACCAAGAAGACCTGGAGCAGTGTGGTCTGGATGTCACAGAGGCCTCGGTGTACTCAGGACTCTTTACTGAGATCTTCAAAAGAGAGAGTGTGATCTTCCAGAAAACAGTCTACTGCTTTGTTCATCTGAGCATTCAGGAGTTTCTGGCTGCAGTCTACATGTTCCACTGTTACACCAACAGGAAGAGAAAGGTCCTGAAGAACTTCCTGAAGGTAAAAAATGTTGATTCAACCTTGTATGTCTTCCTAAGAGCAGCCATGGAGAAATCCCTCAGAAGTAAAAATGGTCACCTGGACCTGTTTGTTCGCTTCCTTCACGGACTCTCTCTGGAGTCCAGCCATAGACTCCTAGGAGGTCTGCTGGGTCAGAGAGAAAACAGTCCAGAAACCATCCAGAGAGCCATCAACAACCTGAAGAAGATGAATAGTGGTAAAATCTCTCCTGACAGAAGCATCAACATCTTCCACTGTCTGATGGAGATGAAGGACCACTCAGTTCATCAGGAGATCCAAGAGTTCCTGAAGTCAGAGACCAGATCAGAGCAGAGACTCTCTGAGATCCACTGCTCAGCTCTGGCCTACATGCTGCAGCTGTCAGAGGAGGTTCTGGATGAGTTGGACCTGAACAAGTACAATACATCAGATCAGGGAAGATGGAGACTGATCCCAGCTGTGAGGAACTGCAGAAAGGCTCGGTGAGTTGGCGTATTCTCATAAAATAATTTGTGATGCTCATGTCTGTAAAATGCATGCGAGATGACTTAAGCTAAATACCTGTTCCTGCGTGATTTCACACGTCGTGCAATCAAATATTTGTTGTTTTGAAGTCATAACATACACAGCTGTGTCTAGCCGGTCATTCTCCTAAATTCTCCCTCAGAGACAGACAAGGCCATACGGATTAAAACAGCTCGCCTTAGTAGCCAGGGCTTGTTGGCAGCAGGGCATTAAAAAAAGGTAGTGGGATCACCAAACTTTTTTCGGACAAGATCACGTAGGCTGCTCTTTTCAAAATATAGACATTATTGCAGCATCCGTCGTCCCCATTTTGAGCATTTTATAGATATGCTAGCTTAGAGTAAACTGACCAAAAATAAACTGGAAGAGGGTCCTGTGAACTTAAAATAAGTGAGGCAGCCCGCCCAAGTAAAGTCTATGTGTGGGAAACCCTGCTGTCCATTGTGAGTGTCATGGGAGAGCAGTGATGAGTCTGTGGAGGTCTGTATTCAGGACAAGAGGTTTCTATGACAACAGTCATCAGTGTTTGACAGCGAACAGTGAATGCAGTGAAGCTCTAATGAGCAGGTTCTAGTAGGTGTTTAGTAAATTTAGTATAAGACCTGAGTCATTGTCCAGAGATGACTGAAGTCATGATGAGCATGGAGGATGTTAGGGATGCCTCCCCCCTTTTTAATCACAGGAGACAAAAACAGTGGGCTCCAATGAAAGCTGCTTTTAAAGTGGAGCTGAACAGCAGCCACTGTGGTAACAACAAACACTGATGGGATAATGGTTCATGATCAAACAGAATGTAACAGCTGCATAAGCAGAGAAAACTCATTGCATCAGTGAAATGACTCAACTGGTCAAAGCAGACCAAGAGTGGAGATGTAAACCCCTGAATGTATTGAACTGATCAAGGCTGAGCTTGATTGATTATTGAACTTTTCATGTTGAAGAGTCAACTTGTTTTTTTGAAGTGTCATGGTGGAGCTTGTAAGTCTTTCCATAGATTGTGTTGAATGAGACAGAAAGTCCCAGGTGTTTTCTCTCTTGTTGCTGTAGAGGAGAGTCGAATCAGGGAACGTTCAGCTTCAGCCAAGAACACAGGTGTGAATCTATCAGAGCAGAATGGGAGGATTCAGTCTTCTTCTACACACCAGAGCTCAGTGTCATGTTTCTGTGAGGATGTTCTGTGTGTCTGTCATTCTGGGTGCACATGAGAATGCAATGTGAGCGTGTGCAGGGACTGGCTCACTGACCAATCATGACAGGCTTTGTAATCGACCCTCACCCACTCAGGTCTGGTGGGTGAAGGTCATTATGTGTCTCAACATGAAGCAGTGGAGCTGGACACCAAACCCTCAACCAAACTGTCAACTCTCCCGTGATCACGTGATCAGACTCTGCTGCTCTGTGATTGGACTCTGCTCTGCTGCTGCACGAAGCAGACACTTCCAGGTTATAACTGTAGAGTCTAAATGTTGATCACTAGTGTTTTACTGAGGGCAGTTTATTCATTGATCAACGTGGGTGCTGCCACTGATACACCACAATGAACCAGATGTGTTTTATGTCTATGAAAATGATGGGTAAGTTATGAAATTGGTGTGTGTCTGAACACCTTGTAACACCAGTAATGCTAACCACAGCACCAACTCTAATCTGGAGTCAATTGTTTTATCAAATCATATGATGGAAGCAGAAATGTAATGTAAATGTAAATGTTCCCTCCTTTATCTGCAGAACAAAGATTCTATTAAACTCTGCAGGTCTGAGAGAGAGGATGAGAATTATTGTTTCATATCAAACACAATCAGATGAGATTAGCTGAACCGCAGATGTGAAGCGCAGATGTTCATCACATCATCATCTTTTCTCATCAGATGCATTTTAACTTCAGCTTCTTTTATTACAAACTAACTAACTAACATATGATTGACACATTGTGGTTTAAATTTTGACTGTCCATCATGTTTTGGATGAAAGTTAGTTTTTTGTTCGCCTAAAATGTCAGCGTTGTTCAGCGTCTGGTTGAACCAAGAGACACTCTAAGGAATCGGCTGATCAGTTTATACGGTAAGTACATTTTATTTTTAGAGTAAACCTTTTCGCTAGCCAAAATTAGCATCACAATTTCCAATTGATATCGTAGTGTAGTAATTACAAATGCACCTGGCTAACCCAGCTGGCTAGCTAGCGCTAGCTGATTACCAAGCGTTTTCTATGCTAAAGGGACCTGGCCCCGCCGGGATGGTGACCTCTGTTTATTCTAGAGGTGTTAATACGTGCTTGAATATAATGTTAAAAGCCCAACTAAAATGTGCATATAACTAATGTTAAGGTACCAATGTTATTTTTGTGTTTCTGGAACACAGGATCCAGTTGAAGTGTACTGCGTTAGTGAGTTGTGCTCATATTGAACTCCATTAATGCAAGTTCTTAAAATGTCAGTTTGGATGTTGTGAAAGTTCAGGTTAACTTCACCTTAATGTAATTTAAATGTGGTTAACATGTAGACTGCAAATTATGCTGACTGGAACAACAGAAGACAATACTACATTTTCTGATCAGGTCCTCAGTTCACAAGAGGCAGATAGTAGCAATAGCATTTATTGGATCTGTCCTTTGTATTTTACCCAGATATTCTTATTACTGGACAATAAAATATACTCATAATTTGAAGTATCCTACATTGTCCTATGTTGTCGTGAAATCAAGTGTTAATTGTGGTTTGTTGATGTTTTGTAATAAAGAGTGTTTTATATAACATATGTCTTCATACTTAGGTCCATGTATGTGAGTCTGTAAGTGTCCTGTGTTACACTGATGTATTTCTTTTTACCTCTGAAGAAGAAATTCTGTTTGCACAAAAGGCACTCGTTAGATTCTCTATGTAGAAGTTCTGTTCATTCACTCCGATCATTACAATACAGTTAGAAGTTCTGTATAATATACAATGTAGAAAATAACATTAGTACACAACATGTAGCAGTTCATTCATTTGATACTGTAAGTGCATACACAACAGTTCTCAACTGAAGTAGACATGTATGCAGTTATCCTGGCAGCTGGTTTATGTATGTGATTAACTGCGATCCATCATGTCTGAACTTAAATCTTTTACTGTAATTTGAATGGTATCCACGCTGAAAACTGAATGACCACTACCAACAGAAGGAGGACCTCATGTATGGAGCACAATATTGTTTCCATTCATCTGGTTGTGGAGAAAGGAGGCTGCATGGACAACATCCTTAGTTCTCAAATGGATGGTGATGATAATGCCAGAAAACCACTTCAATTTCAGATGCCTCTGATGGAAAGACAGACCAGTTCTCTAGAAGTTTGTTTAATATTCTCTGTCCTTAGTATTTAAAGGATCAGTTTCTTACTTTTGACTTCTGCTGTTGTTGACAGGTGATGGTAGTGTTTTTATTAACAGAATTTATAAATGTTATAATGATGGATCAACTCTAGTCACCACTTTCACAAATGAAAGTATTTCCCAATTTGACATTTAAAGGAAAGGAAACTGCAACCAGGAGCAAAATTTGACTCCTGTAACAGATGTGTGCTGCTATTACCAATTCAGAAGTATTAGCCTTACAAAATCTTTGGTGTGTACTGAAGATTTGACTGAGATTTCAGAGCACTCAAGTTAAGAAAGCAGTAAAGAAATTGATATTTTATGTCCTTTTATGGTTTTTCTTTTGTATAGTGAAATACAACTTATGTACATTAGTTTTATTCATATCTGCTGTTACTGTCATTGAAATGTGTTTAATGTGCTTTTCTAATTTGTGATTGTAGTTTTGTTTATGGAATCTTAAATAAACCTACTGTGATTAAAGTGTACTGAGAGCATTTTCTATGAACTACAGAAGTATTGCCTGGGTTTTTCTACATTTACCATACACCTTGTGATGACTTTGACAGTACAGTTTGGTGAATGATGTTGTTACTATTGTCAAAATTTATACCAGATATACCATACCATACCACTTCATAGCATAAAACCATCAACAAACTTAGACCAAGAGATTCCTAAATACTTTTATTGCAGCTTTAAAAATAATCAATTTTAACAATATCATTAACCATCAACAACACTGGAAAGGTACAGTGCATCCAGAAAGTTTTCGCAGTGCTTCACTTTTTCCACATTTTGTTGTGTATGCCTTATTCCAAAATGGATTAAATTAATTTTTTACCTCAAAATGCTACACACAATACCCTGTAATGACAAAGTGAAAAAAGTTTGCTTGAAATTTTTGCAAATATATTAAGAAAAAAACAAACAAACAAAACATGTACATAAGTATTCACAGCCTTTGCCGTGACACTCAAAAGTGAGCTCAGGTGCTTGATCGGAATCCACCTGTGGTAAATTCAGTTGACTGGACATGATTTGGAAAGGCACACACCTGTCTATATAAGGTCCCATAGTTGACAGTGCATGTCAGAGCACAAACCAAGGCCATGAAGTCCAAGGAACTGTCTGTAGACCTCCAAGACAGGATTGTATAGAGGCACAGATCTGGGAAAGGGTACAGAAATATTTCAGCATTGAAGGTCCCAGTGAGCACAGTGGCCTCCATCATCTGTAAATGGAAGAAGTGTGGAACCACCAGGACTCTTCCTAGAGCTGGCCGCCCAGCCAATCTGAGCGATCAGGGCAGAAGGGCTTTAGTCAGGGAGCTGACCAAGAACCTGATGGTCACTCTGACAGTGCTCCAGCGTTGCTCTGTGGAGAGAGGAGAACCTTCCAGAAGGACAACCGTTTCTGCAGCACTCCACCAATCAGGCCTGTATGGTAGAGTGGCCAGACAGAAGCCACTCCTCAGTAAAAGGCACATGACAGCCCGCCTGGAGTTTGCCAAAAGGCACCTGAAGGACTCTCAGACCATGAGAAACAAAATTCTCTGGTCTGATGGAACAAAGATTGAACTCTTTGGCCTGAATGCCAAGCGTCATGTCTGGAGGAAACCAGGCACCGCTCATCACCTGGCCAGTACCATCCCTTCAGTGAAGCATGGTGGTAGCAGCATCATGCTGTGGGATGTTTTTCAGCATCAGGAACTGGGAGACTAGTCAGGGTCGAGGGAAAGATGAACGCAGCAATGTACAGAGACATCCTTGATGATAACCTGCTCCAGAGCGCTCTGGACCTCAGACTGTGGCGAAGGTTCATCTACCAACAGGACACTGACCCTAAGCACACAGCCAAGATAACAAAGGAGTGGCTTCAGGACAACTCTGTGAATGTCCTTGAGTCCGATTGAACATCTCTGAAAATGGCTGTGCATCAATGCTCCCCATCCAACCTGATGGAGCTTGAGAGGTTCTGCAAAGAAGAATGGGAGAAACTGCCCAAAAATAGGTGTGCCAAGCTTGTAGCATCATACTCAAAAAGACTTGAGGCTGTAATTGCTGCCAAAGGTGCTTCAACAAAGTATTGAGCAAAGGCTGTGAATACTTATGTACATGTTATATTTTTGTTTTTTATTTGTAATAAATTTGCAAAAGTTTCAAGCAAACTTTTTTCACTTTGTCATTATGGGGTATTGTGTGTAGAATTTTGAGGTAAAAAGTGAATTTAATCCATATTGGAATAAGCCTGTAACATAACAAAATGTGGAAAAAGTGAAACGCTGTGAATACTTTCCGGATGCACTGTATGTAAACATTTTTTACTAAATTCAGTAACTTTTATAAAAATAAAATACTTTTGTGGATCAAGGTAAAGGTGAACCGTAGAAAGTTTGCATAATAAATTGTTCAATCTTCAATTGTTCAATTTTTAGTAACAAGTAGTAGAGGTGTTACACAGCTCTTCCAGTTCAGACCACCCCAGCCAAACCAATGGGTCAGATCCACCCCTCACTCCTCCTCAGCTCCACCCTCTTATCCATATATGGTTTCTTCTGGTTTCAAAAAATCAAGATGGCGACAGCCAAGTTGCAAAATCGAGGCTTCAAAACGGCAGTTCACAAACCAATGGGTGACGTAACGGTGGGTTGCCACTTGATTCTAACGCACTTTATATTTTCTCTCATCACAGACTTGTTAATTGTGGACTCTCAGAGACTCACTGTGAAGTCGTGGCCACAGCCCTGAAGTCCAGCCCCTCCCATTTGAAAGACCTGGACCTGAGTAAAAACTGGGACCTGAAGGATTCAGGAGTGAAGCTGCTGTGTGCCGGACTAGAGAGTCCAAACTGTAGACTGGAGACTCTGAGGTCAGTTCACTGACTGGAGCTGTTGTAGTTTTATATTCAGTTCAAATCTGAGAAGTTCCAGTTTTTCATTGGTTGGTTCATTTTCAGGATTTCTGTGTGAGGATCTAAAAAATCAGCCAGTGAAGAGAAAGAAGGAGGGATGAGACTAGGAGCAGAGTGGTAATGGGGACGGTCAGGAGAATCGGGGGGCTGGGGCCGGACTGATTATTGTGTAGACTAACAATATGGTGTTATATAAAAGTTGTCTACCTCACTGCACCTTCCTGCAGCCTGAACTGAGCCTCGCAGCCTCTTGTCTCTTCCAACACGCCAGACGCTACCAAGTCTATAGTGCTCCTAGCTCAGCTCATATTAAATGTGGCTAGTATAGCTAGCTGCTAGTTGTTGGGCAGCAGCCCTGTGCTTGTGTTAGCTGCTGTTTGTCTCTGTGTGTTATTAACAGCTGGGACTGGTGATCTCCAGGTAAAATGAAGTGTCCCACTCGGCCCCTGGATGAGAGCAGTCACAGTGTTTGTGATTCAGAGCAGCAGAGAATTGACAGAGTTTGATGTTAAAATCAGAAAGTTGATGAGAATCAAACTGCAACAGTCTCACAGATCTTCTGCTGCTGCTGCTGATCTGAACACCAGCAAAGCTGCAGCTCTCTGCAACCAACAAATATTGCAGCTGTTGTTGTGTGTTGACAAGCCACAGACCTTCAGACTGCAACACAAACCAGATCAAAGCAGGGCCAGTAGCTGAGGCGGGAAAGTGGAGACAAGAGGAAACTCAGCTGGGACATGGAGGCAGGAAGGATTAGATTGATGCTGGGAGCAATTTATGAGCAGCTCCCACCCCCCCAACATCATAGTGAATTAACAGGTTAGAAGCCAACATGTCCTCTATTTTCAGGTGGAGCTTCATGTGGCTCCTTCTATCAGGGGGTGAAACAAGCCTGTCTCCAGGCCCACACACCTGGAGACATCAGCAGGTGCTGAGGTGTCTCCCAGCAGCCTCTGAGAGTAAGACCTCAGAGGTGAACTCACTGGAGGGAGAAGGAGAAAGGATGGATTTTATTTGTTTGTGAGGGTGAAGGACTCAGGAAGCAGCTGTGAACAGGTGTGATGCAGCTGTAGGCAGGGAAGGACTGGCCAATCAGAGGAGATCCAGGAAAACACCTCCTCCTCTGGATTACCAGTGAATATCAGCTAAATAAATCTGGTGTTGTCATGGTCTGCCCTGGGAGGACTCTGATTTGGACTTTTGGTTTATTTCCCGTTTTATTTTGAAATCACTTCCCCTGTGTGTATTTAGTCTCTGTGCTCCCACTTGTCTTTATCAGTTTGTCTGTTTTGACGATGTGAAATTTCCCTGGTGTCTTGTGCTCCCAGTGTTTTGGATTTTCTGTTTTTGCTCCTGCGTTGCAAGTGTTTCCTAGTGCTTCCGTGTTCTTTATTTTGGATTTTGTGTTATGCTTCCACTTTGTAGGTGATTTTTTTGTTACAGGCACATGCACAGATAGACCTCAGGTGGTGCTTAAGCACCTGCCCTTTTGGCCTCAGACCAGATAAGTGCCCTTTTTGCAAAACATTTTTTCTATTTCTTTTTGTAATTTTTTATTTTATATTTTATTTTTTTTAGCCCCCAAAATCTCTTTATTATGAAAGACCTTTTTTCCACCAACCTCTCTGCATTTGGGTCCTTAGTTCCTCAACCTTGACAGATGTTTGACAGCAGGAGGCTGTGAATATTAGCTGAAGGTGACCTAGCTATTGCTGCAGGTCACAGAATCGTCTGTAACACCAGCGGTAGACTGAGGCCGAGAACTTGTCCTCCTCAAGTTATCAACAGTAACACAAGTTCTTATTTAAAGAAGTGGGACGGTAAATGAATATTTCAAGAGAGAACGTTTCCTTCCTCCTCTAAATATGACATCTTACAGCTGACTTTGGAACACTGAAGTTGGTCCACCATGTTTGTTATTAACAGTGTGACTGAGTTCTCACTATTTGTTCACGTCTTTGTTTCTTTGCTGATGTCTGTAGTGTCAGAGAGGGAACAGACTTAACAGAGACACAGTCTGATTACAGACTGTTCTGAGGTCAGCAGCAGCTGATCAACCTGTGTTGACATCAACAGGTGTATGAATGTTGTGCTGACATTTGGATGATGTGTGTAGAAGGCTGACATGATGATGATCCATAATAACAGAAGGACAAAGTCACTCTGCTCATTTTAGACAAAGACCATTGATCAGGGCAAATCTGATTGATTATCAATCATTTTATCTACCTCTTCTAATCTTTATTCAGATTGAGGGACTGCTGGTTGTCAAAGATCAGCTGTTCTTCTCTGGGCTCAGCTCTGAAGTCCAACCCCTCCCATCTGAGAGAACTGGACCTGAGCTACAACAACCTGCAGGATTCTGGAGTGAAGGGTCTGTGTGGTTTTCTGCAGAGTCCAGACTGTAGACTGGAGACTCTGAGGTCAGACTCCATGTTTTCTTTCTGTGCTGAGATGAATGTGATGTGAAAGTTGTGTTGACACTGAGCTGCAGACATGAGGCTGATATTATACTGATCCACACTGAGGATCTTCATGGTAAAGTCTGTTTTCTTCTTCTCTGCTTTTAGTCCAGTGACTGTTTCTCTTCAAGTTTCACCTCATGACTTTTTCAAAGAACAACAGAAACACATTGAACCTGTGAGACAATAACTAATCTATCATCAATAGCTGATGGGTCCACCTCTTCTCTAAGGCTCTGTGATGTTTGTACCGACTCCAGTATTCAACCCCAAGTTGCCAGAGCAACAGGTTCTTTCAGCACTTTAAATACTGTAGGTTTGACAGTGTTAAATGTTTGACCTCAGTCACCAGGTGTCTGTGTCTCTGTGGTTCCATCAACCAGTGAATTTAACATGTTTCTATAGATTTGTTCTCATGTGTCCATAGTTCAGTCTGACACGTTTGTTGTCTTCATGATAAATAATAAATAAACATGAGTTTGTATAGATGGAGCCACAGGTGGAGCTGGCAGAGTTGAAGAGGTGGAGTCACTACGTCTTTATTGAAGCAGCAGCATGTTGTCATTAATATTAATGAGAGCTGTTGTCACTGTTTGTATTTGACTGTTTGAAGCTGTTTCCTGTTGGTTCAGGTGTTTGAGTTTCATTTTCTAAACTTCTACTTTCTAAACCTTCTTCAGCTCTGAACAGATGATGAAACACTGAACGCTTTCAAGCAGCAACTTTGTCTCCTAAACTCACACCTTTGATTCTTTATTCAGATTGAGAGGCTGCAGTTTGTCAGAGATCAGCTGTTCTTCTCTGGGCTCAGCTCTGAAGTCCAACCCCTCCCATCTGAGAGAACTGGACCTGAGTGACAATAGCCTGCATGATCCAGGAGTGAAGGATCTGTGTGGTTTTCTGGAGAGTCCAGACTGTAGACTGGAGACTCTGAGGTCAGTAGAGGGGTGGAGTCAGTCCATGCTGCTCTCAGCAGTATTGTACTAAACACAGTTAGTATCAGAGCAAAGATCCAGTGTTTCCTGTAAACCTCCAGCCCTCTGATTGGCTGCTTTCCTCAGTGAAGCTGTGAGAGGAGAACAGTGGCAGGCTTCAGGATTGGACAGAGAGACAGAGAGAGATCAGTCAGCCAATCAGATATCAATCATCAGGAATATATCAGGAATATCAACAGTCTGTCTCATGAAGCCAGATGAATGTCACTCAGCTTAGTTTGGGATTAACTCTGGTTTTTCAGTCTGACAGACACAGGCTCACTTTGTGGCGTGGTCGATCACCATGGTAACAGGCTGATCAACTAACCTGCTCTGAAGCAGGGTCAACTCAAGGAATCATATCACACTTTATGAGCAGCCAATCAGCTCTCTGGAAAAATACTGTCACCGTTCAGACGGGATCCCAACTGGACAGAATACTGCATTCACATTAAAGTCAAAGGCGACAACATAGCCACACTGTAACCACACTGTAACCATACTGTAAACACGCTGTAACCACGCTGCGAATGAATGGAAAACCACAGCTTGTTGTGAATTGAGTAGGAATGTGGTCGGATCCACAGCCGTCATCATTACCTGTGATAACACGGAGCTCAGACTGTACAGACTGCTGGTACAGTGAGAGGATGATCTCAGGTTTATTCTGACTTGAGACCACAGAGCGTTTAGTTTCTGGTCATGGGGAAGACGGCGGTAGAAATGCTCATCTCCTCCCAAAACCTCCACCTAACTCCACCTAAAACCCAAAACCTCCACCTAACTCCACCTAAAACTATAAAAACAACTTACTGATCCAAATATGATGAAGGAGACTCCACTTTCATTCAGGTCAGAAATGACCTGGTTCTGGTTTCAGTCACAGAGACGACGATAAAACATTGAGCATCTGAAGTAAAGAGACAAACATGGAGGAATCCTACATTGACAATATGTTGAGAGAAATCACAAAGATTTTCGAGGGGAGTTAAAAGACTTTAGGAATGAAAGAAAACGAGCCTGCTGATCTAAAGAGGGAGACAGGACAACAGAGACATGAACGACAGGGCAAGGCTGAAAGGCAGAGGCCGGCACAGAGGGAAGAGAAACCATTTTAGTGGAGGTTTTAAAACACTGACAGAAGCTCTGAGAGAGGCTGAGAGGAGACTGGAATACCCTGAAAAGCAATCTGGACAAAACAACATTAGAGCAGCATTGTAGAGCATTTCTCCACCTGGGAGGTCCTGAAAACTGCAGGGGGGGAGAAAGAACTCACAAAGACACTGATAGACTATTATTCATGATAAGCTATTGATTCATTATTGTTTATCAGTGGCCTTAAAACATGGAAGAAGATATGTAAGGTAATGGACATAAAGGATGACGTGCTCAATGTAGTCAAGCAGAATAAGGTTCCTTCTCTGCAGCATCTATAACATCCTTCCAGGCCTCACAAACCTTGTCACCTGGGGGCTAAGAGAAGATCCAGGCAATGTTTGAAGCGAGCAATTGTAAAGTGATTCTTGTCTTCTTGCAGTACAGCCCTGATAGAGGGAAGATAGAGACATGACAAGGTACTAACAACACTGACAGCATTTGTGGAGGAAACTGCAGGGAAATGCAGGGACCTCAACAAGAGGCTGCAGCTTATCACCTTTGTCAGGAGAGCAAAAAAAGGCCCCTCAGTCAATGAAAAGCAAAAAGGCTGAGAACTGACATCATTCGCTGCCTCACCTTCCCACAGGATCCGGTCCAGAACAGCTAAGACCGTCATCATGAAGAGCAAACAGCACCAAGGGAAGAGTGGATGGAGGAGGCTGCTCAAATTCCAGCCGCTGGTGGGGGTCTGCCCTGAGAAGAGGTGGAGAGAAAAGTGTCTGCACATGGAGATCAGAGCAAGAGGTTTCCCAGTACAGTTCCTCTGGAGAGCTTTGAAGGTGGTGGGTATCAGAGGACAACAGCAGAGGAAGATCTGCAGCACAGTGGAAGAGTTGGAAGAAGAGTCACAGTCGCTGTGGCTACATGAGAGAGGAGCAATGGTCAAACCACCAGGCTCAGGTCGGGCCTGATCAACCCGGCTGCTGCACCCTTCAGAGGAGGTTGTGACAAGTGCCGAAACATCCAGTGATGAAGAGTCACCTGATGATGAGCCAGGTAGCAGCAGCACCATCTAACTGTCGGTAAAAGGCAACGTATATAAGATCTTACAGAGGAAAGAAGAAGCTGAAATTGGTACTATTAAGAGAAAATGGGAAAAAGAATTGGGAACAAAAAATACAGCTGATTCATGAACTTTCTTGGAAAATAAATGAGATATTTCCTGACATGTCCTGTTTTATTTTTATGCCTTCATTTAATAGGACAGTGTAGAGAGACAGGAAACATGGAGAGAAGAGGAATGACATCAAAGAGTCCTGACGGCCTGGAGTTGAACCAAGGACTGGTACCCATGTGTAACACACCCTAACCCCTCGGCTATCGAGTCGCCTCATGTCCTGACATTTCTAAATATAAAGATGAAGCTCTCAGTGCTGGAGGACGTGTGGTGAAAGTAAAGTCTTTTATTCCTGCAAGTCACTGAATCCAGTTTGGTTGGAAGTCTTTCAGTTTCCAGAAGAGGTTTTTCCAACTGTTGTGTTGAACTTCAGAGCAGGTGATACTGGGAAAAAGCCCAACTAATCCAGAGAATCTTCCTGTAGAAGTGGTGCCTTCAGGTTTCTAGAGATCTGATTGGTTGAGA
This sequence comes from Trachinotus anak, assembly GCF_046630095.1. Classification (NCBI taxonomy): domain Eukaryota; kingdom Metazoa; phylum Chordata; class Actinopteri; order Carangiformes; family Carangidae; genus Trachinotus; species Trachinotus anak. The sequence goes on from NW_027273867.1 coordinate 3,049,386, forward strand.
GGCTGCTTGTCTTTAAATTTTGATGTGATGTTTTAAACCTAACCTGGTCCAGAGCTGGTTACCATGGTGACACCATGGTACCCTGCATAAAAGTGAGACTAACCCACTGATCAGGGTTATTGATACAGGATCAGTTAATACTGATTACATTCCACTCACTCTGTAACTGTTGTGGTTGTGTTTGTCTCTACAGGGTCGACAACAGGGTGATTAAAGCTTCCAGAGACAAAACCTGTGAGTACTGAAACTCTGTCTCCTGTTCGTCATCTGTCATCAATAATTTTATCACCAACATATTTATAAACTGATTTTTACAAACATTTGGTTGAAGCTCTGGAAAACGTGTTTGATTTCTTAAAGAGCTACAGGCTGTGTTTGCTTTGAGGGACTCTGGGTCCTCAGAGTCTGAACAGGTCCTGGATTTGAAGGTTTATGAATGTTGGAGCTGACAGCAGCATGAACCACATGGTGGAGCTGGAGATGGAGGAAGAGCAGCACACACAGCTACATGATCAGAATATTTTCATGTACTGCAACACTACAGTACTTCAGAGAAGACGACAGCACTGATGATTGAACTGTGATCATATTTAACTCTGTAGTAACAGGATGAAGAACCACTGTGTTCTGGTTAAGGCTTAGTCCTTGCATTTATTGTTCGATTTGCATATGCATATATAGAAAGGATTTAATTGCCTCTTCATATTTTATATAGTGCATCTGGAAAGTATTCACAGCGCTTCACTTTTTCCACATTTTGTTATGTTACAGGCTAATTCCAATATGGATTAAATTCACTTTTTACCTCAAAATTCTACACACAATACCCCATAATGACAAAGTAAAAAAAGTTTGCTTGAAACTTTTGCAAATTTATTACAAATAAAAAACAAAAATATAACATGTACATAAGTATTCACAGCCTTTGCTCAATACTTTGTTGAAGCACCTTTGGCAGCAATTACAGCCTCAAGTCTTTTTGAGTATGATGCTACAAGCTTGGCACACCTATTTTTGGGCAGTTTCTCCCATTCTTCTTTGCAGAACCTCTCAAGCTCCATCAGGTTGGATGGGGAGCATTGATGCACAGCCATTTTCAGAGATGTTCAATCGGACTCAAGGACATTCACAGAGTTGTCCTGAAGCCACTCCTTTGTTATCTTGGCTGTGTGCTTAGGGTCAGTGTCCTGTTGGTAGATGAACCTTCGCCACAGTCTGAGGTCCAGAGCGCTCTGGAGCAGGTTATCATCAAGGATGTCTCTGTACATTGCTGAATTCATCTTTCCCTTGACGCTGACTAGTCTCCCAGTTCCTGATGCTGAAAAACATCCCACAGCATGATGCTGCTACCACCATGCTTCACTGAAGGGATGGTATTGACCAGGTGATGAGCAGTGCCTGGTTTCCTCCAGACATGACGCTTGGCATTCAGGCCAAAGAGTTCAATCTTTGTTCCATCAGACCAGAGAATTTTGTTTCTCATGGTCTGAGAGTCCTTCAGGTGCCTTTTGGCAAACTCCAGGCGGGCTGTCATGTGCCTTTTACTGAGGAGTGGCTTCTGTCTGGCCACTCTACCATACAGGCCTGATTGGTGGAGTGCTGCAGAAATGGTTGTCCTTCTGGAAGGTTCTCCTCTCTCCACAGAGCAACGCTGGAGCACTGTCAGAGTGACCATCGGGTTCTTGGTCAGCTCCCTGACTAAAGCCCTTCTGCCCTGATCGCTCAGATTGGCCAGGCGGCCAGCTCTAGGAAGAGTCCTGGTGGTTCCACACTTCTTCCATTTACAGATGATGGAGGCCACTGTGTTCATTGAGACCTTCAATGCTGCAGGAATGTTTCTGTACCCTTTCCCAGATCTGTGCCTCGATACAATCCTGTCTCGGAGGTCTACAGACAGTTCCTTGGACTTCATGGCTTGGTTTGTGCTCTGACATGCACTGTCAACTATGGGACCTTATATAGACAGGTGTGTGCCTTTCCAAATCATGTCCAGTCAACTGAATTTACCACAGGTGGATTCTGATCAAGTTGTAGAAACATCTGAAGGATGATCAGTGGAATGAGCTCAATTTTGAGTGTCATAGCAAAGGCTGTGAATACTTATGTACATGTGATTTTTTTTGTTTTTTATTTTTAATATATTTGCAAAAATTTCAAGCAAACTTTTTTCATTTTTTTTAAAATCCATTTTGGAATAAGGCTGTAACATAACAAAATGTGGAAAAAGTGAAGCGCTGTGAATACTTTGCGGATGCACTGTATAAAAAAATAAAACTGTAATGGGCATACCTGGCTGGCATCAGTCACAAGCCATTATAAGAAGTTCATAGGAAGGACATGCAGAGTTATGGACATGAAATTGACACTTTCTTACTGTCCCCATCATCAAACTATCAATTTGAGAAGATACAGACAAAGGACCCTTCTTTCACAAACAGACCCGTTTTAAGTACGTCACAGAGACATATACAATCAGACCATGGGTCAAGTGGTCATCTTCAGACGATCAACAAATGCACATAAGATTGTTTTTTATTGTTTTATTTTTTTTTTTATTGTTTTTATCTTTATATCTTTGATTCTGGGGATAAAATTACTCAAATTGTGGGCAGGATTTAACTACATTGAGGACACTGAGAAACTGTCTCCATAGGGCAAATTGGTCCCTGGGCTGATAATTTGAGACCCTTGGTAATGTCACATTAGCAGACACCTGATTCCACTCACCCCTGTTACTATTTATATATGTAGCCCACTGTGGTTCTGTGTGGCCTTCATCCCCCTCACATCTCCCCATCAAATTACATTTGGTTCAGTCCCACACTCTGGCCCCCCATTTACCATTTATGTGTTTGCATCGTTATCATTGTTTGTAAGTGCAACAGCAGAAGACTGTTGCTGACTGGCATTACACGAAGAACATATTATAACATAACAATTAGTGCAGACTTAAAAAAAAACAAACCACCATTTGAAAAGCTCAGAGAAAAGAATGCTTCAAGTAGTTGTCCATCTAGCAGCAGTAACTCTGCTCTGCAGTAGGCAGCCCTTGCTCTATTGTTGGATGGATTGATACCTCATTCAACAAGATCTACAAATCATGTGGATCATCTTGTAAATCTCTTGCTGTACAGTGCTGACATGAAAGCAGGACCTTTCTGTTCCAGAAGTAAAAACTAAGATTACCGTCTTGCAGTTGAATGTCTCCGCCAACCAGCCAAGTTGCAGGAAATATGGTCACAATCTCCCCTTCCAGCACTAAATAATGGGCAGAGTTTTTGTGAACATTATGATGTGAAGTTGACCTTTGACCATTTGGATATAAAATCGTATCTTTTCATTTTATCCTTATAGACATTTTTGTTAAATTGTGTCATAATTAGTGCATGAAATTGTGAGTTATGGCCAAAAATGTATTTTGTGAGGTCACAGTGATCAACTTAAACAGCTTATGCTTGAGTAAAAATTTGTGTTTGTCACAGGTGTGATTGTGAAATTCCCTCCTGATATATTGCATTCACAAGAACATGAGATCACTGTGACCTTGAACCTTGACCTTTGACTACAAAAATCGAATCAGTTCATCTTTGGGTCTGAGTGAATCTTTACGAAATCCATAGAAATTCCATCAAGGTGGTCTTGAGATATCATGTTCATACTACGGTGGCCCTGAAGGTCAAAACACAACAAAATGAAACAACAATTCGGAAAACAGAACAACATTTCACAAAACAAAACGACATTTCACAAAACAAAACAACATTTTACAAAACAAAACAACAATTCAGAAAGCAAAATGACATTTCGGATTACGGAAAGGGCAGGACAGCACCTCTTGTTTGTGACTGGACAGAGTCACAAAGTCAGTCAACAATTGCATGTCATTTCCTGCTTCTTCTTCGTGAAACGGTGTTTCTGAGGGAATTTCAAACTGAGTTTGAAAGAATGGAGGTGTTTTCTGTTTTCTGAAATGTTAACGTCGTTAATGTTGTTGTGTTTTGACCTTCAGGGCCACCATACAAAACCTTGACCTTGACCTTTGACCACCAAAATTTAATCAATTAGTCCTTGAGTCCAAGTGAACATTTCTACCAAATTTGAAGAAATTCCCTCAAGGCATTACTGCGTTCACAAGACTAGAACTTTGTTTTGTGAGGTCAGCATGACCTTGCGCTGTGAATACTTTCCGGATGCACTGTATTGCTATCCATCTATTATATTACTCCATAGTATATTTGTATTTATATTGATGTTATTATAGTATATTCATTTTTTTACCCATCCATTATAATATATATTTCTAAATATTATATTTATATCCATCCATCCACAGTCTCTAATGAAGGCTGGGGACTCCAGTGCAGACTTCATCATTTAGGTTTTGTCCTGCAGGTCTTTCTTTCTGAGGCTTAGATTTCTTCTAAAAACAGAGAAAATTAAATGTAAAAGTAACGATCATACTAACCCACATAACGTTATCAAGCCACGGTTTCTCAATCACACACACACACACACACCCACTGTCAACATAACACTGCTAACTAGGCCACCGTTAGCTTCGGTCACATACGTTGCTACAGAAAATAATTGCAATCCTGAACGTAAAATGTATGTGCTAAATAACGTTTATATTTATACAACATCGTCATATGTTGTACGTCTCTCTCACACACACGCACATCATGCAAGGAGGTCTGATTACCTGTTGCTTCTTCTCCGCCATTGTGCTTCATCTGTTTCGTCTTCTTTACGTGATTTCGCGGGTTGTCTTTTCTAATGAACTTTGACCCAAAACAGTATGTGAGGTAGCGATCCTCCATTGGACATTGTCTGTTTGGATGTGTAACCGGATCGCTACGTCACACCCCGATCACAGAACACCCCCTGGTCTGCAGGCTGCAGCCGGACCCTATTGCGTTATGCGGCCCATAGAGACTGCGTAGTGTCACTCCTATCGTGCCTTTGGGCAATGAGAACGTTCTCAATCTGGCACTGCGCATTGGACTTTAGGATTGTGTAATAAGACTTCTACAGTACTGGCCCAGGGCTTGAAACCACGGAATTATACAAATGGCAACAGCAACAAACAGTGAAGATAATGTTCTGAAAAGTAAGGTGGTATTAAACCTGCAGTCGTTGATATCATGGGTAATTCACGTTCAAGAGTTAATTTATTTGTGATGTTAGAGGGAAACGTGTCAACATTCAGTTTGAAGCTTGAGAGCCTAAAGTCACATTGGAATCAACATAATAAAAATCTAACCAGGCAAAAATATTATGTTTAAATTGTCTTTTAGGCATTTTTAAGACATGGACGCTGCATGTGACAGATAACTACAAGTCATCAGATAAAGTTATTACGTTCACTTTCTCTAATTGAGAAGCAGATTTATACGGCATATCTTCTTTAAAAACAGCAAAAACAAAACTGTGCAGTGCTGTAGTGAGGCTTTATGTCCTGTCATTACTTAGCCCTCTGTATATTTTTCACTGTTCTCCACAGCTATATGCTACAGTTAGGACTGGATGGATGTATTATAAGGTCTTATTTGTGGTTGAGCCCCCAGAACTTTCAACTATAACAGGCTGAACCTACAGTGTCACACAGCCCTCTCTTAAAGTAACATGTCCTGTCTCTCCAACCTCTGCCTTTCAGGAGAAAACATTTACTTATTTATAGTGGAATAAATCAAACACCTGTTGATTATTTGACCGTGTTGATATTTTTCAGTCTTACCACTTTATCCACCAAAGCTTTTCAGGTTTACTTGTATTAAAATATATATTTATTTATTAAGTCACTGTTAAATACTTCATTGTATTTAATATTGTCAGTATCATCCTTATTGGATGATACATCATCATCATTAGAGTTTAATATTCAGATTCTCTCAGGCTGCACAGTGTGACTCCATGTTATGAAAAAGTTCAACACTTTTACAATATTTCCTCAACTCTGCAGATGTTCACAAATGTAGGTGTCACAGAACCCAGGTGAAAATACCTGGAACGACGTTAATGTCACAGATATTTGATTTGGAAATGGAAAATAAATCAAAATGATTTTTTATAAAGATTTAATTTAAATGATAATGAATGCCACTGAACATTTAGCAAACTGTATACTGAACCCACACTGAGGACGTGGAGAGAGACACTGCTGGCAAACAGATCACAGAAACTATCACATATAAGGTAAATGACTCACGAAATTAAAATACCCTGAAGAAAACTGTTATGGGGGTAGTTATGAAAAATCAGTGAATCCAGTTATGTGGCTAATATATTGATTAAAAAACAATTACATTCCTGAGAAAAAGCGTAAGAAGTGACGAATAACTGCGACAAAAAAATCACAAAATCAAGTACCTTGATGTGGGTAGAAGAAAACTCGCCTTTGTGCCATTTTATTTACTTTTCATACGAATTTTTTCTCATCTTGACAGCGCTAGCATTAACCTAGCAACCATCCTCGTTCCCGAGGCACAGCACGACCGCGGATAGAGTGCACGTACACAGTGGTGACGTCACTCAGAGAAAAAAGACTTTCCTGAGCTTTTTCTGGGCTTTGAAAAACTTTTACAAAGATTAAAACCCCATGGCTTAAAAATGTAGAACAGAAAGATTGATATTGCGCTGTGTGCACAGCTGGAGGTGTCCTGTTAAAAGTTTTACAGGCCTCTTTTTTACTTTTGCGGTCTATGGGAAAAATGCTTTTTGGGCCGCAGGGGGATTTTCCGCTGCAATACCACGAGTGGCCACTGGGAAATATTGGCTGCAAGGCTGAGCGGTGGCGCCATATCCAGGTCTTATAATACATCCATTGGCTAAAATAACTCATTGTCGTAGGCTAATTGCTTCGTCAGAATTTAGTGATTTATAAAAAGAATATTGTGTTTGTGTCATGTTAACGCGTTAACCGCAGTGGGAGAACCTAGGCTAAACTAACTCATTGTCGTAGGCTAATTGCTTCGTCAAAACTTAGTGAGTAAAAAAAAGTTTGCTTATCACAGATTACTTGTTTCACTTCTAGCCTACAACTGAGGTCATGAGTTTGGGGGTGATTATGTTTTCTGTCACACAGAAACATACTGTCACACAGTGGAAGCAGTGCGCTGCAGGCATATACAGCACGCGCATCCTTTATTTTAATAAGTACCGATACTAAAAAAATGGGATATCGTACAGTTTTTTTGCGTCAGTGTAGTATCAGTGCACCGTGCAACACTACTCCTGATTGGACTGAGTCCAGTCTTAGACTGAAGTGTTTTTGACAGTCCTGTCAGTATGTCTGTGCACTGGGCTGCTGGGTTATAATCCTGTATTACATGTCGCTTTATCATTTTACAGATTTCTCTTGTTAAAGTTAAAGATTTCAAGCAAACTGGAATTAAAATCCACAAACACGAGTTATCTAAGATTTAGTTTTAGATGTTTGGAGGTTTTTGTTTCATGTGATAAATAACAGTGGAACACAGTTCATTGCATTAAACCTTTTGATTATTATATTTAGATAATTTTATATGTTATTTTTGCATCAGTTTGCATCAGTTTTGGAGGAATATCCATGTTAAGGTTATGATGGGTTTAAAACTTACTGCCCAGCATCTTACATTTAGTTCAGTTGAGCTGGTTTTATACGCTGAAGGACTGAGGACTGAGGAGCATGAGCCTGGGGGAAGTGAGAAGCGTCTGGAGACGGGGACGGAGGGGCAGACTGAGCAAAAGAAAAACAACCGAGGTTGTCGTCGTGACGATATAAGCCTGAGGTCAAATCTAATTACTCATGAAGAGCATGGTCAGTGAACAATGAGTTGATCATAATGCAGATCTGCAGTCTGTCCCTCATCACCTGCTTTCCAGCTCCTTTGGTTTGTGTCTCTCTCTGCCTGTAACATTGTCATCAGTGAACATCCTGCTGCCTTTAAGTTCCTCCCTCTCTTCAGAGCAGAGGACCGTGGCCTGTCAGCTCACTCTTTACACTTTCCTCTGTGATGTGCATGTTCAGCTTCAGTTGTTTGACTTCGGGTTCTGTGGCTTGCCATGACTCACTCCTTTCTCCAGGTACTTCATCAATGATGATGTTTTTCCTGGCATGGTGGAAAATGTTGAGGCTTTAAAAAGCTTTATTACATTTGATTTCAGATACCCAGTGCTTTTCTAATGTAAAGATGTTTGTGTTCATCATTTCACTCACTACAACTGAGTAAATGTGAGACTCAGTGTTTATCATGGGTTTCTGTCTGAAATGAATATGAAATGTGTCAAAGAGCTGCTGGGTCTTTATGGAGGCAGAGAGCAGAACTGGAGGATCAGCAGCTGCATTCAGAAAAACACATTCAGCCAAAAGTGGAAGAAAGTCATGACCTTCAGCAGAGATGCAACTGTGGTCAGAATGAAGCTGATATTTTTTCATGTTGTCTGTAAAGTTGTGTTTAAACAAAAAACAACACGTGACTTTTAATCGATTGATTTTCATGCTTTGTAAATGTTCTCAGTGAACGTGCAGCCTGCTGCAGGAGACGATCTGTGCTCAGAGGATCCATCATCATCAAATAAAGGTAAGAAAAGCTGTTGACACATCATGAGAATCAACAGGATTGTGATGGTTACGCCTCCTCGCCAGCGACAGTCAGAGCCGGAGACGTGATGTTTTCAGGTTGTCTGTCCTTCCCGTTCTTGTGAACGTGATATCTCAGAAACGCCTTGGTATCAACTGAATCCTTGTCTCAGTTCATCTGAGGCCAGAACAAGACACTGACACCTAAAACGAATGAAGTGCTGCCATGAGGAAAAGCTCATAGTCTTTGTGTCCAGACTTGACTTTCTACAGTACAGCTGCTGTTTATCAGAGCCGATATACAAAAACAACATGTGGCTGCAGCTGGTGAAGTTCTCTGAATAAAGGCAGCTGCAAACAGCTAGCATTTCCATATTATACGGCAAGTTGACTCAAGAGCAGATATTTGGAAATGCCACTCAGGTTGATACACAGCCAATAGAAAAGCAGGAGCATCTGAGAGGAAAGTGATGACAGGAGACGCTGACCTGCTCACATTCTCTGACTCAGATCTGATGAAGAGAGGAACAGGAAATGCTGATTTCTGATGTCTGGTCTGTCTTCTCCTCCAATCAGGTGACTCCGATGTCAAACTGGACCCAAACACAACAGACGCAAAGCTGGATGTGTCTGAGGACGACACAAAGCTGATGAGGGTGAGAGAAAAACCACTGTATCCTGGTGTTCCAGACAGATTTAAGGGCTCAACACACACCAGTCATGTGTTATATTCAGGATTCAACAAATATCTCCTGTAGCTGGGAACTTCTTCACCCCTTTGTCCAGCGGAACCGATGATGAGGTCTTCGGTGTAGAAACTGATTCATAGTTTAGATCTGGTTTCACTACGGCACTAGAAAGTTGTGTTGTACATTATCAGGCTGTATCAGGCTTTAACTACATACCCAAAGAAATTCTGTGTGCGTCTCTGTCTAATTCTTATTTCAAATTTTTTCAACACACACTTTCTCTCCCAGTTTTGGAGCCATACAGTCATATATGTGTAATTACATCAAAACAGGCTGTTTGATTAGAAAGTCTGTGCTGTGACCTCTGGTAGCCATCTGAGATCTGACGATCTATGAACACAGTTGGAGCCTTATATCAAATCTTTGTGGGCTTCAGAGGATTTAGGTGGAGAAAGAGAAATGTGTAAAGTGTCTCTTTGGCTCAGAAAACTCAAACAGCTGTTGTGTAAATTTTTAGTGGAGTGTGATTTGTGGATCTCTTCATACCTCTGAGCCAGTTTGTGACATGTGTAACCTCAGCAAACACATCTGTAGCTACTGGATTAACAGCCACAGAATGTAAAGGTGAAGCATACAGTTGGAGCAAGAAACATCCTCAGATATTCTTCAGTGGATACCATGAGACAGATTTATACTTTGATAAGTGATTGAACTTTGTTTGCTGAAGTCAGCTACTTGATGTCTTTTCTACCTTTTCAGATGTTTTCAGTTAATTTTTTTCTGCTTTCATGTCATAATCGTCAGTAGCCTTTCTCCACAGACTCAATCTGCACAGTCTGCTGCTTCAAACACTGTGATGTGATGTGTAAAAAATGACAGTGGCAGCTTGTACATGCATCACACTGTCAGTCCACTCGGACTTCATGTTCTCTCTGACCTGTACACTGTGCTTCAGTTCAGTGGAGACTGTGTAAGAACATGTGTTTGCTGCTGTCAAAGCAACTTGGTTATTTGTAGTGAAACAGCTGATGTTGTTTCTTTCTGAATCACAGCCTCCATCAAGCTTCACGCCTGAAGTGCAAACTGAATCTGCACGAGTCTCATACAGGTAATGATGTAATAAAATCTCTTCACACTGTTCTAATCAAAGTGCCTCTTCCTTCCTGCACAGCTTTCCTCTCCTGAGCCACAGAAATCTCCTGATGTGCTCTCTGACTGTTTGGTGGCCTCTTGGATGGCTCTTGTCCCCCTCTCTCTCCTTCAGGGCCCAGTGTGTTACTGTCTGAACCATCATCTGCAGCCACAGCTGTATCACAGCTGGATCAGCTGTCAGTCAGCTGTAACAGCTCTGTCGCCTCTTTGTACTTTGTCTTTGGAGATCTTTGTCTCCTTTGTCCTCTGGTCTCTCAGGGCTCATGAAGTGGACTCTGATGAGCACTGTTACATTTTCCTCTCAGGTCTGTCGTGGTCATTCAGCCTTCTGTCTCCTACAGGTTCAGGTGTCCTGGTCCAGGTGGGTTCCAGTGTACTTCAACTGGACTGGTGTTTGTCATGGCTCAGGAGGCGGAGCTGCACTACAGGACTGTCCAATGGGATGAGAGTCTCCTCCAGTCAGCTGGCAGCGTGGCTGCAGGTCCGCTGTTCAGCATCCAGTGTCCTGAGGATGCTGTCTGTGAACTCCACCTCCCACACTGTGAAACAAAGGATGGTGAGCAAATGATTGGGGGGGGGTTGGGGGGAGCCATGTATCGAATATACTCAATGTATCGCAGCTTGTTCCACGTGCGATGTAGTAAATGACTATATCACAAACATCAAGGATGTTTTAAGACATGACATGAAGTTCTCTTTGGCATTTGGCTCCTCTCTTTCTCTCCTGTGGCTGTCTGTCTCCCCCGCTCTCTCTCTCTCACTCACAGACACACTCCTTCACCCATCCACAAAACTGTGTGTGTGTGATATAGCCTAGGTGAGGAGGTGTGTGTGTTTGTATCTGGAGCCGAGGGAACTGGACAGAACAGGAAAAAAGAAGCTCCAAAGCGAGTTTATCTGTGTGGAGAAACTTGAGGAGAGAAGTTTGTCCTGCAGTCCACAGTAGCCAGTAAAGAGACTGATAGGGCCAGTCCAGACTTCATGTTTGTTTGACAGTCCTCTGAACACCGATGCAACAGCCCATCAGGATTTGACCTCAGAGGTTTCAAAGCCATTTATTTAAAGGATTTAGGTTTCAAAATGATTGGTGTTTATCCATTACCTTCTTCAGATCAGAATCAGGTTTATCAGAATCAGGTTTATTGCCAAGTATGTTTTCACGTACAAGGAATTTGTTCTGGTGAATGGTGCAGAGCGCACCAAAACACCGAGGCAGCCATCTGCGGCGCCATTTAAAAAGGAGGAATGGGGAAAAACAAGTGGAGAGGAGAGGAGAAAAAATACAGTACAGTGTGGGATTCGGGAAAAAAACCTCAGCAACATAGGCATATATAAACAAACACATCTTACAACACAGTGACTCAAGACAATTTGCTCCAGGGGAGGGGGTAGAGGGGGGAGGAGGTGATTCCAGTGCAGACAGGCAGCCAGCCGCAGCCGCTGCCATTAAGGCGCAGCTATCGGACCCCGCCCGCCGCGCTGGATGGGAGGAAGCGGCGAAGGCGTGGGATGGGGTTGGGTTGTGAGTTGCATATGTACATGTAAGAGGTGTCCGTGAATGTGTGTGTGTGCATAGGCCTGGGGAGTCGCTTCGTCTAGTTCACAATCAGTGCCTCAGTTCGCAGGGTGTCATCGCGATAACACAGCAAGTTGCCATGGAGACATCCTTGATCGGTTCCTGGACGGAGTCAACAATCCACAGGTGTCCGTGGAGGAGGGGGGGGGGGGGGGGGGGGGGGGGGGGTAGGAGTAGAAGCGTCTCACTGCAGCGATCTCGTGGGGGAGTTGTTCCAGCACCGGTCTTGGCCAAGGCTGGTGCTGCGGGGGCCGGAACGCAGATTAGATTATGATTGTTTGGGTTAGGGCGAGCAGTCGTATTTCAATAGACACGGCTTACTCTGTTAGTCCATTCTGGTCATCTCCATCCATTCTCCTTTGCAAAGCTGAAAGCTTCTCCAAGATGTTGCCCATATTGCGATTTATGACCACAGTCTGAGCATTAACAGCTCTATCTGTTACCACAGATAGAGTGTTGACAGCTCCTTCCAAGGTGGTTCCCAAGTTGCGGTTCACAATCACAGTCTGAGTGCTTACAGCTTTACTCACTCCATCAATTATGTCGGGCAGCGTGGGGATTTGGACTGCTGTCACCGTCTTCCGAATTTTCCGATACACCAGGGCAATGCCTAATCCAATCAGCAGAAAGTCTGATATCACAGTTCCGAATATATAGAGATCTTTCCTGGTCCAACTGGCAAACAGGATGTGGTGTGGTCCAAGGGCTTTTGTAGCAAGGGGGACCTGGATTGTACCATGTGTGGGGCAGTACAGAGGGGTGGTTCCTTTTAGATGGGAATATATGCTCTTTTACAGGCCTGAATGGGGCCTGTAGGGGTTTGCCTGTGTTGGGGTAAAGGGAGTGATGTGTAGACACATGTTTGTACATGTTTGAATGATTTCAAACTAACTTTGGTTTGTCTTGTAGGAGGGGCTTACAGTATTAAAGCAGGGTAGAGGCAGCAGTGATGGCAAAGTAAAGCTTTCAACATAGTTATATCAAAAAATAGTTAATTACTTGAAGCTTTTCCAATTACTGCTTATTGAGGACATCTGCTGGTCAAAGTGAGGAAAAGTGCGTTTCACAGCAACTGACCAACACATGAATCGCCTTGAAGCATAACTGAATGAATTGATAGATGAATACATGAATGGATTAATCAATAAATCAATATAAATAAATAAATCTGTTCCACTGCATACTTCAAGTAACTAAAAAATAAAGATCACAATTTGCATTGTGAACTCATAAAAAAAAAATTGTGGATTGAGGAAGTAAGAAGTAGGGAAGTAAAGGACCGTGGAGTGGATTTGAACCCATGTCACAATCATGAGAATCCACCTTCTAAGTCAGGAGCTGTACCTATTGAGCCACCTGAAGACCTATGGTGCTCAAAAATGCACACACATTTGTATATAGTTGTAGTGGATCTGTACAGACCAACAATGTACTGTGGGTCAGATAGGCAAAGCCTCTGGAGGCTATGTGCAGAACAATGTAATAAGTGCTCTGTAGAATTACTGATGCTTGGGTAGGGCGTCTGGTGCTTAGTGTTTAAAACTGGGAGCAATGCAGTGCTTAGAGACATGAGAATATATGTGTAATTGTCAGTTGTGGTGCTTTAACTATACAGCGAGGAAATATTTTATTATGGACGATGTGAGTGCTTGTGGACAGGTCAGGGGAATTTTATTGTGGCAATTGAAGGTGCTTATGGGAACTTATGTGGTTTGATTTTTTTATTCAAAACAAGATTTTCTCCGCAGTGATGGGGCTGAGCCTTTTCTTGTTGACCACTTTGTCAGCCTTTGATAAAATCCGTTCACATGCCACAGAGGAGGCAGGGGTACACATGGCCAACATGTACAAGTGGGGGTAAACCTGACCTAAAACTTCTATATGTTGGCGTTGAACGTGGTGATTTAGAAGATCCCACAGGCCTGTTCCTGAAATAGTGAGAACATACACAGCATTATGTTGTGCAGTACAACATAACATGAGAGTGTTGAATTTAGAGTTACCTGAGGTGTCTGCAGCAGCGGCAGAGGTTTCTGCAGGCTCTGGTGTTGGGTCAGGTGCTGCAGTTTCCCTTTCTTCAGCTGAACATTCTGCTGTCAGCCTTTTCACTGGATTTTGTGCATTGGGTGGATTGCAGAAGCCCATTGATTTAAAATGGGGATCAAGGAGAATGGCTACGGTCATTTGACTGGCTGTCTCATGATGATCCAACCTCTCAGACATCAGCCTCAAGAGGTGGGTGCAGAGCTGTGCTGCCTTTTTATCAGTCACTCCTTGTTGTCTTGTTGCCAACAACATACGGATGAGGGGAATCACCTTTAACCCAGATACAGTCTTTTCTGTGGAAAGTTCAACGGTTGCCTCTTTCAGTGGAGACAGCACTCCAAGGCACTCTGTTATGCTGTGGTTCTCAGCTGAGGTCAAAGCAGTCAAGTCTGTGGTCAGTGACACCAGTGCAGCACCAACTGGGTCACGCTGTTCATATAACCTTGAAATCTTGTTGGATGTGCTGTTCCACCTTGTGTCGACCTCCTTTACTAATTTATGAGCAGGTTTGTCCATTAGCTGCTGGAAGTTGACAAGCCGCTCCTTTGCCACAGTGCTTGTTCTGAAAAGGGCAACAATCCTCCTTTCCTTGCCCCTGATGTCATCTAGTCCTGGTGTGAAATCAGTCACTTTTTTGACAACTAAATTTAAGCATGGGCTGTGCATATACTGTGCCTCAGCTGTAAACTGCTGGCACATGCATTCATGTTGGAAGCTGCATCTGTAACATTGCATCTTGTCTTGGGTCTAATCCCCCATTCCTCCATGAGTTCTGATTTAACTGCAGCAATGTTTGCAGCCGTATGAGCTGTTGGAAATCCCCCCCCCCCCACGTAACACCGATTTCAGCTCTTCCTTGCAGTATTTAGCTGTGACCTGCCAAAGTTTTTGAATCCCTCATCCTCCACAATAGTGAAAGTCTGCAAGTCTTTCACAATCATGTTGACGAGGGCCTCATCAATCCTGTCCTTTCTGTTACCTACAACATAACAGAAGCACATGAATAAAACACATTCATGTTATACATGGATGTGGGCTACTGAAATGTGTGACAGACACCGATAGAGGTAGAGAGCATCTGAGGTCAAAGAATATCTAGTAATAACAGCAATGTTCTTTCTAATACTTTATTATTTTTAACTAGTTGAAAATGAGTGACTGAATAAAAGAAAAAGTAGGTCTATACCATGGCTGATTGCTACAGCCTTGCCTGAGGAAGTGGCACTTTCACACCTTGCAGGAAAGTGTCTCAACATCGCAGAAGTATTGATATTATCAGTGAACTGCTGGTAGCAAACCAAACACCGGACCTGAAAATGATGCGAAAGCTGAATTAGAAAAAAACACTACAGTTATTATCAGTATATAGGTAGATGTTTTATATACTGAGCCGCATGACAAACTAGTTCCAAATGTTTTACAAAGTAAGTAAGTATTAGGTATATGTATGATATTGTCAACCTTATTCGGTGAAATCAAATCATGACCGATCTCCGAACTCTAACTCGTAACACACCACAGTAGACCAATCCACAATATGCCTCAACAATCCACGAAGCTGCGCTGCATTTTGCACATTTTAAACCTTTAATCAGATTTCGAAGCAGTCACGTGGGGGTTTGTGTGAAACAAAGCTTTGAGTCATTGGTCTCGTGATTTTGATAGAACAAATCAAGCCTCGATACAAAACCTCAATTACAAATAGATCCATTTTTTTACCCATTCCTTGGAGCTTCGGTGTCACAGGTAACATCGCTAAGAGGCCATCCTCTCGAAAGAGTACAGCTTGGGGCAGTTCAGAGTTGTGCTCCGCTGACTGAAGGCTTCACCTCATTTTTATACTTTCTGATATACCTCTGGCCCTGTGTTTGAAGCTTCACAGATATTCCTGTACAGATGATGGAAGTAAACAATTGGGGTACAATAAAAGCAGGTCGTGACGTATCTCAGGAATTTACAACTGAGTGTAATCCCCTGTGGGGATCAAGATATCATCCTGCCATCTTCCCTATATCCAGGAAGTTTATTCCAGTGGGGCCATAAAAGTAGGGTTCACCAGGTCATCCTAACAGTACACAACTAAGGCTACAGACTAATTACAACAAGTATAAGATTATCTCATTGTTACTACAAAAGCATACAAAAATTCCATCACAATACTAGAGGGAATTTTGTCCCCAGGATTGTGTCAGAGGAAAGATGAGGAAGTCAACACAGTCAGTACTATGGGGATATAGGGATCCTGAATATATTAAACACCATTTTCTGAAAAAATCAGAAAAGTCAGATCCTCCAGGAACAACAGTTCTCTTCCCGACTGACTGACTGAAAGCAGTCTGACCTGCAGCAGCGCGGTCACAATCCCCCACCGGCTCCCCATCCACCAACGCTGATGATTGTATTGATGAATTGCCAGAAACTAGGCATCAGTTTAATTCCTCAGCGACCAGACTAAGTGTCCAAGATGTAGAATGAAATGATCAGTACCACTGTAACGAGGCTGCCGTCAGTAAAACAGATGTTGAATGTCTCTGTGTTTTCACAGCTCTGCTCTGTGAAGGCCTGCTGTCTGTCGTCCACATCACTGATGATGATGGTATGAGCCTCCTCAAACCGCTGGAGATCACAAACACTCATGTGATCATCAAAGTCCCTCATCTCTCTTCCTTTGGCCTGGTCTGGGCTCTGGATGTTTTATGGAGGATTTTGAGCAACATGAAAGCAATTAACGGCCAAGTTTTGCTGTTTCGACCACCAAACCATTCGGCAGAGAAGCAAAGCCTCAATGTGTTTCTCCTGCCGGGCAACGTCCCTCTGGAAGAGGTAAAGATGAAGGAAATGCAACAGCTTCACTTTCAGTCCAAACTCATCAGCACCTGTCAGATATCGTTATACATGTCCACAGAGCACAAAAGGAGAAAATGGTATTTTCTTTTCCACAACCAGGAACAAAACAGATGAACTTTCCAAACCACTTTTCCTTTCCTTGATGGAAAATGTCATGAGGAAAGATGTGAAGGAGAGGTCATAAGGACTTAGGAAAAGACAACAGCAATACAGAGAGAATCTGACTGAATTAACACTAGACTATTTTTCTTTTTAAACCAACTTTATTTATAACCTAATAACACTTGGATGATAAATCCTCCTTTCCAAACCACGAAAACAAACAGGATTGAAATGTTGAAATAAGAAACATGAAAGGAAAACACAAGCACAGAGACCTGAGAGTAAAATAATGATTAAATAAAAGAACTGAGCAGAGGTCAGAGTAAATTATACTCAGACAGAGTTTCCTGATATGGACACTTTGACCTTTTTATACATACAAAATAATTTTAGTGCTTTACACAATGTGAGGGGATTTAGTGAAATGAAATTTCTGTATATAGTATTTTATTTTGATGTTGTTACTATAAATCTGAAGGATTAAAGAGAACAAATCTATATTCATGAATCTGGAGCTCAGACCAGCATTTACATCAGTCTTGGATCAGGTCACAAACATTAAACAGCTGCTCTGTTGTTTCTATATTTATGTGGGTCTGTCAGGGTTAAAATATGATGGTGCGTCACTTTAAATGTTGCTGCAGCAAGGAATTGTGGGATGACATTTTCTCCTTTCCTTTCATAAAGCAAGGCCCAGTGTCTCCTCTGCTAAATGAGGTAAGATAGGAAGCACTGAAGCTCCTTTCCTCATCATTGAGAGAATTAGAAGGGCTCATGATCATGGCTTCTGCTCAAAGACTTGAGCTCATTTCACTCAGGAACCTTCCTAAGAAAAAAGACATTTGACTGCAGCCAGGGACTAAATACAGAAGGAAGGCAGGGGTAATAAGGAACAGGTGCAACTAATCAGGGCAGGGCAGGGAATGAAACGGGAGGGGAACACACAGGGACAGGAAGCTACACAACCAATAGACAAAGAAAACGATTTCAAAGTAAAACAGGAAACATTATAGAGTTTAGAGAGTCACTCAGATGGGCAGAAAATACCAGGTTTATCTTTGACCTTGTCCTTATCACTCCATTCCTCCAGCCCACTGTGGCCCTCACCACGACCTGAAGCCTGGCACCAGCTGATCCAGGAAGCCACGAGTACATATGTAAAACTGGCCTGTTGATTTATCAGTCAGGCTCTACTGAGGATGATGCCTCTAATGAAAATGTTCTGATTGTTCTCAAGGTGAAGGCAAAGCATGAAGATTCTCTGTACATCCGGAAGCCTTCCAAATGCACACTCATCAAAGGTCAAAGTTACACTGTTCACTGTCCGAAGGCCCATAGGGTCCAGCCTAAGGTGAGTATTTCACATCAAAGCTTTCTTAACCAGTTTACTTTGGATTCTGCGATGTTCCTGACACTGGTGCTGCTGGTTTTCAGAAAGATGATTTTGAGCTTGACTTTGGACCAAACTACCACCCAACGTTTGAGATCATCCTGCCTGCAAAGGAAGCGACTGTAACAGTCCGAGACCAAACACATACAGATGTCTGGGACTGTGAAGTTCACTTGCCTGGTAAAGTCTTTATTCCCCTGCAGCATCACTCCACCTGATAGAACAGAAGAGAATTACTCTTTACTACTTCACGGGGTGTTTGGGTGTTTTTATGGTTATGTATACTCACTGGCCACTTTATTGCTAGCACCATGTTGGACCCCTTTTGCCTTCAGAATTGCCTTAATTCTTTGTGGCACAGATTCAACAAGGTGCTGGAAACATTCCTCAGAGATTTTGGTCCATATTAACATGACAGCATCACACAGTTGCTGCAGATTTGTTGGCTGCACATCCAGGATGTGAATCTCCCGTTCCACCACATCCCAAAGGTTCTCTATTGGACTGAGATCTGGTGACTGTGGAGGCCATTTGAGGACAGTGAACTCATTGTCATGTTGAAGAAACCAGTTTGAGATGATCTGGGCTTTGTGACATGGTGCGTTATCCTGCTGGAAGCAGCATCAGAAGATGGTACACTGTGGTCATAAAGGGATGGACATGGTCAGCAACAATACTCAGATAGGCTGTGGCATTTAAACGA
The DNA here is from genome assembly GCF_046630095.1 of Trachinotus anak. Lineage (NCBI taxonomy): Eukaryota > Metazoa > Chordata > Actinopteri > Carangiformes > Carangidae > Trachinotus > Trachinotus anak. The sequence goes on from NW_027273867.1 coordinate 3,068,451, forward strand.
TGTTCAGTTGGTACTAAGGGGCCCAAAGTGTGCCAAGAAAATCTCCCCCACACCATTACACCATCACCACCAGCCTGAACTGTTGATACAAGGCAGGATGGATCCATGCTTTCATGTTGGTGACACCAAATTCTGACCCTACATCTGAATGCTGCAGCAGAAATCGAGACTCATAAGACCAGGCAACGTTTTTCCAATCTTCTATTGTCCAGTTTTGTTGATCCTGTGTGAACTGTAGCCTCAGTTTCCTGTTCTTAGCTGACAGGAGTGGCCCCTGGTGTGGTCTTCTGCTGCTGTAGCCCATCTGCTTCAAGGTTCAACGTGTTGTAGGTTCAGAGATACTCTTCTGCAGACCTTGGTTGTAACGAGTGGTTATTTGAGTTACTGTTGCCTTCCTATCAGCTCGAAGCAGTCTGGCCATTCTCCTCTGACCTCTGGCATCAACAAGTCATTTTCTCCCTGTGAACTGCTGCTCACTGGATATTTTCTCTTTTTCAGACCAGTCTCTGTAAACACTAGAGATGGTTGTGCAGGAAAATCCCAGTAGATCAGCAGTTTCTGAAATACTCAGACCAGCCCGTCTGGCACCAACAACCATGCCACGTTCACAGTCACTTAAATCACCTTTTATTCCCTGTTGTGATGCTCGGTTTGAACTTCAGCAGGTCGTCTTATGTGCTGAGTTGCTGCCATGTGATTGGCTGATTAGATATCTGTGCTAATGAGCAGTTGAACAGCTGTACCTACTAAAGTGGCCGGTGAGTGTATATATAATTAGAATTACAAAAAAAAGAAAGAAAACAAACATCTGAAAACTGAATACCTTGTCAGCCTCAGCATCTGTCAATCAGATACAAATAGGAGCAGAAACTACCTGTCCAAAGTACTCTGTGGAGGAATGTAAGTACATTTTCTCAGTCTCAAGTACACATTATAGGTACCTGTACTGAGTGTTTACTTTTCCTCTCTGTTTCAGAAGGAAACTTCTTACTGCTCTACATTTATCTGACAGCTGTGATTACAGGTTACTTTACTAACCAAACATATAAAGCTCTAAGAAAAGACCATGTTTTATTCAAGATTAAACTGATCAACAGTAAGTACAGTTAGAGCTGAAACCATTAGTCAAATGACAGAAAATTACATTTTTAAAATTAGATTTCAATTTGCTGCTTTTCCTTTTTAAAAATGTTGATATTTTTATTTATTTCAACCACATTGAGGTTTGGGCTCTTGATTGGACAAACAAGCACAGTGAAGGTGTTACTTTGGACTCTGGGTGTAGTCTGATTAATTGAGAAAATAATCAGCAGTTGCCTCAAATAAAACAGTTTAATACCAATAAAGTGCTGCATAAGCATCAATGCATGAGAAATGATTTCATGAGATAATAGTGTAACAGTCACAGGGAACATTTCTCTGCTGCTTTAACTTTTCATACTCTTTTACAGTAAAGGGGTTGAGTTTGAGTTTTTTACAGTAAAGGATCTGTATACTTCTTCCACCACTGATATCACTGCTATGATATATGATTATATGTGCTTTTGTGTGTTTGTCTGAATGTGTTACTGGTGGTTAAAGTTATATATAAAAATATACTGTATATGGTTATTGAACATGAGTGTTTTTCTTGTTCATCTTGCAGGTCCTGGTCCAGCAGAGACTCTCAGTGTCCCAGCAGAAGAGAAGTTGAGGTCTGTTCGGACTCAGTTTATTGACAGAGTGTCTGAACCTGTTCTCCGTCAGCTGCTGGATAAACTCCTGCAGTGTGGGGTGGTAACTGATGGTGAATTGGAGTCTGCTGTGGAGACATCAACCAGGGCAGAAAAAGCTCGAGTGGTGATCGACACGGTGCGAAGAAAAGGATCAGGAGCTAGTTCAGCTCTGATGTCTGCCCTCTGTGAGGTGGATCAATGCCTTTCAACAGAGCTGAACTTCACATGAAACTGAAACAGTGTGATATAGATGGAGCAGATCAGACAGACGTTTATAGATATAAATGAAACAGATCAGACAGAAGTTTAAAGATATAGATTAAACAGAGGTTAAAGTTAAGTGTACATTTTCAGATTCTACTTTACATCTAAAAATCTTGTTCAACAGCATCAATGAGCAAATGAAAAAACAAAAATAAAATGTTTCTATAGTAAATAAAATGCTGTTGAAACAGTTTTAGACTCAGCAGCTACATTCAAACACTTGGTTTAGTCCAGTTCCTAAATGTTAAAGTATTTTCAGCTGCACAACTGTCATCCTCACTCAGAAATACCACATCATCTACAATATGACATGACAGCTATGAAAGGACTGTTCATCAGTGAGACCAGTCAGTCTTGTGTGTCTAAAGGTTTCACACAGATTATTTTATTTATAGTGATGAATGTATAGTAAATGTTTCAGTTCAGAGGGACTGATTGACAATCTGGCAGCTGTCTTAATGCCACAGAGTTTCAGTGGTTAAAAGACAGACAGTGCAGATTTTAATCAGAGCTGAGGATGAAGCCTCCATGTGTCATATCTGAATGTCAGAGATGTGTCTCTGTCCTCACACTGACTGATCATCAGAACAGAGGTCATGTTAGCAAAGACAGGTCTCAGGTAACAAACTAATGTCTGATCAGGATTTTAATCTTGTCCGATGTGAACTCTTACCATGGAAACTGACTCAGAGTTAAAGTGAAACCCAGAGTTTCCCTCATCTCAGGCTTAAGAAACTCAGTTTTCCCTAAATCTGCCTATCTCTCTTTACATCTGATCTCAGAACAGCTTTCTGTCCCATGAAGGATCTGATGCCCATTTGTATTCATGTAATTTAACGCCCTCTTGTGGTGGCAGCAAGGTATCCTCTGGAAACTAGCCTGACTTCCAGCTGCTGAACCTATGAAAAATCATTTTCATAGGTTTGAATATGTTCTACTGATAAGAGCTCATCAAGCAGAGAGGAGCATTTATGATTTTGCAACTTATAGGTATGTGCACACGTGTGTGGACATACCATAAAATAAATGAGTAAATTTACAATGATTTGTCATCTCTGTGCAGCATCTGCTGCAAGTTTGACAAGTTTGAGACAGAATATTGTTAGAGAGACAGAGAGAGAGAGAGAGAGAGAGGGAGAGAGAGGTTTGAGCTCCTGAAATGTTGCCATAAAGTGAGCTGAAGTGTTCTGGATAAAAGAATAGAAACTAAAGAATAGAAACAATCCTTGTTGGCTTCAAGAAGTATTTTCACTAAGTGCACCAACTTAGTGCCTAAACCTTTACACTTTCCAGAATTACTGTTTAATTAATTTTCAAGTTCATGAAATAAGAATTAACAGCGCGGTAACATGATGAGAACAGTGAGACAAATATTTAATGTCTCATTGTGGGAGTGGTATTTAGTTCCCTGCACTACAAAATTAGCAAACATATGTGTGTTTGCATGTATTTAATGTATGCACCTATGTATGTGTATGTACATCTATGTACCACTGTTACCTTACAGCAAGGAGCTTCTGGATTTGAACATGGGGCCTTTCCGAGTAGGGTGTGTTGTCGATGTCCTTGTGCCTGTGCAGGTTTTTTTCCAGGTGCTCCACTCTCCTCCTACAGTTCAGAGTCGTACAGGTTAGAGTGTCTGTTTTAATACTGTTTTTGGACACTTTGGGACTTTGTTCAGACTCTTTATGTTTGGACATTTGTTTATTTCATGTTTTATTTTGATACTACTTCCCTTATGTGCCTCGAGTCCTCCCTGCGTCTCTATGACCTCTCTGCAATCCTCATATAGGTATAGCAAATGGATGGATGTTAGTATTGATGAATATATCCTTGTTTGTATATGTGTATTTAGAACTTATCAATTAGTTTATATGTAATCAATTAAACTACATCTTATCCATCATGTCGGAAGAAATAATAGATCTAATACTTAACAGGAGATCAATTGCAGCACAATATCCTGCACAATAATGGAAACTACATATCATGTTGTTTGTGGTGCTGGTGAGATATCAGTATCATGTGTCAGCAACAGATCCCCACTGCCCTTCTGCTCAGTCAGTGCCGACGTTATTGCATAATGCGCACTCAAGGTGTCAGTGTTGGTAATATAATACAACTACTTTACAGCTTGATTTATTTTGTGACTAATGACATAGTTACATAAAGAGACATTGACCTCATACTTGATCATTTTCCTGAGAAGCAAAAATTCTGAGAGACGCAGAAGAACAACATTCAGAGATTTATATGACATCGTGCAACCACCAAGATGAAGCAGTGTGAGATTTGATAGCAGTACTGAGATGAAATTCTGCCACATAACAAAGCCATCAGTGACCCAAATAGTGTTTTTGTGAATGTAATTTCAAATTAAGGAGACAGAATTATTATTCAGCACCTACACACACAATTCTAATTTCATCATCAGTGAAACAGTTTCCACTCTCAGATGCTAAGGGATCTCATTGGCTGAGGTAGACGGGTATCATCCACAGTGCTCTTCTGGTGTGCTAATATATTGGCAAATGACTCAACATATGCAAACATTTCCTGTTCTATTATTCAGTAGTGGAAAAATGTTCATGTTTTCATCAACACTGTATCTCTCTGTTATGCAGCCAACAACTGTCCCTCTGTCAATTTAGAATGGGTTTTCTTTGTGCTCACCCTGTGCACTGGATCTGTTTACTGTCCTTTTGCGGCAGGGTGCTTGGGGAGGTGCACATATGTGCTCATGCATGAACTACATGGCGAAGCAGTGTACTCAGTGTGTATGAGAGAATAATGATTGGAGCTCGTGGAGGAGCTGCCTGTCATCTCCAGCAGCAGCTCATTAGGAAGGAGATGAAAGTGGGCTCTTCCTCCCAGAGCAGACGAAAGAAAGCTGGAGACCTGTTGCAGCCCAACAGTTCTCTCACTTTACAGAACATTTTGATATGTGCAATGTCAAGAGACAGTTAAAGCGACTTCATGTTCCATTCTGTGGGTGCCACACAGACTGTCATTTTATTGTGCCAAAGAAACACCTTTGAATTAAGTGATTTTATTGTGGATCTTTGATGGAATTAATTCAATCTCTGTTGCTGATTTGATTGACACAAAAGTCAAAGGCGTAAATAATGGAAATCATCAAAGATATTTAGAAAACATCTAAATTTGAAAAAAATGTAATTGGTGGAGAACAGTGAGCTGTTGGTTTTGTGATTAATTTATGTCGAATCATCATTTATGTCTCGTGAGAAGCATTACTACTACATCGCCAGGACCAAATTAAACAAATGCACCCACTATGGTACAGAATATTAAAGGTCCCATATTGCATAAAGTGAGATTTCCACATGTTTTTTGATTATAAAGCAGGTCTAGGTTCTAAATTAATACTGTTAAGGTATCAAAGTGATCAGTCCACAGTGATGTCAGAACAAAGCAGTCACTGCCCTCAGCCATGCCCCAAGCCCAGCTCATGTGGACCCACCATCCAACCTTACAGGATTTGTTTTCTTTGAGTGTTTACCTGAAATCTGCTATATTCTTATTAGATAACTCAGAAAAAAGTCAGCTCACTGGCCTCTTGTTACCAGCGAGCTAGAGAAGCCTCAGAGAAGATGTAGAGAGATAGTTTTTGGTACTTAAAATCACAAATACATCTTCTAATGGATATCAACACTTCCATTAAAACATCAGAAACGTGTAAAATGTGGGATACAGTGTTTCACCGTTTTCTCACCAATCAACATTAGTGCTAAATGATGAAAAAACGTGGGCTACAGGAAATCATTCTTATATTTTTGGTAGATCATTGATTTTGGTGCTCTGTGCTAACAATTTAGCATATACTAGCAATATCCACAGAAACATCAAACTTTAAGTAATAAAAATATGCTGATGAAATGTCTATAATATATTATGTATTCTAATAAACACTTGATTTTTGAACAGTGGACATTTTGACTTGTCTTTATTATGTGTAACTAATATCACAAAGAAGTGCTCTGTTACATATAGGTGTGTTAACCCAATACCAGACCCTTTGAATGAACACATCTCAGTGGAATGTAACCATAATTAAATATGCCACATTTTACAGTTTCCTGTGTTTCATTTGAAATTTTGATGATATATGATCTCAAAATTCCCTCTCTCACACTTCCCTCTGGAGCTCTAGCAACAATAGATCAGTGTGCCAATCACCTGACTTTGCTGCATGTTTTCTGAGCAAGTCAATAAAAATAGAGTAGATTTCAGGTAAACACTCAGAGAAACCAAATCCTGCAAGGATTGGGGTGTGACTGAGGACAGTGACTGCTTTGTTGTGACATCACTTAGCGCATTTTCACAATATTAATATAGAACCTAGACCTGCATTACAATAAAAAAGACATGGAAGTCTCACTTACACTATGCGACCTTTCATGTTATTAGATACACCAGTATTGGAGACTCCTATGAGACCATATTCTCATGTGGGAAGCCAGTGAGATATCATGTCTTTGATGCTACACTAGTAAGTCCTACTGGTTGGTTGGGGCTGCGGGTGTGAGATGAGGTAGGGATAGTGTGAACCTTTGTGTGCATTATGCTCTCCTAGGAAGTGGCAGCTGGTTACTCCTTGTGTATTGGACAAGGCACAAAGCTTTCTACTCAAACTGTGGCAAAGGACCACAGCACAGAGGAGTTGATATAGGGCAATAATCAGAATTACAGACAAATATTAATATGTCATTGTGTACAAACAGGTAGTGAGTAGTGGCCTGTATCATGAAGCAAATACAACATAGTCTGGCTTCACTAAGCCTGTGAACACTGGTGATCTTGAATAATTGGTATCATGAGGTATCAAATGGCTCAGTTAACTAAGTTTTCCAATCTAGAGTAATATCATGTGAATGAGGCAGACTTCTTTATTACTAGCAACATCACCGGAGCCATGACTGGATATTATATTCAATACAGTAAGAAGCTGCTGAAACACAAGGAACAATATGCAAATAATTAAAGCAAAGCTAAAAATAAGTGTGAGAATTACAAAACCACCTAATCTTCTACTTTACAGTAATGTTCAAAACAGAATGTGGTAGCCAGGGAGGAGGGGGTGGGCAAAATAAACCCAAAACCTTGACAGTGCAGAGAGTGAGAGTTGCCATTAGCACAACCACTAACACTGTGTCAGCCACTGCCAGTTACAAGCTAACAAACAACATAAACAAATAAAAGATGATAAAAAGAGATAAAGGATTTTCCCTGTGTGCTCCTGTGTTTCCCTCTCCTCTTGTGTATGTTTGTCCCCAGTCTGTCTTTGGGTCTCTGTGTGTGTGTGTGTGTGTGTATGTGTGTGTGTGGGTAGCTGGGCGTGGCTTCCTGGTTGCTGTTCCTGCCAGTTCTGCCTCCCCACCTGCTGACAATCAACCTCATCAGCTTCATCCTCTGCAGTATTTAAGACTGGCTCACCCCACCAATCTTTGGCAGATTGTTCAGTCACCTCACATGGTATCACGTCTGCCCAATTACATACCTTTTTGTCGTTGTCCTTTTTTTTGTTTTGATTGAAATCTCTTTATGCTCCAGGTTTTGTGCTCCTGCTTGCCAGCTTTGCTCTGCCTGCCTGTCTGCCTGCCCGCCCAGCTACATGTGTTGGCCTGCGTTTGGAGAAATTGACAACCAGTCCCACACTTGGACCAGCATTGACCCTGAAACCCTGCTGTCTCCTGCAAGCCTGCAACCCCCAGACTACAGTCTTGATTTCCTTACTCCACCTGCTCCAGCTCTGCACTGGCCCCTCCCGATCTTACCCCTCCAGGCCCGAACTTTTCCAGAGACTGCCACTTATTTGACAAACTGTACAATTAACACTCTTCTGGTTTTACCTCTGAAGTTTGAATTCTGCTTGTGGGTCCAAAAAGCACCAAACGTTACATAAGTAAAAAACCTGGAGCTGTTAATTGTGACAACCAAATTTATTGTGCCTTTTTTTTATATGACATGATCACATATCCCGAACACCCCACATTATGTTTGCATGAATAAACAACATTCTGATAAATACATGACTTTTTCAGTTTTGGTTCATTGTTGCTATGTTTGGTTAAGTATGATACCTTGTAATGATTCAATTTATTCCATTAGAAACCTTTTTTTCCTGCATGTCACCACAACTTACAACTGGTTTTCACATTCCATTCACATGGCTCTGCTTGATGTTCCAGCAACTTCGACATGAAAAAAAAACATTGTTGTCATTTATTTCCACCTGAAATTTCATTTCTGTTTCATCTCCCATCTGCGACTGAACAAAGCCATGAGCTGTGGTGCCATTACAGACAACCTTTTCCCATCAACTTGGCGATACAGCTCACATCAAAACTTAAGCGGACATCAAAAAAAACAAACCAACAAACAAAAAAAACCAAGCGAGTAACTACTTGAGTAACTACTGGCCTATTGGCCTATAATAACAATGAATATGAATACTTATTTCTGTTATTGATAAACTTCAGCTGGTCGGGTATTTCTTACAATTTAGTTTACCATCAGTGTCAAAGCAATGCTGTTCAAGTGTTGCATAATTTACATGGCAAGTTATGTCATCAAAGTTTAATGGTGATATAGAAAGTGTCTGTGACTGATGTAAAGTTGTTCTAGGACCATGCTAACATTCCCATTTATCTAAAAACTTCAAATGAAAATAAAAATTAAATATTCAGTTCAAAATCAAGTATAAATAATAAAAGCAAAGAGACAACTAGATTAAGATCGAAACTAACAATCAGTAAATGTAATGATTATATATCAAGTTATATTATATCAAGTGATCCAAGCTTTAAGAGAGGCACAGCTTCAGACAGTCTACTGATAACACATCGCTGGTTTGAGTTTATAAGCAGTCCATCATGGCTCCAGCTGGCTGCAAGTTTATCCTTATGTCTTTTACGCAAATCATCAAGCAGTTTCACTCTCTTGGCTGTTAGGTTTTCCAGAATGTGCATTTAGAAACCTTCTCCCTGATGTCGTATTGAGCAAACATGACAATAATTCCCCTAGGTCTGGCTTTCTTTTTGTTGGGCCTTGGTCTAAGGCAATGGCTCCTGTCGATTTCAGAAAGCTGAACATCTATGTTTATATTATTTTTTAAGACATCAATAATCACCTTTTTAGTGTCTTCACAATCATTTTCTGGTAATCCAAATACAACAAGACAGTTCCGTCGAGAGTATTGCTCTTGTTCATCTAAGGTGTCCTCCAGGTCATCTGGAATTTATCAAGTTTGTCAGTGGTGTTCTTGAGTTCATATTTTAGGGACTCCTTTACTGATTATGTGATGGATTTTCTCTTTTCTTTCCTTTTTCACAGGCTCAATAAGAGAACCCACCAATATTTTACTGATGTTACAAATAAAATCAGAGTCCTGGAATAAAGTGTCAACTTGCCTGGTTTTATTGCATCTGTAATATCAGTCCCGAGCACAGTTCGCTGTCTTCCTGATTCCACCAATGTACCCATGTCATCATTTGATATTATATTATTTTTGCTATGAGCAGTTTACCAGGGTAAATAAAATAGATACAATCTCTAATTACATTAAAAATCACAGTTTGTTGGTTGATCAAGCTCAGTTTAGACGCACCCGTCTGGTCCTTGTGATGTCATTGTCCCCATGATCCAGACCAGATTAACCGTTAAACAGCTAGCCCATTAACTGCCGCTGGAAACATCAGTCCTGGTTCTGCTCTGCAGCCTCTATGAGTTTGGTGCAGCTCCACATGTAGCAGTTCTCCACCAGAGAAGAATAAGAACCATCGTCGCCAGCTGCTGTCCATGATGGTGGTGTTACAGTCCATCTGCGGACCCAGAGACCTGTCTGCAGGAAGCACAACCCAGGGCGAGCTGGGGTTACCTGGTCAGCAGTGACTGAAGTTTCTAATTCAAGTACTTACTTATAGCACCTCAGAAATAAACACTGTCGAAACGAATATTCCATATGAACTATGCAAAAGTGTGATGGTTGTGATACAATTTGTAAATAGAAGACAGTGTTGTGGGTGATGAATAGCTGTGAGCTGACAAACATCAGAAAGAAGCATCAGTGCGACCACACGTGACATTTTTATATTGCATATTAGTCAATTTCTTAAATTAGCCTTTTTAATTTCTTAAATTAGCCTCTGATTATGTTCTGGCCTGCCATCTAATGTATTATTAAAAAATTGGCCTGAGACCAAACCTACGTCATGACCCCTGATGAATGATATTGTAGTAAACTTTACTTATTGCAAGGTTTTATTTCACCATACACATTCTTATCATGGCCTGTTTGAATGTTCTCAGTGAGATGGATGTACTTAGTTGAGATATGATGGGACATCTGGAGGAAACCAGGCAAGAGCTGTAAGATAGAACCAAAAAAATGAAGTCTGCACAAGGGTCCCCTGACTTCATAAAGAGACTGACTCATTATTGCCCCTGAACAAGCACTGCACCAGAATCATCATCTTTATTTGGTTTTTGATATTTGTTGTTTGGTTTTTTTAATAATATGGGGGTATTTGTCAGGGGCAAGTTCTCAATAAAAATATGCACCAATGCCTCATGCTAGTTGTCTTGTTCTTTTTTTAATGCTTACTATGACAGCATACAGAGTTTTGACAGCCTGCAAACAGTTGAGCGGTATTAATGGCAGAAATTTCAAATGTTCAATTTTTTCATGTCAGTTGTATGATGCTAAGGTGCTCCCAGATCAGCTGGGAGAGTTGCTCCAGTGTATGTGTATTACGGTATAACAGTATAACAGTATTATACGTTCCATATCAATCAAGTTCTAATTAAACTGAAAATATTAAATAACTTCTGTCTCACAGATACATTAAACATGGTTGGATGGTGTAAATAAACATCACTTCTTGTTTTTTACTTGATTATAGCATATCATTATTTCTGTCATCATTAATAGTCTATGAATACAATAAGGTGTAGTATGATGAGTACTATATCATAATAGTATTGTAATAATTCAAGATTCAGTTTAATTATCATTATACAATATTACAGATTTTTTTTGAATTTGCATGTGAAGGAATGAATGCATTAGACCAAACATGAGCCATGTCAGGGCAATTATTAGAAGAACAAGATCAACAAACTGCACAACTCACTTCACTCATGGTAAAATATGCCTCCCTCACAAAAGGACTTAAAACTACCAGAGACAATGCATAGTATCTGCCAAAAACAGTAACAATAATCACCATGCGCAATCGACATTCAAACAACATTTAGAATACATCTACACAACTCATGTCTGCAAAGACATTGCCCCAGAACATGCTGGAAAACTCCACCCACCCATCCCCAACATGCTACACAGACCCCACCTAAGTGGTTAGCTGTCCCCAGCAACCCACATGCCCATAACAAAGTCCTTGAGTTGCTGGGAAAGCGGATGCTGTCCCTTTGAGGCACCCCAGAGGCTTTTGGAGATGAGGTAGGGGTCTGGGGCAGGTCCTGGGCCTAACTCCCCCCGAGACTGGACCAACGGTTGGAGCACTACGTCTCGATTCATTTGAAAAGCTGCACTCTGTATACAACGTCTGACAGTCTCACTAGCACAGTAGAAGGTCCAACCCCCTGGCTCATCAGCTTGGGGGTAAGGCCCTTCCTCCATTTGGGGTTGTATACCAACATCTGCGACCCGGGGGAAAAGTCTCCACTGCAGAGAGTCATAAGCCTGCTTTTGCTGAGATCCGGCTCAGCTGATGAACTAGCCAGAGCTCTGAGCTCTGAGATTGCAGAAGTAGTCCAGGCCAGGTTTACCCCCAACCTCTGGCTTGGGAGGGGGGCCAAACACCAAGTCCACAGGAGTGTGAAATTCATGCCCAAACATAAGAGCTGCAGGAGTGCACTTGGTGGATTCCTGAACTGCCATTCAGTACACCCACAGTGCCAGGAGTGGGTGTTCCAATCTCTCTGCTCTGGTTTCCAGTTGGTGGGCCAGGGTGCAGTTGAATTACTCAACCAGCCTGTCACTCTGGGGATGCAGTGGTGTAGTTTAGGTCTTTTTGGTGCCCAGCCACCAGCAGACCTTGCCAAACTCCTCAGGTTTAAAGTTCTGTCCCTGGTCACTGTGTAGTTCATCAACGCACCAAAGCGACAGAACATTTCATTTACCAGGAGCTCAGCAGTGGTGGCATTACTCTTGATCAGGAACCACATATACTTCAGGCCACTTGGCAAAGTAGTGCATGGCCACAAGGACCACAAGGACATAATGGTTCCCTCTGTCAGTTGTAAGACATAGGCCTAGAATGTCTACCCCAAAGTGGCTCGACCCCAATGAGAGACACAAAGAGCTGGAAGATGTCATGCTGTCCCCCAGAAACCTGCCAGTGATGATGGAGGAGGCCATCCCAGCCAATGAGGCTGGACCATTGGCAGTAGAGGGCCTTGGTCGTGGGGTCCACTGCTGATTCTGCCACCCACGCTGGTCATTGGCTGGCCCCCACCCAATCTTGGACCTGGGAGAGTACAGACTCTCGGCTCTGGTCGTGTTGAAGCTGCTGAGGATCTATATGATCCATGCCATCGTCAACAGCTGTGGCTGGCAATGGGACCTGGGGGCTGCTGTTTCTACCCTCTAGCAGAATGCTGTCAACATCCAGGTAGATGGTCTGCAAAGCTGCCACCACAGGAGTCACTGCATTCCAGTCCTCCTTCCTTACCGGGGTGCCGGGAGAGGGCATCTGCATTGGCATGAAGATGGCCAGCCCGGTGGCAGATCTCAAAGTTGTAGTTCTGTTGCTTCTCCAGCCGTCATGCCAACTGCCCCTGTGGCTCCTTGAAGTTTAGGAGACAGGTGAGCGAGTGTGCAGGAGGAATCTCTGCCCATAGAAGTCGGGTCAGAAGTGGCAGAGCGCTTTGATAACAGTCAGCAATTCTCGGTGAGTGACACAGTTGTTCCTCCCTGGTCAGTTGAGACAGCAGCCATGTGTAATGGTGAAGATCTGCAGCATAAGCACCCAGTCTCTCTCCCTCTTTTTTTCTGCAACTGACAAGCTGGTCTTGGGCATCATCAGCATATGCACAGCAGCAGAAACGGCACTGAATAGATCCATCAATCCCCCAAATAAATCGCTCTTCTGGTTGCAGGTCTGTGAGAATCTGCAGAGCTTTGCCCTCCTAAGCCAGGGCAACTTGAACTGCCGTCTCCTCTGCTGACCGTGCATTAAGTTGGGAGGCCAGCTGCAATTGGATGAGATAAGCCTCTGGTAGCCTCAGGCAGCTTCATTATACTCCACTGGTGGTACTGTTGAGCCCCACAGTACTGTCTGCAGGGGGGGCAAGGTGCTGTTTCCTGCTGCTGCCATTAGTGGAAATGTGCCAGCTGCTGTTGCATGAGAAGAGGCATGCTTCCTGATGCTGCTGTGAATGGAGGTGACCCACATGCTTCCTCTGTTGCCTGAAGAAGCAGCATGCTGCCTGGTTCCTGAGCACGATTGAGAAAAGGTGATCATCTTAGTCTGGCCCCTAACCTGGGACCAATTTGCCTTGGCAGACCCTACCAGGGGCTATTGGCCCCGACAACACGGCTCCCAGGTTCACCGGAACACATAGACCCCACCACCATGTTAAGATGGCGATTCTTGGAGGAGGTTGAAGACAACCTCATCCATGTAAACAGACAAAATATAGAAATCAGTAAATATGGTACAGTCCAATAGTCTGACTGTATACCTGCAAATTTGAAGAACTGGACCTAATGTTGCATCCATACATACACAGAGTTGCGTTGGAGATGCTTGACTCTCAGAGTTTCTCTCAAATGGCACCCTGTACAGTTGTTTCATTCTCAATTTGTGCTGATTGAGGACACAATGCAATGTTGACAGACAATGTTGACAGCATTGATGTTGCTGAACACTGTTGCATCACTTAGGTCAGACAACAAAAAAAAATGTGTGAAACAGTACAATTGGGATGGCACAACAGACAATTTGGCAGCGTGAAAGTGGAAGTGGACTGGTTTATACAGTACATAACTAATAAGGAGCTAATAAGGATGGGGGATGGGGAAAGGAGGAGTATTTGAATATGTGGGAATCAAATGACTGAAAGGGGGGAAGGGTTCATGCTACTGCAGGACAAGTGGGAGTGGTGAGTTAGTGAAAGAAAGCAGAGAAGGAATGAATAACTGAATGGAACTGAATGAACTGTGGCAACAATTCTCTGTGTTCCTCTGTTTGCATTCATGGGCACAGTACAGTCTTCAGATTGCTGAGTAGCTGATGGCTAACACAGTAGAACTTCTACTCAGCAAGTCGGGGATGGAAACAGGAGTACTGTCCAGATGGTAACTGTCAGAACAACTGTCAAACCCCGGTTCCTTACTGAACCTTGTTTGTTTTTATACATTTCATTAGATTTGAGAGAAGCTGGCATTTTTCCATGACTCCTTCCACTCCCTAAACACTCAAAACTATAGAATAACAACCTAAGATCAATACTGAGAAGCGAGATTTCTCTGAAACCACCTACTCAGTCCTACACAAGGAGGAGGTGGTGAGTTAGAGTTTTTGTTTTTTTTTTTTGAGATCGTTGCACACAAATAAACTTTCAAAATAATATTATGAGGCATCCACTTTTCACAAAGCACAGGGTGAACCAAAGGCCCTTAGAGGAAGTCAGGTTTGATTATTCCATCCATGAATCAGGTGGAGACTTACTGAGAGAGAAGCACACCTTCAAGGTCTTCAGAGATCCAGATTGTGAAACTCATTTTCCAAGGTTTTCCTCCATCAACCATGTGCCTTAAGTGGCTGTGTTTAACAGAAATGTAATGATTGGTCAGATTTCAGTGTTGGAATACCAAAGATGTATTACTTATGTGGATTGAGAGTAGGACTGAACAATATACAAAAAAATCATGTGATTATTTTAGAAGATATTGCAATTATGATATGAGTCACTGAAAAAAATTGAAATGATGATGGTGTGATTTTTGTTGGGTCTTGTACTATGTTCCCTTACATCTGTAGAATGTGATTTGTTGGCGGATGCATTTCTGTAGCACCACGATGCTTAATTTAAGTCTGTACTCTTGGGGGTCGGGTGTCCATATCAAGAAAACAAAATACAGGTCACAACACCAGTGGCTCCATTTTCTAGGGAACCTGGTGGAGCTCAGTTCAGGGTTGGTTAAGGCTGAGATAATACTGTTACACTGATGATGCTGAATCAGATAACCTACGCATACATGCATGTCAGATTTTGTATAACAGCAGAGCAGGCGATACACCAACATTAACAAACACTCCTTAAGGGAGCTGTTGAAGACCAGTACTACACTGTACATGGACGGACAAACACCAAATCATCTGCATATATAAGTTGGTTATGAGAGAATTAACATCCATGCACCCTATTCCACATTCATGTAACTGCACTCACAGATCATCCATGTAAGAAACCGAGACATAATACTGCCTCGTTGAACTCCATTCACATAGAACGGATTAGATACAGAATTTTCCATCTGACTTGCACTGTCTAATGTGCACAAAAGAAAACCAGGATTCTCACTAGAAATCTAGGAAGCCCTCTTTGGTATAATTTGTTAAATCTTTTTTCATGAATTATATGAATCTATATTGCCTACTATAATATAATTGGTTTTAATACAGTTGAATAGATCATAATAATGTTACTGCCACAACTGAGAAATTTCATCTGAGCCACTGTATTGTGCCCTAAATAAGAGTGCTTTGATTATTGTGGAAACATAAAAAAAAAGAAAGTCCATGTTTCTTCTTTTGACTCATCTACAGACTGCACACACACACACACACACACACACACACACACACACACACACACACACACACACAGTTTGATTCCTCCACTGTCAGGAGGTGAATCATTCACAGACTGGTGACATCCATGGCTGCACATCCACTAAACATTCCCTCATTAATACAGTAATACAATACAGTAAGAGAAACAGAGGAAACAACTTGGTCCTTCCTGCCACATGCCATTGTGCATTTAAACAAAATGTCATGCTTTCCTTTGCGAAGTAGATATAGCCAGTGTTTTTCTGTTAAAAAATTTATTGTTAATTAATTTATTGTCTTTTCCTTAATGAGGTTTTGCATCTCCCAGGTCAGCTGGAGCCTCGGTAGAGTTGGGGAAATGTATGTTTAAGGAGTGAAAGAAACAAGTGAGCGTCAACAGTCATCAGGTGTGAAATTGACTAAAAACAGATTGTCTTCACAGGCGTGCTGTGCGCAGGCTCCTCCAGGTCAACCCACATACTGTACAGCATGCAAGAACAAGAGCTGTGACCTCATATCTGTTTGTAGTGTTAAAAACAACTACAGTAGCAGCAGAGGTAAAAACAGGAGCATTGTGGGAGTTGTTGTGGCCTCAATTTCTGAGGCTCAACACAGATGTTTTTACAGGGCAAACAACACCTTGGTCTTACATAATGCAACTGTAAGAGTGCAGCTTGAAATGTGTACTATATTTTATATAGGGAAAATGACAGTTGTGAACAAGAAGCACAAGTGTATATGGACTGCGGTGTGCTTTTTCCTGGATGGCAAATTCTGGATTTACATGATGCCAGCATTCAGACCACCCACCCTCTTGTTTATGTGAGAAAATATTGTTTTGCTAGATGTTTCAGTTTGTTCATGTGAAATGTTTAAGAAGTAAGATCATCGTCATATAAATCAACAAAAATGAATAGTTATTCATTTTAATGAATGCTAGTCAAATTGGAATGGCACTGGAAGCTGGTATCGGGCGACCACACTGAAGTGACTTATCAGAATCAGAATCAGAATCGGTTTTATTGCCAAGTATGTTTCCACATACAAGGAATTTTTTCTGGTGATTGGTGCAATTGAGGATCAGGGGGATCAGTGACAGTGGGGCTCTCTAGCCTTGTTGATGGGAAGAAGCTGTTTTTGTGGCGAGAGGTTTTGGTCCTGAAGGACCGCAGCCTCCTGCCAGAGGGGAGTGTCTCAAAGAGTTTGTGTCCAGGGTGGGAGGAGTCAGCTACAATCTTCCCTGCACGCCTCAGGGTCCTGGAGGTGTACAGGTCCTGGAGGGACGGAAGATTGCAGCCAATCACCTTCTCAGCAGAGTGGATGATACGCTGCAGTCTGTTATTGTCCCTCTCCGTGGCAGCAGCGTACCAGATGGTGAGTTATTTGTGATGTTGAATTAAGGCTGCACTAACTAAAATTGTTAATGGCAACAAAGCATAAAATCAGTGCGTGTAATGTGAAAGGTGTTGCTGACAAAAATCCCTTGACTTGCCCAGCATCAAGCACTAGACAGGTAAAGTTAGCATTTAGCTGGTGAACATCATAGGCTGTGAATAAAGATGGACATAAGCTTATTTATGTCACCAATAGGTTTCTGAAGAGTGTTTTTTGTTAATACATAATAAATTAATATAATTTGAATGACTCACCTTTACACTTGAAAAAAAAATAATACTCAAACTCACCCATTAGGCGTTTCAACTCCTTTTCGTCTGTCACTTCAGCTTTACTGAGGCACTTGAGTTTGTTCGTCTTTCATTCAGCCTGCTCCTCTGCTTGGTTTTGACGTGAGTCAATGCTGAGAAAGTCAATTCACACATATAAGAAGATCCAAAGGGCAAAGGTTCATTCAGTGCACGTTTTCTCAGCACCACAAAAATCACACCAAAACACTGCCAATGACGGCATGTACCATCAATGAAATGAAATCAATGTTGAATTTGGACAGATGTGCTTTCTCCATTTTAACAACTGGACTACTGCCAACAGCAGTGGTGGCAAGACATGCATCAAACAGTGGGAAACAGCTTACATCTCCATCCTCACATTTCTTCCCCTATAAATTGACCTTCTGTGTCAAACACTGCCACAAAATGGGTGTAAGTGCTCTTTTAGAAAAACAAACACCTTTGTGCAAAGTTGAAACAGCCTCAGTAGTGTTTGTCCACAGGACAGCCAGTGGACGTCAGTATGAAGCAGTAGCTTCTCTCCTATGACCAGTGTCTTCAACTCAAAGTTCAGTTCACAAAGGTTAAAAAGAACTAGTTCACATTCGTAGTTGACAGTTTTGAATTTCACAGTCCAAAAAAATTAACTACTTTACGTTCGTTTCTTCCATTTTAAATTTTTTTTTAAATCTCAGCCTAAAATCATTGTCACTTCTCTAACTACATGCATAACTAAATTACATCAACTACTATACATCAACAGACAGAGGTTACTTTTAAAAGATATGAAAAACAAATGCAAGGGTGTGTTTCATGTGTTTGTGCTGTGAGTTTGACTTAGGTGGAAGAACTCTGCAGCTGTTCAGGGTTCACGGTCTGACTTTCTCAATGATTTCTTGTGATCATCATTCACTTGCAGGTATTTCAAAAGACTGGTCAGATGCTTTAACTTTATCAGTCACAGAATAAAAACCCTGCCTCTTCACTCATTCGTCACCAGTTTTTTCCACCCTCAATGTGGTAACTCTCCAGGCCACCTCACTGGTGAAGATACGCTGTATGATCTCTTGTCGTTATTGACCCGTGCTCTGCTCTCACCAGTGTCTCTCTCCACCTCAGTGTTATCAGCCTCTCTACTCACCAGCTGCCATCAAGCTGCATACTCACCTGTCCTCACTGACTAACCACCGCCAGACTTCGGCTTCCCCCTGGACTTATAACTCCCAAATCTCATTCCACAGAGACTTTGACTCTCTCATTTTACTGAACTTTTGTTTTATACCACAACCTGTGTGTCTATGTCTGAATCAGCTTTGAGGTCCAAAAAGAAAATGACACCATAATGTAACACACATGGACTGTACCAAGAGCAGCGTACCTACCTTTGTTGCCATGGTTACTAATGATCATGGCTTTGATAAACTACTTTATTAGGTTTAGGAAAAGATGGTGATGTGGGTTAGAATAAGTACTTCTTCAACATTACACAATCTTTGTTATCATGGTTAAAATAATAATGTTCATGGAGCGGTCATAGATCAAAGAGCATAGACTGCTACTTTCACATGGAAATCCAACACGGCTCTCCTGTATCATATTCCTGTGTTTTGCTGACCCATCCATCCACCCCAACCTCCTCCTGACGTGGACTTTGTCTCTCTATAAACTACGTCACCACACTTTTCCCTTTGCTCCTGTCATAACTACCACGGCCACAAGATGTCACCTAACAAAAAAATATATCTATGGGTCGTAATAACCTGCTGCACGACAACCTGTGGGCTTGTTTGTTTACAGGAGGACTGTCTGTGAATAGCAGTGCACACACTATATGTAACCCAAGTAACCCATGCACTCTCCTTGCATTGCTGCCATGCCATCTGTACAAATGTGACCACAGACTGTTGTGTGTGATAAAGCTATAACATGAAAAATGTCCTTGCCAGTGTTTTTTTTTTCATGACACATCACTTGATGGCAATGGCTGTATTACTAATAAATAGTTCTAAGCACGTTTCCACACGTCACAGCATTATAGAACATTACTATTATAGCCAAGTGTGAATCTACTATTCTCAAATGGCACTATAGCTACAACCAGAGAATAGTACTACACAGTTTCCCCATCTTCTCTGGAGGCTTACACAGTGTACTGATGACAATCCATTTACATTGCCATAGCTCAGTTCCGAATCACCTAGATTCTGAGCAAACTTCTGTTAAGTTATACAACCCTGGTAAGAGATAGTTGTCTAACACCCTTGAAAATACAAATGAAGTACATCAAAGTATCAACTGCAAATAATCACAGTAGGTATATTTCACTGTTTTTTTCCTCTTACTGGATTACTGGAAACCATTTCAAAATGTGTAGTTGCAGGTATATGACCCTAACCCTAACTGTGCATGTACAACTCCTTCTGTTACTTTTATATCCAGCTGATTATCTGTGCTAATCTCCTGCACATGTGGACTGCAGGTAATACCTGAGACCAGTTCACTTTGTACCACTTTTGTGTTTCAACTGAATATTGCACCTAACACTTCAGGGGAGCGCTGCTCTGTGCACTCACTCATACAAAAGTCCATGCTCACAGGTGTGTGGGACAGGATGTCTGGTATTGCGTTGGCCTGGACGGTATTTTAGAGTTATGTTGAAATCAACCACTTCAGACACCCAGCGATGTCCGGTTGCATTCAGTTTAGCTGTGCTCAGGATATAAGTGACAGGGTTGTTATCACTGTATACTGTTACAGAGGGAGCGTAAAACAAATAGTATCTAAACCCAAACAGCCCACTTCAGCGCTAAACACTCTAGCTTCCCTGAATGTAATTGATGGGTATGGCTCCAGAACACTCCAGGTCACATTTGTCTGGCCTCTGCTTGATTTTGCAGGCTTGCTGACATCTGAGAACAGATCTCAAGTCCTCAACAACACGTTGTGTGAATGTTTTGCTGTAGACTAAAACAGCATCTAAGTATGGAATACATATTTTGTTCCTGAGACCTTCTAGGCTAGGTGTTTGTGAGACCGAATGGAATTGTGTTCCATTTATACAGCCCCCAAAGTGCTGTAAAGGCTGTGAATTTCTTTTAGTCCTTTCATTTCTTTTCTTTTAGGTACTTCCTTGATGGTAAGCTTTGCCTTGGTCTAGTACAATGAACCATGTCAAGTATCTCCTGGATGTGGGGTATGGGGTGCCTTTCTGGAACTGTCTTTTTATTAAGCCCCCTGTAATCAATGCACAGTCTTAGGCTTCTATCTCTTTTCCTCATACAATCACTGCAGATGCCTATGGAGAGATGGATTTGTGGATGATGCCTTTGTTCAACATTTGTTTAATGCTGGAACTACCACAAGTTTACACCCTGTTTGTTGATTCTTGGTCTTTATGTTTCACATTTGACTCAAAGTTTGCTGGATGGTGGCAAGTGGGGAATTTTTGTCTTTCCCCTCGCCTTCTGTGTGGGCTTAAGGGCTTGACTATATATTGCAACAACCTACAAAATGTCTGTTGTTGATTGGCAGTCTGTGCCTGAATAACAAGAAATAATCAGAATCAGAAAATAAAGAGTCAGTGAATAAGCAGAAAGTAATATAGAATAGTAGTAGAAACGACTATAGAGTAATAATAATTATGAATACAGATTAATTAAATAGAAATGTGCAAAGATAAAATAAGAGGCTTAGATACAAAATTTCACCCAAAACAGAGCTCTGTTGGCCTGACACAAATGATGTAACATAATCCGCCTCTAAAGGAGGGAGGACAGTATTCTAATAAAACGATAATAAATAGTAACAATTAAGTTTTCTAAAAATCCTTCTTAAGATCCAACTATACCAGTTGAGATGACTGTACTACTGTAGATATCCAGGTAGATAATGAAGCTACTGTTTCAGCAGTTTAAGCTAATGAGCATGTGTGTGCATCAACTTCTAATTTTGTTACTCATGTAAAAAGTCTCAGTCATTCCTACTGCAGAGCCACTGTAAAACTCTACTGTAGCAGTGAGACATGGTGAAAGACAACATTCCTTCGTTATCTCTGAGAAACCCAAACAATTTGATGGGTTGAGATGCAGACTGAAGGCCATCATTGATGGTACTGTAGCTGGATTCTTTCTAACTATTATTTTCCAGGCAATTCAGTTTTTAGAGTTTTCCAGTGACTGTGTGTTTTGCTAAATATTGACAAATGTTAATATGGTACTGACTTTTACTGTATTTTGCCAGAACGTGCATCTTTGATGTCTTGGATCATTGGTAACATTTAACCCTTCAGATGAATACATGCCATTGGCTGAAAACATAATAACATATGTTTTCTGAAAACATAAAAGTGATTGAAGTGTGAACAAATTTTGTTTGTGGGTCCGCAGGGATGTGCTTTAAATCAACTTAAATGTCTGACATAGAGCTAATTGTTCAAGGTCAAAGACTCATGTCCACATGTTACTGTAACAGTGACACCTGGTCACGAACCAAAACATGGTCAATGTAGGTGTGATGTCATTAAGAGAGGCCGTAGTCAGCTCTCATAGACACACAACTGATAAACAAACCTTGGTGAAGAACTTACATTTGAGTGAATAATGTTCACTGCCACAAATACATTTGTATTGCAGCAGGCTGCTCAGCCTAACAGAGTGACACTCAAAGCTAATGCTAAGCTGCCTGCGATTAACCTATAACACCTGTAGTAAAACAAACAGACAAAGAAGAATGTTGAAAATAATTCAATAGTGTCAGTGTCGCTGCTTCAGTGCTGTTACAAAGGTCTCTCTCTACAAAGGTCACCACCTGGTCCTCCATGTTGCAGCCTGTCTCCAATGTTCAACCAGCCCTTTGCCTCAAGCCGCTCTTCATTCTCTAGCCTCTGCTAGGCAGGGCATACTTCCCTCAAGCGGCAAATATATCCCCTTGTCTTAGGTCAAAAATTCTCCAAGGTCAAGACAAAACATTGTTGCTTTTGGACATTGGCGTTTGGCTCTTTCTACCATTCCCTGTGATTGCAGATGTTACACACACCCTGACCTTTGCCTGATGTTCAAATCCCGTGCAATGCTTTTCATCACATTGTTTGAATGTTTGAATCTGGGCCTCTTGTTAGCACTGCCTCTGCTTAGGGACTGTATCTATCTACCACAACCAACATGTACCTCTTGCCTTGGACTCCCATGTCCACATAGTCAGCCATAAGGTGTCAGAATGGTCCATCAGGCAGTGGAATGAGTCTAGCTGGTGCTGAAAACACCTTTTCTGTTGTTACAAACTGCACATACATCACAGTTATGTAATGCTTGGGTTTTTGTAATTATTATTGGATTATGTAATGGCCAGATTTTTCATGGCTGTCATATATGTGACGACCAAGCATTTTAGATTCTTTAGATTCTTTTGGTTTTCAAAGTGGGGGCCACCAGGGGGCTCTAGGGGGTCTTCAGCAAATTGGAAGGAAGAAAAGGAAAATGCAATTTAAAAAAAAATCGAATTATTATTTTTTTATGCGTGTTATCATAAGTAATAACATATCAACATAACATTTGCCATGCTCATCTTTCAATTGCTGCTGGTCAAAATATCATTTATCACATCATAAACAGGTGCATGTAATATGAATTAAGTGTGAGCCATTTGGTGCAAAAGTTAGATTTTTAGTATTTGTGTAGTTATGAATGCAGTGCTTCATTTTGTAGGGTATATGAGATATTTTGCCCTTTGTGTGTGGTTTTATGAATAAAATGAGCCCTGTTTTCAAAATATTGACATCCGGCCCCAGGAAGGAAATATTGTGTTTTTCATGACAGAGATACACAGTCATTTGGACCATTGCAATGTTTCATACATGCTTTACACATGTTAACACTGGTTTAGAAGTTCTGGATCCAAATGCAGACTAACATGGGGGCAGGTTGGTGCAAAGGAGGCTATTTAATAACAAAACAGATTTACAAGAAGATGAAGGTAAGAAAACAAAAACAAACTAGGCAAAAACTGAGGAAAAGAGAATGGAGGCATGAGGAAGAACCAGGGGAAGTGGACAGAAGCACGAGACACTAGAGAAACTAAAACTAAGGAACAAAACAGATGAACTGACAAGGACTGAGGTAAAGACACAGCCTTGAATACAA
Organism: Trachinotus anak; assembly: GCF_046630095.1. Taxonomy (NCBI): domain Eukaryota; kingdom Metazoa; phylum Chordata; class Actinopteri; order Carangiformes; family Carangidae; genus Trachinotus; species Trachinotus anak. The sequence continues at coordinate 3,092,057 of NW_027273867.1, forward strand.
AGGAAAGGCAGAGATGACTGACACAGGTGAGATACATTAGGCAGAGGAAACTTGACAAAGACAGGAAACAAATTTACCATGAGACACACAAGGGAAGTAATTTCAAAATAAAACAGGAAATCAACAAAAGTCCAAACACAAAATATGAACAGTTCTTTTATGCTACAAGTGTATTTTTTTATGTGTGTGTGAACACTTTTTTTGCATTTGACTATTTTAACACAAGTATACCAATTAAACACCACACAATGTGGTCATTCTTTTAATACTATTACCATTAATATTTTATTTTCCATATTTGTATGTCATTATTTGAGGGAAGACTACTATTTGAGAAAGGCAGTCTTTGGAGGCTGTGTACTCCTGGGAAACAAAGCATGTCTGAAAAACACAGCCTGTGTAGATATTATTAAAGGTCACACTGTGTTATGCTACTCCTTCCTGAAAAAGGCTTTCACACTGCTGAAATACATTTGCTGCCCAAAGCTGTCTATTTTTAAGTCAACAGAGAAATAAAATGAACCAATGCAACTTATTTTATTTCATTTTTTTGTATGTCATGCCATTACATCAAAAGCATGACAGTCAGTGCTAACATTTTCATTCTTAACTGTGAATTAGTCTATCACACACAGCTGTTTGTGCACAGAGAACCGCAGTATGGTATGTATAATTGAGTTTAACAAGTTGTTATATCAACATAGTTGATAACAATTTATTTTTTCCAACGCGCAAAATAAAGCTAAATTGAGAAACAGTGAGAATCATAAACGAAAAGATTTCAGAACAAAGACCAGAGAGAAAGAAGACATAAATGAAAAAATAAAATGATGAGGTTAGTATTCAGGCACTTAGAAATACTTTCAGTTCCTTGGCTACACTGTGCTTCATTACATTGTCATGCATTTTATAGACTATCCTAATCCTGTCATGAGGGGTATGAGACAAGGCTAAGGGCTGTAGCACATTTAAGAACAACCAATTAAAGGGATTTCAAGTATTTCACACAACATCAACGTTCCTATTTACAAGGGATCCTAGTCTTCTCTACCTACATATTCACATTGCATTGACAACTATTACTGTACAACTTCAATGACAAACAATTCAAACGTGACCTGAAAGGAAATTTTACAAGATACCACCAACACCCACCATCCAACATGTCACCAACTGAGGAGGATTTCTTTGAGGTATTAGACAGTATTTATGAGACAACTAAAAGTGACTTTCGTTGTCTTTCTCCAGTCCTATGCTTTAGCGTGCTCCAGAGACTGTGATGGGAGGGAAGCCATTTGAGAAAATGACAGCATCAATTTTCTCTTCACCCACTGCTAAAAAAATTACAGTACACAGTGTTATTAAAGGGAAATGATGCATGTATTGGCACCTTTACTTGGAATTGGGATGTTTGTGTTAACTTGTGACGACTGAGATGATCGTATACTGTGACATCCCCACATGTAATATGTCTTTCCTCCCCTTGACAGGGCCTGGTAAGAAAAAAATTGAGTTGGTAATGGCACACTGTAAAAATGACCAGCTCCGGCTGGGAAGGACTGTCTCAAACCACAAAACACTAACAAATAGAATCCACTGAAACTGACATTTAGTCTTGTGCTTACTTCTGATCAGTGCAGATGTACATATAAGACTGACTGACAACAGGAACAAACATAGACTTCCCAAACTGAAGGAAGAAATGTTTAGTACAACACAGAGAGGTTAGAGTTCAGTCCTTCTTTTCACACTCTTGTGTGCGCACAATCTGCAGGAGGATCCCATCTTTGTAGCCATGATGCTTTGTTTTGCAGTGTTCTTTCCTTTCCAAAGCCCACAGTTTCCTTGTGTCTCTCCTTTCATCTCAGACTTGGAACAACTTCAAGCGCATCTTGTTTTTGGCTCTGATGAAAAATCAAACATGTTTGGAAACTGGTGTAGTGCCTCGGACAGCTCACATTGTGGTCAGGACCTGTCTTGGAACTGCTCCAACTACAGGATCTGTTACAACAGGCCTCAAATCTAAGAAATTCATCTGGGACAGGCAAATCTTGTCTGAACTTGTCTCCCGTGGCCCTTGCTCAGTTGTATGCAGTGGCCCTTGCTCAATTGTGGTAAGAAGACCAGTGTTTCGTCATCATATGACCAACAGAAATTAATTCACACAATAGCAAGTCCTTGTAGAGACATTTCTTTCACCAGGCAAAACACTGATATTGTACAAATCTGCATTACCCCAGAATGAGAAAGTCTTTTACTTTCTGTGCCAAAGTTTCTAATATTCTTGCTTCCTACATCAGAGAAAGCTTGTGGTTATAGCTAATAAACTGTGGCTAAGGTGTGACTAGGGTTAGGTGACTAAAGACTTGGTTAAGTTCAGGGAAAAAATGGTCTCTGGTGTTGCATGTGATTGGGCTTCTTGATTTTTCTCTAGCCATCTACTGAAAGATTATTGATGACCTTGACCCATCACCAGTTTGGGTTAAATGTACACAAACAGCTGATGATGTCTGATGATGTTTCTGGTGTTCATTCCTTAACTTCATTCCTTAATTCAACCTTAACTGATGCAGTGTTCCCTACAGTTGTTGCACAGGATGTCAAATATAGGCAGCCCTGTCTTTAGGGAGCACCACCAGACAACTCAAGGTGTTGACTGGTTGTAAGTTCAGAAAGCTGAGCCATGTAAGCGAGTCCTACTTGGATGGTTCTGGTGGTTCCAGCTGATTTAGCAGGGTTCATCCTGGACTTAAGTCGGGGTGGGATTCTTATCATCCTACACTTTTTTTGAGTATATGACAGTATACAGTATATGACCAATTTATGCCACCTGATCAAAGTTTTGTACACTCAAGTTATGACAGCTTGACAACCACTTATGAAGACTGGGGCATATGGTCAAAAGCTCAGGGCAAAGTTGTGTAATTTACCTTCAATTAATATCATTTTGTCAAAATACTATTTCACTATGTTTGGTCAAGAATGAGCTTTCTTACTCACCCCTCCTGGAACAAGTTCCACTGGGGCACCTTCTTTAAAATGCTATCAAATATCTATTTTCTCCTATCCATTAACATTCAGGGTCTTCGTCAAGTACAGTTCAACTACCATGCAAAACTATAGTTTTCTGCCAGAGTTAATATTCAGAGCTAATCTAAGTATACATCTTAACTATTCTGAAACATAATTTACATATTTATCTTCTAAAACATTTCTGGCTTGAAAATGTCAGATTTTGCTTAATTGCAATTTGTTGTTTTGTAAATTTACTACTGTGGTGGTGATCAGAAAAAATATTTTCATATCATGCTTTCATTACATTTTTTTCATTGTTACATCCAAAATTATTCCATGCAAACAAGAAATTTTTCTTGTTATAAGATGACATTATTGTATTATTGTTTGTTAGGGTAAGGAATACACTAAAAGTACTGAACCAATTTGCAACAAACTTGGTGGGAATGGGCCAAAATTTGGTGAAGATCCAGGAGTTTTTTTTTCATCACTTTCCACAACCTCGTCAGATTTAGCTTTTTCTTTTTTTTTTTTTTACATTTTTATTATTCTCAAGAAATGATGTGTGGATTGTAATGTAAAAAATCAATTGTAAATATCATGGTGTTGAGATATAAATTTGTACAATTTGGTTAAGATCCAGATAATCAAGATCTGATAGACGTGTGGGCCTGTTTGACCTTGGTGGAGGTATACACTCTACTGGACACCCTTCTAGTTAAATCAATGAACATTTGCATTTATACATTATGGATCTTGATTTTGTTTAGATTTTTTTCATGTTTGATATGTTTCAAAAAGTTTAATGCACTATACTTTTCCTGGAATTGTTGGTCTGCTGTAAACTCTATAGCACTTAGTTCACTGGCACCACAACAGAACAAATACCATAGCAAACTTTAATCACTGATCATTTCTAGGGCTGCCCACAAATAGTCGACGAATCACTAGTCGATGAAAAGAGTCTTAGTCAACCAGGGTTTGATTGGTTGGTTGGTCATAGGGAAAAAAAATAAAATCAAACTTTACAGGAAGTAGTGACACTCAGTCACTCAGTCAGTCACGGAAAGACATCCGTTACGCGGCTGGTCCCTGCAGTTATCAGATAGTAATGTAACTGAGCGTCTTGGGTTTGCCTGACTGGGCAGATTTAGTAATAAAATAATAAATGTGACTTAGAGACGTTGTACAATGAACAGCAGCAACAACTTCTTTATTTTTACTAACATACGTGTGGCAAGCTGGACTCCGACAGCAATTCCTGTCTTACGGCAACTCAAATGTCAGAACAACCTGAAAACACATAACAGTCTGTTACAGTAATTACAGACCGGCACGTCATGAAGGAATTCCAAAGTGTGGAATCATTTCCGGAAGCTAAAGGATGACCCTATTTAAGGTGACATGCAAACTCTGCAGGCGAACGTTCGCCTATCATTCGTTGACCTCAAACAACACTTGTGTGAGTAGCCTAATGTTAGCCGCTTAGTATTCTCTCATTCTCCTTGCTGCTTGTTTTGACACGTTCTGAATCATTACTGCTTTTGCCAGTGAAGTCAACAGACAACTTGGTTTGTGCACACGCTTGTAAAAGTTATATTTTAAAGACTCATTATTATGGCCTAGTATTTCTCTGCAATGTGTTACTTATTATATTCTCTCTCAGCTCTGGACTCAAACCATTTTCTGATGCCCCTCAAAAATACACAGTTAAGTAATTAAATTAAGATAATAAACATGCAACGGCTAGTCGGCTATTGGCTTAAACTGACAACTACCAGACTAGGGTAAAACTTTGGTCAGGGGCAGCCCTAATTATTTCACAGTTGGAGTGGCCATGAAACTGTGCAAGATGTTATGGTTTGTCATGTAGGCTACAATGTCTCCTTTCCAGGGCCTTTCTCTTTTTCTTATTTTAATATATTATGAAAGAGTCTTGTATGTAAAATACTAGTAATTACAAGCTGACGATGTTTGCTCCAATTTCACACTGAACAAGCTCAGATTTAGAGCAGCAGAGTTCATCTGTGAGTTATAGCCAACAGTTTCAAAAACTATGGTTTTCCATGTATCAGGCTTTTGTACTGTTACCTTGCCAGAACTGCAACCCTGAACTGTGGTAAGAAGACCAATGTTTCTAAGCTAATTTATCCTAGTTTGTAATGGTGGTGTAGCAGATAATATTGACAAGCTAGCTAAAGCTACCTACCACTTTCACTTAACAGCTCTTAGTTTTGACTTAAAAAGTAAAGCATTTTAAGTAATTTAATACATGTTACTCGTGAGTTAGTGTCTCATAATTTTCACAGTAAATGTCATAATTTTTACTAATTAAATCAGAATCTTAACTTTGTACCACACAATTGTGTATATTTTTGTATATCTTGCAAGTTGACTTAGTAAATCAAAACCTTGATTTGGTATCTTAAATGTTTCCCCAAGAAAGTCCAAATGTTTACTTAGTAGCACAGAATTTTAAGTGAGCATTTTTATTTTCTATTTTTCTTAAGATTTCAATATAGTTTTTCTCTGCAAAAATGGGATTCCATAGCATCCAGTATTTTCCTTAGCCACAATGTGAGATCCTTCCCTATATATTTCTTGACAACCTGTCTGTATTGTGAAAATTAGTTGTGATATGTCTGTATCAAAGACAGGTCACTGTAGTTCAAGAAAAGCCGGGAGATAACACTGTTTTATACCCTATGTCTGTGTAACCCATAGTCAAAGCTGTAACAGTCTAAAATATTACATAATGTATAGATCAAATAGTCTCAATAGAAATACCATGGGTTAAGAAATGTGAAATTTCTGTGTGGAACTTTCAATTTGTAGATATTGTAATTTAAATGAAATTTTAAGGGGCATGAAAGATGCAATTGGTTTAGAAGGTTTTAAAAAAACTCGTGGGCTTTGAGATAAAATGAGGGCTATGGCAAATGGTGTCACAACGTACAAATATATTTCTGTTTATCAGATATTCCAAATTTGTATTTAAAAACTGCCATTGTCATGCTATAATTTAAACCTGAGATTCAAATTTTCAAAACTCCACAAGCAATTTCTGTAGAAAAGATAATGTGGGCATTAGACTATTAGACTCTGTGGCCTCACTTCACATATCGCAGATCGGTCATGAACAAACCCTGTTAAGGACATACAACAAAATTTCCAGAATACAAAGATTTATCTGCAGTTTTGATGCTCACATCACCAGTGGTACAAACAGTAAACATTTGTGTGGGTCCTGTTACGTGAACAATTTGGTGTTCATTAGGTTTATGTTGGACACAGTCACTGACATTGCGGTCAGACTACAGTGCTAATGTCGTCAGCCTCATCAGGTTTCTTGGGTTTGCTAGGGAGAGATTTGAGGTACTCCAGGTGGCGTCGAGCATCCTCCTGGTTCTGCCGAACATAATACACCACATATGAGATGACCATGGCAAACCAACCAAACATGGTCACCAGCATAGCATAGTCTGTGGTCCTTTTGGCCAGGTTACAGAGGTCAGTGTCCACTGCCAAGAAAGGTCTTCCCTCCTGGTCACGAAGCTCTGAGCTCCTGCAGAGTACACGGGCGGCAGCCTCGTGGTTGTGGGCCATTCCACTGATAGCCTGCTGGAGAGCACAGTCACAATGCCAGGGGTTATCGTCCACAATGACGCGGGCCTTGAGCCGAGCAAAAGCATCCTTGTGTACGCTAGTAATACGGTTGTGGGAGAGGTCCAGCACCTGTAAAGTTGCCTCTATGCCACTGAAGGCTGCTTCCCCTAAAGTCTCCACCGCATTGTATGAAAGATTGAGCTCCCTCAAAAGCCTAAGTCCATGGAAGGTTTGATCAGGCACAGCTCCTATCTGGTTGTGATCCAGCCTCAGCAGAACGGTGTCAACTGGGAGGCTGGGAGGGATCTCTTTGAGGCGGGACTGGCTGCAGGTAACGTTGAGGCCATGGAGGTGGGGGTCACGTTGACAGATGCAGCCTTTTGGACACATGCTGGCCGAGGGGAAGCACAGGGCCATGAGGACAAGGCTCTGAAGGAGCAGGCACATGGGGATGGAGCGTGACAGCCACAGGTCCAGCAGAGTCATGCTGACCGGCCGTCAGCAGCATCCCGCCTGGGGCCACAACCCCCACTGATCCCTTACACACATCGCATAGTGGTGACCGGTCCTCACTGACTGCCCACTGAAGATACTGGGGTGCGAACTGATATTATCATGCTGGGTTGAGGCCTGAAAAAAGATCAAACAGAAAGACAGATTGAACTATTCAGCTTTTAGGAAGTCCATAACCTGCTTTTATTCTAGTGTGACATTTTGTTTGTTATGTTGTTCAGCAGTATCAACCAGAAATGACTGTTGACAAGAGAAAATATTGTTCTGATTTTGTCTGACTTTTATCTGCAGGTGGTTTGGTCAAACCTGAAGTAGGGGGCTAGCTGGTGTTGTAATTACAAATGGGAAACTCTGATTTAAAAGGTTCCTTTACATTGTATCTAATTCTTTATACAGTAATGCAATATCTCTTGTGGCTTCTCCTTTAGTTGGATGCACAACTTATAGTTACAGTATTTGAATTACTACTTGTACTGAATGATGATGGGCTAGCCAGCAACATGTCAAAACATTTCTTGTCTGTTTTTGAAACTGGCCTGAAAATTGATTTGCCTCACCAGACGACTGACATGCAAAGTTCACTTGTCTGACAGCAAGAGTTCAACAATTCACATTCATGTCATATCTTGATTAGTGTAATTACCAGTTTCCAATTCTTAATAGTGTTCTCATCAAAATCCATGTTGTAATTACAAATGGGAAACTCTGATTTTTGTGTTCCAATACCATATTGGACATCCCACTTAATGACTGGGTCGTACCAGTAAACCAAAAAACATGGATTTGACAGTCAGCCAAAGTCTTGTCTAATTTTTGTCTTGTTTGTTAGTAACAGTAAAGATACAGACAGAAAATGTGGGGAACAAGACAGGAAATAACATGAAACCAAAGTCCAAAGGTGGAATTACTTACTAGGCCTACGAACACCCACAGCCAAGGTAATTAAACACAAATATAATGGATATAGTTTTATATTGTCAATTCACAACATTGTTTTCGCTTGACCAACATGACCAACTCAGCAATCGAAGAACCGTCTTAAGTTCAATGACATGAACAAGTCTGAAACTTGGGAAACTTCACCATTCCATGGTAAGCCTAACTTAACATAAAGATTCAACCAGATTCAAGGGGGCTAGCTGGTGTTAATTAATGAACTTTAGAGGTGGTGGTAGGTGTATTTTTTTTTTAACAGAGTCAGTCCAGCTGTTTCCTCATGTTTCCAGTTTTTAAGCTAAGCACATAATGACTCAGCTCTGGACTTAATGCACAGACAAGAGATTTGATATCAATCTTCTCATCTCATTCTTGGAGGGAAGGTGAATAAGCATATTTCTCAAAATGATTAACTATACTTATAATAGCATAATATACAGTGCCATCAGAAAGTATTCAGACCCCATCATTTTTTTATGTTGCAGTTTTATGCTAAAATGAAGAAAAAAATCACTCCATACCCCATAATGACAAAGCAAAAAAAAACAGAATTTTAGAAATTTTAAAAAGGAAAAACTGAAATATCACATCGACATAAGTAGTCAGAAGCTTTGCATCTTTGAGAGGTTTCTACACCTTGATGGAGTCCACCTGTGGTCATTTCAGCTGACTGGATATGATAGAGAGGGACGCCCCTGCTCTGATAGAACTTGGAAGCTCGTTCCACCATCAGGGAACCACAGATGAGAACAGTCTGGACTGTGATTGCCTTGTGTGCAGGGATGGCGGTGCCAGATGACATTCCCTGGAGGAACGCAGTGGCTGAGAAGGAGTGTAAGGCTGAATGTATGAGTTCGAATCACTCTCACTCACTAAATGTGATTTGAACGTTTGTCGTTGTGGTGTGGACTGTGCCATCCACTTGAGTTAAAACCATCTTTGAAACAATATATTTATAATTATCATTTTAGTTATCGTTCTTGGAGTGAACCCCCTTAAAGCTGCAACATCACAAAGTGTGAAAAAATGAAGAATATGAACACAATGTACTGTAAAGCCTATTTACACCATGAATGCAGTTATTTCTTTAGTAATTTCATTTCATTAATTCAATCCTATTCTATATCTGTATTACTTGTCTTCTGTAATTCGTGGAATTGAGATGATTACTTAGAACATTGATTCATCAAAAATGTAATGATTATATTATAGGGACTTGCTTTTTGTCCCTGTAAGAAAGAAAAGTACTCATAATGTGACTGTGTAAAAAGTTTTAGGTGCCCACAACATCAACAATACGTGAAATACAAGTTGCATGTTGCTTCAGGAACTTACATTATACATCGTATTATCGAGGCTTAGTGAAGAAACACAGAACTCATGAGGCCCAGTTGTTTAACAGAGATTTGAGAGATCAGTCCCCCATGATCTGAACTGTTTCAGAGGCTGCAGGACTAGGAGTGGAGTATACAAGATGGTTATTCCAGTCTTCTGTTCTGTTACGTGCCACTGTATGAGCAAATGGAAAGCATGGGTCACAAGATTTTAAAAAGCAGCTATAACTGATGTTTTTCATGATGAATGTGACAATGTGAAGGGGGTCACTTAAGGTGATGAAACTAAATAGAGAATTATCACCTAAATCTGCAGCTTTCCACAGCATAATGAGGCTTTGTGGTAAGTTTCAGTTCATTGTTTAGCTGTGCAGCACCATATTCTATGGCCCCTGAACGTGCGTCTTGGCCACTCGGATCACAGGTGGACAGCTCTGACAGCTCTGTGAACTGACGAGTATGTCAGTTCACACCTGGCATTAGAATGTGTCTCCACATGCATCTCGAGTGACCACTTCACATCTCACTTGCCCGCTCTATATGCAAATAAACACATACAGTTTTGTTTGCAGAGACCAAATGTGTTGTTGTTATTAGCCGGTTCAACTATGTGAGATGGGTCCATTGTCAGTATGTGTGTGTGTGTGTGAGTGTAAGAAAAACAGAGAGAGAGAGGGCACGGAGGGGCTGAGTGAATCAATGCGCCACACACAGCTACAGCTACAATGAAATAAGCTTTTAAAATATTTTTGGATCATTATGAATCTGTGGCGGGACCATTCAGACTATGGCAGAGGACGTCAGTAGAGTAAGCAGTCCTTCAATGTGGCCCAGGACATTTCTGTTCACACTGCTCAGAGAATGTGGCCACATGTGGCCCAGACCACCTCCGAATGTGGTCTGAGTGATCAGATCTCAGATGCTTGCTCAATGCATCCTGGGTGTATTCACACCTGTACTTAGAGTTGTCCACTTGTGTCTGGCCCACCCGTGACAGATGTTCATGCCAGGTCTGAACAGGGCCTATAACCATCATAAAGTATAACAACAAGGAGCACTGTTGGATGTCTTTCTGTAAAACCTTCCTTTACAGTCGAATCAATCAGAACTGAAATGTTAAGGATTATACCTTTGAAGCTAAATGCTAATGTCAGCATGCTGACATGCCACAATAGCAATGTTAACACTGATGGTAATGTTTACTGTGTTCACCATCTTACATTAACAAGTTAGCATTCTGACAAGGGAATGCCATCAGTTTTACTGGTATTTGATCATAACCATAAGTATTTGGACAAATTGAAATTCTAACCAGATGACAGTGCTGGATAAAAAGAGAAGTTATTAAAAAGTATTAAAAAGGGGAACATAATATCTGACCTAAGTCAAGCCATTCAACACTTTCAACTGGCACGACATTTCACTGAAAAATAAAAATGTCAAATTCATGGTGGTATTTGAGGAAAAGTCACTTGGTCTTCAGGATACATTGTTTGAATGTCCATACAATAAACTGTGCCAATCAATCAGTAGATATTTCATAAAACATGTGAAAAATTTTGACCTGCTGGTGGCACTAGAGGGAAAGTCAGGAAACCATTAGGATTCATTTTCACAATGAATGTACAAAATGGCAATCCATCCATTAGTTGTACATTCCAGTCTGGACCAAGGTGATGGAACGACTGACACTGCCATCCCTTGGGGCCTCACAGCTACTGTGACTAAAAAAAAATTGTGCTGTCACATGGAATTTGGAGCCATTAGCTTGAAGGGCCTTTCCAATGACATGAATATGCTGTGTGAAGTCTTATTTCTGTCTGTTTAACCAAAAGCATTGTCTTAGAATAAGGTCCTAGACAGCTCTAGGCTTGTAGATGGACTGTGCTAAATTTGGTTGAAAAGTTAGTTTTTTTTAGGTTACATCTTCAGGTCTCAGTGTGCTTCCAATGAGCTAGTTTATGTGAAATATCATCCAGTCTGTGCTGAAAGGGCAAAGTGAAAAGCCTAATTTCACACAGCCTCCCCGATCTCCAAGGACTGTGTCTTCTGTTCTGTTCATCTTTGTTTCGATGCAATGATTCATATAAATCTGGATAATGGCACTTGTTTACATAAGAACTGATGGGACCAGTCTCAAATTCAAACCTCCTCACAGTTGGCCAATCAGTGTGTCTAGGTGGTGGTGATTGTTGGATAGTTGCAAAAACTGTCTGACATGCACTTTGAAGCATACTGAGATCTTAACCTACGGTGGCCCAGAGAGCTCACTGCACTGCAACTTAGGAAAACACATACAAATAGACAAAACACAAGCAAATGCAGAAAACATCCTCATCAGTTTGACAACATATGTGCAGCAAATACTCACAACACAACCAAACACACAAACGTGCTGCAAGTGGCACAGACGACAATGGAAGTGTTTCCAGGAGAAAGTGATGAACCCGTAGCTGTCTTCGTTACTTGTGGGCTCCACTTTTTTATGTGTCCCCTGCAAACACTTTTGTTGTGATCTGTTTCACTTTCAGTGAGTTTCTGTATTTGGTTGTGCTGGGTTTGGGTATTTGGGTGACATCGCTGTCTCCATCTCTCCCCTCTGCTCTCTCTGTCAGTGGCATGGACGTATAAACAATGAAAAACATTCTAGCGCTTGACACTAACTTTAGCCAGCATGCTACTACTCTTGACAGATATTAAAAGCAAACTGTCACAAGTGTTACAAGTTGTTGCAACTCGGCCGCATGAGATGAGGTCACGAGGCGGTGCATTACTCCCTGATGGCTCCCTCTGACATGATTATTGTAATAGTTTGTGATGCACCATTATTTTCAAATCTAGCAGCATATGTCTGAAATAAGAGAGAAGAACATCTGTAATGTTTGTCCTTATGTGCGTGATGCAGCCCAATGTCAAAATCGGTTGGTATTTAAAACTCCTGTAGTATGAGGCTGGCTTTCTGCCACTCCCTCTCTTCATTCATTCATTTACTCTCTCTCTCTCTCACTCGTTGAGATGAGGAGGAGGGTCCAGTTTTGAATGGTGTGTTTACAAACAGCAACTGACAAATCCTGCGTTTCATATCTTTAAAGAATAAAGCTCTACTCTAATGCAACAGCAACATTACATACATTAGCTAAAACAGAGCAGGAAGCAGGATTACTATATCAAACTGTCAATTTTGTACATCACGCTTACAATGAATGGACAGGCTGGACTCATACAGAGGGTAATACCACTGGGTGATAGTGGACTAGGAAAGCTCTACTTTTAAAGGAGGCAAGAATGAGGAAAATAGGGTTGTTTGTGCCTACACCAACATTGCCTGCAGTATGTTTGCTTTTCCTGAGATGGGAGGACCTCACTATGAAAAATGAAGAATTAGCCTGCTGGTGACAGGCACTTACTGGCACCCTGCTTGCCACAGTGTTTTTTAAAAAGAAAAATTTCAGCAGGATGGATTACAAGGAAGGGCTGGCACGTATGACACACTACACTCTCCAAAACGTCACAGCAAGGCCTCTTCTCTGCTCTTACAGGTCAGTTTGTGAAAGGTCAGATCCCCTCGCCTGTAAGAACGAGGGATTACATGCTGTCTATCAGCCAACAGGCAAAAATATCAGTTGACTGATTAGTTTAAAGTTAAATCAATTATATGTTTAAAAGAAGTCATATTTGTGGATGACAATTTAATTTATTCTTTAAAGGTCCCACATTGTATAAAGGTAGATGTCCATGTGTTTGTGATTATAAAGCAGGTCTAGGTTCTATATTAATACTGTGAAAGTATCAAAGCCTCAGTCCACAGAGAAATGCACACAGCCTGTATTCAGAAACTGAGCCTTAAAATGAGCCATCATGAACTTTGTGATGTCACAACAAAACAGTCACCGCCCTCAGCCACGCCCCAAGCCCCGCCCTGCTTTGAGTGTTAACCTGAAATCTGCTATATTTTTATTGGATCACTCAGAAAACAGAGCCTCTCTTCTGAGCTCCAGAGAGGGGAGAGAGGAACTGTAAGACCACATTGATTTGGTTTTTGGTACTTAAAGCCACAAACATATGGACATCAACACTGCAAATAAAACACTGTCAAAGTGTAACATATGGGACCTTTAAAGCACTGGTCAATATGTGTATGAAGTGATGAATCCATAGAGAATTATTTACAGTTTCCACCAGCCCTGTGGACCTTTATAGAGACCTCCTGTTGTTTTGTGATTTGCTGGTTCACTATTTTGCTTCAGTTTCAGTGCTGTCATCAATGTCATTTCCAGTCACAGCAGGCAGCTGTTTTCAACAGCAGCTTGGAAAACACTGATAAATTCACTGTAGACTACGAAACCACAAACAAACAAAGGTAGCAGCCAGCTGGTGAACACAGTGAGGTATTAAGCAGCTGAAGAGCCAGAAATTTTTTAAATAAGACCACAACTGTTATAACTTTATCGTTCTATTGGTGTCTATCAATTTACTCTGAAAATAATATAATGACAAAGTGAAAACATGTTTTTAGGAACTTTTTCTTATTTATTAAAAAGCCATCCAGCAATCCAGCCCCAAAGTGGGGCCAGGTTCTGCCATCTCTTCTGAGGACTTCTGAAACTCTGTCACTGAGACTGTTCTTGGTCAGCTCCAGAACCTCAAATTGCAGAGCTTGGCTGGATGGCCAACTCTAGGAAGATTTCTGCTGGTTCCAAACCTCTTCCATTTCAGTGCTCCTGGGAACACTCAAAACTTTAGAAATGTGAACTGTGGGACCTTATATACAGCGGTGTGTGCCTTTATTAACTATGTCCAGTCACTTCAATTTGCTAAAGCTGGACTCCAACCAAGTTCTAGACACATCTCAAGGATAATTAAAGCAAACCGGATGCACCTGACCACAATTTGGAGAAGCACAGCAGAGTCTGAATACTTCACATTTTTTATTTCTAAATTTACATAAAATTCTAAAAACATGTATTCACTTTGGATTATTATTAATTTTGCCTTACTGAGTATAGACTGCAAATGCTATTTTATCCATTCAAAATTGAATCTACAACACAATAAAATGTGCAATAAGTGAATGGGGCAAAAAAGTGAACTGAAAACTTTCTGAAGTAAAAATGTTAAGATATAAGATTTAGCAAATAAGTAGCTGATAAATAACCCTAACCACAAGCAGTTTATGTGACGTAATCAATTCATGCAGTGGTCAGAGATCACGATGACTCCAAATTAGAGTATTTTGGCTGCATTAAAATACCTTCAGCTGAATTGTTGGCTGGAGAGCAACAGCAGAGTCGGCCCTATAATCACGAATGTCTGCGACTGACTGTCTGATGTATGACATATGCCACATGACTGAGTTGGACATTACTCTTTCGAAATCAATTTGGTGCCAACTTAGCACATTTGTTGCTAAATTTAGAGACTTTTTTAGGTTTTTTTTTTCAAAAAAGCACCTGGTGACAAAATTGTGTCTACTCTGTTCATGGAGTGGCAGAGAGGCGGAGCAGTAGTTTGTTACCTAGACACTACATGAGAGACACAATAAGAAAACGATTTTGAAACGTCTAACTTTCTCACAGAGAGACCATTTCATCACAGCACAGTCTTCGTCTTTAATTCATGTGTATGGTGATTTCTTCAGACAACATCGTGGTTAGGAAATCAGGATTTTTGCAGAAGGGGAGCAGCTTGGAAATGATGGGCAGCGTTTCAATAACTATTTCAAACTTGTTCCGTTGTCTGACAACAGACACCGGATAGACACGTAAGTGAGAACAGCTATATTGGGAATTTGGCTGTATTAAAACACTGTACGTGTGAGCACAGAGAGCAGGAGAGAAGCAAACAAAAGGGGCTGAAACCAGCTGACACTGGGATGAATGAAAATATGACGCAATGATGTCGGTTGTTTACAGCGATTCCACAACAGTTTCTATCCACATTCTCCATTTTGCACATTGATCCTGAGTGGTCCAGCCATACACTTGGTTATGACCTGGTCTTGTTTAACGTATTGTAGGAGTCTGTTCGAACCTTATCCCACAGTTACTAGTGAGAACAGTGGGGTATCAGATTTTTCCCCAGTAATTTGGCAGTTTTCTCAACTTGGGGAAAGAACACATTATATAGTTAAAAACGTATGCCAATTCCATATGTTTAGACTCAATATTCTTTAATCTGACAACTTTTAGGCCAACAGAAATGAAAGAAGTACAGGTCTAGACTACTCAGTGCACCAGAGTTGAGAAGCTTTGCCTAAATCAAATATAATCTTAAGTTACATATGCTTTGTGATTTTAACCGGGAAACAGCACATCAAGGAATCAAGAAAACCAGAGACCATCTTGCACTGGGATCACACCAGCCGTGACACCCATCAACATGTTGACATTCTGACCCATGTGTACTCAGTAGTCATTACTATTACACAACTACTCAGTATTACAACGTGACTACTCAGTACATGGTGGTTGGACCACACCCATCCTTGAACACGGCCTTCATTTTAGTGTCAACTACACACCTATAAAGTTTCATGACTGGATCTTGCATGGCTACAAAGCTGGTGACACAGTTCGTCCACAGTATGAATGTCACCAGTACCAGTTGGTACCAAGTCAATGCCAAAATTCTGAAAACGTGACAGTACTTGTCATAGTAGTAGAGATGTGATTCTCTGAACAACAACTCATGGACTGACAAGTGCAGGTGCAGCAACAGGTCCGTGGTGACTTGTGGAAAACACACACACACACACACACACACACACACACACACACATACTTGTACTTCTATCTTTGTGAGGACACTCACTGACATAATGCATTCCCCAGCCCCTTACCCTAACCTTAACCATCACAACTGAGTGCCTAACCCTAACCCTGACCCTGACCTTAACCTAAACCTAATTCTAACCATAACCCTAAAAACAAGTCTTAACCCTCAACATGTGATTTGAAGGTGTCTCAAAAAGTGAGGACCGGCCAAAATGTCCTCACTCTGTTAGTAAAATACTTTTTTTTGGTCCTTACTATGTAGCAAGTACAAGTACACACACACACACACCATAACTGATGTATGGAGAGATTTTGTATCTAGGATCATTAGAGGTCAGTGATCAGTGATCAGTGTGCCACAGGAGGAAACAGCCCAAACTTATCTAAGCAGCTCAGAGACAGACATCCAGTACACACAATTCATCTGTTGTGGTAATGTTCCACACACAACATTTACAGCTGGTCTGATCCCAGTGCAAGGTGGTTTGTTTAGGTTAACGTTAGCTTGTTTAGGCACTGGCCACTGGACGCTCTTCATATAAATGTTTATGGATTTATGTGGAATGTAAACCACATGAATGCTGGACATTGGGGATCACTGTGCCACAGGTCTCCTCACGTGCAAACAGGTAGTTCTACACCTACTTTGTTAACTGATTAACGTTCACTATTTCCATCTTAATTGTGAGGATTAGCTGCTTTTACTTTATAATGTGAATGCAACATCTTCGTTCTAGCTATAGCTCTCCTCCCCAGCAAACAGTCAGCTCAACAGTTCTACGATGAACATGCTACTGCACAAGTTGCATTATAGATGTAAAGGATCCTACACATCAGCAAATATGCTTCGTAACATTTTAGGAGATTTCCCCTCCTCAACAGAAGCAATGGCACCGACTATGCTTTTTAACCTAAGCTTTTAGAACTGGTTCAACTCTTATTCCATCAATGTTCTCCTACCAGAGGAAAATACCAGGGCCCTTATCAAAACAAGCTATTTGTAAAAGTTATTGACAGTCTGTTTGGCTCTGAATACCCCCTGACAGTGACTGCCTAATAACGCAGCATTAAAGGGGACAATTTTAATAGAGTTTGTCTGACCGCTCTCTCTGTCCGGATAAGACAGGGCTCCATAACTGCTGTGGGATTGAACTCATCTGTCAGGGGTCTGGTTGCTGTGAATGTGACAGGCTGTAGGAAATAACCAAATATGAATCAACACAGCTCGTCCTGACCGCGGTGGGTCTGAGGACAGGGAGAGCAGTAAGCCCAGAATCCACACACCCAGCTCCGTCTAGCGCCTTAAACACACATAACGTTATTAGCATCGTCAGTCATATAAACCTAGCACTGTCTAAACTGTGGCCCCGTTACACCTTATAAATGGAGAGAACGTCACGCAAAACTCAATTTAATAATTATGTAATTTTACATATCCGTCTTATATGGCACACAATATTATGAGTAATTGTACAATAAGATCCAGATTCTGAATGGAAAGGAGTGATATAGTAATTCGGCGTCCAATGAAGGTATCGAGCTTCAGTTATTTCGGTATCATTTTAACTTTTAAGAACGGTTCGCACTGGTTGCTATCGACCTCCGTGGCGCATTTAATTGGGAGAAGATCAGAAGAAACTGCGGGCGAAGCAGGAATAAAGTTGGAATTTACAGGAAACTATGATCTGATTGAATGTTAATTGTACGACGAATTAACGTGTGGCCTTTGATCACTTGAAATTTACATTTGTTTATATTTGATATGTGGTGTCGTTTCGGCAATTACCAAAAGAAATATGAAATAGATTTTTTACAATGGCGTCTGGCTGGACGCCGCCTGTGAAAACATCACGCACCAGCCTACCTGAACTGCCGAATACCAAATCAAAGCTCAATGTTGTCTGATTGTCAGAAAAGCTATAATGCAACGTGACTTGCAAAAGTATACATTTAGAATCACCCAGTATCTACATTATAAATCACATATATTAAAACAATTCCTCCATGCAAAGACGAATGAAGGCAGCGACCGTAGCAGAGGACAGACAGCACAAACAGAGCAGAGACAGGCACAGGAGCAACAGGCGACACAAGTCTCCTCACCAGCAGTCACAGTCATTAGCTGTTGTGAAAGTGTTCATATCACAGAAAGGTGCTGGGACCGGCTGTGGGGGCAGCCTGTCTGCTGGAGTATCCACTCGCTGATGCTCAGGTCGCAGTGTGGATGCGCGTCTTTACCTTCCAGGGAAGAACGGGAGTGCGCGCTGAGGAAGGGAGGGGTCCGCCGTGTGAAGTCACCGGGTAACAGAGACGACATCACTTCCGACCTCAGCCTTCAGCATAAAATAAAACTTGCTGTCACAGTGAGTACGTTTATATAATGTTTGTTATAAAACCAAGGCCAATTTATCATGATGAGGGACTTAACCATACACATATAGCCTATACACTATACCTATACATGCGTTTAACCTGTACACAAGACTGAGCTGTAATCAAACACAATTAGAGAGAGGAGCTGCAGATTTTCTGGATAAAAAGCACTTGGGTATAAGGGTTACATTTCTCAACCTAAAGCAATGAGTCGTTTTTATATTCAAGGGTTTATGGACTATGTGGAATACCAAAAAAAGTTTTGTTTGCAGTCACTGAGACTCTCGATAGTTTAGACTATTATTGCTGCTCTCCATAAAGAGAAGTGTGTACCAGTGTAAGAGTTAGCTACATTATAATCTTGGCATTAATAAGGCATTGTAAAAACTAATGCGTGAAATAAATAAAATGAATAAAGTAAAACAGTGAGACACCAATGGCGGTCAGTCTGCTTTCTATAGCAGTGAAAGGATACAGATATAGCCTACTCCACAAGAGGCAGCACAGACAAAAACAATTAAGACAGTACAGACCTTTACTGATCTCCAGTGGGAAATTCAGGTGTTACAGCAGTATAACATATTTACATGATATGGTAAAAAAAAAAAAAAAATTCAAATCGTGTACAAGCCTTAAGGAAAATAAGCCAAATCCATGCTTCCATGACATGAGTCTTGTCTTCCTTAGGACAATAATCGACTTTCCACCGTGTAAATAATTCAGTTCATGTAACTCTTTATGGAAAGCAGTGATTATAGCCTAACTATCCAGAAACACAACTTTTGTTTAATCTACATAGATCATAAAAATAAATGAATGAATATCAAAATCGGTTGAGAAATGTAAACCTTATAGTGGTTTTTGTCCAGAAAAACTGCAGCTCCTCCATTTACTTGTGTTTGTTGACAGGCCAGCTGATGTATCGCAGCAACAGGCCAAAGTGGTCAATGCAGTATCCAAGTGTCATCTAACAAAAATGAATATATTTAGGTGTTGTTTTCTGGATGATAAGTTAAACTGTGGCTTTCATGTCTGTACCAAAGGGAAGCTATAGTCATTGTTATAGTGTTCTTATTTGGTTTCCTTACCATCAGGCGTGGCCAAGTAAACAACTTGACACAATGGGGGGGTCTAAGGAAACCTGGTGCAGGACTGGACTTCTTATCAGAACTGTTCGGCTCATCCCCACAGGCCGGGCTAAATTACCTGTAAAACTTAGCTGCGGCCCTATTGAACCCATCTGTGCATTGTGTGCTGTCATCTGTCACCTCCAATTTCCCATCAAGTACAATACACACAGCAGACTATATATGATGACTTCATTTTATGGCATCAAGAAACCAACCAGTACTCCTATGTTGAAATAAAACTACCTGGCCCCAGTCTCCATTAGTTTGTCGTCATTTAATTAAACACAACTTCTGCAATCTGACCTAATAGAGATCTTTAGTAAGGAGGTTCATTTTTGACCATGGGAACTCACTTACAGTCTTTTGGAGGTGCTTTCAAGAATGCTGTGGATACAATCAAAATCTCCAGAAAAAGCTACTCAGTGAACCTTGAGCTTAGAATATTTCATCAAAATAGAGATTTTGACACCGTGCCACAAGATATTACAGGGCTTCATGCTGAGATCACAGTGGTAAACCACAGTGCCTTAGTAGGCCTTTTATTTTATGTCTATTTGCATTTTCATTTTTATTTTCATATTTCCAGTTTTTACAGTACAACTGCCAGCTCTTCACAGCAGAAGTCAGTGTGGACTACATCACTTTTCATTGCTTTGACACAAAATACAATTAGTCACCACATCTTTCAAAATTCATCAACTGTCTTCTCATTCAAGATAAATGATCAGAAAAACTCTACATCTAAATCTAAAAAGAAAGTCCCAGATCTTAAACAAGCTTTTCTTCTCACTGACTGTTTTCTGAGTGATCCAATAAAAATAGAGCAGATTTCAGGTAAACACTCAGAGAAGCCAAATCCTGCAAGGTTGGATGGTGGGTCCAGGTGGGCGGGGCTTTGGGCATGGCTGAGCGTGGTGACTGCTTTGTTGTGACATCACAAAGTTCCAGAAGTCCTGACGGCCGGTTTTAAGGCTCAGTTTCTGAATACAGACTGTGTGCATTTGTGAGGCTTTGATACTTTCACAGTATTAATATATTAATTATTATATCCCCACACTTGCTATCGATAAGTAACTGCTGTAACCTTGGTTACTACTGTTGAGGGCAGTGGAGCAGCTGTGCACCTATTGAGCTAGAGATAAACAATGGAGATCTGTGACTGACCTTGTGTATAGGCACCTGTGGGTAAAATAATATAGACTAACTGCAAAAGAAGTGGGAAATTTATTACCACAGTCCAAATGAGATGAAGTCTCTCCTGAATGCAATGGGTGTCTGGACATATCTACAGAAGACTGCCAGGGATGGATCAGGCATGCAAAAAGATTCTTTCTCAGGCAGTCTTGAATTACAGAGGCAAACTACAGCCTCTCTTATTGATTTCTGCAACATTTACTGTAGGTACAACAACCTATACAGAGAAGAAGTGTCATTCTTTCTGTTGTCATGGAGTTACGGCTCCTGCAGAGTACTGTAAACAAATAAAAGCTACTTCGAAGAAAATAGTTGCAAATAATTTAGTTTTATTGTTTTAGTGTGTTGAGTGAAGTTTTCTTGTTGGGTGATAAATGAGTTGTTCTTTAAGTACGGATGAAGTGTTGTGATTATATATATTAATATATATATAATCAGACCATTGGTCAAATGGTCATCTCACACACTAAAGTTTCCCCCTCTTCCTCTGTCCCTCTTTCAGTGGTGGTTCTAGCTTGTCTGACGCCCTGGGTGAACTCGACCCCTTCAGCACCCCCTCCCAACAAAAAGCACCACTCTGCACAAACTAACTTTTTATTAAACATCAGAACTTAGAGAGCCACACAGACATAACAACATGTACAGTTATAATACTAAAAATATATCACAAATGCAAAAAGTAACAAGAATAGAAATAAACTAGTATTTTAAAATAAAATACAATTAAAATAGAGAATGACATTTCTAAATTGCAACCAAGAGTCAAGACTGAACCAATTCATCTTGGTGTGCAGATTCATTTTGTATTATCTTTAACGATTTCACACAGCCCAGAAAAATAACATGTACATGAAAATATAGGCAAGTATTCACAATATTGTGAATGAAATGAGTTTTATTTGGAAGCAATTCATGGTGTGATTGACTTTAGCCTACTAATTACATTAGTAGTGCACTATTAGATGGATCCCCTGCTGCAGCAGGGAGACCTGAGGTCCACAGGTGAACCGATCCCCATATCGCTATCAATATCTGCCACTGCCCTCTTTTGATAACAGAATCATAAATTAGGCTAACACCCCTGAAATGTGTGTCAACCTCCAGGTGATAAAACTGGTGTGATCAAATCACACATGGCTTTTTGCCACAGTTTTTTTTAGCTCCGTGCCATCTTTGCCAATGTTTTTTACAATCCGTGATTGTCCTCTGTCTCTTTGCACTTTATCCTTTTGTTGTCCACGTGTTCTTTGTCTTTCTTCTGCCACATGCTCCAAGTAACTTTTCTTCTGCATGCGTGATCTTTTGCTTTCATAAGCCAAAATCAGCTGAAATAAGCAGCAGATTTGTCTCAGACTGTTTTTGTAGCTTTTAAATTATATTCACAATCTCAGTTTTTGAAGATTTTTGACCGTTTTAGAGTCTCCTCTGAAGTTAGGCCTAAAGTTAAGTAATTAGAGTGTTATCTCACATTAACCCGCAAGAAACACAGGAAGCTACCACGATCTGCCCACTACCACCTGCAGAGAACCCTACGAAGAAATGACTAGTGTCCCAGAAAGAAAGGCTACTGGCAGACTTCAACTGAAGCTAAAACTATGGAGAGACACCCGCAGAATAGTCACCTTGGTCAGGAATGATGCCCCCAGGAAGATCCACCCATCAAGATTACCACTCAGCTGCTTTGGTTCCAGCTACAGCCAACTCACAGTAGGCGAGAGCTTTACAGTCTGCTCATGACTGGGTTGATGTTGAGATAAAGTAATATTCAATCATCAGATTTCCGTCCTAGATATATTAATAGCTAATCATCTAGTTGTATAGTTGGATTTGTAAATAGCCACCACATATTCTCTCCCACCATTGCCCATTTCATTCATTCATTCATTCATTCATTGCTTAAACCTGCTCCTCTGCCCCATTTTTCATCCTGCTAATCACTGCATTTACCCTGTAAATAGTGGTTTCTTAAACGCTGTTGCTGTGATGTTACGTTTCTTTGATGTAGAGAGTGGAGATCCATTGAATGGTTTTTAAAAATCTTTATTGAAAAACATTCTGGGGAACCACAGCACTGACGCATGCTCACAGGGGATATGAGGTTATTGACAGATGACCGGATGAAACAGATCATTACTGTGATTAAAATCACAGATTTCTCTGGTTTGAGAATTGATGGAATCACTAGGGATAATGTAAGTACAACTGAAAAAGTATAAAACATAGGTCTAGTCATTTTTAGACATTTTAATGTGGAAAAGTTAAATATTATAACTTAAAATTTTGATAGGGGACTGAGAGCACCCAGCTTTTCTATCCATGTGAGCTCCTGTTGCCTCCGTGTGGGTGAGTTTAAATAAAAGAGAGGCCTCTTTAAATGACAGAAAGTGTGTGACAGTGGGGGAAGCACTGACACGCATGTGAAGTGTCAATTATGAAACATTAGTTCATTTCTCAGTAATAGCGTTCCTGGGCCGTGGTTCCATTATGCCTGTTAAATATGGCTCTTTTTTCCTCCGTGTTGAAAATGGTGGCTGGCGTGAGCAGCAGATATCACTGGTCAGCCTGGTCCTTCAGATTTTGAATGGTGACCTGTATTCCACCCACTGACAAAGCTGTGGCATATCAATAACACCTTCAGTTACAAACATCGAACTAAAAATCAAAAGCAGAGGACAGAGCGCATTCACATGTTCGCATGCTGTCTACACTTCTTTTTTCTTTTCTCTATCCTCTGTGTCCTCCTTTCCTTTCCTTCCCACTTGGTTGTGCTCTGAGTGTCTGCTAATTCTTGGATGTTTTCTGCAGAATTGATTTGAAATAAATTGATCCTAGCTGTGTGTGTGTGTGTGTGTGTGTGTGTGTGTGTGTGTGTGTGTGTGTGTGTTGGCATTTGAGAACCCACTTGTGTTTATTTGCATCCCTCTTTGTATTTCCTGTCCAAGTGCCTCCTCTGGGCGTCTTTATGGCCCTGTCCAGACTCTTTCTGTCTGGGCTATAGCGCAGAATAAAAATCTCTAAAACCTCAAATCCTCAGTGTAAACCATCCACAGGAAAGTAATTTAACACTTACCTATTGCCATGCAGTGTCCAGCTTCGTCTCGTTCCTATGCATCCTTTGGGCCTCCAGTGGATTCACACATCATCATCAGCCCTGGAGCATTTGGAGAGAGAGAGATCCTCCCTACAGTTGTCCTGTGTCTGTCAGCAAGTCAAATGGACATGTTCAGCCTATGATGAACAGATTGACCACAAGAGCTGCAATCTCCCTCACAGATCTCCTCCTCTCTGACTTTAAAATATCAAAACACAAAACATTTGGACACTTGTTAAAATCATCAGTCATTTTCTACATTAAAACACTGAACAGAAAACAGAAATGACCTTTGCTGTATTTCAAATCTTTGTGTTCGAAATCACATCCTCAAACAATTGTTTATTGTTGTTTATTGCCGGTGTACATCATTTCCTTTCTCAGAAGACCATAACTCATTTGGAACTTAAGTTCATGTAAAAGCTGTAAAAAGTATTAAGGGATGGAAGCAAGTATCTGCTAGCTTGTGTGTCTGTTTATCTGTAGATGTCTGTGTGCTTCTGGTTTTACCACTGATCAGTGGGCTCTACTGTTACATATTACATTATAGGTACAGTATGTGTTCAAACATTCAACACTCATACAACTAGCCGTTTAAGGATTTGCCTTGGAGAACAAAACTATTTGTGCTGGAAATAACTTGACGTGTGTGTGTGTGTGTGTGTGTTCCATATGTATAATAGGCTATGCCATTGTCAACTGCAACATTGTTGCGTAGGACACTGGTAGTCTTGGGTTTCACACCTCTGACCTTTGTTTCCCAGAAAAGATGACCCATTGACTGCACCACTGGGGAGCTACACGCACCTTCACCACCAAGTTGGGGCAATGATATCACATGTGCAAAACAGATATATTTTGGTCTGTTTAACTTTGAAAATTTTAAAACACTCAAAATGTTGGTGTGAACTCGTTACCAGGTTCAGGAGTATTATCAGATATGTTGGTGACTTTGAATCCAACACTGCACAAAAAAGAAAATGTTGTGCATATGGTACAAATTACAGGGGTACAAATGGAGAAAGAATTTTGAATCAGCCCAGGCTGTTTTCGAGATAATTATGAAAGCGTTAATATCATTATTACAGTGCCACCTTGAGGTCAGAATCTGAATCAGAATCAGATTTATTTGTCACTTCCATAATGTACACTCTGCATACATGGGAGCAAGATAACGTTCTCTACTGATCAGGGGAGTATGAGAGTAAAAATATAAAAAACATAAGGACATATTAAAAACAAGACACATATAAAAAGCACAAAAACACATATCAAAAATAAGTTGCAAATATACAGAGACTCATTTGTCATGTGTGCAGTGTGTATGAATAGTGCAGTAGCTCAGGTGCTCCTATGTATTAAAGCACTGAATATACTTTTAAGTGCTGGTGTAATCCTGGTGCACGGGTTTGCCATGTCTTGTGGTGCACTGCTGGTAGTTGGGCCACGCATGCAAAGCGGAACACTCAGGTTTGGGTGCCTAATAATAGTAACAAGAACAGAAACAACAGGGCTAAGGCTCCAGCCGCATTTGCTGCTCGGACCCCAAGAAATCTGATTCAAGCAGAGTTCCCAGATACCACTTTGCATGACATCAACGTCACCACTACTCAGCTTCCAACTTGTAATTCGATTTAGTCCTTACCTCTTCTACAAAAGCCTTTCCTCTTAGAAAGTTAGTTATAGTTTGCAAGTGTGCGAGTATAAACACAACAAGGCTGTGAGGGCGGACTGGTGAGTAGGTCGGGGTTCGTGTTTGGTGTGACGATGTTTAATGTCCCTGACCACCTCTGTGGTCTCATTTAGCAACTTGTTAGCAACCATTAATATTAAGACGCATTAAAGCTTAACAAAACTTGAATGGTGTACTTATTGACGTTTTTTATGTCATTTTAAAATGTGGAAATGTCGTGAGCATCCACTTTGGGATGAAGTGCAAAAATACATGTAGCACTCAATACACACAGTGTTATTTTTGCAAAAATTGCCTGTATCAACATCATATGACAACAAAACAGTATGTGATTTTAGCCTATGTACAGTGCAAAAATTTTTTTATATAGAGTGCAGTTATGCCTTAACTAATATGATAAAAGAAACTTCATTATAATGTGTAAACAATCCCATCCTGGGTCAGTTTGACCAATCTAACAAAGCCTCAAATTCCTGGCTAACACTGGGCCTGAGCAATGGTCATAGCTCAGGAATGAAGGCCATCCAGGATGTGCCACAAAGAGAGAGAAGAGGTCTAATTTTAGAACCTGGTGATAAGCTGTGCTCCCGGTGGGACAGGGTGATATCAAAGGAATGCATGCTGACTCTGTTGCCATGGCAATCATAATTCAGCTTGGATCTCTCCTAATTAGATGGCAGGGATGTAAAAAAAGGAAGAGAAAAAGGAATAATATGAACCAAAGTCATCATCATTACAGCAATAGGAATCAATAGCTCCTGCCCAGGGAAGGCACTATTTATATGTAGTGGTGGAAATGGGTACACTTAACTGCCAGAGAACCAAGGGTAGGGGAAAGGCAGAATCACAATGCAGCGCTGCATCTGCAGCATCCTCATCCTCAAGTCTGCACATCTAAATGTTCATCTTAATGTCCATCATGTATGTGAATTTACAGCATGTAAAGGCAGTGAATCACGACCCTATTAATGTGCTAGGTTATAATTTCCAACCTGATGCACAACATAAGAGTGATGCATGTTAACTCTTACTGCAAAGATGCAAAACTGAGAGTAAGAAACTGCTGAAAATCACTAACGCACACATACTATGAATCACTGAACAGAGAGTGGTGTATACAGTAAGTTCTAAGGCCAAAATATTCCACATGAAAATGCCGGGCTTTCCTTTCTAACCCCCCCCAAAAAAGCTTGTGTTTCCTCATTTATCTGTGTCAGATTATTTCAAATTAAAAAATGGATGAATAATTAATTTATTCATTAGCTGGATGTGACATCCAGAAGAGTTAATAAAACGTAATCTCTAAAAATGGGTCTGGGAAGATATTCCCCAGTACAGCGATTCATCATCTGGTTCCGGCTTTACATCATGTTATTAAATTAAGTCACAATGGCACAATATTCATCAAGTGAAGCACAGAGCAAGAGGTCCAATCCAGCCATACACAGTACAGAACATCAAATAAAACACATCAATAAAAAATGTTGTTTGTGCACTACTTATGAGGCATCAAAGCAAAAAGGAATCATGAGCATATTGTAGGAATATTTTGAGTGCCTGATATTATTATTACAATCTACAAAACTAAGGTTATATGCATGTATATGCATGTATTCTGCATATAACCTACAAAATACAATAGAATTGGCTGCACCTAAAGATGGTGCTGGTCTGTCAATTAGTCCATCGCTTTGGAACACAGCACATCTCGACTACTACACAGTTTACCATGTCCCCACAGGATGAATCATAATCACTACGGTGACTCTTTGATGTTTACTGTAATGCCATTATCAAGTCAAATATTCCCCATGATCAACACATTTTTCCATGACATTTATCTGGTAAACTAACATCTGAAGTTCCAAGTTCCATCCTAACATATTTGGTGACGCCATATTTCCTCTGGCACAACCACAACCACCAAGGCTTTTGTATAAAAGAAAGATCAAAGTCTAATAAGAAAATTGCCACAAAAATCACCAAGCACATTCATATTCCCAAGAAGACAAACTTTTTATCCACAAATATTTTTTATCCACTAACTTTAATCTTGTATTCAGACTGAGTCGGTCTGGTGACATTTGTTAAAAAAAAACAAACATTAAAATGTAACGTGAGGGCTCAAGATCCTATTCCTTTGACATGACTTGACAATCTTGTTCCTATGAGTCTGTTTGTGAAGGACCACTGAACATATTAAATATGGAGAAAAAGGATCGATACCAAAACAACAGTTAATGTGACCAGGCGACAGAATTTTACAAGTCTGGTAATAACCATTTCATCCTGTGTCTCAACTGTTTATCATGTTCACAGAGAAATCTACTACAAATGTGCACATTTGATTTATCATAGCATGGCCTTGGATGACCTCACTGTTTTGTTTTTTTAATGCTGTGCTCATATTGGTCTGAACTTCTTCCTGAGAAAATTGCCTGTGCATTACTTTGATTAGTTTTTCAAAAACAGGATCACAATTTAAAATTCAGTAACTGCATTACCGTTACTTCGGACAGTTGGTTTGTTCTATTACCAGAACTTGAAAGAAAATTTCATTTTATGTGTAGTTGCTGTTAGCTTCTACCTCCAAACTGTAGGCGTACTGCTTGTTAAAGTGGCTTTGTGGTAAAAATGTTTGGTTAGTTATACAGTGTAACTATTTCTTGATGAGCAAAATTTCATCAAGAAGACTGTGTTTCCACTGGAAAGGAGTCCATCCACAGTTCCACTTCTGCAGGTGTGGATCACCAAGAAATAGGCTACCTGTAAAACAAACACCATACAACATGTTAATCTAAAGGTGTTGGTCGGTGTATTTTTGAAATGTGAACAGAGTCAGCCAAACTGTTTCCTTCACTTTCTTGTTTTATTTGAAGTGTTGATATTCATAAGAAGATACATTCGTGGTTTTAAGTGCCAGAAACCTCCCAGTGTAGTTTTACATCTCCTCTCTCAGGCTTATCTGTGGAGCTCTAATAACAACAAGTTGGTGAGCCAATCAGAGGAGAGGATCTGAGTCAGCCTGGCTGACTGTTTTCTGAGTGATCTGATAAAAAGAAATGTAGCAGATTTCAGATTTCAGAGAAACCAAATCCTGCAAGGTTGCAAGGTGGGTCCAGGTGGGCAGTGACTGCTTTGTTGTGACATCACAAAGTTCCAGAAGTCCTGACAGCTCATTTTAAGGCTCAGTTTCTGAATACAGGCTGTGTGCATTTCTCTGTGGACTGAGGCTTTGATACTTTCACAGTATTAATATAGAACCTGGACCTGCTCTATAATCAAACTAGAATTACTGCCTTGCAGCTGTAAGCCTCCATGACTCAGACCGGTTTCTGATTCACATCCCTGTTTATCCAGGGTCATATAAAATATTAACCATTTGTGTGAAATTCTGTCATAATTGCTGTGTGAGGTCACATTGAACTTGACCTTTGACCTTTGACTGCCAAAATCTAATCAGTTCCAGTGCCAAAGTTGAAGAAATTCCCTCAAGGCATGACAGAGATGTTGGGTTCACAAGGCCAAAACCACATTTTGTGAGGTCACTGTGACCTTGACCTTTGACCTATAGCTACCAAAACCTAATTAGTTTGTCCTTGAGTGCAGGTGAATGTTTTTACCAAATATTAAGAAATTCCCTTGATGGATTACAGAGCTATTGTGTTCAAATGGCCCAAACCTTGTTTTGTGAGGTCAAGGTGACCTTTGACCACCAAAATCTAATCAGTTCATCCTTGAGACCAAGTGAACATTTGCACCAAATTAAGGTATAGACATGAGATTGATAACATTCTGTTCATGTCACGAAAAAAAATAAGCCTTTGTCTCATAATGTCAATCTATAAGGCTCCGAGAATAACAGAGAAAAACAAAAAACAAGAATCACAAAACTTTTGGACCCCATTGTATATGATTTACTTTTAAATATGTGTTTTACTTACAGCTACTAAAAATCTCCATGGGGCAATCTAAAAACACATATTCTCAACCAGTATATTTGCAGGAATATATAGGCTTCCCAACTGCCGCTTTATGTTCCCTCAGTCATTACATGTCTCCCTTGGGAAACATAACAGTTTGCAAACTGTCCTTTTCCCTTCGGGGAGTGTTTACCCTATTACTCTGGTTTCAGTCCTGACATAATGGCACTTTGTCCCCAGTTAACCTCTCTTACTTATCCCCTCTGCTGTGGTGACCCCTTGTTTTCTCACTGTTCAAGACAAAGGCTGAATCCAAAGGAAAGCAATGCAGAGGCAGAGGTTTGCCTTCATGAAGGCACTGTGAGATCACACCTCTATGAAGATGGTATTAAAGTCAGCTGTGCAAACCTACAACACTACTTATTTTCTTAATTGCAATAAATTGTTGCTGTTAAAGAAACCACAGGTGGGATATAGGAAGCTAGCAGAATGTAATGAACCATTATTATGTCCTTCATTCAATTGTTCATATCAACCTTTTCTAGTGAATGATGTTTTCTTCTATTTCTTTTATTTATGGATCTAAAAGCTGTCTGTGTCTCAACTTGCTGCTTCTCTCTGGAGCACATTGACATTTCATGATTGCTCTTAGGTCATGTAAGGATAATGTGAACACAATTGTCTACTAAATGATTAAACTGTAATGAAAGTGTACATAAATACAAAATGCATGACTTTCTGTGAGCCAGCACCATCTGCTGGTACCACATACAAACTTGTCACAGTGATAGTGAGCATAGGTATCATCATTATTATTTATTTTTGTGATCAAATAACAGGTATAGGAACTAGACCTTGGAAGATCATGAACGGCAGGTCTTGTTCCAATCAGGGCCATATCACCACCAATTCCTTTTTCCAAGCAGAAATAACCGTGTGTAAGCTTCTCCGGTGAGAGAGTTTTCTGCTTTATACCACTGTAAAGTGAATAACTGAATAAACAACACATTTGAAAATGTCACCTCTGCTTCAGGAGATTTTTTTTCACTATTTCCTGACACTGTAATTGCAAATTCACATTATTCACATTATCAGCTCAGTCCACTAGTGTCCACAGACAACCAACCAGAACTGATCAATTCTAATGATGAATATTCAGTCAGATGGAAAGAAAAGGGTTTATTAGAAGAGAAAGACAAAGATTTATTAGATCTGATTTCTAATAAAAAGTAAACAATTAGTGTTGATGTGTTGTTAGATGCTGGCCAGACACAGTGAGGCGTTGGTGCCTCCAAATCCAAATGAGTTTGTGAGGGCGACGCGTCGGCCCTGAGTCTGCCATGTCTGTGCTGTGCAGGGAACATAATTTAAGTCAAACTGCGGCTCAGTGTGGTCCAGGTTGAGAGTCGGGGGCAGGACCCCATGGTAGCAGGCTAGAGCAGTGAACGCTGCCTCCAGGGCCCCAGCAGCCCCAAGAAGATGTCCTGTGGCTCCCTTGGTGGAGGAGACAGCCAGGCTGTCAGTGCTTTCCTGAAAGAGCCTTTTGATGGCTGCATTTTCAGCCGCATCACCCAGCACCGTGGATGTGGCGTGAGCATTCACATATGTTACATCTGCTGGCGAGACCCCGGCATCTTTGAGGGCTGCTGACATGCACCTGTGGAGACAGTGGGCAGAAAGTTAAAGGATAATCCTGCTTTATCATAATGTAGATCTTAATATTTATAGCTACTATATGTATCAGTAATAATAACTATGAATGCTAATAACTAATAACTAGTGACAATACTATTTTACAATAGTTTTTACAATAGTATCCCCAGATCTCAGTGTTACTGTTATTGTGAAATTCCTCCAACAAAGCCTGATGGGGCAAGAGAGGGGCAGTTAGACAAATGTACAGGTTGTAAACAGGCCAAGAGTATAACTAGATTATCTACACCACTTTATTTGGAGGTGAAAATAAAATCTTGAGAGTAGTTCCCTCCAGCACATGAAGGCGACAGTACATCAGAGCTGAGACAGGAAGTCGGTCTGTAAACTGAGATGGATGCTTACAAAAGAGTTTGGGTAATAATTTTACCATTGTTTTCCGTCCTCCTTTCCAAAATAATTTGTCTAATCTGGGTATTTGTTTACATGCTTGCTCATTTCTCTTGACCGAACATACTTCTTTAAGCCATGTCACTGCGTTCCCACATCTCAGCAATTAAAGTTGCACCACTACTTATTTTTATGTTCGCAATGGATTAAATAAAAGGGAAACTAAAATGAGAGAATTATCACTGGACTGTGCAATTCCCCTCAACTCTCCAGAACATTTTGCTCATCATCAAACAGCAGACAGACACAGTTAAAGACTAGCTGATGAACTGAGTGGAGATTTAGTGGATAAAGAGCCAGATATTTTTGTCGGGGGAATGTATGTGTGGCATTAAAATGCCCCTCCCCATCCTGTTAATTGCCCTTAGATTTACTATAGAGCGTCCTGTGGGGGATGTGGCCCCACATTAAGAATCACTTCTGTCATGATTGACTGCAGCTTTGTGCAATAATTATAGCATTTTTGTCATGATTTTATAGTGGAATATTTAATATAAGCAAATATTTTGGTTCTCACATAAGAAAAAAAGGATCTTGTTCTCAAACATCCTAAAATGAGTCACCTGAATGCACCATCCCCATCTGCAGTGGGTGCAGTGATGTGGCTAGCGTCCCCTGAAAGTCCATAGCCCAGGACCTCTGCATAGATTCGGGCTCCCCTCTTCACGGCATGGTCCAGTTCCTCTAGCAGGAGCACAGCGGCTCCTTCACCCATTACAAAGCCATCTCTTTCTGGGTGAAAGGGTCTCGATGCCAGTGTAGGGTTGTCATTCCATTTGGTGGCGAGAGCACGCGCCCTGGCAAACCCAGCTATTGACAGAGGCCCTACACAGGATTCTGTCCCCCCTGTAACCATAGCAACTGCATCCCCGTGGGCAATGAACCTGGCAGCATCGCCTATAGCATGTGCACCTGTCGTGCACGCTGTGGACACAGCATGATTGGGACCCTTTAATCTGTGTTTGATACTTATGTGCCCAGCAGCCATGTTGACAAGAATGCGGGGCACAAAGAAAGGACTTACTTTGCTGTAGCCCTTTTCTTGGAAGGCAATGGAGGTGCGAGCAATCTCGTCAAGTGACACCATGCCCATGCCAACAGCCACCCCTGTGTTGAGCTGTTCTTCTGGGCTTTTGGGGCACCACCCTGAGTCCTCCAGAGCAAGCTGAGCAGCTCCCAGAGCCATCACAGTGGCTGGGGACATGCTGTTGATCTCCCCCCGAGAGGCAAACTCCTCCTGATTGAACTGCCCCTCTTCAGTCCCCCTGGTCACCAGAGCGGCCACTTTGCAGGGGACGCTCTTGTACTCCTCAGAATCGAGAGCAACTATCCCACTCTTGGCTTTAATCAGGTGGTCCCAGGGCAGAGCGGTCCCTGTTCCCAGAGGACACACCAACCCAATGCCAGTAATAACGACCCTCCGTCTCTGCTGTCCGGAGCTGTGGCGCCCGGAGTCTCGGTTTGGACACATATACGCGCTCTTTTGTAGGAGTGCCCCTATGTCCTGTGGTCTCAGCAGGTGTTTAGTCCAACGGGATAGTGATAAAGCACACATTACGTTATGTTTGTCAAATTTGGCAGCTAGCTTATAGCTTTCGTCAATGGTCTCTCAATATGAGAGCAACAAATTTACAAAAATATCTTTCTGTCACAGCTGAACATCGGTTTGTTACTTACTCGACATCGTACTACTTTAGTTGACATGTCCACACGACACATACTTCAAATATACATACAACAGTAAGTCATCTTTCAATCTGCCTTTAATTTTAGATCGACTTTGTGAACGCCACACTCATTTAACTTGGAAAGATTCAGTCTAAAATGTAATCAGGTCGGTAACACGACAGCACGGATAAAAGTGCCCCACAAAACTTAATTACAAAAAAACACACAGCTTATACAATATTTTCAAAGCTGCAAACACTTGCTCAGGCGTGGATGGGGCAGCTTTATCCAGGACCCAAAAACATCTAAGCCGCAATTGCCCTGTTAGCATTAGCTATCATACTCAAGATTGAAAGGACTTTTAGTTTGGAGGAGAGATATGGCTGTGTCACCAGCAGTCACAGCACTTTGTGAGAATTCAAACGAAGTCTTTCTAGACGTTGCCAAGTTGTTACTAACATATGCGGACAATATTTTAAGGTACGGTTGTGAACTTACCGACGCGGTTCGCCAGCGGTGTGTCAGTCGAGATGTCTGATGTTAAGCTGAGGGTGCATTTGAAACATTCTGCACATCACAGATAAATCCAGCAGCGGCTCACATTATGCCGTAACAGTCGGTCTAAAAGCCTGTAAAGATAGTTGTACTTGAGCCCCGTTACATTCTGCTGTTACCGTTCACACACAGCGTGAGACCAAACTCTGTCAAACACAGTCAATCATTTTTATTTGGCCTTGTTAATCAATAGACGCCAATACACGGACGTCCCGACAGAGGTGTTGTCAGGATGTTCTGGTTAATTCCGCATACGTGACTCACCAGGAACATGTTTGGAAAATGCCTACTTCTGTGCAATTTTAAAACAAATAGCACTAAAGAAGGATATCAATGACAGTTGTGTACAGTAACAGCAACTCCAACTCATCCAAAGCCACTAATTTAAAACTTGTGTGAGTACGTCTAACAAATGAATACGCACTCACAGGTTTGTGCTTAGCAATTTGTCTCTTATGCCACAATAGAAGATTCAGAACAGTATACATCCGTAATTTTGATTCCACCTCCTCACAGGTATCCCAATGAGGAGAAGTACAGATCAATCCGCATAGGGAATCCTACTTTCTCCACCAAGCTGCTGCCCATCAAAGGAGCTGTGGAATGTCTCTTTGAAATGGGATTTGAGGAGGTAACTAAAAAGAAATGGCCACAACAGTAGTTTAAAGCTACAACAGTAGTTTAAAGCCAGTATTCCTGTTGTATTGCTTCATTGCCTAGAGTCTATTTGGTCATCCATGGCCCAACTGTGAGTACATTATACATGCAGTTGCACCTCTTTTCAGGCTGAGACCCACTTGGTGTTCCCCGCGTCTGCGTCAGTGGAACAGCTGAAGCTCATCAGGGAATCCATAGCAGCAGAGAGGGATCAGAGGCTGCAAGGAGGACGGCTTGTCCAACCCACCACTCAGACTGTTGCAGCCTCAGCCTCAGCTTCAGCACCAGAGAGCTCTGCTGCTGCTGCTGCTACTTCCACCCAGCCAGTTTCACCACTTCCACCACAGCCATCATCCTTGGTAAAGATGTTCCCAATTCCTGGTTTAACCAAAAGAAAATCATTGTAGGAGGGTCATAGTGGAGGCAAAAGACACCGCAACTCAATTTTCTCACTTTTTTTTGGCTCAGATCTGTTTTTATTTGAAATTAAGAATAGATAAATCTACGATGGATATCTTGTTTTAGTAATTAGAAACTCCAGAAAAGGAGTAGACAGTGAGATAGCCTTCCAGCATCTCAAAGCCCTGAGTTTTATGTGTGAAACATTTATAAAGTGGTACTGGTGGAATAGTAATTTTAAAAAGATTTCATTGGCCAGTTTTAGAATAAATAACTATTGATACATTAATGTTTTGCACAGAGCAGCTACAATGACATACTTTCAATTTTAAAATCACTGAGTCACAGTATTGCTTTATCTGCCTATTCTGTTTTAGATTCAATGATTCACTATTTAATGCTCAAAATGGAAAAAAAAGAAATGTCCATCACAGTTTCCCTGATCCCAATATGATCTGTACTCCTGTGCCTGGTGAAAAAAATGCAGAGTGATTACAATATTTGATTTCTTTTTTTTTATGTATGCAATCAATTTGCCAGTCGCTTGAAATGTGCTCATTGGTGGCTATGGTGATTAATTATTATTTCATGCGCATAAGATTTGGGGTTTTAAATGATGGCACTACTTCTTAAATTCTTTATGCTTTGTTACTTTTCACTGTAAAGGTCCCATATTGTATAAAGGTAGATGTCCATGTGTTTGTGATTATAAAGCAGGTCTAGGTTCTATATTAATACTGAGAAAGTATCAAAGCCTCAGTCCACAGAGAAATGCACACAGCCTGTATTCAGAAACTGAGCCTTAAAACCAGCCGTCAGGACTTCTGGAACTTTGTGATGTCACAGCTAAGCAGTCACCACCCTCGGCCACCCCCAAAGCCCCGCCCACCTGGACCCACCATCCAACTTTACAGGATTTGGTTTCTCTGAGTGTTTACCTGAAATCTGCTGTATTTTTATTGATCACTTAGTTAATCAGAAGAGAGGCTCTGAGTCTCTCTTCTGATTGGCTCACGGATGTGTTGTTACTAGAGCTCCAGTGAGAAGCCTGAGATTATGGATATCAACACTTCAAATAAAACTCTGGAAATGTGAAAAATATGGGACCTTTAATAGTGAAACACTGTTATTTATTTATTTATTTATTTATGCTAGGAAGGGCCTTGAAAAATAGCTTTCATACAGTCCCTTACATCTCTGAAGAACATCTACATATAACTCCTTCAGTGATTTAACAATTGTGAAGTGTCTTTTTCACAATTTTTTTCATTATTCCTGATTGGTTAATGACCCGGATGTTTTCTCATCTTTCTGTCAGGAGAGCAGTATGAGTTTCTTTGTGACTGTGCAGTCTAACTTCCAACATGTGATGGTGTATGAAAACCCTGAGCTGCAGCAGAAAGCTAGGAGTCACATCCCTCACCAGCAGCTGTCCTCCGCTGCTCAACACAAGCTGAAGGATGCTAAAGATGCCGACCCAGGTGAAGTCCCCCAACTCAAAGTAATCAGTCTGTATAATACTGTCTGCAAACAAACACAAATGTTGCTTGCTTATTTACACAGTAATTCAGAGAGATTGACTTGAAACCGACTTGCTTCCCTGTTTGTAGAATGTAAACTTGGAATAGAAGACTTCCTGGTGCTGGAGTTACTCAGGTGGTTCAAACAGGACTTCTTCTCTTGGGTGGACAGTTTGCCCTGCAGCCACTGTGGAGGTGTGACCCAGATTGCCAGTTCCCTCAGTCCCAGCACTGACGACCTCCGCTGGGGAGCACAGCGAGTAGAGAACCATTACTGTCAGGAGTGCAAGCTCTCCACCAGATTCCCCAGGTTTGTGAGTGTGTGACATTATGTCTAGCTCCTACTACTGCAGTGAGTGAGTTTAGGACTAGTTTTTGAAGTTAGATTTGAGATCAAAATTAGGATTAGGTTGCAGAACATTTTAGGCAAGTAAGGCAGTAATATAAATTATTTTTCATTTCTTGTACATTTCCACACTTTTATTTTGTAGTATTCATTGTTATCTATTTAAAATGATAAGACTTTAAATATTTTCCTGCAAACACAAAACACACATAATATAATGGATCGCTTGAGTTGATGTACATTTCTCTATGCATGTTTTCTCTGTCTTATTAATACCAGGTACAACAATCCTGAGAAGCTACTGGAAACCAGGAGAGGCCGCTGTGGGGAGTGGGCTAACTGCTTTACACTGTGCTGCAGAGCCCTTGGCCTTGAGGCCAGGTATATCTGGGACAGCACAGGTATGTGCATGACTGACAGAAGAGGCCGTTGCATCGCTAATCTGATTCTCTGCACAAGAAGGAAGAGCAGATGTTTGTTTATACATGTTTAAGGAACTCACTGTCAGCTCAAGTCAGTGAACCTTGAACTAAGTCAAACATGTAGAACACAGTAAACACAGTGTCCTCAAGCTAATATCGCAGAAGCAGTTATAATCTTTTGTGTCTGTATTGAACACACCCATCAAACATTACAGTGTTGATGGAAAACGTAGGTGAACCCTTGGATTTAATAACTAGTCAAACCACCTTTGGCAGCAGTAACCTCAGACAAGCTCTTTCAGTAGCTGCCGATCCGACCTGCACAATGTTAAGGAGGAATTCTGGACCATTCTTCCTTATAGACCTGCTTCTGCTTAGTCATATTCTCAGGTTGTCTGGTGTGAGCAGATCCTCGGGTCATTCCATAGCAGCTCAACTGGATTAAGGTCTGGGCTCTGACTCCAGGAGGTGGATTTTCTTAGTTTGCAGTCAGTCTTTAGTACATTTACTTAGATGTTTAGGGTCATTGTCCTGCAGCATCACTAAACTTCTCCTGAGCTTCAGCAGGAGGACAGCCACCCTGACATTCTCCTGTAACAGACCTTGATACACTTGGGCATTTGTTTTCCCCTCGATAATGTCGAGCTGTCCAGGCCCAGAGGCAGCAAAGCCCCAAATCATGATGCTCCCTCCACTGTACCTGACTGGCGTGCAGAGGCCTTTTTACATCACACATAGTGCTGCATGTTCTTCCTAAACAATTCAGAGAGCAGCAGCTTCCCCTGAGGTGTCCATGGCAGGACACCATGCACTGTGATTTGCATGAGGTAGACCCATGAGCAGAGATGTTAACCAGTTCCAATGATTAATTTAGGCCTTTAGCTGTTTCTCTGGGGTTCTTTGTTACTTGTTAGGTTACTGATCATTCTGTGTTGTGTTTTTGGAGTCATCTTAGATGGATGCCCACCGGGGAGAGTAGCCACTGAGCTAAATCATCTTCATTTATGGGCAGTTTGTCTGACTGTGGACTGATGCAGATCTAAACTTTTTGAGATGACTCTGTAACAAATTCTTCTCAAAATTCTTCTAACAAATCAACATTGTTCTGAGATCTTCTTGGAGCCTCAAAATGTTTTTTGTAAGTCGAAGTGTCCCTAACCCACACCTCCAGTCTTGTTCCATTGATGGGACTCACGGTTTAGTAACTCCTGACTACAGTTAGCTTTTGTTGATGTCATTAGGAGAGGGGTTCACATACTTTTTCCAGCTACACTATGAATGTTTGAATGATGTTTTGAATAAGGTGTGAAGAACAATACAATGATTAAAATAGTTCATAATTGTAACTTGGATGAAGATCTGACCAGATTTTAGGACAAATTTATACATAGATGGGGGGAATTCCAAAGACTTTACTGTCTTTCTTGCCATCTACTAAAATAGTAGAAATTTTAATCTATCGAATCCTAATTGTATTGTTGCTTTACACATGAGTTTATGACATGTTATGAACATGCCATTACATTTCCCAAAATATCAGAATTGGTTTTTGAAACCTCTTCAATTCATACTTAGTCTGACATCATAGCTAGTTGTGTAGTGTGAAAGTGTTTTTCTC
This sequence comes from Trachinotus anak, assembly GCF_046630095.1. Classification (NCBI taxonomy): domain Eukaryota; kingdom Metazoa; phylum Chordata; class Actinopteri; order Carangiformes; family Carangidae; genus Trachinotus; species Trachinotus anak. The sequence continues at coordinate 3,130,926 of NW_027273867.1, forward strand.
TGTGATGTTTCAGACCACGTGTGGACAGAAATTTACTCGGTCTCTCAGCGTCGGTGGCTGCACTGTGACTCATGTGAGAATGTCTGCGATCAGCCTCTGCTGTATGAGGTCGGCTGGGGGAAGAAACTGGCCTATGTTCTGGCTTTCTCTAAGGACCAGGTCAGAGAAATGGACTCTTACTACAACCCTGTTTCCAAAAAAGTTGGGACCCTGTGTAAAATGTAAATAAAAACACAATGTGATGATGTGCAAATCATGTAAACCCATATTTAACTGACAATAGAACAAAGACAACATCTCAAATGTTGAAATGCTGAAATTCTATTGTTTTATGACAAATATTTGCTCTTTGTTCTATTTTCAGTTAAATATGGGTTTATATGATTTGCACATCATTGTAGTCTGTTTTTATTTACATTTTAGACAGCGTGTAAAATGAATCCCGTGAAAATACCAAAACCGATTGTGGAAGTCCATCTCTCAACACGTTATACTGGAAATGAACAATATGCAAAAAAATCATATTGACATTATTTTGAGAGGTTGTGATTGTGATATGAGTTACAGTTATGATGGGAATGGTCATTTTTACATTTTTATTGAAAAAAATAAAAATGATGATGATGTGATTTGCTGGGGCTTGTACCAAACAAGTATGTTCCCTTACCTCTGGAGGATATGATTTGTAGACTGGGGTGCCTCTGTAACACCACAACACTTCATCATTGGTTTGTTGTGACTCATTTGGATTTTGCACTTGGCCATATTGTGATTTTAATAATATTTCAATTGATTGTTCAGCCCTCTTTGACTGTAGAACTCAGTCCAGTGGTTCCTAATTAGTCTTTAAAAATTGCTCACAAATGGTTTTTTTTAAAGAAGTAATCAAATAAAATTTTTTCAACAAACACTATGCAAACAGGACAAGATAGTGCAAATGTTTGGAACTACTTACAGCTGTGGATTAATACACAACAGTGGAGGTAGATAAGGTAGATGGAAATAATACCGTAAAGAATTGTCACTGTGACTTTATGTTGTGTAAACATCTATGCAGGTGGTTTGTTTTGAGGGATTATAGAATAAATCTCTTGTTCTATGTGTCTATGAATTTGGTCAGTGGTTGCACATAGGCATCCCTGCATGTTGCAACCAATGCTTGCAACACTGACGCACACACACGCACACTCACTCACTCACTCACTCACTCACTCACTCACTCACTCTCTGACCAGCTGACGGTCATTGGCTCGAGTGATTATTGTGAATGGTCTGATTATCATATGTGAATAATTAATGCTTTAGTTGTGATGACAGTTTTACTTTAAATAGCTATGAAATGTATTTGTCATCTTATTGTGGCCATGTTCACTTGGAGCAACAGAGAGAAAGTTGAGTTTTGTGCAGCACATAAGGTAACTGGTTTTAAGGTTCAGATTACCACTTGGTTAGAGCAAAAGTTAAGATAGTGATGGTCAGTGAGTGTCCCCACAGGGATAGTGAAACAAATGTGTGTGTTTGTGTGATGCAGGTGGTGGATGTGACATGGAGATATTCGTGCAAACATCCAGAGGTTTTGTCGAGGAGGACCAGTGTTCAAGAGGCCTGGCTGCGTCACACTATAAATGGGCTCAATGCCTCAGTAAGTCTTAACGCTTTAACCCTGCTTATAATACTGATTACTCTGGTGACCCTGACATAAGCCACTTTCTCTCTGCTCTGATTCTGAAGAGGCAGCAGTCCCTGAACCCAGACAGGTTGAAGGAGCTGACAGAGAGACTGCTCGTCGAGCTGGTGGAGTTTATTTCCCCCAAGAGGCCAAAACCAGGAGAGCTGGGAGGACGCAACTCTGGCTCTCTGGCCTGGAGGGTAGCGAGGGGGGAAACCAGAGCTGCTGAGCCAGGGACCTCAACACAGGTCCAGTATATTATAAATAGTATTATAATGGAGCGTATTCCGCTTTATGTATCCACTTCTACATTTACTTACATTCCATCTGTTTTAATAGTCATTTCAATAGACCTCTTCCCATCAGCAATATGAGCATGTCACAAAAAACAAGAAATCCATTAAGGGGGTCATGGGGGTCATGGGGGCAAGCACTTAAAAATGCAAAACAATGTGTCTTTAAGTTTCAAATTATGCCCCCTCTGCCTCACGGTGGTTTGGTCCACTTTCTGCTACCTCGACCCCACACACACGCCTGGTACCAGTGTCTGTTGCTCAGCTGTGGCTGACAGAGTAAGTTGCAACTTTATTAATGTTTATTTAAAACAGAAAGTCTGTCAAACGTGTTTCTTTACTTCTACCAGTCAGCACAATAACACATATTTACATTTGTAACCAGACCGTGTCTTGTTTGCTCCGTTATCTCACGGACAGGGTACTGCTCACGTGACATAGAGGCAATAACCACCCCACCCCCTTTGTGTCCTCAGGATTTGCTCTTGAGATTTTTTTCTGTTTATCGTCCTCCCCAAGATTGACATGAAATTTTCACCCATGGCTGACGGTCATTAACAAGGCCAATGAATTCTCTTCTGTCTTAATATTCATGATATGCATTCACAATATATACATGATTACAACATGGCTGTTGTTTTTGTAGTTTTGGACAACAGCTCTATCAGTTATGGTAACATTGCACCCAGTAAATAATTAAGGCTTAAGAACATGGTGAGATCACTAAAAAATTGGTCCAATGGGGCAAGAAAGAGAAGTTTTCAAATGATCAAACAGGTTGTAAACAAACCTCAGGCTAGTCAAAGTATTTGGAGGAGAAAACAAACGTGATCTGTAAAATATGTACTGTACTTTCTGTAGTTGTGCACACAGTTTTCCTGTACACTGGGGGATTAGCACTGACACTTTGGCTTTACCTCCAAATAACTACAAAAAATAAGACCCAAGTTGTAATATGCAGTTTTTTTCCGTTAAATAAATAACATGCCATGAATTACACATATTGACTCTGTCCACCTAAATTTTATCCTCTATCAACTGATCCAGGCCATTGTATATTAATGTCTTGGATTAAAACTAGGGATTATATTCATAATATATACTCAGTTGCCGGTTTATTAGGTGGACCTGGCTAATCTATTTCAGTTATAATGTTCAGTTTTTGTTTGAACTTCATGGTCATTCTGGAAGCTGAAATTTGTGGTGCTCTTGAATTGGGACTGTGTTCTAGTGAGTGGTGTTTCTAATATTTACTCTGTCATAACTGATATAATTTGGGTGGGCAGAGTTTCAATAAAAAACCAACCATACAACCAATATCAGTACAATCAATATGTAATCACGTAGCTCTTCTTCTCTTAACGTTCTAACAGGTTGTAAAATCATTGCTCGATAGGTGAATTGCTTGATGTCTAATGCAAGTCAGTATTTGATTGACAGTGTGTATGTTTTTGTGTGTTTTTCTTAGGCCGCTGGTTACGTGTTTACACCTACGGAGAAAGAGAAGAGTGACAGGTTACTGCATGTGTGCTACAGTGCCACCAAAGACCAGTACTGTCGACTGTCAAACAGCTCTGAGGTGATTCAGAGCTGGGATCAGTGTGTGTGGAGGACGGAGTCAGTCTACAGGAAGGTGGAAAATGACTGGCAGATGGTACGATGATTAACAAAGCCATGTGTTTAAGTTCAGATATCATGTATGTATCATATCCTATGATTTGCAATAATAAGAGTGTTTTTAATGATCTCACGAAAAAATGAATCATTTTCAAAACAATGGTAACTTAAAATTTGGCCACTCCCAATTTAAATTATCTTTGATGATCTCTGATGTATAGTAGTAGCAGTCTAGTCTAATTGCAAAAGCTGTTAAAGAGCAACTCAAGTTTGAAGTGTTTCCTGTTTTCATGACATTTTTAATTCCTTTTGTGTTAAAAGTGACGTTTTTACATTCATTCTCATTTACTTCCACACGGCTTAGTTGCAAAACATGTCTGAAAACCTGTAACTCAGATTATTAATGGTAAACTCTTAATCTCAGAGAACACTTGACTGATTTGAAATTATACCTACCTGTAAAATTGGGAAACTCAAGAGAGAGATGGTCAAAATTGGTGCAGCAGGACTCACGATATCCGGACTCCTTGTTCTTTGAAACCCCATGCCCCTAATTCATAATGGAGGCTTCTTGCTAAAAATTTGTAATCTCCACGTAAGTAAAAGAGAAAATGGCAACAATAACTGTGACAAACATGATTGAGATCATTGCAGTTATACAGGTTGTTATAAGCTGACTTGTAGATAAAACAGCTATTATATTGCTATAGTTCAGTCAGTTAGCCACCATATACAATGGCAAACAACAGACCTATCTTAATTCTATGGAACATAGTGTTCATTAATGTTGTTGCTTTTCCTGGTTTGACTTGTCAAAAAAGTTTCATATACACTATACACTATCAGCAAATATAACATTTGGCACTTTGACAGTTTTCGAAAAATTATTAAAAAGAATTATTTGTCCAAATAGATAGATTCATTGATTAATAATTAATTAATTATTAATTGTTTCAGGTCTTTATAAAGTAATATAAAACCCCCTCAGCCCCCACCAAGAAATTAGTTAACGTGAAGACAATGTCTGGGTGAATGAAAGAAATTAATCAAAATGGCAATTAGGTGGGATTACCCTGCTTTAAAAGGAAGCACCTTCTGTTAGGCAACAATTTTAATCAACCCACTATTTTGGATGTGAATAAGATTAAGAACAGATTGGAATTAACATTAAAAAAGCATAATACAGTAAAATAGTAAGGGATTGCAAAAGATGAGGATGAACTCTGCACCCCTGGATCTACATGCAGCTGTAGGTGTTTTGATCCAATTGTATTTCTTTCCCAAGGTGTACATAGCTCGAACAGAAGGCTCCTCTGTGGGACGAATCAGCTGGAAGTTTGATTTTGCTCCTGTGGGAATGAAGATAAAGTCTGTCTCGATCATGGCCAGTAGCCAGACCTTCCACACGGGGAAAGTCAGCTGGCACTTGCAGTCAGGCCAGATTACCACAGAATTCTCTGGAGGTATAGTTATGTAATTCTTATTCCATTCTGATAAAACCCTCAAAATGTGATTGTATGACATGATCCCTCCTAATAATTTCCTCTCCTGTGTTTGAACCATCAGACGGGAAGATGCAGTCATTTTCTACTCTGTGCGGCTCTTCAGACTTCATCATTGTAGCAGAACTCAGTGGTGGAGAAGGGGAAACATCGTGGCAGCACTCTCAGCTGTTCAGACAGAGCTTGAAGGAGACAGAGGAGTCTTCATTTGAAATCCTCATTCACCTGGAAGATGCTTAACAGTTGCTGTGCTTAACAAAATTGGACCCCTAATACTTTTTCACTTTTGTCTGCAGAGCTAATTGTTTGAATGTTAGTTTGGGCTCTAAAATTGATGTATGTTGACAAATCAGTGCAATATGTGTCATTCGTCCAAAATGATTAAATATGCATGATCTAATGATAGATGAATGACAACCTGGGTTTTTGTACCTTTGATTGGACTAAGGGCCAAATAACCTATGAGACATACAGTCTACGGTATACCTGTGAAGAGTTTTAACCATAAAGCCATAGAGTTTTTGTAACATGCGCCGCCACTATGAATGTGTCTGTAATTTGTGATGCACGGACAGTTTCCACACAGCAAACCAGTGTTGAAACCTCCATCAGCCCAGGTTGCTCCACTTCTTCTGCTAGTTAGAAGGGACAGAACACTATTGTTTCTAAGTTAGTTTATTAGGGTTCAAACCCAAAGGGACAAAACCCTGTTGTTTTTATGTCGGTTTATTAGTGGTCCAACTAGCTGTGTATAATGTTTTTGTTCTATTTATAGTTTTCATGCAGCAAAAACCACAAAAGCAAAACTCACCAAAATTGGCTGGTGGGTTGCAAATTCCACCGATTCCTCAGACACTAAAAATGATATTCATTGACCTCAAGGTTGCGCTGTAGTAATCAATTTTATGTTTTTGCAGTTATCTCAAAATTCTTTTGCAGTTCAGCTGCATATTTTCTCCATTGGTCTGCTGTGCTAAGAAAACCATTTTCAAATAATTGAACGTTAAAACAAAAATGAACTAGTCTGAGGCTGTTCTGATTCTCACATCATCTACAGACAATGCTGACAGAAACTTATCAAAGGAATTACTGTATGTCAGTCCCAAATGAAATAATACAATTGTTAATCTTAATTAACAACAATAACATAAACACTTATAAATCAAAATTGGCTAAAATTATTGTAACCAAACTGATTGTAGCATTGGATGCTAAGTCCTAGCTTTGCCACTGTTCTTCACATTCTGGCTCGAGAGGTGCCACAAATGCGAAAACCTCATGTTTTCCTAGTTGCTCATTTAGTAATTCATATTCTCTGGGGATACAAAGGTCAACAGTTTGAAACCCCAAATGACCAAAATCCCACTTCAGCAACAATGTTGCAATTCATGCAGATGGTATCAAAATGTTTGCAAGCTACTTGCACCCTGACAGTTTCCCCTTCTGGCTATATTAATTAGGGTTCTAACCCCGAAGGGGTTGGGCCACGCGCCTCGTACTGTTTGTCCAATTGACTTGAAATTTGACTAAAATGTGCCTCTTGGACCATAAAAGCCTGCCTTGATGGATTTTCAGAATGTTTGGAAAAACATTTTTGACATCTCCTCCTAGGTCCATTTGCTATCTTATCAAAAGTTTTATAAAGCTTGTTGATATCTTATCATAACTCATTAACGATTTGTATGATCATCTTCAGTAGATATCTTCAGGCCTGTGTAGGATAAGGCCTCACAGAGCAATTTAAGCCCGACCAATATGGAGGACTACAAATACCAAAAATGTATACCTCAGAACCAAGTGGACAGAATTTAAGTTTTGGCATGCATGCTCTGGGGACAAGTATTAACCAAAATCTTAAGTATGGCCATATTGATTGGTGCAAGTGGGCATGACCTCTAGTATATTTGCTCATAACTCAAGATGCCCCTGAGCAATCCTGATTTAACTTACTGGAGACACCCTGCCCTGTCTCCTGAACATACACACAGTTTCATCCACATCCAATGAAGGGGGGACAAATGGTGGGATTTTAAGTATCCAATTAGATGCTGCAGGCTTGGTGATGATCAAACAATTGTGTGAATGGACTCACACCTTTAAACAGAATGAACGTTTAGCCAAGCCTGAAGTCCACTCGTTGCTGCTGGAGACTGCAGTCTCGGCCCATTGAGCTGCTTACTAAACAAACCAATTATTAGTGAGTTAGTTTTTTTTATACTGTGCAATGGTATTTTTTACACCTAACCTTCAATTCTGACATTTTATGATAAACGAAGCAAATTAAAGTTAGTATTTGTGTACTGGAACCATTGAGAGTTAGAAAATCAATGGTGGTATAATGAGATTTTTTGCAGTCTGCTGGTAGTCCGAGTCTAGAATAAGGCCATAACATATTACGCATTATATTACACACTGTCTGGGCTTTTACTGATTAGGCTTGGGTGAGTTTTTGCCGCCATCTTGCGTTCAAAAAAGAGTACGAGCCGTTAAACCTTGACTTTTCCTATTGGTGGCAATACCGGCGTCTTTGAAAACCCGCCGCCTGATTGGTCGGTTTATCCTCGGGACGATTCGCCGTCTGTCTTGCAGATGGCGGAGCCGGACAGCGGATGTTGCTGTTAGCAAATAGTCGTTTTATTTCTAAATGAAAAGTATTTAAGTCGGTCGTTTGTAGAGCGTTTCTGTTAAACTCACATTTTATTCTGTTGAGTTTTCACATGAAATTGTAAACCCATTAATGTGTGCGTTTTGTACAGTATTTATTTTGCAGCAAGTAGCCCGGTTAGCATCTTTGTTGGAAGTTTAGGCCTACTGTGCCACCGCTTGTCGATTTTAACAATAGCCGCGATACACTCCCCTCCTCCGCCTGTTTTGATACACTCAGAGGATTATCGATAAAGCAAACGAAGAAAGAACATGGGAGATAAACAGATTTGTGTACCTTGAAGTAACTGAGACATCTGTTATGCTGACGGACTTTTGATATCGCTGGAACTGAGAACATTTTGCGAGCTGCATCAGTAAAAATTAGGATCACAAAGGAAGATGTCCAGCAACGCAGCAGGAAGCGGGGGTCTGGCTTGGATGGTAAGTTAGTTTCAAATACAACTTGCTAACTAACTTATATGTTCACAATAACAGTAGTGCTTTATAATACCCAAAAGTGTTCGCCTCAGCACGGTACACTGGGTCGCTACAAGCTTTAGCTAGCATTTAAATCTCGTACCAAGTGTCTATTTTCCTGTCCACTGATAGGCTTACTAAAGACCAGCCAGCTGCGGTCCCGTTTAAATTGGGACCGGGTTACAAAGGCCGTTGCCTTGATGCCGGAGCCCCGGGGACTTCTGACGAAGATAACAACTGATAGCGTGTAGTCTGTCACAGCATCTTGTCTCAGAACAAAACTGACTTCGACACAAGGGCAACTGTAGCGTTAGTGCAGCTCTTAAAGGGCCCATAGTTTACGTCTTCAAAATAAAGTTTGGTATGAACAAAACTTACGAAATTTAGCCACTAATTCAGCAGTAATTAAGCATTCATAGACAGAAGAACTTGCGGCCTAACCATTAGGCATCATAAGGTACGCTGTTTATTACAGTATATACAACGAAGGGAGCAGCCTCATCTCGGCGAACCCACTCTGTCGTTTAGCTTGATTCTTTATTGTTCTCAGTGATCCCTAAAAGCATCGCGATGGCCATCAGGAACAGTTGGAGTACACGCATTGTATTTAAACAGGCCTAGTGAATCGCTTTAAAGCGAGTTAACTACTAAATGTTTAACTGAACTTGTTTAACTTGTGCACGTCTCTAAACAATGCAGCGCCCAGTTTCTTATTCTCAGTCATACTGGGAGATGTGTTGTATCACCAGTAACAGGGAATGTGCAGTTGCTGTGGCAGACCCATCACACACGGGTAGTAACCAATATGGTGACCCAGAAGCCCCCAAGCCCCCTTTCACACAGACACTCGTTCAAACAAAGGCATCCTCAGAGTCAAATCCCTCTGGCTTGGGGTTGCCCTACAGTTCATTTCCATAATAGCATGGCTTTACCATCGCCTTACCAGCACTTAAGTAACATGAACAGTAAAGATATGGACAAATAAGCATGATTTTACAACAAGCCTTTTAAATTAAGGGACGAAAACAGTAGTAGTAGTTGTGATACTGTTGTCACAGGTTCTGTATACTGAAGTGTAGTAGGTGGAGTACCTTTAAACCCACTTTTTTTGCCTTTTTATGGCTCATGTAAAACTTGCCTTATGTAAAAATTTTGTTTTGTGACACAATGCATCATCATGCTGGAAGTTAGAAAATTAAAAGAAGGGTAAATTGCTGCCATAAAGGGATGCACATGGCCATCATCAGTATTCTGACAGATTGTGGCATTCAGAGGATGAATGATTGCTATTAAAAGGCCCAGTGTGTGCCAAGAAATTGTTCTCAACAACAGCATCCTGGACTGATGAAACAAAACAGGTTGAATCCATTGAATCATGCTGTTGACGCCAAGTTCTGACCCAATCACGTGCGTGGTTCATCCAGTATGTTCACTGGATGTTTTTTGGTTTTTGCCCCATTCTGTGTAAAAACTGATGTGTGTTAAAATCCCAGGAGATCGGCAGTTTAACAAATACAAAAAGCAGCCCTTCTGGCACCAACAATTATGCTATGGTCAGAATCACTGAATCACATTTTTTCCCTTTCTGATAACTGATGTGAACATTAACTGAAGCTCCTTACATTTTATGCATTGCTTCAGTCTCCATGCTGTCTTCTTTTATCGGGTTCATGTTGACAAGGGTCTGTTATTGAGGAGAATCAGGCAGATGGTTAATTTTGTACTCCATTGATGATTTCAGAGATGTTCACATTTTGTAAGACTCTAGGTTTCTTTTTTGTTTTGTGTATGAAATGTTAAATACAACAATTTTATTGTTACGTATTCTCATTGATTAACTCAAAAGAATATTTCAAAATCTTGCATATAATTGTCACCAACGTTTAGAATGTGATGTTTAATTTTAAACATTATTATTATTATTGTTGTAGTTTGGAGCACAGAGAGATGAGATGCACAAGCTGGCACACCCCTGCCTTTCATTTACAATATGGTTGCCAGTGTTTTGCTGCTGTTGACTATCTGTTACCAAAATCACAAAGCCACAGAGAGGAGTGGGTTGTACTCCCTGTTGTGGTTAGCACTGGTAATCTGATGTCAACAGCACAGCCCCCCCCCCTTGTTTTTTTTTTTTATTTTTTATTTTTTTATTTTTTATTTTTTTGTCCCAGCGCCTGGGGCTTAAACATAGTTATGCAACTACTAATAAGAAAAAAAACTTCTGTCCATCAGGAGGCTGCGAATGGCAGAGGTGACGCTGGCAAGATGGAAGGAGCCAAGAAAGACAAGGCAGGCTCCAAGCTATCTGTGGAGAGAGTATATCAGAAGAAGACCCAACTGGAACACATTCTTCTCCGTCCAGACACATACATTGGGACTGTGGAACCCATCACCCAGGTGAATCCTGAGCAAATGACTAACTTCAGATATATGTTGTAATTCATAGACACCACTAATTTTATATACCAGCTTTATTTTCTAAGAGGGCCTTTGGGTGTTTTCCACGTAAAAGTCGCCGTGGCTGTTGGCCTGCTGTGAACACAGTAACATTTCTGTAATGTTTCTGCATGGTGCAGGTGTGATCAAAAGTAGTCACGTAAAGCTGATTGATGCTTTGTATATTCTCACTGCCTGTGGAAGAAATATGAAATATGTTATCAAATCATAGATGAGGCTAATTTAAATCTAGACAGGGGAGAACAAATGTGTTGACCAAGACCAGGTGTGGATCTGTAGAAGCAGCCGAGTTCATTTTCAGATAGAGCTGACAGAATGTCTGAGGTAAAACTATAAAGTTTTTCTTTTCACAAATAAAACACCAACACTAAATCAAATATTTGTAATTTTGTCTTGACATGTAATCAAGTGATTGTTAGTTGTGTACTGATGATCTGTGTCATAGTCTGTGTGAGGCAGTCTGTTTCAGCGTAGTCAGTCACAGCACTCGGCCATGAGGATTTGTAGGTGTAGGGATGCAAGGATGTTATGATATCAGAAATTTGGTTGGGTGGTACCAATACTATTAAAATACCATGATTCTCTATACTAAATTCAGTATCGTGGCAAAATGTAGAAAACAAAAGATGCTGCTGTATGCACAATGCGCTAACACACACCACTCTCCACATATATTTTGGCATCAACTTTGTACTGATGTATCAGTTCTTGTGACATCCCTACGTGTGACAAACTACATTTCTGTATTTTCCTCTTCTGAAGGCACAGCCTGGACCACAACAAGGTTTAGGCAGTTTGCCATCTTGCAAGTTACAACAGATTACTAAAAGAAACACATTTTGTCATCTGGGATTGGTTGCTACAGTATGTGTACATCAAAGATGCGACATGGCTTTGTCTCAGTCATGACACCAGCAAAGCCAATAGATGAACACAAGACAGGACTTTATTCTCTCATTCATACATATGATGTTTTTGCATATAACCAATTGTGAGATCACAGTAACCAAGGACATGCACTGTCATGATGTGGGTCACTTGGAAGCCATAAATTGGATATTTTTATTTTGACCAACATGAGAGAGCTCCTCTTCCTCTGTGGTGAGGAGAAGAAAACAACATAACAAGACAACATGTTGCAGTGAACAGCGTCTCTGTAGTACACAACTTCCTGCTTTGCCTAAGTTCACATGCTGAACTTTGAGTATTGCAGCTGTGTTTGTGACAGTTGCAATCACACTTACATGTTTGAACAAATATAACACTGAAGTTCTCCACACCAGGAAACAACTATTTGTATAAGACAAAAAAGCTGTTACTTTCACAGATGGATCAACAGATTGGCATGACTTGACATGACTTTTATATCACCCTGTACTGTTCCACAAGTTCTTCTTTTACCTCCATCCATCCATCATCTATACCGCTTATCTGTACAGGGTTGTGGGGGGCTGGAGCCAGTCCCAGCTGACATTGGGTGAGGGCGGGGTACACCCTGGACAGGATGCCAGTCTGTCACAGAGCTGACATATAAAGACAAACAACCATTCTCTTCTTTTACCTGAATAACTAAAGTTCAGTTCAGTTCAGTCTTATTCATATAATGTCAAATCATAACATACATTATCTCAAGGTACTTTACAGAGTAAGGGATGACACATGATAATAAGTCTGATCATTTCCTCACAATTGCTCCTTCAGGCTTGAATCAACAGCAGAATTTTGCGTTTGCAATATTGCTAATGTTCTTTTAATTTTACCTTTCAGCAAATGTGGGTTTTTGATGAAGATATAGGCATGAACCAGAGAGAAATCACCTATGTTCCCGGACTGTACAAAATCTTCGATGAAATTCTTGGTAAGGGAACACACACGGTTCATTTTCTTTTGACACTGTGCACAATTAATTTAAAGGTTCATTTGTCATTTGATGCTGTCCTTCTATAACTGCAATATTAAAGTCTATAAAAATGTCACCATCACTCACTGAATCACAGGCTGCTCCTCTCAGTGGCAGTGATCTTAGACTGTATGAGGAGTTTAGTTTCCATCTGAGAGCTTGTCTATGTGTGCTCTGTTTAAAAAGAGATATCTGAAAATCCTTTCAGTGTTTGTGGCAGCTCATGGACAGAGCTGCAGCCTTTACCCTGGTAAAGTGCAAATGTGCTCAGTCAGCCTGGATAACAACCTGGATAAATAAAGGTTAATGAAGCAGTTGTCCAGTCTGTTGCATATTAGTTTTAATGACTCAGTAAAATGGAGTGACTAATACTGTGCTCAGTGCTTCTGCTAATAAGGTGCACCAGTGTAATCAGTTTTTAAATTATGCTGCTCAACACTGCACTCACATTGGGAGCATTGTTGATGATTGCTTTCATATCTGCACACTCGGCCCTCTCCACTTGTGTGTTTGTGAAGGTGTTTGATTAATGACACCATTGTCTGAATATTATCACTGTTTCCATGTAATTGCACGAGAGGCACAGGGCTAAAGTAGTTTCTTCTAAGGAAGATTAATTCTCAGCAAAAATAAAAGCTACAGTGTCTTTAAGTCTGTGAGTAATTTATCATTTGTTTGTGTTTTTTGAGCACTAAACTGAACCAAGTGGGTTACATGATTCTCATCATCACAACTGCTTTAATGCCCATATGGTGATCATTTTCAGAGGAAAGCCTTTTTTTTAGGACTAATGAGTTAGGTATTTTATCTATATACTGTACTACTGCAATACAAAAAAAAGACCTAGGTGACATTTTCAGATGTCTTTTTGTCTGGCCAACAGTCAGAAACCAAAAGGTACTAAGTTTGCTGTGATATAAAGCAGCAAATTCTCACAATGGAGAAACTGGAACCACTGAATTCTTGTCATGCACAAACTGCAGTTGATTAACATCTCACTCACCCTCACTTTAATTTTATGCCACCTGTTAGAGCGGGAGACCACAGACCCATCGTCTCGCTTATTAGTGCATAGAGTTTGGGAAAATTGTATGACTCCTCCCACCCTGGACACAAACTCTTTGAGACACTCCCCTCTGGCAGGAGGCTGCGGTCCTTCAGGACCAAAACCTCTCGCCACAAAAATAGCTTCTTCCCATCTGCTATTAGCCTCATCAACAAGGCTAGAGAGCCCCACTGTTGCTGATCAATTGCACCAATCACCAGAAAAAATTCCTTGTATGTGAAAACATACTTGGCAATAAAACTGATTCTGATTCTGATTCTGATTCTGATGACTAATATCAGGTGCATTCAGCTTAATGTGATGCTTGCTGGACTGGACTTAAAACAGTGCTCCACCCCTGCAGTCACCAGCAGCTCTCGTTGACCATCAAGTGAGTCGAAGTCACCTGAAGTCAAAAATAAAAGCGCTGTTGTTTCACCCACCTCCCACCTGATGTGTCAAAGCAGCAGCTGGATTCAGTGAAAACACCTGTGCAGTGACTCTGAGTTGATTAAGCAGCTGTCATTTGAAGTAGCTTTATACGTCTCTATGATACAACAATAACATTCTCTATTGAAACTATTCCTGAGTAAAATAGTTATTATCTAGTTTAGTGTAGGTCTGAAATGATTTGTTGATTTATGTATTAGTCAATGAACAACAGACAATTAACATTTTTTTTTTTACTGGTAATTATTTTTTTAAGGCATTAGCGAGCAGAAATGCTAAATATTTGCTGGTTCCAGCTTCTCCTTCTGCTTTGCTGTCTTTCTGTAAATTGAATACCTTTAAGTTTTGAACTGCTAGTCAGGGAAAATTTGAAGACGACACATTGGGCTCAACAAATTCTAATTCGTTTTTCTGACATATTTATAGGCTAAACAGTTGTTTTACAGATTAATTGATGGAAATAATCATTAATAGCAGCCCCTGTTCATTTTGGTTTATGAAAACGTCAGTTTGGATACTTAAGTATGTATAACTTGTTGTTTTTCCTCTTGCCAGTCAATGCAGCAGACAACAAACAAAGGGACAAGAACATGACTGCCATTAAGATCACCATTGATCCGTGAGTACAGTGTTTCATCATATAATCATCAAAAACTACATGTGCTGCTTTCAAAAATACTCTAGTGTCACCTTCACATGTTGGATTTTGACTAAGTCTGAATCATTTCTTTGTTGTCCCATGACCCAACTTTTCAATCAAGTTTAATTGAAGTGTATTCATAACTATTTTGGACTCATTACATCCTTAAAAACGGGCAGACAGGTAGCTCCTTGTTCCTGGGCCTGGCTGTGACTGTGGTCAGCTGTATTTTTCTTCATACTGTGGATATAACCAGGGTTTGATGAATACATGCAATCGATGGAGGAGGTCCGAGCCATGGGTCCAGGCCATACACAGTATAATGAGCCTGTGCTGAAATGCACTGAGCTCTTGTTTTATATGCGGTTCACCTGCAGTCTGTCAGCTGCTTCCACATCAGACTGTTTAAACAGCAGCATGTCCTTTAGCCCAGCTGCTGCTCTCTATAATGTCACCTGCTGTATAAATGACACTAGTAGACCCATGGCAATCAGGTCTCTGCTGCTAATGTGAGGAGCAAATGCAGCAAAAGTAGAAATGAATCAGGACAGGGTTGATGGATGTCCCAGAGCAGTCACAAAATCTGTGGTGATAACCCTGCAAACCTTCAGCAGAGGAGAACGTCCATGGTTTGTTTTGACAGTTAATTAACTTAATTTCTGTTTGTGTCAGTGTCATGCTTCTCTGCTAAATGATCTCTAAATCACAATTAAATAGTCAATTATGTTATTATAGTAATTAGAAGAAGCAAGATTCTTAAATATTAAACATTGCCCTTTTTATATGAAAGCACTCGTGGCTAGATTGAGAGAACCTAGGTTGACTTACCAAGTTGATAACCAGCATCATGTGACTGCTTATGACTGTGGTTATTGGGCTTCACAACTAAAAAATATCCTGGGTATGTTGAACTCTGATGTTGTCTGGGGACATCACTTTGAATTTTTTAGCTTCACAAATCTGAAAGTCGGTTAAAAACAGCTTCAAGGTGTTAACTAGGATGTTTAACTTTCACAACAGTGGATCAAAAAACAAAGGGTCAATGGCTAGATCACATCGTTTTAATCTTATTATGTAAATTAATACAGTATATGTACATGACGTAGTAACAGACTGGTCAACATGATCCAAAAGAAAAGGGATACAGGTTACACCTACAGTCAACAGTTGTTCTTTATAAAGCTTGAGAGGACAATGTGTTTTAAACGCACAGTATCTAACTTCTGCTGGTAGGGGTCTCCCAGTCAAAACAATAACAAAAGACAGGTGTTGTGAAGTAGCGTTGGGAGTTGTTGTCTTCGCCACCATTGCTGTCATTGCGGTCAGCTTCTCCCCGTTAGGATTCCTTCAGTGTCGATCGTTAAGGAGGTTTTGGCACCACTAGACTTATCCACAGAGGCCTCAGCTTCCCCAAAACAAACCAGGGGAATAAAACTGGTGAAAACACTGAAAAAAATTCTCCTGGAGGGGCTGCGAGCTGAGGGGCCGCTAACGCTTGCTCAGCTTGTTTCTTTGATACTTTTGATCCAGATGTTTAGGAGGTTTTTACTGGGAAACAGACCTGCTGATTAAATCTAACAAACAGTGAATAAAGCAGTTTTACATGAAAAATCAGTGTTTTTCTGATGCTGTTCTTGGGACATGAGACATGTTGGAGGGGCAACGTTTCCTCAGCTTGGTTTTCTGATAACTTAAGATACAGATGTTCAATAACTAAAATCCATCATAGGGTTAAAATACAGTGTTAAAAAACAACCAAGACGTAAAAAAACAGTGTTCAAATGTGGCTTAAAACCTGATAAAAAGTCAATTTGATGACCACCACATTTCAATACAGAAAGGTAACACATTATAACTTTAAAGGAAACTTCCAGACCGAGGCACTTGTTAGACATGATCCTCCTCTGTCGCACCAGCCACTGAAAATATCCTGGAAAATGATTTCATGAAAAGAGAAATTCTGAAACAACAATGCTGGTTACAAACTAACTCTCTGCTGACTCACTCTTGTAACCTGCAGTATATGTCTATATTGTTTTTATAAGTAAACACTGGAAGCAGTAACACAGATATCAGACCTCCTGAATCTGGTGTCTGTAGTCTATAGGTCAGAATTTCATCATCTTCTCTGGAAAAAAAGGAAATAACTGCTGCTACAATGAGCTCTATAGACTGGGACCAGAGCCAACCGAGTGCAATAAAGTGATGTGAATGCAAATACAGGGTCCATGTGCTACCAAAATAACAAATACCGCTGCCAGCACAGTACCAGAGTTTCAGCACCGATAACAAAATATTTATTTGATTTGTCATGTTGAGGAAATTAAAAAAGTGTTTCTATGAAACCTTTTTTTTAGGCCAAACTTCTCATATACATCAGTGTTAGCCACAAGAATGTAGTCTGAATGACATACAGTCTAAAATTAGAAATGTGAAAAATACAAAAACAAATGGATCAAAGAATAATTAAACAAGGTGAAGAAGCTGACTAGGTTTTTGGTCAGTACCCCAAAAGTAAGAGGTTCATTGCCTGGCCCTACACATGAATATATTTCAGATTGACCGTGTCTGGGTTCTATTCCTGTGGCCTATGAAACTCTGATTTCTTTCTACCCTGCCTCCACCAGTGAGTCCAACACCATCTCCATATGGAACAATGGTAAAGGAATACCTGTGGTGGAGCATAAGGATGAGAAGATGTATGTCCCAGCTCTCATTTTTGGCCACCTACTCACCTCCAGCAACTACGATGATGATGAGAAAAAGGTCACAGGTGAGACAAGCCATCGTATTATGTTTATTAGTGGTTGCAGAAGTCGGTTCAGAAAGGTTAATGCTAACTGTTTATTTGGCCCCAGGTGGAAGGAATGGTTATGGTGCTAAACTCTGCAACATCTTCAGTACCAAGTTTACAGTGGAAACGGCTTGCAAGGAATACAGACACAGCTTCAAACAGGTGAGGATGACTCTTCCATCAAAGCGTCTGCAGAGGACCATCACTGTTTCACTAGAATGAAATCACCAAACAAATTATGCCAGGGTCTATTGTTTATATTCAGTATTGATTGGTTCCATATTTTCTAACATTTCCAGTGTTTGATATGAGCCAAAAACCATCTCAGTGTAGTTTTACATCTCTCTATTTCTTCCACAAGACTGAAATATAAACTAGTTGGCTTTAGTAATAAAACAAATAGTAGTGAGTCAGTCTCACCCTGAAAGTGTTTGCATAGTTTCTGCAGGAAGATGTGTTTTTTTCTTGTTTTCTACTGTAAATACAGCAATTGTGGCAGATTTCCTGTAAGGTCCGTCATGGTTATGATTACAATCTGTGGAAGCTGCTACTGTGTTCAACTGCAGCTGAGGTATAGTCACTTTAATGTGATGGTCTTGTTTACAGATTGTAGCAACTGATTTGATTAGATTGTAGCACAATATAATTGAAATAAAATCCTCACCAGTGCCACTTGATTTGTTGAAAGACGTTATTGCTGTTTTATAGGGATTTGACATCTGTTCATATCCGAGGTAAGGTTGTTTAAACACTGACCATTTTAGCTTCACCCCTGAGGGTTGTATGAGCAGAGCTGTTGAGCCACAGGGTGTTTCATACCACAGGTGTTGGGACTAAATGCACTGGACACAGTCTGGGTGTTCTGAGTTCATGAAGATCATGCATAGACACTGTGTAAAACATCATTTATTCACCCCAAGTGAGAAAAGAAAAAAAAACATGGAAGTTGAGATGAAGACTTTTCAGGCAGCGAGTATTTGTTCATGATGCATTGTACTTTGCTTTCCTCAGACATGGCAGAACAACATGACTAAGACTACAGACCCCAAGATCAAGTTCTTTGATGGGGAAGATTTCACCTGTGTGACATTCCAGCCGGACCTGGCCAAGTTCAAGATGGAGAAACTGGACAAGGACATCGTAGCGCTTCTCACCCGCAGAGCATATGATGTAGCAGGCTCCTGCAGAGGGGTTAAAGTTACACTGAATGGGAAAAAGTTACCTGTAAGTCTCAATCTAATTACACACCTTTTCATAGCTTTAAAGATTGTATTGAGGTTTAACTAATGACAGAATGTCAGACATGAATATAATTAAGATATTCTAGATACAAGGTCACTAACAGGTGGACCACGGTCCAGGTATTAGATGCCATTCTATCCACACCCAGAAATATACCCAATAAATTATTGAGAATTAATAATTGCAAAAAAAGTGAAGAGTTGTGAATATTTCTGAAGACACTATGCTGTATATGCAGTACACGCACAAGCTGATTGGAGGGTATTTAATATAAAGCTGCTATTGATTCCTTGTTGTGGTCATAACTAATAACAGGCCTCATAGGAGTTGTTATTTTTTATTTTAAAAGGTTTCATGCAGTTGAATATTACTAACCTAACCTAACCTGCTGAACCTAACCTGAACCCGTCCTCCCACCAAAGGTTAATGGCTTCCGCAGCTACGTGGATCTGTATGTGAAGGACAAACTGGACGAGACGGGTGTGGCCCTGAAGGTGGTGAATGAAACTGTGAACGAGCGTTGGGAGGTTTGCCTCACTATGAGCGAGAAAGGATTTCAACAAATCAGCTTTGTTAACAGTATCGCCACCACCAAGGTATTGCAAAATCAGCAGCAGTACATGTGTAAAGACTGGGAGAATAAGAAGACAGAGAAACAGAGTACAGTTCTTGTTTTTAACTTTCGTATGTATTTCTCAGGGTGGCCGACACATTGACTATGTGGTGGACCAGATTGTGGCCAAACTAATTGAAGTGGTTAAGAAGAAGAACAAGGCAGGAGTGACAGTCAAACCCTTCCAGGTGGTTTCACAGATTATTTGTGCAACATTTCTAAATCTAAGTCAATGTTGTGGCTTCGATGCAGATGTGTATTGACCTTCTCATTAATGCTTCAGGTGAAGAACCACATCTGGGTGTTTGTGAATGCACTGATTGAGAATCCCACCTTCGACTCCCAGACCAAGGAGAACATGACGCTACAAACCAAAAGCTTTGGGTCCAAGTGCCTTCTGTCAGAAAAGTTCATCAGGGCTGTAAGGACGCTTCTCCCTTGTTTCAACACCTCGCTCTGTTTACTTTCTCATGTAAATTGGTCGGGCGTCTATGATGAAAGGATTTTGTCTCTTTGTCACCCACAGGCAACCAACTGTGGGATTGTGGAGAGTATACTCAACTGGGTGAAGTTCAAAGCTCAGACGCAGCTGAATAAAAAGTGCTCATCTGTGAAGCACAGCAAGATCAAAGGCATCCCAAAGCTAGATGACGCCAATGATGCTGGTGTGTAAACAGTGTTATTACTTATTAATGTGCAGAACCCTGAGTGTCCACGGCCAATGGCACAGCTATGGTTGTTGCCTCTTAAACCTGAATCATATAATCGTGTTTTACATGGGTATTTAAAGGGTATGGAGTGTTGCTCATTAGACATTACAAGACTTCACAATTGCTTATTATGAGCAACACTTTAATCAGTACATAATGCAGGCTGAATTAACACTGTTGGTTGAATATGCCAATAATTCTCTAATAATAGACGCAGCCTTTATTTACCTCAACTGAAGAGTGAAACAGGTCTGTATTCTTATATTAACATATCTCTGTTGAATCTGTTAATGCAAACTTTTTGAATTATTAATCCCAACAACAGAGTCAAGTCATACCCACTGCTCAGAAATGCTGTTCTCACTGACAGAGGTGGACAAAGTCCACAGCTCCATTACTTGAGTCACAGTGTAGATACTCCTGGTCAAATATTCCTCCAATACAAATTAAAGTTGTTCAGTCAAATAGTTAAAGTTAAAGAACTGAAGTACTTGCTTTTAAAAATACTTAGTATTCAAAAGTACATTTTTTATTGTCAATACATAGTCTACTGTTCCACATTTACAGAACCTGATGACTCAAGCTGTTTAAACAGAATCCAGAATTAAACAAACATAACAAACAGCAAGCATTTAAAACACAAGGAATCTTTCCAGGCCATGGGTGCTCTGGTGAAGAATCAGTCTCATCTTTATCTAACATAGCATCAAATTCAAACTGAGCTGTTCAAAAATGACTGACTGTGTAGGAGTTGGCTGTGATTGATTTTTCTCCTGTGATGAATACAGCATATTGAATTTTCCTTAAATAAAAGAAAATTAACTCCACTGACTAAAAGCTCTGCTTCAAAGTAATGAGTACTTCATAGAAATGTAGTAGAGTCAAAAGTACAATATTTATGTTTTTTAACTGTAGTGGAGTCATATGTTTACCCAATAAAAGAAAAAAAACTAAGTACAGATACTTTACTCAAGTAAATGTACTTTGTTACTATCCACCCCTCCACACTGTCATGTCAGTCACTGTACTTTGCTACTTTTCTGTTCTCAGTGACTTCCTGTACCTGTGTTTTCATATTTAAAGACTTACCAGCTGTCACTTCACTGACAGGATGGATGTATGATTTGTGATTGATTGTAGTATTTCTGTTAAAAAGAGCAACTCTGAAGCAAAGTTGTGTCAAAGTTGTAGTAATGGAACTAAAGTGGTGAAAAAGTGACAACATGCTGATTTTGCCATTACCATTTTACCACTGTAATGAATGTTATCTGGCCTTTATTAGTGATCATCCTTCTTCCTTTTGTAACATTTTGATGTGGCAGAGGGAAAAGCACAGGTGTAAATAAACTGAATTCCATTTAGCTGTTTTTTTGTATGAAGCATTCTGGCTTTCTACCTCACCATTATGGCTCACTGGGACACCTGAATAGATTATTAGTCACTAGTGACACCTGTGTTTTTGCTAACATTTCAAGTAAAAATGTCTGCTGTGAAAAGAGACTTTTATTAGAAACCATTATTTGAATACTGGTGTTTATATAAGAATTTACTGTAATTTGGAAAATAGCCATTCAGAAAACAGTTACACTGAGTCAGCGCAACAACTCCTTTGAGTTGACATGCAGACTTGACCATTGTAAACACTGACAAATTATTAATGTTTACCATATCTGCATCCTAGGTGGCAGACACTCCTCTGAATGCACACTCATCCTCACTGAGGGAGACTCAGCCAAGTCTCTGGCCGTCTCTGGACTGGGAGTCATTGGGCGCGATCGCTACGGAGTTTTCCCACTGAGAGGGAAGATCCTGAATGTGCGAGAGGCAACGCACAAGCAGGTATGAGATGAGATGCCAGAGAAATTTCTCCCACAAAAAATCTGTAACAGTGTTAGTGATGACCTAACTTAGCCACACAAACACCACACAACTAAACTTTGAATAACTCAGTCAGTGAATTAACTCAGAAACAGCTGCAAAGGTGAGTCATGAGGTGTGGATTTTTTAAGGTATGGTTGTTTACCTGGCAGTGGGTGTCTGAGAGAAGATGAGGATCCAGGGTTTTTGGAGCTTGATACATACGAGGGTCTATAAGTCAGAATATCTCTGCCTCTTCTGCTTTGATGTTGACTGCTCCATTATTAATGTGTCTCTGCCTTGTCCCCAGCTTTATGGAAGCATTCTATTAGATCTCTGGAATTTAAAAGACAGTACAGTGCATGCACTGACAACTATACTGCATGCCACACAAGCACAGCTTCTTAACCTACAGGCTTACCTGAGTGACGGCATCTCAACAACAAATGTTTGCTGTGAGCTTGCAAAGGAGGGAACTAATAATTAAGATTGCTTCTATGCAAGAACAGTGCATATATAATATAAATGTGGACCCTAAACAGTGAGGAAAGTAATATGGTGTGATGAATCAGGCTTCACAATGTTGTCATACACAACATAGTGGAGGATGTGGAGTTTCACGTGCCAGGTTATTAGGTCCTGATAGTTATGTTTGTGTCATGGCTGTGTGAGGACAATGTTTCCTGTTTCTGTCTTAGACGCTCAGGTGTCAATTTTAACAGAGAAGTAGTTTTTGTTTGCTGTCTTCATGTTTCCTGTTTACACTGGGCATGAAGAGATCCCTTCCTAATGTGCTTTCAGTGTAAGTGATGGGGGACAGATCTACAGGTCATCTGGGTAGAATGCATTCAGAAATATAAGTGACAATGATGTTAGGCTGCAGCAGTCTGAGAAAGACAGTCAAATAAAGATCTTGTAAAGTTGCAGTCGTTTTAGAAGCAAATTCCCTCATTGTGCTGCTGTTGAGGAAACAAATTTAATTTTGTCTACAACTTTGGGAGATAACAGCTTCATTTGATAAGCTTCAACTGCTGAAATTAAGATAAACTATGGAAAATATTTTTCATGTTTTTGGAATAATATTTTGAATGCTAGGGTAAAATTGGTTATCTTCCATAATACTCAAAATATTGTTAAGTATTTATTGGAAATTTGAGAGTGCAAAGTACAAAGCAGAATTTCCATGTTGACTTTTCTTTTTTTTAAGAACAGCACCTGAAACAAAGCAACGAGACAAATCATTTTATAGTGCTTCTTCCTCTTCTCTTTATTTGGCCCTTGAGATCAATATACTGTGAGATCCCACCCAGTGTCTTTAGCTTATGAACCCGCCATTATTCATTTGTAAGCAAAAAGGTGTGTACTTATAAATCCAACATGGGCATCCCTTTACTCTGGCTCCTGTCAAATGTGTGTAACGCACTTACTGGTCTATTAGCCCTGATGTGACATGCTAACTCCTGAGGGAAAGGTCGGGCTCTGTGAGCGTTGTTAAAATGTTTGTCTGCACAGCAACAGCTGGATAAGGCAGACTCATGTTGGAAACAATTGCTGTGGACAGATGAAGTTAAAATTGAGCTCTTGATCACAACCACCAAAGGTGTCTTTGGAGAAAAGAAGGAGCAACATTGACCTTGTCAGCTGTTAAGCATGGCGACGGTGCTGGAAACAGTAGAGATGCAGGGAAGAATGGATTCTACTAAGTAATATTAACTTATACATGCAAATTTCAGAGAGTCAGGCTAGAAAGTGGAACTGAAAAGAGTTTGGCTTCTACAACAGGATCCGGAGGATATCTCAAAGTCCACCATGAACTTCTTACAACCTGTGGATAGATCTTAAACATGCTGTGTGCAGGAAACCATACAAAATATCTCACAACTTGAAAGTGATCTGCAAGGAAGAGTGGATGAAAATTCCCAAATCAAACACAGAAAGACTTTTAGCTGCTACAAAAAGAGTTTGAAAGCTGTGGTATCTGCCAAAGGAGGGATTAGTAAATACTCAATGTTTTTGTAGTTTTAAAGTCCATGAAATAAAAATAAATGCTTTAACATTTGACAATGTTTGTTGCAAGAGTTGTATTTACTCAGTGAGTTGAAAGCAGCTTCCCTTTCATATAATCATGTGATTCAAAATCAATATAAAATATTGCTTAATGTAGCTTTATATTTATATTAACGTTACTCTGTTTGTCAACAGATCATGGAAAATGCTGAGATCAACAACATCATCAAAATCGTTGGCCTCCAATACAAGAAGAGCTACGATGACCCAGAGTCACTGAGGAGCCTGCGGTATGGCAAGATCATGATCATGACTGATCAGGTAACCAGCAACATGGACACACACACACACACACACACACACACACACACACACACTCAGCTTTGCTATAAGTGATATCTGTTCAGGCTGTTGTATCTAAAATATCTTCTCTTGTCCCAGGATCAAGATGGTTCCCATATTAAAGGTCTGCTCATCAACTTCTTCCACCATAACTGGCCCTCCCTACTGAAACACACATTCCTGGAGGAGTTTATCACGCCCATTGTCAAAGTAAGAGGGACACACATACCAAACATTACCATTTCAGTAGACCTGATAACAAGCATCAAGATGAATGCAAAATATGATGCAGGTGAAATTCACTCATGTGACTGTTCAGTGCATCTGTTCTGCACAAATGTCAAATATGCAGATAAAGCGACTTGCCTGTGCACTGCTCTGTTTACGTTACTGTTTGCATCACAGCTTAATTTGCATTAAAATAAAAGTATTTGGCTGACAGGATGAAAACACAAACGTACTGTCAGCCTGAACCTCAGCTGTGTTCATTTGTTGTCTGCAGGCGACCAAGAACAAGCAGGAACTGGCCTTCTACAGCATTCCAGAGTTTGATGAGTGGAAGAAACAGACAGAGAACTATAAAACATGGCATATAAAGTATTACAAAGGTTTGCTACTGAAGTGTTTGAATATATAAATATAAACTTTGTAAAGGTTTTATAACTTCAAACTTCCCTCTGTAGTTTTTTGAAAAATGATTTGATTTAAAAATGTTAAATTTATTTTCCAGGTTTGGGTACAAGTACAAGCAAAGAGGCAAAGGAATACTTTGCAGACATGGAGAAGCATCGCATCACATTCAGATACAGCGGTGTGGAGGACGATGCTGCCATCACTCTGGTGAGTTTAAAGCTACACTTCCATACTGTTCTCTTGGGGATAGACAAACACCACTATAAAATACAACATCAGTTCAAGTTAAAATTCAGTAGAACTGAATCAGCTCCTCTATGACATAATTAGACTCCAAAAGGTTGAGTTCTCTTCTCTTTTGGCATAGGAGTAAAACTTAAATCAACTTGAAAGAAAATATTACTTGATAAATCCTTCTCATAAGTAAGTGAAACAAATCAACATTTCCAAATGATAAATTATGGTTTAAATCAGAAACTGTGCATACAATGTGGGAAATCTTAACATGGGATAGGACGCCAAAAAAGTAGTGAGGGTAAAAACGTAACCTCATTTTGTAGTAAACAGGGGCTGACCTTCAGTATTGTGGTTGTTTTGTTTCAGGCCTTCAGTAAGAAGAAAACAGATGACAGGAAAGAGTGGCTGACTAACTTCATGGAAGACAGACGTCAGAGGAGGATGCACGGCCTGCCAGAGGTTTGTGTCTTTGCCTGCAGCTGTGTGGGGCAGTGATGAGAGGAAGAAAGTTCTGTGCCGGAAGATATTTTGGTTTTGATGCATGTGACGCTCCCACTACTTCGGACTGAGCTTCACAAACTCTATGATTAGACGGTGTTTCATTATCTGTGTGGTTTTCCAGAGACATGTTGGAAGTGGAAACACCAATCATTGTAGATTTGTTGACTGTTTGCAAAACTTTCAGTATCCTTATTCTTGTGCAAAAAGTAATCTATTTTAATTGATTTTCAGCAATACCTATATGGAACTCAGGCCAGACACCTCTCCTACAACGACTTCATCAACAAAGAGCTGATTTTGTTCTCCAACTCTGACAATGAGAGATCCATCCCATCTCTGGTTGATGGTTCGTATACACACTTCATCTGTGGGAATTTTCCGAACCATTAGCAGCCTTCATTCAGCCCCCCTGCCACAGTCTGACAGTCTGTGTGTTGTTTCCAGGCCTGAAACCAGGTCAGAGGAAGGTGCTGTTCACCTGCTTGAAGAGGAACGACAAGAGGGAGGTGAAGGTGGCACAGCTGGCCGGTTCAGTGGCGGAGATGTCTGCCTATCATCATGGAGAGGTACAGTCGACTCAATATCTTCCAGACACGTGGTGTATTTTATTTAGAGTCATCATCACTGTGGGGAAGATGAGTAGTTAACAGGCTAGCTTGACATTTCTGTCCAACGTTCCATCCAGTGAAAGTAATGAATCATGAAATGAATTAACTTCTGCTGCTGTTTTTATGCCTTCGTGCCACCGACAGCCACCGTCTCTCTGTCTAATTCTGGAGAATGCGATATCTCAGTAACCTTGAGGGAATTTCTTCAAAGATCTTGGTGGTCCAAGTTCAAGTGTGCCGTGTCCTCATGTCCATCCCATTCTTGTGAACGCAATATATCAGGAACACCCGAGGGAATTTCATCACATCTAGCACAAACAACCACTTGGACTCAGAATGAACTGATTAGATTATGGTGGTCAAATGTCACTATGACCTCATAAAACATGTTTTTGGGCATAAGTCAAATATTCACATGCTAATTATGATAATTGCACTTAATACCTTTTATTAAATTCCTTCAAAGTCTTACTACATATATTACACGACCTGGGACAGACATGGATGTAAACTGCAACTTGACTGGTTGGTGGAGGCAGTAATTCTAGTCTTTGTCATTTTTACTTTTTGACAAACCTTCACACCGACTACAGTGGTAGCTGTATAAAAGGTAGTTTGGAGTTTGTATTGAGTTTGTCATTTTACATCCTCAAAATTGAATCAGACAGTATAGTATTCTGTTGACTATTACCAACCACCCACTTCTCATTTATCCATGCAGCAAGCTCTCATGATGACCATAGTGAACTTGGCCCAGAACTTTGTGGGCAGTAACAACGTGAACATCCTGCAGCCTCTCGGACAGTTTGGTACTCGCATCAATGGAGGCAAAGATGCTGCCAGCCCTCGTTATATTTTCACCATGCTCAGGTAAAGCAACGATGAACATAACATAACCTGTATTTATGCCAAGTTCAGGTTATGCTATGAATTTCAGCTTAAAAGTGACCAGTGATAGACTAGAGGTAATCAGAGAGTTTGAGTATTAGCTGATTATTACAGAGCTGATCTGAAACATTTAGGCAAATGGAAAACTCAGTCTTATAAGTGTGTCGTGTCATTTCCCATAGTCCTCTTGCCAAGCTGCTGTTCCCAGCGGTGGATTCCAACCTACTCAAGTTCCTCTACGATGACAACCAGAAGGTGGAGCCTGAGTGGTACATTCCCATCATTCCACTGGTGCTGGTGAATGGCGCTGAGGGCATCGGGACAGGCTGGGCATGTAAGATCCCCAACTACGATCCCCGAGAGATCGTCAACAACATCAACCGCATGCTCAACCACCAGGACCCCCTGCCAATGGTAAACAGTCTGAGGGCTCAAAGCATGAACAAGAAACAGTTATTCTATAGCAGTTTGACAGTTGTTTACACTGATTGACGGGCCTGTGTGAAAATGTAATATGAAAACATTTTCTCAGTTTTTCAGTTTTCTCAGTTCCTATGTTAATATTTGTCTCCATCTAGCTTCCCAGCTACAAAAACTTCAAAGGGGTGATCCATGAACTGGGTCAGAACCAATACCTGGTCAGTGGAGAGGTGTTAGTCATAGACAAAAACACCATAGAGATCACAGAGCTTCCTGTCCGGACGTGGACACAGGTAACTGCTCCCACAGGAGGAACTGAAATATTTTACTATAGTAAAAAAGGAATACAAATAACATGTGCAGTTGTGTGTGTTTACTGCAGTATTTAAATCTTGTTGGTTATATATTTGTTGTGCTGTGAATGACGGTGTTTCTTTCCTCTTGTGTGCAGGCGTATAAGGAGTCTGTGCTGGAGCCCATGCTGCAGGGCAGTGACAAAACACCAGCCCTCATCAACGATTATAAGGAATACCACACAGACACCACAGTGAAGTTTGTGGTGCGCATGTCTGAGGAGAAACTGGCCCAGGCTGAGGCAGCTGGTCTCCACAAAGTCTTCAAGCTGCAGTCCAGCCTTACCTGCAACTCCATGGTAACTGTAACCCAAAAGTGAAAAAGAAATCATTTCACATGTTTTTTTTTTCTCTTTTGAAGTATGGATGATGTGTAGTGAACTGATTTTTAATTATTTTTTTTATAACTACGTTATCCTCAGGTTCTGTTTGACCACATGGGTTGTCTCAAGAGATACGATTCAGTTCATGACATCCTCAGGGAGTTCTTTGAGCTCCGCCTGCACTACTACAAACTGAGGAAGGACTGGTCACTGGGCAGCCTGGGAGCCGAGGCCGCCAAACTGTCCAACCAGGCCCGCTTTGTACTGGAGAAGATCGAAGGAAAAATTTCAATTGGTAAGAAAAACACCTTTACACATCAGCTCCAGAACCACAAGTATTTGTTAAAATATGTTTTCTGTTCTCACTCATATTTTAACCCTATTAGAGAACAAATCAAAGCGTGAACTGATCCGGATGCTGGTCCAGAAAGGCTATGAATCTGATCCAGTGGCAGCGTGGTCCAAAGCTCAGGAAAAGGTACTGTTCCACTACCTGCACAGTTCAAAAGCCAGCATCCGTGATGCTGTGGAGGTGCATTAGTGCCCATGGCTTGGGTAGCCTGCACATCTGGGAAGGCTCCATTAATGCTGAACCGTCTATACAGGTTTTAGAGCAACATATGCTGCCATCCAGACAACGTCTTTTTCAGAGAAGGCCTTGCAAGACAATGCCAAACCACATTCTGAGAGTATTACAACAGCATGGCTCCGTAGTAGAAGAGTCAGGACACTAAACTGACCTGTCTGCAGTCCAGACCTGTCACCCACTGAAAACATCTGGAGCACCATGACAAAAATACGACAAAGGAGACCCTGAAGTGTTGAGCAGGTGAAATCCTGTATCAGACAAGAATGGGACATTTCACTTTCAAAACTCCAGCAGCTGATCTCCTCAGCTCCCAAACGTTTACAGAGTGTAGTTAAAAGACGAGTTGATGAACACAGTGGTAAACATGAACCTGTCCCAACTTTTTTGAAACGTGTTGCTGGCATCAAATTCAAATTGAGCAAATATTTTTCATAAATCAATAAAATTTCAGCATTTCAACATTTGATATGTTGTCCTTGTTCTGTTTTCTCTTCCCAATTTTTTTGGAAACAGGGTTGTATAATCTTGGTTGTTTTTCTGTGTCAGACACAGGAAGAAGATTACCGCGATGGAAACGAGAGTGACAGCTCGGTGGACTCCGGCTCCTCCTCAGGGCCAAACTTCAACTACATCCTCAACATGCCTCTGTGGTGTCTGACCAAAGAGAAGGTGGAGGAATTGCTCAAACAGAGGGACCAGAAGGTATTAATCATTGTTTACATTTCTTTTGATCATATCATTTTCATTTTCATTTAATTTCCATCTCACTCACACTTAGACACTTGATCATTATTGTAGTGATTTGTATTTATTTATTTATCAGTCTTAAGTGCCTCAACTCACTATGAACCAGGGCCACATTTCAGATTTAGTATGTGACAATATGCAGTAGATACATGTTGACAAACAAAATAAATGTGTGCTGATGTGCAGAGAGGAGAACTGAATGATCTCCAGAGAAAATCCTCCGAGGACCTGTGGAAGGAGGACCTGGCCGTCTTCATTGAGGAGCTCGATGTAAGTTTTGTGTTGTTGCCATTTTCTGGTCTCAGCATGCAGCACTTCCACTCAGCTGTGGAGTTTGATCAGTTCCTGTTAGTATGCTGCTGTGAAGTTGACCAGATTTGGTTTGATATACCTTTTTTAAAAAAAAAAATCAACAACAAGGAATAGAGTTGGATGAGATCAATGCTGCAGCTTTTCCAAAGTCTCTGTTTTAGGGGCTTGAAACCACTGGGGGTAGTGTGAATGCCACACGTATACGTAGCAAAAGTGATGCATTTAAAAACTAAAACGTACTCTAAGTGCTAGGATAGGGCCTGAGGCTCTTTTCTTGTATCGCCAACTTCGCTTTGATTGAACATGGACTAACATGACTGAACATGAGGTTGTATTTTTTTAAGGACACTGTTCATGAACACAGCATTGTGGAAAGTATTAATTGAATTTACCAACATGAGCAAGATGAAGTTGTGAGAGGTTCTAAATGTCTAAATGTTTAAAATATTTACATAACACATACATATGTAGAAAATTATAATGCTATTATGGAATTATTTTCAAGTTAACATTATCATTTTAATATAGACTCTATAGGCTTAAATTAATTAGTAGGGCGATTAATTAATGATTTCTTCTTACATGCAATTAATCACTAAATTTCAATGGCTAATCCCGATTAATCGCATGTTTTATCACATGATTAAAATTCTATTATTTTGCATTTCAGAACTGTTTTCTCTTGCTTGACAACACATAACTGTCAGTCTGTCTGAACTAGAATTTAACGTTAGCATGTCTGACGTGTAATTATGAAGATGTCTGATAATTTATTTATCTGTTGACAAGCTCTGGGTAAGTTATATTTTTATTTCCAACTCATTTGATGAGTGGATTTAAACACTTTAGGTTTCCTGACACACCCCTTTATGCAGACCAGAACCATCCCCCTTTTGCTCCCATACACATGACTTGCCATGAAGTATCTTGCTCGGCCATGTAAAATATTTGTAGGAAGTGTCTGTGGCAGCTTGACAACAAGTAAGGGTGCATCAAAGGGTCAAAATAGTAGCAGCCCGATTCTAGGACGTAGCACTGTAGAATCCTAGGTAACAGCAGCAGTGACGGTGTAGAATAAAGAATCTTTGGTGGCACGTGAATAACATGATAAAAAAAAATGCATTATGCTTGGTCCTCAATCTCACTGCATTAATACTGACAGCCCTATTAACTGGTGAAGGAAAACAGTGTTTCTGTCTAATGGAGTGTTGTGGAAATGTACATAGTTATACTGACTTACAGGTCTCATACAGTCTAAAGGTAGATGTCCATGTGTTTGTGATTATAAAGCAGGTCTAGGTTCTATATTAATACTGTGAAAGTATCAAAGCCTCAGTCCACAGAGAAATGCACACAGCCTGTATTCAGAAACTGAGCCTTAAAACCAGCCGTCAGGACTTCTGGAACTTTGTGATGTCACAACAAAACAGTCACCACTCTTAGTCATGACCCAAGTCCCGCCCACCTGGACCCACCATCCAACCTTGCGAGATTTGCTTTTGTCTTAGTGTTTACCTCAAATCTGATTTAATTTTTTTCTACCACTCAGAAAACAGTCAGCCAATCAGAAGATCAGAGCTTCTCTTAAGTGTTTTTATCTGCCATTTTTATTTGTTGGTGGTGACCGCTTCTTTATTTTTCCTACATTGGTTTTGATTTGAATTTTGAAAGCTTAAGTTAATATCACTTAAGTATTGCTGTGTGTTGTCTGTCAGAATGTGGAGGCCCAGGAGCGGGAGGACCAGAGTTCAGGAAGGGCCATCAAATTGGTGAAGGGTAAAGTGGGTAAACCTAAAGTGAAGAAGATGAACCTGGAGGAGACCATGCCTTCACCTTTTGGCCGCAGAGTGGAGCCTCCAACTCAGCCACTCAAATCTGATGCTGCCAAGAAACTGACCAAAAAGAAGAAGGTAATGTGTTGACGAAATTTTGAAAAGAAAAGAGTAATATCAAGATATCAGGGTTTGTTACAAGTTGTGTTTTTCTCACAGGGTGATGCAGATCCAGCAGTGAAGTTGGAATTTGATGATAATGGTTTGGGTGGAGAGGGAGGAACAGGAGAAAACTCTGTTGCCAAACCAAAGGCTCCACGTGTCAAGAAGGAGAAGAAAGAGCCTGGTCAGCACTTGAAATTATTACCTTTACTTCTTTTTTACTTTATTTAGCTCCTGCTGTTTCCATCCAGATGTGTTGAATCAGGTTTTCCTTTATTTTTTCCTTTTTTTTGTCACCCAGTGTGAAATGTTCGATATTTCTCAGTTGCAAACTTTATAGACAGACATTTGTTAGCAACAACTTACCAGACATGATACAGTGTTAGCTCTCATGAGTGTGCTGGTCCCCAGGCCTCTGTGAGGCTTTGCAGTGTAGTGTGAAAACTGAAATCCATTACTGAACAAGCATGTTCTCAGGCCAAAGTGTGAGTACTGACAGTTAACAAACAATCTGTTCCCTTGTGTACTGTGTTGCAGGAGCTCCGAGAGTGAGAAAACCTCCAGGACCCAAAGGCACCCCTGCTAAGAAGGTGAAGAAGAGAAACCCCTGGTCTGATGATGAGTCCAAGTCAGACAGTGATCTGGAAAATAGTGAGCCTCTCATCCCCAGAGAGACCAAGTCCCAGAGGGCATCAGGTATGATTGGGCCTTCAAGTTGGTCAGATATCATTAAATTTAGTGTTGAGCCGCAACAATCAGTGGAGTGACAGGACATTTATCAATAAACTACAGATGGGCGACAAATCAAAGGAAAAACCTGAAAATTGAGTAGAGAAACAAGAAGACAACCCTCCAACCACAGGGCATGAGGAGTCACTGCATGGTTTGATGAGTATGAATCATACTGTACGCTATGGTTCACAGTCACCAGATCTCAGTCCAGTTGAACACCTATGGGAGATTTAGACTGGTGTGTTAGTGCTCTCTAGCACTATCATCAAAACACCAAATGAGGGAATATCTTTTGGAAGAATGGTGTTCGTCCCACTAGCAGAGTTCAGAGACTTGGAGAATCAATGGTAATGAAGCTGTTCTGGCAGTTCATGATGACCCAGCACTTTCCTAAGACACTTTATGTTGGTTTTTCCTTTAATTCATCAACCGTCTGTTTTTTTTGCATAATTGTCATTTTTTGAATCAAAATCATTCTCTGGTTTCGGCCTCATGCTTTTCTTTGTCACACAGAAAAGTAAACTCAGTGTTTGCGGGTTTCCATCTGAAGACATAACCATGTACTGTGAAATTGCAAAGGGAAATTTTCACTATTTTTGGACCTTTATGAAGACCAAATGACTAATTAATCAATCAATCAGGAAAATAATGTGCAGATTAATTGATAAAGCATCCAGCGGTCGTGGGTGGGGCACAGGCATGATCCAGATTTCTCAATGAGGATGTAAACGTAGATGTGCTTCCAGCCCCAGTTTACCTTTTTTTCACATCAGGAACTTTACAAACACATCAGTGAGATTCAGCATTGCACATGTTCCTCCATACCATGAATACACACACTGAAGTTAAGTTTCTCTCAACACTACGTACAACATCTCTCACCAAATGTTGATTAATCCACTGCAGAAAAGAGTCCATAACAAATGCGATATTTTGGTTGTGGTGCTTTCATGGGATTTATTTGCAACAGCAAAGATATAGAATAACTCCATTGTTGTCAACTAATGAACCTGGTCAAAAGTATATTGAAGTTTCTCATTTTCATTTTGAGTATAAATACAATCTATATCACCTGCCCACCATAGAAGGGAGAAATTACAGGGACCAATATCTCTTGCAATGAACAGTATAGGTTGTGTGCCAGTCACATTCACTGTGATCAACAAGACCAGAATTTTCAAAGAATTTGAAAAAATAAAGTAGTATTTATTCATCAGTCATTTGAGACTTATATTATATATATATTCTTCAGTATCTGTTTCTCTCTAAATATGTTTAAACTCTTTGATTTGACACACTGTCAGCATCAGGTAGCTGATGACAGTGGCTAGTAGAATTTAATTCCATCCCACAGTGAGCTCCTTCACTTCACCACCTGGAGGCAAAAATAACTCGGCAGCTCAGTGGAGGTTACCTCAGGCTCATTATCCTCTGTCAGCTTCAAGGGTTTGTAAGTGTAGTCTGACGCAACCCAGCTGAAAAAGGAGTAATGACAGTACAAGGTATCAGAATCCACAGCAAGAATAATGTGCTTTGACACAGACTCTGCTCTTGTCTTTCAGCTTCCAAGCCAAAATACACGTTTGACTTCTCAGAGGAGGAGGATGCAGAGGAAGAGGAGAACGCAGATGACGATGTGGCTTCTTCTCCACTGAGATCATTCAAAGATGATTTTGCTTCGTCTGACACCAAGGACCGCTACAACGATCATAATGATGATGACGATGATGATGACGACAATGAAGACTCATACTCTCCTACCAAACAAAAGACCACGTAAGATGATAACCACAGTTAGGGGTGGGAAAAAGATCGATTCACTTCAGTATCACTCATGGCTCCACGATTTCCTGAATTGATTTTATTATTTCTCCTGAGCTGGTGCAATAACAGCTAGCAGCTAACAGTTAGCCTGGCAACAGCGTATGAACCAGAGAGCAGTTTAATGGTACCGCTGACCAATATCGGTTTAACTTTCTGCTAACTACAAGCAGCTAACTGCTAACTGTTGTTGCCAAGCTTGGTGCTTCAGCACAATAGCACCAGTGCTTCCGCTTTGATTCATTTCATTATAACAATACTTTGTTTAATTTTATTTACCTTAAAATTTCTGTAAACAGTTCACTGCCACTAGATGTCGCAGTAGACCACCAGCATCTTGGACCAAAACAGCCACACCTCCAGCCTCCAGCCACAACCATTAGCCTAGGCCAGCATTGCTATACTCCACAGCAATGCTGGTAGTTAGCCAGCAAGTGATAGCAACATTTGCCAAACACATTCAAAATAAGGGTAACAGCAAGTCAGCTAATATCATGCTACTGTAGCTGTCAATAATGAAAAGACATATAATGTTATCCGTCATTATCAGTCCGTTCTCTATTAAAGACAAAAATGCCTCTGTTTTTAAATTTGTTTTTAAAGAAATGTAATATGTCATCTCTGCTTCTTTAAAGGTCGGCACCTGTAGCTAAAAAGAAAGCGACAACCAGCATCTTCTCGTCCAAATCAGCTTTCTCTGAAAAAAGCAACGACAGTGGTGAGTGCAAGCTCTGTGTTAGTGTGACATGTTTTTTTTTATTCTTATGTTTGGTGATTTGATCATTTCACAATTCACCTGTTTCCTGTTTCTACATTTAGTTTTTATTTCATGTTACTGTAATTTAAAGATGGCTCTTTAGATTTGAAGACATATAAGCAGTATGCCACCTTAAAGTTACCATGCCTTGATCTACACCTCGTTACGATTCTTTGATGGAGGTCTACAGAGAGTTCATGGCTTGAATTTTGACCTGACATGCAGTGTGTTTTGTGGGACCGTACATACACAGTTGTGTGTCTTTCTAAACTACATTCAGGCAAGTTCAAGGCATATTTCAAGAATAATTAAAGCACAATGCACCTGACAACAACAAAGGGTCTGAATACTTTTGTAATTGAGAGATTTCAGTTTTTAGCTTTTAATACATGTGCAAAAATTTCTAAAAACGTGTTTTCACTTTGTCATTATCAGTTATTGAGAGTAGACTGATGGGCAAAAATGGCAATGAGTGTGAATACTTTTTGATTTAAAGCAAACATAAATGAGAAATGTAAATGTTACAATCTAGGGAAAAATGAACATAACACAAGTCATTAGAATAACATGAAATGCATTTCTAAAAACATTTTAAAAATCGTTTTGCAGTTCCATTTCAAATGCAATTCTTCATTCATGATCATAACACTGCTGTTAATTTAATGATATTAAATCTTTTTGTACCAAATCATGCGGCCAATCAAGAAATGGCTCTTTTATGCTCAAGTGTACAGTATGAAGTTGAAATTCCATCTTGTGCACAATGTTAAAGACAAGCATCATATTTACATCACGTCTGTGGAGGACCACCGGCCAAGAGAGTGGATGATGTGCTCTGCAGGTTGCTGCATTGTGTGACAGCAGAGATGAAAGTTGGCTTGTATTTGTGTTGTAGATGGGTCCAAGTCTGACAGTGATGATGACAATGGCCCAGTGTTCTCCACCTACTCCAGCAGCTCTGCATTTGACAAAGTGTTGCCAGCAAAGAAAGGTAATGTTCAAGTGTGTCCAGCAGAGGGAGCTCTGATGCAGCATCACAGCCTCCGCATAGTGACAGACGGGTGAAGGGGTGACTCTCTAAATGGATTACTGACTTGTTTGTGAATTCAATGACTCCTGAAGTAGAACTCATTAAGACATTTATTATTATCTGCACACTGTGAATGCAACTCATCAAGGAATCATATTAATATCATTATAAAATACAGGTGGTGAAAAGCTTCCAGTGTGATTTACTGTGGTGTAAAACTCACTGTACAGGTGCTTTATTTGAAACTGTGAGGATGTTTTTAATGATCAGCTTTTTGTTTGTGAGTTACAGCAGTTAAGAAGCCTTCTGATGCAGCTCCCAAACCCAAGAAGCCACCAGCACCAAAAGCAAAGAAACCAGATAAATCCATCTGGGACTCTGACTCTGATACTGGGTCCAAGAAGCCAGCACCAGCTCTGAAAGGTACATCACAGATTCAGGATTAGTAGAGACATAAATATCATAAATATCATGCTTGTAATGGTGAGTTTTTGGTTACTTTGTGTCCTGGTTAACTCTGTGCAGGTAAAGGCAGGGGTAGGAAGAGGAAGGGCTCTGGTTCTGAAGATGAGTACAGTCCAATGAAGAAAATGGTAAAACCTGCTGGCAGAGTGAGTATCTTCCTGTTTTTATAAGTGCAGTGTTTGACATGTGAAATGTATAAGCTGCTACTCTGAACATAAGAGGCTTGAAAAGGTTTAACAGAGACCCCCTCTGCTACTTGTATGTTATACACTTTGTGGCCTGATGTTTTATTTGGAAACATTTTATCTCCCTACAGGGGTTTGACAAATACTGTAGGTCATCAGCCCCCGTGTAGAAACCTCTGCTTTCTTAGCCTAAATAAAGAATTAGAGAGCATCTCATTTTTGTTATTTACCTCAAGTCACCAAAATACTGTTTCATGTATTTTTCCATCTATTATTCAAGAATCTATACCTATACTATAATCTATATGATAATAAAACATTTTTGATCTTTCAGAAATAACAGTAGTTCTGAAATAAAATGATCAATATTGCAAAATGCTGCCAGTGGTTCACACTAAAAAATGGCTTCCAATGAAATATTGTCTCCAGAGTTTTTTGAAAAGTATGAAAAGAGCAGTATGAAGATGATTTTATCCTATGACTGGAGATAAGGAGTACTGGAGACTGGAGTTCTGAAAAGAACAACTCAGCTAAACTGAAGGTCTGTAAAGGAGCAGTGCAACACCTGCTGGAATAAAATCTCGAGTGACCTGAAGGACAGCATGTCAGTGTAATGTCTGTGAGGCAGAGTGGTATCATCTTAGATACAAGGCCCACAGGACATAGAAGTAATATAATTACCACCATACAGTTGGCATCATGCAGGATTTCTGGGATTTGAGGCCTGAACCTCTGTGTATTTACCTAATACCTATTATACTGTGTCTCAGACCAACTGATACTGGCTTTTCAATGCAATACAGATATTGATATTTGAGAATTTATAAAATCTGCTACCAGCACATCAGCCGGTATGCATTTTTGTACTTACAGACACAGCTTAAAGAAACTTTCATTAGTGTCTACTCAGTTTAGTTTGGTTATTAAAGAACTATGAGCAAGATAACTACTGAACAATGTAACAATCAGTTTGTCAGCACTCTCTGGTGAAGACCTCAAACATATTTCTTTTCTGGAATCTTGTGTTACATATCGCCTGACATGTCGATCATGATATATCTTCAACAAGCTCGTACTGCCTGATGTTTCGACCTCCTTTTCTTTGCCTTGATTACAATACCTCACTTTAATCATAGGAACACTGTATAAATGTGTTTTTATACACAACGCTGTCTGTTAACTTCAGAAACATCCATACAAATTATCAGACCACAAACAGTCATAGTAGAACTTAACCTGGATGAAGTAGTGTAAACCAAAACTGGAAAAAAAAAGAAGAATTTTTAATTAGGAACTATCTGATCAAATGTTTAATGGCAGCTTCCAATACTTGGCATTTTATGATACTCCTTTCTTCAGACATATTTTGGCCATTATAGATTACACTACCCAATAGTTTGTCAAATGGTTAAAACTGTTTGCAATAACAATCTGAATGGTAGCTATAATAGAGTATTTTACTGTCCTCCTCTGTAGAAGCCTCAGAAACCTCCATCTGATGACGAGGATGACGACAGCAACAGCCTGAGTGCGATGAATGCTCAGTCCCGCGACCGGCCGGGCCGGGCCAAGAAGGAAGTGAAGTACTACCAAGAGTCAGACAACGAGGAAGACGACGACGACGACAACATGTTCGATTAAAGCAAACTTCGGTCATGTTCAAACACACTCTTCTTGTATGGAAGTAAACCTCCTCCTTCTGTGTTCCCACAGACTTTTGTACATTTCCTGTTTCATTTTATTTTCATTAATGGTGATGTTCAATGATTTTTAATGTGTAGGTGTTTTACACTTTTTATTATACATATACAGGTTTCTTTTTTATGCTCATTGAAATGTTCTGTATTTGTCCGAAGTGGCTTTTAGATGTTTAGATGCTGTGCTTTAGCACATTTTAATTGTTAAAATACAATGTAACTTTTTGAACATGAAGTTGAAAGTAAACAATGAAATGTCAATGGTTTTACTGGCCTGATTCTGTCACGACTGAGCAATATTACAAATCACAAAGTCACGCTGTGATGTCACGTATTGAAATGGAATCATTAGTACCTTAGTGTGATGTATTTCCTGTTGACGGTCAATGAGTGTAAACCTTTACACTTTTACCTAAAAAAAAAAAAAAAAGTTTTTTACTTCACCTGTTAGACTGTGTAGTTAAGTCCACGAGTGCAGCATGAGGTTGCCACAGA
This sequence comes from Trachinotus anak, assembly GCF_046630095.1. Lineage (NCBI taxonomy): Eukaryota > Metazoa > Chordata > Actinopteri > Carangiformes > Carangidae > Trachinotus > Trachinotus anak. The sequence goes on from NW_027273867.1 coordinate 3,169,914, forward strand.
AGAAGGATGTAGTAAACATGGGATCTTTAAAGGTACTTGAAAGATTTGACCACTAGTGGCACAATGGGAAAATGTTTTGATGGGCACACACACACACACACACACAAATGCACATCTACATGAGTGCACCATCTAAAGGTAGCAGGCTGAAGAAGGCAAGCAAATAAAGAATCAAGGTTCCAAATATTACAAAAATGTTCATGTTTTATGAAAAAGAAAACACACTCAATGTGTTTGTTTGGCCTCATATTGATAGAAAACTCTAGACTACGCCTCACAGAAAAGAGGGTAAATTCTGGACTCCGGCTGATCATCAGGCCAACAACCAGCAAGACAGTTGTATTATTTGGCTCTAAAAGTTGTCAGTCTGCCTGTTGATCCCACGCTTTAATTCAGAGCCAGATAGATTTCTATTTACTGGCAGGAGCTTGTCTCACAGCAGGATCAGTGGGCTTTTCAAGCCTTTTGGAGCTGACAAAGCCTTCTTGGTGTCACAAAAATAGCTCAAGTTCATCATGTTGAGTTACCACAGTAACTAATGTAGGCAAAGCCTTCAAGGAGCAGTTTTAGTGGATTTTGGAACAAAACATACAAAAGAACCACCTCCACATCCCACAGTTGTGAGTAAAAAAATGAGTCACCATTTCCACATGATCCCAGTTTTGACAAAACATTTCACATGAAAGCAACAAGCACAGCGAACACAGGACGATGTCCTCACAGCTCAGCAGGAGGAATATATTGTAAGTACAGTAAAAGTTTACTGTCCATGTTTCCCACTGGTTACAAAACAAGGGCTGTATGCAGGTATACAAAAAAAAAAAAGGAAAAACAACTGAATATTGACAGACATCTATCTAATAGCTTTTTTTTCTTCATTATTCCCATTACATCCTACTAAACATGAAAGTGACACCTGTGTCTTATAAAACTGTGCTGGTGGTGTTTATAACGTCTAACCTTACTGAATCATCACTTTGCTACCGGCAGGAATGTCAGTGTCTCTCTACAGTTGTGCTCTGGATCTGTTGCATATGATTAATGTTAGTTTGCTATAAACTCCACCTCCTTCACCTGCACAAGCTCACAGTTGGACTGATAAACCCAGTATTAACAATGGAGTAAGTTAACTGGTGAAGGTATCCAGCCTGAGTAAGTTGAACATGAGGCAGTTGCTGTTGATTTTTATGGTCCTGAGAGGATGGAGGGAAAAGGTTTTTGATGACCCCTGGACTTCACTAGTGTTATTATTGTCAGGCAGTTGTCAAAACATTCACAGAGCACATTATCGCACTATCACCCCACTATCACCCCAATGTCACCCTAAACTCCTTAAAAACGTCAGCTGTCAGTGCAACATTTCTAATCCGGGATCCTGTAACTACCAGGCTAAATGTGAATACTGTGACCACACTTTAAAGCTGCAGTTAAGACTGTTTGGCTTGGGGGCAGTGGAAGCTGTCAGCACAACACTGACATATTATCACATTATGGTTAAAATGGTTAAAACTTGCCTATATTACATATCCAGCAAACAGAGCAACATCAGTGTTCACCCGTTAGCTGTGTTGCTATGTAGCTTTCTGACTGCTGCTGGATGCTGGGCAGGTATATGCTCTATGTGGGTTTGGTTTGTCAGAACCTTTTCACTGTAGACAGCTGCTTGCTACAGTTGGAAACAAGGCTGCTGAGAGTGAACCAACACAGTGAACCTAAAAAAACAAAACAAAAAAACAAAATAGCAAGCTGAAAGACACTAAAATTCCACAGAGCTGAGGGAGAACTCGGCACATTCATTCTCTCCTCTCTCTCCTTAATTATATTGTTCATTTAATGAGCTCGTTCTATCACCAAGACCAACTATATTTTTAGCTCCATTATGGCTTTGAGAAAGGCAAAATCATGGTAAGTTGTACAATCGTATTGTTATTCTAACATTTTTAACATCGTATGATGTAATAAACGACAGAAGCCACAGTTGGACCTTTAAGGTTTTGATCTGATGTCAGCAGCAACTTATCTCACTGCAACTTCTTGCTAATTAGTTTATACTAGATATTGTGATGAACACTACACTTTCACTGTATGTCATCAAGATTCACGTGATTCTCATATGGTTGTTACCTGGGTTTTATTTGTTATATTAACAAATGCACATACAAGGATTTTAAAATAAATATATTTTATTACTTTGCCAGGACAGTTCATGGTAAAGTTAAACAGTATATGAACATAAAAAGCATATGTTAATGTACAAACAAAGACAATATTTAAAATGGAGAGCAAACAGATCGAAGCTCAAACCTCAGAGCGGCTCCTGAGGTCAACTCCGCCCTACAGGCCTGGCGGCAGGAGCTGATGGGATTGATCCACATCAGTCCCTGCCCATTTCCACCCTCACGCCTGGTAAGATATGACCACCATGTCTCATATTAACATGACTATACAACACTGCATATGATTGGTGGTGAGGCTCTCTGTAACCAATGGAAAAAAGGCAACTATGGATGTTTGTGATGTCTACCAACACACCTCCAGGACAGACAACAGAGCTACTGTTAACGACTGGTACTGAGGGCCACAGTCATGTGTTCTGGCTCCTGGTTTCATCTGGAGATGGACTGATGTGTGGGGCTGATACAGGGTTAATGTAACCCTACTGCTATGTTATTGTGTTTTCTGGGGTATTAGCTGAGTTAGCCACTAGGAAGGTTAACAGAAGATTGGTCAGACAGTAATAATGAGCGGGAAAAAACAGCCTCCTACCTGTAATTCAAGTCATATATTGGGTACATCTGAAAATAACTACCTTAATAACACTTGTTTATCTTGTTTCACTTGTTGACAAGCAATTAAAAATATGTAGCCTAATAAAAATTGCTAATTTAGGTTTGTATGGTTTGACTGCAATGCTAGTAATGGGGTAGCCATCTTGGCATAATGTGTGGCAGCTGCCATGTCATCTAGGGTGGAAGTTGTCCTGGTCTGGAGTGTTTCTGTTTTAGTGTCCTGTAGTTTAAATACTTCCCACCAACATTATACTGTAGTATTCCAGGGAAGCAAGTATTTGTAATTATCAGGATTTCAAAACTCAGTTTAGTATTTAAAAGGATGCTTCAACCTTCAACTCACTTATAACTCTACTTTTTCTTAGTCTTGTAGACAGCTGCCCAAATGTAAACAATATAACCACACTTTTAAGCTGACCACTACACACTCTCACACACACACACACACACACACACACACACACACACACACACACACACACACACACACACACACACGCACACACACACACACACACAGACACACGGACACACACACACACACACACGGACACACACACACACACACAGACACACACGGACACACACACACACACACACTTGCACTTCAATCTTTGTGAGCACACTCATTGACATAATGCATTCCCTCACCTAACCCTTACACTTACCCTGATCTAAACCTAATTCTAAATAGCCATAAACAAAGCCTCCACCCACATAAGCCCTTTGAAGGTGTGTCAGACAGTGAGGACCAGATAAAATGTCCTTAGTTTCCCAAAGTGTCCTCACTCTGTTTGGAAAATACTTTTTTTTTTGGTCCTCAATATGTGGCATTTGCAGGTACGCTAGTCCCAGATTGATGGCGTTCTGTTTTTAATGGCTTGCTGTTGACTTGTCTGTCTGTTGGCTGATGTGAGTGATGCACTGTATCAGAACTTTGTGCTGAAAACAGCAGACTGCTGTGGTTGGAAATGAGGTCAGTGAGAGCAGTGAGACTGAAACTAAACATTTACGTTGCAGGTTATAAAAGAGGCTAAACTTCTCCAGAGAACTGTAGAGATCGGTGATAATTCTTTGTGGGTTTGTCCTTATGAGTGACACCTTTTACATTACACATAGCTACAGTATATGATCTACTAGTAATATAAAAATATTTAGTAGTGCAGCTTTAATGTGTTCTCAGTGGAGGGTGGTGGTCTGCTGTCTGACTATCTGAGGGGTGGTTTTTCCCTGGACTTACTATTGACATAAACTAGTAACTACAGCAGGTTAAATCTGATTAAATCAAATCCTGTTGGTTTTCAAAGCACTTATTCACTTACTCAGTCAATTCCTAATTCATCAGTTGACCTGCCAACCAAATAGCTGTCGATTGATTGGTTTTGATTGATTGACGACAGCTGATTGGCCTCCTGGGGGGGGGGGGGGGGGGGGGGGGCAGCTCTGTTGTTTGACATGGAACAGGAACAGAAGATATCAACAATCTCGGAGTTTTGTGACTTGATCACTGATTTCTTCCTGTTTCTCTTTCCAAAATTACATATGTGTGTATTGTGTGAAGTATGACCTGGATGCCCAGATCAGCCCACCAAGTTCCAGTTCCTCCTCCTTTTTCTTTTTTTTTTTTACACTGAAATGTAAGTTGATGTTCCCAAGGACAAATAACATCTTTTCCAGCATCTTTTCCACAGAGCTGCCAAATGAAATGCAAAGCACACACCATTTATGTAACACCTTTGCAGTGAGCTAGATAGTAGAGTATTACAGTTACGTCGGTACAACATTCAACAGAAACAAACAAGAGTAATTCAGCATTGTGAAGTTGTTTCCTAAAGGAACAGATAACAGCTCCTGCTGTGTCCAAGCGCCTGAGTGATGGCCGGACACTTCAGGGGTGGGTGTGGACATTCTTCGGCTGTGAAGGTTTTCCAGCTTAAAAAAAAAACAAAAAAAAACAAAAAAAAAAAACACCTAGATGGCTCTCACCAGGAGAACAACACAGGAAATCAAGGGAGAGCATTTCTTATGTTACATCGAAATAGAATTAAATATTCCTTAACACTGCATATCATTCCTCTGACAGACTCCATGACATTATTCACATTCAAACATATTAAAACAAGACAAAATAAAACAAAAACTGTTTTTCATTTAAAAAAATAAAATAAAATAACAGCTCTAGTTTCCCTTATGATATGTATTTCTGGGCAGGGATGGAATGCAAATGGTTTTTATTTTGTGCTGCTGAGACCCAGAACCCTTCACTGCCCTATGCTGTCACTTTACAGAAAGACTCATCCAGCCACTGCAACAATTTCATATGGAGTTCATCTCAGTAAAGTGGTTAGGTTAATATGTATGGGAGTATATTTGTGCTAAAAAACAGATGCCATGGTCAAATTTGGTTTTGAATAGATTAGTCTTAGTTAGTAAGAAGTAAATGGAGACATCAGAAATGTTTGAGTCATCATCATATTGCATCAGTGACAAATCAAATGTCACATGAATGTTATTTATATAAATATAAATTGAATGCAAAACATTGCACTTTGGGACTGTTAGCAAAGTATACATACCACAGAGACTAACTTTTTCATTCTATTGTTGGATACTTTGGGGCCACTACACAGAGCACAAACTTCACACTGAGAATTTGGTGTGAATTTCATTGAATTAGTCCATTTCCCAAAATGATTACTTTTAGGGAACACAGATGAGAAGTCCTGCAAGTGCTCCGAATCATGGAAAAGTTGAACAACCATACTTCCATGACAAACAAATACTATATGCTGACAAGGACAGTGGGATACAGTCAAAAGCTCAAGAATAAGCCAGTTAGTTGACATTTTGTAATTCCAAATTCAAATTTTAAAGAATACATGCTTGTAAATGTCTAAATTAAATGCAAAAGAGCTCAGACTTAATTCATTCCACTCTTTGAAAATGTTGAGGTGTATCACTTGACCAGGATGCTGAAGTGATGTAGGCTTGTTTGCATTATGTCACTGCAATTCAATCTCAAATTTGAATTCAAACTCAATTCGGTGTCAAAACCTTATGTTCAATGCAGATTCATTTTGAAATTCAAAACTTGATGTACAGCTTTAAATGACAAAATACAAATTCACATTAACTACACTGAACCAAGAATTTTAGACAACTGTCCCGGTGTGTCTAGACCTACTGAATGAATGACAGTAGTGTGAGAGTATTTTCATAGCTATTTGAACATCAATGTTCTTTATGATGTATAATCTTTACGCTTGATTAGTTTGCTGTGGTTGAAGGGGTGCTGCTGTTAGCTTTAATATCATTATATTTGAGTACTAGCTATGTTTCAAAGGTTCAACATGTTTAAATGCTACAGTCAGTTTGTCCCCTGTGCTGTAAGTGAACGATAACTGATATCAGAGTGAATGGAACCATTCAGCCAGCAGGTTCAGGGGCTATAATGGAGTTTAATTGTCATTGTTCAATATGATGTGTGAAATCAGCTGTGAAGAGAAGCAGCTTTCTGGGATCATCTTTTAATTTCAGCAGGACTACCACATCTGATACACTACACCTCCTACTTCCCTGCCAACAGGATTAAGAGCTCAGCTGCATCCACCATCCAAAGAGAGGCTTTTCTCAGCAGCACCTCTAAGGGCAGTGAAGGGTTATCTAGGATCTCCTTTTGCATCATTAAATGTAGCTTACACTGTCAAGTCTAAAGTCTAAGGCGAATGCTTGTGGATACCACCCCACCATGTGCTTTAGTGTACAATCTTCCTGACCCACGCAGCTCGGTCATCAGTGTTTTAAGGATTGTGTTGCCCCTATGTTTCACTGGTTCAAACAAGACACTTCTGAAAAGGTAGAGAAAAGCGAGTTGAGGAGCTCTGCTCATAAGGCCATGACAGAGCCCATGTGTGTTTGCAAAGCCTTGGTAGTTCATGCTGATGGTGGCAGATACACACTCATTAGGTTGACATTCAGCCAATTCTTGGAAAAGTCAAAGTTGCCATTGGCTGTGGTCACAGCAGAAGCTAAAGCACAAAACCTAGAACTGCTAGTTCACAGAAGAGGCAAGAATTTAGGTGAACAAGGCAACAAAGAGGCTAAAGGAAAACTATGATTTAATTTATGTGTATAACCTTAGTTTTCTCTTCAAGTGAATTTGGCTAACCTGAGGTTTGATTTGAAACCTGTCTGATGAGATGATTGTTTGTGCTTCTTGTCCTGTCCAAGCCAATTTTAGCAATGTTACAGCATCCCAAGTAGCTCCATTGTTGAAACTTAGGTTTATTACATCTTGGGTCTTATTTTTGTAGTATCAGTAATCTTATCAGTAATAACAACAGTATACTCATCAAAGTAACTGTTAAGATAAGGGAACTCTGCAACATTGTTAAAAGAAGCCACAGGACAAGAACCACAGTCAGATGATCATCCAGGTTTTAGACAGAAACTTTGGGTAGCTGAATTTATCTGGAAGAAAAACTAAATTGATAGGATGAATCAGCACTTTCATTCTCTTACAAATGAAAAGCTAAAATGAAATAACAGCCTTGCTAGATCCAGTACACTCAGGCAATGTGCAACTAGTTCTTGCCTGAACATTAGCTAATGTGTCTTGTGCTAGCTAATGTTAGCCAACACTGGATGAATATTGTGTGTAACTGAAATTACTGGGTCAGTTCACTGACTTGATCACTCTTCCATTTGTGGTACTGTTACATTATGTTTTAATAATTTGCCTTTATTCCGTACTACTTGCCTCTTGCAAGATTGACTGACTCCCTTTAAACCAGGCAGGAGGAGATGAATGTCGTCCCTGCTTTAGAGAATGTGGATATTTGCCGTTCAATGATCTATTTTCTTCTCATTTCATTGTTTCTGCGCTAACATTTGTATTCTTTGTATTCTCTAGTAAATTAGTTTCCCTGGCAAAGAGGCATTTTTTTCCTCCTGAACAGTGAACTCATGCTGGTGCATACTGAACAAATATGAAGTAGCAAAATGTGAAGCTGGACACATTCCTCATACAATCAGTGGACACTCGTGGTTTGAAGCCAGTAAAATAAGCCTGATACCTTAGTGAACCTAATCTTTTAGGGGGAGAAATTAGTTAAACTTGTGAAACCTCTTCTCCAACTGCAGTTAAAGTTGAATCATGGTCCAGCAGAGGTATAGGGCATCCTATGTGATCACGGTCTGTTGCAGAAAAATCTCTGGTATCTATCACCTAATTTCCCCAATCTATTTTGACAGTGAGGTAAACTGATTTAGTGAGGAGATACAGCCACCAAATGAGTTAATTTCATTGACAGGCTGGATCTAAATCTAATCTGGTACGTTGGGTTTCTGCAGTTCATGCCCAGGCTGAAAAGTTGGTGTGATGTGGTCAATCTGATGAGTGTGTGTCAAAGGCTTTTGCTGTTGTGCTTCCCTCCTTTGAGAAAAAAAAAAGAAGAACAGACTTGGCTGTCGATATGGAGAGAAGCTTTGCATTCTGGTGGTTTAGATGTACTCTCATTCATGTAGAGACATGAAATAATAAGTGTTTTAAAGGACAAGAACAGTTTTAAATATAGGAACAAATATAAAATATTAGACTTCCATAATGTCTATATGCAATAACATTCTAGATAACTTTTTGAAGGACATACAGTTCGTCCCTCTTTAAACCTTGATGTATCGCCTCAAAGATAATATTTAAGACAATGAAAAAAGCACCACAAAATTCATCATAGAAACAGAGATCTAACCATACAATGGTATGTACAATGGTATGCGATATTAGAGATGAAAAGAGATGAGGACAGAGTAAGAGAGAGAGAGAAGTAAAACTACTTATCCAACTCCCATCATGCAGATAAGAAGTTACACAGGAGACCTGAGGAGTATCATCTCTGGCGGTTCGTTAGGGCCACAGTCCCAGAGACACCATGCCAAATAAGAGCTCAATTCAGAATTATACACAAAGCACTGATCCTTTGAGGCCTCCGTGTTAATGTAGTCTTTTTAAGGAGGGAATCTTAGGGGAATGGGAGAAGAAGGATATAAAGATAATGTAATACCAAGCATCGAAGAGTCAAGGCAGAGGGGTTATAGGGGTCGACGTCTTGCCCAGCTGTTCTTTTTTTGTGCAAAGAAATGTCAGAGTAAGTCTCAGAGGCACCCGTGGGTACCTCCTAGGGCTCGTCGCTGGGCAGAGTGGTTGTAGCCCCCTCAGTGTCCAAGGACTCAGGCGACTCCAGAGCAGTGGTGTCCTCGTTGTGGCTGTCCTTGCTGCTGGGGCTGGCCCCCGCCTCGGCTGAAGTGCTGCTGCTGTTGCTGCTGTTCTGGCTGTCTTGGCCCTCTGAGTTTTCCAGCATCTCCTGGATGAGCGGTGGCATGGAACCTGGGATCTCCATCTTCAGAGAGATGACCCGCTCTGCTCCTGCAAGATGATGAGGGTGACAAAAACAGAAACAAAATTGCAGTGTGAAAGTTCTTTCTTAACTTTGGAAAAAGTAGTCTGATTGAAGTATCCTAATGTTACATGTGACAATATTTTAAAATCTGTCCTATATACAAGCAATCACATGAAAAGTTTCACACTTTTGTGTGATGATGACTGAGCCACTCGCATGACAACTCAGGAGACCCCGTTCATCAATGAAAACCACCAGAAGCAGTTGACAGTCTGAAATCAGTCTGATCATTGTCTTGATCAGACATCTTATGTAAAATAATAATAAAAGATCTTTAGCAGCAGGAAACTATATTTGAGACATTAATTTAACTTAAGTAGTGCACTTTAAAATCAACAGCAAGATGCTTCAAAGGTCCCATATTGTATAAGCGCTACATTCTATATTAACTTAACAAAGCCTCAGTCCGCAGAGAAATGCACACAGCCTGTATTCAGAAACTGAGCCTTAAAACCAGCTGTCAGGACTTCTGGAACTTTGTGATGTCACAACAAAGCAGTCACTGATCTCAGCCATGCCCCAAGCCCCGCCCACCTGGACCTACCATCCAACCTTGCAGGATTTGGTTTCTCTGAGTGTTTACCTGAAATCTGCTGTATTTTTTATTTGATCATTCAGAAAACAGTCTGCCAATCACAAGAGAGACTCAGATTCTCCCTTCTGATTGGCTCACTGACCTGAGTTTCGAGAGCTCCAGAGAGAAGCCTGAGAGAGGGGATGTACATAGAGATGGTTTTTGGTACTTAAAACCACAACTATATCTTCTGATGGAGATCAACACTTCAGGTAAATTTCAAACAAAAGTGTAAAATATGGGACCTTTAAGTCTGCAGTGGGAGGCTGAGACTGAAAAGATTTTGGGCAACTGTGAATGTCACATTTGTCCTGTCAACATAGCAAGGTGCTAACTTCCACTGTAATCCCCTGTAAGTGACCTTTTGTTTCTGAACAAAATTTATTTTAACTGGCTAAAAGTTACCCCTCTAGACTTTCTGCTGTCATCAATAGTAATAAGTGAGGTTATGCACTGCAACATTCATCCATCCTGTAGTACCATGCAATTTTACCTGTCTAGCTATCTACCTTGTGGACATCATTAGCTTGTCCTCCTCCACACACCATCAACACTAATTAGCTCAGTTGTCAACAACCAAGAATTCAGCCTGGAGGATCCCTCTGCACCCACTGCAGGAGCTTTAAATCTTCACCAGTTTTGAAATGAAGTTGCATCATGCACATAAGGAAAAACTTCTTCTTCGTCTTCTTCAAACATGCACAAAAATGTAATCCAATATAAGACTATCCCTACTTTTTCAAACCAAATTTTCAAAAAAATTTATCATATTGGGGTCAATATATAGGCAGTCCATTTCTTGAGCAACGTGTTTCCATGCATTGTGGTCAAAACCTGTGGCTTGGTAGCTTGATAAATTTGTACTATATTGAGTACTATGAGGAAGCAGTTCACTGCAACAACAGTCATCTTCTCCCACAATTTGTTCAGTGTTTTTACATAACTGAGTTGTAGTGGAAAACAGCCTCTGTTTCAAAACAAGTGTAGTTGGTTGTCTCCAGGTTTTTGCTGACCCACGTCAGAGAACATCTGCATAAAGCTGAACCTTTTTCAACATCTCCTTGTTGCATTGCAGCAAGACTTCTGTTTGTTGAATCACGGGAGGAGGTGCCAGGAGGATATTTGGTGGTTCCATTCACAATGACAGCAGCCTGGCAGCCTCCAGTCTTTGAGTCTTTATGTGTGTATTATCAGCCACTGACCTGTAGGCAGACCTGGATGCCTCTTTTTCGAAGTCACCCTTCTAACTTTGATAACCTGATATATGTAAGTGTTAGGTGACATATCCTTCCCACCTTTAGCACTGATGCTGCGCAGGTCTGTGATCTTCATCAGGGTTTTGGGGAACATGTGTGGTTTGCTGGGCCGACGCTTCCTCACATAGATCTTCAGAGCTTCCAGGAGTGGCTCCTGGAGCTGGTCCACCTTAGAGGGCTCTTCCAGGTCCTGACGATCTGATACACACATACACACAGACACAGACACACACACACGCACACACAAACACACACACACAAATCAAGTCAGACTTGAGGCCCAACTGTGACAAATCCATGTCTTTGCTTTATCTGATGCAGACAAGCTTGTGGCTAATACATGTATCACAGCGTGAAGCCTGGTTTGATAAGGAAGGAAGAGTTTATCTCATTATGTCAACTCATTTGCTACAGAGGCGCTATATCGCTATATTAGATAACTTGAGCAGAATGCTCATTTAAATCCTTTATTCTGACTGGTAGTGTTCAGCTCTGATAACTGTGAGGTTTAAAAGTCAAAAGTGATCAGCAGATGTGGTTTTCAAAGCCACGCATCTATCCAGAGTCCATCACATAGTGATTATTAGGGTAACTGAGTGGTGAAATGCACTAAAGCCTCTGCTATGTGAATAGAGGCGCTGGCCCAAATACCACATGAAAAAATGTTTGGACTTTTCACCTGGCAGAGATTTTTTATAGTTATCATGTCAATGGCTTTTATTTGGCTTCATTATACTGTACATCATATCCAGCCACTGGCAATGTGGAGAATACCTACCTTGATTTTATTTTGATCACATTATAATTTCTCTACCATTTGGAGTTTACAGAGTCCTGCAGATTGTACAACCCTGTAAGTGTCCAAGGTAGTGACTGTTGCATTTTAAACGTTTGCATGATTCCAACCCTGAAGGCAGTAATACAAATGCAAATAAGATCTGCAAACAGTCCTCACAACAATATAGTTGACTCTCTGGGTACAATTACATTATATGAGAGTAGATTGCAGATTTCCTGTTTTACATTCCTTGTAAGAAGCTTTAAAGCTTTATAGGTACTCTACTTCTGTATTGCAATTTGGTTTTCATTCTTGTGGCCTATCGGGTTTAGATAATACTCTACTCACTAAAGTAATAGCTGAGATCTCAGAACTCAAAAACAGGTCTTAGGGGCAAGTGTTTGTGTATGTTACTCCATTTTTAGTTATGTTAAGCATTTGGATAACTCAGCAATTACATCAGAGAGTAAAATGTTAACATAACCGTTAGAACTGATGACCAGAGCAACAGCCAAGCGGTAATAACAACCTTCCTTTACGGTTCCAAACATCATTGTCATCACCTAGAAAATATTGAAACATATTGAAATGCAAGACTTAATATATTTATGGCCAAACTATTTTAGCAAGTGAAATATTCTAGACATCTCATGTAACATTTTGTATACAGTATATTTCATATTTTATATTTGTATTTACTATCTTTGGAAACATTTTCCACTCTTTCTTAGAAATTAGTTACATGCCCATATGTATGCAATGAAGCTGTTTTTGCTTGGTCTAATTGTTCCTGCTGTCCATTCTTAGTGTTAAAAACCCCTTCCTAAAGCAGTTTCAATGTAAGTGATGGGAAACAAAACTTGCTGCTGCCACCCTGACCTGAGCCTGAATAAGCAACCACTTAAAGTTAATATGAGGCTTCAGCAGTGTAAGTTAGTCCAATCAAGTGGGTATCATCCAAAGTTGCACTTTATTCAGTGCAAAAGTTACTTCTTAAGCAAAAAAGCCAAAAATTTGCTTGGTCCAGTGTTTCAAACATTAGGATCTGCTACCTTTCTCTGTTTTGTATGACTTGTAAAGTGTTTGATCGCTTATCAAAACAAAACAAGACAACTGAAGAAGTCAGCCAGCGATCTGCAATATTGTGATGGGAATTTTTCAGTATTTTCGGGTATGTAGCCTCAATAATCAATTAAATTTATATAAATTAGTAATGTCTTTTATCTGAGTGGTCTGTTTTGAAAATGTCTTGTGTAACACACTGATGGTTACATTTCATTTTGTGTCTGTCCACAATACACACTCCATCATTAGGCCTTAGGGTGGCAGTGTGTGCTATGAAATCAGTAGCTGCTGGGCCCGAAGTCAAGGTGCGTGATTACAGATGCAATCAGAAGTGTCTTGCACTTTCCATGGATTATGCAAGAGCCTGTAATATTTGCCAAGTCTCTGGGAAATGAGCATATAAATATATATTGTTGAATGAAAACCCGGCAGCGATGATGCCTAAGCACTGATGAAAATGTTGGGTAGATGGGGGAGTGATAATTTGAGCTGAGGCTGTGAAACTTTCTGTGGCCATACAGTCAATCTTTGTGTGTGTTTGTGTGTGTGTGTGTGTGTGTGTGTGTGAGGGAGAACAGGACAGAGACTTGTGTGTTAATGTGCATGCAGGCTGACATGAAGGCATTAGTCATGCCTCGGGTATCTTGGTGGAAACAAGCAGAGCAGGCTCATTTCCCCTGGGGGGCAGTTCAAACATTTCACTCAGCTAACTGATGCTGCTGTGACATACCTGTATATAATCTCTCTCCTCTCTCTCCTTCCTGCGTTTGGCAATCAGAATAGTGCTGCCTCACTGATAGCAACCTGTGGTTAACCCGGTTTCAGACATAGGTGGACTGCAGCTCCACTTGATGTCAAACTGGGGGAATCAGTTAACCACCTAAGCAGTCAAACATGGTTAGAATATAGAATCAATCAGTTTACTCACTCTGCTGGATGTGTACTCCAAGACTACACCAGCCACTTTATTTAATTTGTGTTGAGTGTTTATGCACTATGTAGTGCCCTCGCAAATTCCACAATGGGATGAAAAAAGTCACTGCTCATGTCACTGCATGTCAATGTGCTGTATTTCACTGAGATGTGAAGAGTTGCAAGACTACACTTATCAGTGATGACACAAAATGATGATGATGCTAAGTATCTGAAATCCCAATTTACTGCACACTATTGAGTAAACTCTTGAGTGAGGGAGTAGTGAATGAGTGAGTGATTTCAGACATAGCTTCCTACGGGTGAGGTTTACCTGTCTCACTTTTTGTGATAAAACCTTTGAGATGTTTATGTGAAGCAAAGTGTAAAAGAACTACAAACAGAAAAAAAGAAAGAAAGTCATCAAACTAACTCACTTGTTAGTTACATGGCAATGCATCTAAAATTTGCTAACATTAGCCACCATCAGCTTATTGGCCATACCAGGTAAGACTGTAGCTCTTATAAGTTCAAATTTTCATCTGCACAAATGTTTTTAATTCTTCTTTAAAAGTTACATGGCTTATGTAATGTTACTTTAAATACATTTACATAGCTGTCACAGTTCTATCACTGGCTAACAGAGATGCTAGCTAACAGACACCCTCCTTCTTACCTAGCACTGACGAGGCCTGTGTTGCGTGTGGGTTTGGTGAACAACCATCCCCTGTGGTAGAGGTGCACCGCTAATGCTACTTTGCAGACTGCATAGCTAGCTAGTCAGCTGTGATGTTACCACAACGAAAAGCTTAAAAACTAACATAACTCTTTAAGTTTAAATGCTACACGGCGTGGTCCTTATTCTTTAACACCGCTGCTAACGTCATCCTGTCTGTCCTTATTAAGTACTCTGATTGGTCAATTCCGGTGTTCTATGGTCTGTTATTTCTGAATAGCACACTGCTACTGTGTATGACAGTTTTACTCCATCAGAGGATTTCTTCTCATCATCATGGACAATTTTTAGAATATTGATATTTTTTGAGAGCACGAAACTTTTGAATCATAGTTAATGGCTGAACTGTTGCCAGTAAAGGGTTAGGGTTAGGGTAACCCTATTGATTTCTTTGGTAAGTAGCCATGTGATAAGAGGGATAATGTACAGGACCCTGCATCACCCTTAAATTAGGCTTAAATTAGTTCTAATGACCTGCTCGCTGTATATTATCCCTTATTCATGTGTGGGCAGTTTGATTTTCTTTGTATATTTGAGATATAATAATGATACACTATATATGTAACAGGTGACGATGGGTTTCAAGTATTGCTTAGAAAGCAGTGCCTTACATTTATATTTGTGTCCTTTACTTTCTCTGTGAGTTTTATCATATCTTGTCCTTTCCTGCTGCCCCTTCCCCTCACTAAATGCTCAGATGCTCTGCCCTGGCTTGCCCACCTCCGGAGATGAGACAGATGGCGCTGAGGAGGCCTGTCTCCGTGTCGTCCATCTCGATGGGCAGCAGCTGGTTGGCAAAAGTGAACACCAAGTCAGTGAGTGGGCCAAAGCCTGCATTGTGCATCTGCGTCCGGTTGAGCGTCAGTCCATCCGAGAAGGTCATGGTGTCCTGGTCAGGGGTGTACCTTGTACAGATGCGCAGGATCTGGCAGGGACAAGCAGAGGGCAGGGAGAAGCTCCGTCAGCAATATTTTGGGCGATCCAAAATTTGTTCTCAATGATATAAACAAAAAACAAATAAAGTCATGACTTACCATTTATAATCTATTTATTAAGGATTACTTAGGATAGTGGCAGTAATTTAAAACAAAAAAAACCCCAGCTAAAACTGGCTTCAGTTTCTTTACATATTGTTGATGTTAATGAGATTTTCTAACTTCTGTACACCTCAAAGCTCTATGCGTAAACTGTGCATTATTTTTTAAATTAAAAGTCCCATATTGTATAAAGGTAGATGTCCATGTGTTTTTGATTATAAAGCAGGTCTAGGTTCTATATCAATACTGTGAAAGTATCAAAGCCTCAGTCCACAGAGAAATGCACACAGCCTGTATTCAGAAACTGAGCCTTAAAACCAGCCGTCAGGACTTCTGGAACTTTGTGATGTCATAAGTATACAGTCACTGCCCTTAACCATGCCCCAAGCACTCACTGTCCAGTCTTGCTTTCAGGTAAACACTTAGAGAAACCAAATCCTGCATCTATATTTAGTCAATCTCTCAGAAAACAGTCAGCCAATCAGAAAACAGGCTCAGAGCCTGTCTTCTTCTCTCCTCCTCTCTCTCAACCTGAAAACATGATGCCTCCAGACCTGCCTGTCACCGACGTGGAGGCATAAAAATACAGTGTCACTCGAGAATGAGACTGTACGTCAGGAGTTTCATATATTGTGTTGAACTGTGAGCACTTCAACCAAAGAATGATGTAACCTTCTCATTTTGTTCCTCTTTGACATTAGTCCAGACTATTTCTAAAGTCCAGAATGAGGCCGAACCAGGTCTAACAAGTTTCCCATAAAGAGCAGCAGAGACAACAAGCACAGCCAAAACAACGACCTTCCACACATTCAAAGAAAATAACCTTTGGGTCTCCCTGCTGCACTGCATGTGTCTGTGTGTGTGCCTGTGTGTGTGTGAGCACCTAATGAAGCGGCTGACGGTGGATGTGAAGCCTACAGTAGCCTTTGAAGCTATTTGAGTGGTATGCTTCTGACAGTGAGTGGCAGGCGTGTCTGCAACATGAAACAGAATAAAACATGGCTACTGGCGGCACTCACACCGGCTGGCCAGGCCTGCGCTTAGACACTCTCTCTCTCTCTCTCTCTCTCTCTCTCTCTCTCTCATACACACACACACACACACACACACACACAGTGTTTGATCTTTACTCTGACACTCCCTAACCCAGCCCCTGTGCACACAATATCTATGCCCTTCACCACAGAAATGCGCTGGTGAACGGACGCTGATGGCTGAGTGAGAGCCAGAAAGTCATCACAGCTGGCCTTCAACTTCTCACCTCTGTGTTCCTGGGAGTTCACTGCTGCTCCACAGCTTCGTCACATCTGACAAATATGACTTAGTCAATATAAAATCCAAAATCCGTTGATTAATATGCCACTGCCACAGAAACTGAACTTGTTAAGACATACACACATCGATTAACAAAGTCAGTCCAAACTATTCCTCATTTTCATCAGCATTCTTTTATCCAGGTTTTGTCTGGATGTTAGACATGTTTAGCTACGTTGCATTTACAGCTAACATTAATATGCATCTTAATGCATTAACCATAGATTTTGCAAAGATTATCCTGTATATCACTTCCTCTGTTATAGTTCATGCCTTTTAAAGACACATATACCAGCCACAGGGAGAACTTACCACTTTCTTTATGAAGTGTTTATAAATTGTAGCTAATGGCTTATTAGTGATTAATAAATAATGTATGTGTTTATGTGGCTTGGCTTATGTAAGTAATAGATATACACTCACTGGCTATTTTATTAGGACACCATCCTAACACTGGGTAGATCCTCCCTTTGCTCTCGAACAGCATCAGTTCTTCATGTCAGGGATCCACCAGATGTGGGAAACTTTCCTTTGAGACTCTGCTCCACGTTGATATGACTGCATCACATCATTTCTGCAGATTTGTCAGCTGCACATTCATGTTCTCAATCTCCTGTTCTTCCACATCCCAAAGGTGTTCTAGTGGATTCAGATCTGAAGAGTGGGGAGGCCGCTGAAGGTCACTGAACTCACTGTCATGTTCATGAGAGACGTTTGAGACAACTTTTGCTTTGTGACATGGAATATTATCCTGCAGGAAGTCGCCATTAGAAGATGGTGAACTGTGGCTATAAAGGAATGACCATAGTGAGTAAGAATACTCAGTTAGGCTGTGGCATTCAAGCCATGATTGAGCAGCATTAAGGGCCTAAAGTGAGTCAAGAAAACATTCCCCACACCATCACACGACCACCAGCCTGGACTGTTGACACAAGGCAGGTTGCATCCATGGATTCATGCTGCTGGTGTCAACTTCTGACCCTACCATCTGCTGCCTCAGCAGAAGTCCAGGTCCATCAGACCAGGTCTTCACCTGTCCAGTGTTGGTGAGTCTGTGTCCACTGCAGCCTCAGGTTTCTGGTCTTAACTGACTGTTGTAGTCCATCCACCTCAAGGTTGGACATGTTGTTCATTCTGAGATGTGTATCTGCTCACTACAGTTAAGAGTGGAGTGGTTATTTGAGTTATCGTAGCTTTTCTGTCAGCTCCAACCAGTCTGGCCATTCTCCTCTGACCCCTCTCATCAACAAGCTGTTTCTGTCCATGGAGCCGCTGCTCACTAGATGTTTTTGACTCTGGCTCCATTCTGAGTAAAAGTCACTGAGATCACATTTTTTACTCATTCAGATTTTTATTGTGAACTTTCACTGAGGTTCCTGACCTGTATCTGCAGGATTTTATGCACAGCACTGCTGCCACATGATTGGCCGACTGGATGAATAAGCAGGCTTAAAGGTGTTCCTAATAAATTGTTTGGTGAGTGTATATTAAGGATATATGTTATGTTTTTATTTTTTCTGTTTCTATTTTCATTTTTTCTAGTTACCTCTGTTTTTTCAAAATACTATATACAAAACCTGAAACTAATTGATATGACAATTAACTTATTATTATTTATTACTAATACTTTATACATCAGTAATAAGCCATCAGTACAGCAACCAGGGTGCCAGATTGTTTACCCTATTTATTTGCTATTCTATCTATTATGAATGATGGTAATCCATCACATTTCTAGTTGTAAATGTAAATACATGGATTGCGATGGATGGATGTAGCACTTCAAAAAGGTCAACAATTATAGTTTTACATATTTAGGCATGAATTATATTCCAGTCCAGCCAGTGCTACAGTCTACATTATGTTTCCAGGTTGTCCATCCATGCATCAGTCTGAGTGTGAACGTGATATCTCAGCAACGCCTGTGGGGAATTTCTTCAAATTTGGTACAAACATTCACTTGGATGCAAGAAGGAACTGATTTTCTGACCGTTATGCAATGCTGTAACTCAGGAAGAGGAGATTCTGACCATATTTGACTTGCAACTGCAAGGTCATTATTTTCTGAATGTAAGTACAGTATTCACAATATTCTTTGTCTTTTGTTTTTTTTCACTTCCAGGTCCTGCAGTTTGGTGCTTCACAGGTAGTGTATAGTGAGGTTTATCAGAGGTTTTTTGCTAAACAGCCTTCTGTGGTGGAAAACAACACAATGAGAGTGGTGAGCATTAACCACCAGTAAAGTTGGGACTGGACAGTTAAAAATGAGCTGAACTTACTTTAAGCTCCATAAAGCCAAGCAGGATGAAGATCCTCTATCCGTCTCCACTGACCTCTCTCACAGTGTCATTTCATACATTGTAATGACAAAAAAATGATTACAGATGGTTTAATATTCTTGTGTTCACAAGAATAGGACGGGCGTGAGGTCACAGTGACCTTGACCTTTGACCTTGACCACCAAAATCTAATCTGTTCATCCAAGAGAATGTTTGTCCCAAATTTGAAGAAATTCCCTTGAGGCCTTACTTAGATATCACATTCATGAGAATGTAATGGATGGAGGGATGGACAACCTGAAAACATACCTGTCTCCAGCCATGGCTGTCCAGTCCAGTCTGACGTGGGACCCTGAAAACTCCAGTGCATATACTGAAAGTTGACTTTTCAGTGTAGTAGGAGCCATCTTCCTATGCAGCAGTTAAACTTTAAATTTACATTTTTACACCTTTACACTTTTATGACAGAAAGACAAATATTATTTCACTAAGCAGGTTTTTTCCTCCAAAATAAAAGCGTCAACACTTACCAAAATGTCCAAGCAGGCAGCTTTCAGGAGCGTGATCTGGTCCGCGATGGTCAGCCCCGTGAAGCCAGGCACTCGTTTGGCAAATTCCACGATCTTGATAATGCACTTAGTGGCCAGCTCACTGAATTTGTCCCATAGGCCCAGGTCCAGCCTCACACGGTGGTCTGCACTTGAGTTCTGAAACACGCACACACGCACACACACACACACACACACACACACACACACAAACACACAAACACACACACACACACAAACACACACAAACACACACACACACACATACACACACAGGGACTTTTGTCATTGCACAGACTGTTGCTAATGATCTCCTCAGTGCAGCCTATTCACTCTGCTCCATATGTGTCACAGTTACACACGGTAAATAAGCTCCATATGACCTGAGCTCTCAAAAACACTGGCAGGATTGTAGTTGTGAATGCACTGAGCTGAACCGAGCTGGGTGGCCGGGCCCTGCAATAATGAGCGCAACAGTGTCAGTGGGATGCTTTGGCAAAGATGGGATGCAGAAGCAGAGCTGTGACAGGTAGCGTAGAGCAGTTTGAAGCCAGAGGTGCCATTAATACAGCTATACTGTCCAGAACCTACTCAAATACTAGAGGGGAGCGGGATGGGTGAAAGCCAGGAACAACAGAGACATAGCTCATCACAATGTGCAGAAAGAGAGAGGAAAGAAAGAGAGGAAAAAAACAGATGAAATGGAGGACAATTAACTATGGGTGAGAAGTGAGGCACTGTGGAGGAGGAGAGGAGAGAGAAGCTGTTGCATGGATTCTGGGAGACGGGCTCAAGGGAGGTGACGTGTAAGCTAAGGTGAGATTGATGCTTCATTTTGTTGATTTATGGCTTTGATTAAAAACCAGTATTTGTTGTGAAGATCCCATATTATATAAAGGTAAATATCCATGTGTTTTTTGATTATAGAGCAGGTTCTATAATCAAAAAATCTATCTAAAATATCTATCTAGGTTCTATATTAATACTGTGAAAGTATCAAAGCCTCAGTCCACAGAGAAATGCACACAGCCTGTATTCAGACACTGAGCCTTAAAATGCAGGATTTGGTTTCTCAGAGTGTTTTTGTTCGATCACTCAGAAAACAGTCAGCCAATCAGAAGAGGGACTGACTGGCTCACTGACCTGTTTTTGCTGGAGCTCCAGAGAGAAGCCTGAGAGTGGATCAAATCTTCAAATAAACCACAGGAAAACTGTAAAATATGGGACCTTTAAAAGATCACTCCAGTTTATTTCAGCTTGAATCTTATTTTCATAGTTTGTGCCATTATTTCTATCAGTCGGGGATAAATATACTCACAAAAGTGATGATTGAGATCTGGGAACATGGCAACATTGTTATAACACTAACAGTCAGACAGGTTATAAACAAGCCATGGATGTATCACTGCAAGTAAGAGACCCTGAAATGCTGATAATGAACCTAAATTATACACAACAATGGTAAGCAGGGCATGAAGTCTGTGTACAAGCTGCAAGAGATGTTTACAGTAGACATTTGGGTAGAGTTTTACTACCCTGACCCCAAAGGGGTCCTAAAGCTTCAGGGCTCGGATCATTACGTTTGTTTGTGTTCATGCTTGTCATGTTTTGCAAGTTTTTTTTAAAGTTATGCAATAGGGACAAAGAGTGAGAGAGAGGAAAGTTTGAGGAGAGAGAGACTGCATGCAGCAAAGGGCTGGATTCGAACCCAGGCTACGGTCAGGACTCCGACTTAAAGGTAACAAAAGCATTAAAATGAATGATGGGTCCTGGTATTACAGAGAGCACAGCTTGTGAACAGGAGAGGCAGGCCGCGTGCATCTACACCTAACACTTTAATGTAGGTAAAGACAGATTTATGCAGGCTGTTGCACAGACTGTGTAACTGAAAGTAAAAGCACTTACACCGCATTTAGCATTAATAAACCACAGTGGTCACAAACTAAAATGGTCAGTGACACCAACTGTCCAGTTCACAACAGAGTAAGCCTCCATGTGTCATGCTAGATGTAACCTCACTGAATGGGTTTGGTGATCCCGGGTGACCCCCTTTCTCACAAGCTGGCTCAGTGAAGAGTCCACGCACAGGGTCTACTAAATGCAACTAGTTTATTAAAAATAAAAAGTAAGACACATTTGCAATTGGGTGTGGAAATCAGCAAGTTTAGCCATGGAAGCAGCGCATGGATGAGTGGCATGTCTGCTGTGGAGGTGTTGTATGTGCCAAAGCAAACAGTTGCTGAAATAAATGGATGTCAAGAGTTGGAAGGTAGAGGAGCAAGTAAGCCCGGCTTGTATAGTCCAGAAGGCCCAGGTGGACTGCATCAGCTGACAACCCTCCCTGTCAACCAATGGCCTGCTGAGGTCAACCTCCGAGGCAGTGGGAGAGGCGTCACAATCATGAACAAATTCATGAAATAAATGTACTATTGTTCACTCTGTCTATTTCGACCATAGACTGTAAATAAAGATGGATGACGTGACGTCATTCATAGGTTTCTGAAGAACGACTTTGCCACTGCCTGACTCCATCGAACTCCCGGCTAATCCAGAAATGGATGAGCGGGGTGTGTGTGGAGCTGAGACTTTGGTGCATGTCACTTTGTGGCAAATATACACTCACTCACCTGTCACTCAAAGCAGCATGTCCTCAATTATGCAGAACATTAAGCCTTAACAAAAATGAAACAGATGAAACAGTTGTCATGAAGAGGGAAATTAGCTATAGAGACTAAAACCTGTTTTAATACCAGATTGTAAACATGTTTATTTCTGCTGTAAAGCTGGGCATTTTAACATGTGAGTCTGTGAGGATTGACTCACTGTTGGAGCCAGACTCTAGTGGCCGTTTTGAAGAAGTGCCATTTTGGCTTTTTCAGTCTCGGAAGTTGCTGCTTGATTTAGACAAAACAAAATCAAACTTAGAGAGTAAAGTTAAGTCATTTATAACACAAACAATTGGTCGTTAGGTACGCCCATTCACAGCCTATTCACGTGGCTGACTGACTGGCTGGTGATTGGTCGACTGAACGTGCTGATGCTCTTTCTTGCCCAGAGCCAGAGCTGGGCGGGAAGGAGAGGAGATAAAGTCTGTCCAAAAAGTCACTAGTCATTAAAGGGTCTTTAAAGTCGCCAAATCTAGTGAGAAAACTGTTGAGTTGCCAACACTGCTCAGTAGGAAACCTCCTTAAAGGGGCTAATGTGTTGATGATCCACTTATAATGTGGATTTAATGTGCCAATGCTGACATTCTTTAGTTACTTATTAAGTTTTTTTTTTTTTGCTATTTATAGTCTACATTTGATACATTTGAAAACTGAAAAGTGCTCATGAAAATTTTTCATGAAAGTAAAAAATTAGAACACCTGTACTTTTCATAGCAGAGGTTATCACCTTGTGTTGTTTTTCATGAGTGTACTCGGTTAAATTTGATTTGGATGCCTTCTGGAGAAGAGCCCGAGGGGCGGAGCTGGAACACACTGGAAGCATCATACACACCGTCTTCACATCACTTTTTCTTTAAAGGAAGAATTATAGAAACACAGCCTCAGGTCTTGGGTTAGGTCAGGTCTTAAAGGCTTGAGCACGGAGAGGGTTTGGGTTTGGGTTTTATTTTCTTAACCACTGGATCTCATTACACCACTGTTTGAGATCTGCGTTCACAGATCTCAGCTGATAATTTAGTGAGTATAATACTGTACCAATACAAATGATGACTAAACTGTTGTCTAAATGCTATTTACCTTTATAAGGGCAGTTTTGAGTACAATCCTTGTAATACTTTTTCTTAATTTTTTACTTCTTCATGTTTTCTTCCTAACTTCCAAAGATAACACTGTCAGCATCCCACTTTACTTGTTAGAAACTTGTTGAAGCTCTGTCTCTGTCTTGCTTTCTCCCATATCACTACACCATCTCTTAAACCAGAGTAATGCTCCCCTTTCTTTTTTAGCTTCACTGTTATCAGCACAGAAGAAGAGAAACATTCACAGTGGTGATTCTGCAATGGTTGAGAAAAACGTTTTGTTGTTACAAATTTACTATGGATTAGGGATGCAACAAACAAAAGAAAAAGAGGGAGAGAAGGGACCATCAGAGCAGAAGATTGTGTGAAAACCAGATTCAGACAAAGAGGGGAATGAGCAGCAGTTGGAGAATTGTTTGGGTGGAGAAGAGGAAAGCTGTGATGTGCTGGCTAACGGTGGGGACTGAGCATCTGATGACCATTTTGCTTCCTGATGGTTTACATGGAATAGCCCATCTGTTCTACATGAGTGAGTCTCCACACGTAGCAAGGACACACAGCACATACTCACACTGAGGAGGGACAATCTTTACAAAATCTACAGTGTAGGCTGGACATTGGAAAACCCAAGACAGGATCAATGTTTTGATGTTTAGACATTTTAAACTGGAACATATCAGGTCCCTCATTGTATAAAGGTAGATGTCCATGTGTTTGTGACTATAAAGCAGGTCTAGGTTCTATATCAATACTGTGAAAGTATCAAAGCCTCAGTCCACAGAGAAATGCACACAGCCTGTATTCAGAAACTGAGCCTTAAAACCAGCCGTCAGGACTTCTGGAACTTTGTGATGTCACAATAAAGCAGTCACCGCCCTCAGCCATGCCCAAAGCCCCGCCCACCTGGACCCACATCCAGCCTTGCAGGATTTGGTTTCTCTGAGCGTTTACCTAAAATCTGCTATATTTTTATTGGATCACTCAGAAAACAGAGACACGTTGTTACTAGAGCTCCAGAGAGAAGCCTGAGAGAGGAGATGTAAAACTACACTGAGATGGTTTTTGGTTCTTCAAACCACAAATATATCTTCTGATGGATATCAACACTATCAACACATAATAATTATTATAATAGTAATAATAATAATAATGACCTAATTCCATGTGCTTTGGCTGCACACTTGTCAAATGTTGTCTTTAAACAACATAGTATTGTATTTCTCTTTTAAACTAATTCCCTATTTTTGTTCTTATTTGAAGTTTTAAATTAAGCTTACTTATCCCAGTTGTCAGGAAACAATTGAAATTTTGAATAAACTATTTGAAAATGGTAAATAATTGGAATCAGCTAATAAAATACCCCCCCATGTTAAACGAATGAAAGTTGCTCTATTTGTACAACTGAAATTTAGATACAAACCCCCCCCCAAATTTCCCAGAAAATGACGTACCAAATTCTATAGGGCATGATTTCTGGAGGACAAACTCAGACTGACCATGTGAAGGAAGATGAGGCAGGTTTTACAGACCGACTCCCCTGAAGCTGCTGAACAAAAAAGAGGCAAGTGGAAAAAATGACTATTATCACATCCTTCAGTGAAAATCCAAAATGTGCTCAATATGTTGGCAAACTTTAACATCAGTCTACGGCCAGCCCCTGGAGCTGTTTCAGTGTGAGAGGGCTCGAACACAGCAGCACCCTCCAGCTGCCGACCAGCCCACTAATGTGACTGTGAAGACAGCCACAGCACATCAATCCCCCTGAGGTTGTTACTGTGAGGCAGTTAGCGCTGTGGCTGCTGGACACTGTCACGAGCAAACAATCTATTGTGTGGCCACCCAAGAGAGAGAGAGGGAGATAAAGGGAGACAGAGAACAGTAGAGAGATCATTAAATATGATCTGGGGTTAAGTGAGAGGCACATTAGGGCTGTGCTTAAATCACAGACAACGAGCTGCAGTCGACACAACAGCACTATGGATGCACATTCCACTGATTGACGTCTGATTTGATGGGGATGAAGAAGGTAGATGTGCTGAGGCGTGTGTCTCTGTGTGTGTCTCTGTGTGTGTGTGTGTGTGTGTGTGTGTGTGTGTGTGTGTGTGTGTGTGTGTGTGAGAGAGAGAGAGAGAGAGAGAGAGAGAGAGAAAGGGAGAGTGTGTTTGCACAATGCACATATGTTGGGGGGTTGGAGGTGGCTGATATTAAAGCAACTTATCTTGCTCTTCCCTCTGGCTGGGAAGGAGAAGGGGAGGAGAGGAGGGAGGACGATGAGATTTTTTGTGGCTGGATTTTTTTTTCAACCCCCCCCCCCCCCCCCTGCAATTTCAGTCAATTACACCAGTCCCATAATTCAATACAGCCAAACAAGGAAGTTGCCGGGGAATTGTAATTTCATTTAAGAACATTTAACCAAACAAATTAGAGAAGTTGCAGCATTAGAGAAGAGACTGGCAGTAAAGAAATGAGCATTGTGCAGTGCTCCTGTGCACAGATGCAGAAAGAGAAAAGGCAGTAAAAGCAGCCAGCACCTGTGACGGATAGTGATGGCAGACAAACTGTAATGTGGCTAATATCTCCACACCGGGCATCATGTACTGTAGAGCAGCAGCTGCTGCCTGGAGCCACTGGGCCCCACCGAGCACTAATGTTTTATTTTGTCTTTGAAACTCCCCGGCTCGTTTTTCATCGCCATCACTGTCAATGAAGCATTATTCATTGTTGAGCTAAGCCCTCTCACTCGCGCAGCTATCTCTGCTAACCCAGCAATGAACTCCTAAATCACTGCAGACTAGGATTTAAATATTTCACCACATAATTGGAGCTTTAACCTAATCTGGGGGCGCAGGAGCTTCTCTTCTGTTTCCAATGAGGAGGACTCAAAAGGCGCATCAGGATCCAATCGCTAATAATAAGGAACTTCTCACAGTCCGTGAGCAAGCATAATTACCACTGATCCAGATTAAGGCTTTATCTGAGGCCTGACTGCCACTCCAACAAACAGCAAACACTGACTAATATCATAACCGGGGAGCAATATTTTTGCTGTAATGTCCTACTATTTTCAGCTGTGGATTTTGCTTCAATACAGACTGATTATTTTGTAAAATCAGGAAGTGTCTCGTGGGAGAGTGAATGGGATGAGGGTGGAGTAGAGAAGGGTTACAGCGATTAGCAGCTTTGTGTTTGGACTGAAAGGAGAAAAAGAGAGTTATGGAGATGGAAACTTGCTGTACATCGAAGTAACAGCAGCAGCGGTGTACAGCTGCACACAGCGGAGAGCTAATAGCTGCACTATGTGCCAATTTGCTCTCTTTCAGCATTTCTTACTCATCTCCACTGTCAGTGACTGAATGATCTTCATCACTGCAACAAGAGAGACATTACTGCACATTATAGCTGCTTGGTAGATTTGTTTATTATGGTATAAACAGTATTTTACATGATGGACAGGTGTCATGAGATTTTCCAAAACAAGCTCCACTAAATCATTAAACACACACCTCCCCCCTCCTGCTCTCCAACGTTCCCTACAGCTGAGTGTTTGTGGAGCGCCTCTGTCAATCACGGCTCACTCCCACCGACTGTAATCTATATGTAAGTCAACTTAGAAACAAACACATTAGACGCTGTCAGCTGCCTGCACAATGCTGCCATGCCCATGTGTCAATCAAAGTTCTGCTACCCAGCCATCCTACAACTCCAACTATTTGTCTGACAAAGCATCACAAAACGCAGCTGAATGGCTGAATTCAACAGCTGAATTTACAGTGTCAAGTACGTGCTGGAGCTCACTCTGGAGGTTTGTACGACCTCGAACTTTTGCACTGAGTCATGACAAGCGCAGAGCTGTCCCTCATGGGAAGGAGGAGCTCGCTGTCACCCAGATGAAGGGAAGGCACGGTCTTCGACACAGGGTCAGATGCTTTGAGACAGGACAGCAAGGGCAATCCTTCTCCAGTGCCCTAATCCATGCAGGGCAGATTAGCATTCCCTCACTATCTGGTCTGTCATGGGTTGTTAGTTTAGCACAGTGTCCAGTGTTTGAAGGTTCAAGGACAGCACAGAACTGCCATCCTTGACTTCTGCTTGGATACGACAAGGGCAAATAAAGTATTTAATAAAGCCAAAAAAAAAGCCTTTTCTTTTTTTTTTTTTGACATAACCTAGCAAAAAGTTGGTGAGACATAAAAGGTACAGAGGACAGAATGGACAGACATGT
This sequence comes from Trachinotus anak, assembly GCF_046630095.1. Taxonomy (NCBI): domain Eukaryota; kingdom Metazoa; phylum Chordata; class Actinopteri; order Carangiformes; family Carangidae; genus Trachinotus; species Trachinotus anak. The sequence goes on from NW_027273867.1 coordinate 3,197,627, forward strand.
AGACGACAACAGAAACAAAACAGTTACAGAGACATAAAAATGACAAGAATATGGTGTGTATGGTATGTTTGCGTGCATGTGTGTGTGTTTGTGTGTGTGCGCGTGTTTCAAGGTCTATATTAGAGGTTATCATATGTATCTGTGTTTGTGATCCTGGGTAGACTGGTTTATGGGGTAGAGAGTGTAGCATGGTGGCATGTAGGGAGACGGTGAAAAATAAAGTATAGTGGAAATTAATGATGCAACCTGAATATAATTAATTGTAGAAAGAATGTAATAATAATAATAATAATAATATTATTATATATTTTTTAAATTACTTATTTTATCGTTTATACTTTATTTAATATAATAATATTATATTATAATAATATAAATTAATGTATTACATAATAATAAAAATAATTATATAATAACGTTACATAGTGATGAGTGGTGAGGTCATGTCGGGCTGCCATGGAGGCGAGCAACAGGATTGACACCCAGGTTAGCTCTGTCACACATGAAACTATTGCTTGGTTTACAAAAGCAGATAATAGGAAAGTGAATTAGCCCTATTTATTCTAAAAAAACTAAAAACTAGAGGCTCGAGTCAGAGTCAACCAGGGAAGCTGCCTGGCTCACAAGCATTTCCCTGTTGAGGGTTTGATGTTGGAAGCTACGTCTTCCATTCTTCACAAATCTTTTTAGATTTCCCCTCTCACTGTTGCAACATATAAAAACTGGCAAAAAACAAACCCCGCTACCGTCTCAGATCTGCCTCAACAGAGGGAGCCTGGGGGAGGATATGTTAAATGCACAGTGTTATATGTTAGTTGCACAGTGTTATTATGATGCGCAACTGTTACTGTCTTTCTGAAGAAGATGTGTTGGTGAGGATTTGCCTGGACAGTCAGTGTTGTACATCTGAGCTCAGGAGCTGCATTAGATGGGGATTTAGAGTACAGTACAAGAGATTGATTATCATTATAAGCTCTGCACTCAAGGCTAGTTTACAAGATCGGATCAAAGAGGCAAACCTTGTAACTGGCCAACACAGAGCCAAAGGATCAAAGAAAGAGTAGCTGTTATGTTTATGACTCAAAAAGAGGAGCACTTTGATTGATCCACTTAATAGATGTAGGACAGTAAACTCACCGTGGTGTATTTACCAAGCTGGCAGAGGGAGGGGAAGGTTTCTTGATGGGCCTTACGTATCTTTTCAATGATGCTCTCCAGCTCGGCTGTCAGCTCATAGCTCTCTGCCAGGTCTGGCTTTGGGCTCTCTTTCTTCTTCTTATTTCGGTCATTTCGAACAGCTGAAGGAGAACAGAGGATTAGGATTAGCATCAACAATGAAGATTGCAAATGGATGACTTGATTATCATAGCAAATGTGGATGTTGGTGAATTGAAATTAAATATAGGACAATTTTAAGAGGAGCATCAGAACTTTGTTGCATTTAAGCATTTTTCTGGTTTTCTTTTCGGGGATGCAGCAAGTTGTGAAGTTATAAACTGAGACCTTATATAAGGACGGAAAGTTTGGAGCTGCAGACTGTTCTGTCAGCTGAACCACTCTCTGTCAGCTTAGTGCCACTGGCAAAGTCTCAAAAAAGGGAGAAAACAGACGTAGCTGTGAAAACTCAAGTGCTTCACAAATGGATGGTGTGATTTGTGTGGCCATTTTAAATTAACTTCCCATTAGCATTCATTTCCTCTTAAAGCTAATCTGGTACTTTTCTAGGTAGCTCATCCGGAGTAAGTTGAGGTCAGAAGTGTAAAGTAATATGACAGTGGGTGTTGGTTTGGTTTTAACAGTTAGAGGGACACAGAGGGATTTCCTAAGACCCTAAACAAGTTTGGCAAAGTGAGTACTTTCAAAATATTTCCATTTGATGCAACTTTACACTTCCACTTCCACTCTTTACTCCTCACTTCTCTAGGATTCTTAAACCTTTAAAAAGGTTTTGCTCAGAATGCAAATATTTGAGATGCTGAGTTACTGTATGTACTGTATGTACCTACAGTGAGTGGGTATATACTGAATATTAATAAAATTCTAATTCTGAGCATTAAAAATCCGAATATCATTTGAAAATAAGGAATGGAATTCGAATGGGAATACAAAGGAAGAATGACAGCCCTGAACTGATGAAGCATAGTTGATCACACGGTTGTCAAGGAGAAGATGACGCAGACCTTTATCTATCGTTGAAAAGGTAATTCATGACCCAGGGAAGTCCTCTGAAATATTCACAGCGTTTGCAAGATTCGTAGGAGGAATTTATGTACCTTGAAACTGCCAGGACATGTTCTTTTCTGGTCTATGATAGCCTGGTTAGGGCTGTAATATCTCTCATAAAGACAGTGCTACACCATAATGTTTACTGCTCTGTCTTGACTTATTCCATCCTGTCTGCAGATTGAGCAGGATGTTAGTCTGATATTTGGTGACATCGCCTCTGCAAAGTTTCTGGAGAAGTGGCCAACTGTTTACAAGTAGAAAGTCCTGGAACAAAGCTGTGGTTTCACACAGACAGACGAACTTCAAGGCCTGGTTCAAAATGCTGAATCCACACCAGAAGTGGGAAGTGGTAAAAATATAAAAAATAGAATTAATAGAATTAATGTTAGCTTTAAGTGAAAATTTGTTTATGAATTTTTACTTGTATTTCAAGTACAGAACAGTAACATGTTGTCCATTTTGATCATTGTCCACCTTCTGCCATGCAACATGCAATACCTTGAAGTTTTTCTTCGATTTCTTCTACAAACAGGATCCTGTAAATGTGTATAATTTCTTACAAACCATCCATCCATCCATTTTCTACCGCTTATCTGGGTCTGGGTCGCGGGGTAGCAACCTCAGCAGAGATGCCCTGATCTCCCTCTCCCCTGCCACCTCCACCAGCTCCTCAAGGAGAATACCGAGGCGTTCCCAGGCCAGCCGTGAGATATAATCTCTCCAGCATGTCCTGGGTCTGCCCCGGGGTCTCCTCCCGGTGGGGCATGCCCAGAATACCTCCCCTGGGAGGTGTCCAGGTGGCATCCTTACAAGGTGCCCAAACCACCTTAATTGGAGGAGCAGCGACTCTACTCTGAGCCTCTCTGAGCTTGACTGAGCTTCTCACCCTATCTCTGAGGGAGAGCCCAGCCACCATCCGGAGCAAACTCATTTCGATTGCTTGTATCCATGATTGGTCACTACCCATAACTCGTGACCATAGGTGAGGGTGGGGACGTGGATGGACCAGTAAATTGAGAGGTTTGCCTTCTGGCTCAGCTCTCTCTTCATCACGACAGACCAGTTTAGCGTCTGCATCACTGCTGATACTGCCCCAATCCGCCTGTCCAACTCCCGCTCCCCTCTACCCTCACTTGTGAACAAGACAAGATACTCTCTTACAAACCACAATTTATGAAATTGATGTTTGCCTCACTAAGGTCAGTCCTAGAGTTGCAGAATTGACAGCTCTAATGCTGCACTGAGTTGATAGAGATGTTGTCTTTTATTTGCAAAACCTCCCAGGAAAATGCGAATTCCGTGACTGGGAACTCGAAGTTGATCCAAGGACTTTTTTTTAATGAAAGACACTTCATCTCAATGAAACAAACAAACCTTGTTCTGTTTCTGGTGAAGGCCCCACTGCAGCTGAAGAGTTAGCACAAGTAATTTTGATGACTTGCCATCAACAAGTTCTGTCTCAGTCCTTCTCAATAAGAGTAGCCAAACTTAAAACAAGCAGATGCAGGTGAAACAATGTAATGTTTACACACAATTTTGAAAACATTATAGTTTATTTAGAAATACCATTAATATAAAGAAGATGATGCAGAGTGATTTCTACAGGTCAGTTCCTTGCAATTCAATTTTTATTTACAGCATCAAATCACAGCAGAAGTTATCTCAGAGCAGTTTTCATACAAAGCAGTGGCTTATCTCGCTGGCTGGAGAGTGACTGGCTGGAGACTGGCTACGATGGCTAGCCAAAAGTCAGTCAATATCAGAATAAGAAATTATTTTAGTGTCATTTAAGTGTCAAGCATTACACAGACTCCAACAACAGAGCAGATGAGACAAACTTAACTGTGACAGTACAGTCAAGCTGGGAAATGGTATGTGCAGTATGAGCGGCGCATTCCTCTATAATACTTAAATACATCTAAAATACTTGATCCATTTGTGCATACTGAAATACTGGAGAGGCTTAGAATTAGGCTCCACCTCTATGATAAGTCAATGTATGGAACTATTGTCTATGCTAAATACTGTGGGATCATGGGAGTTGTCTTCACCAGCATTGCCGTAAGCCTCTCTCGGTGTGGATTCCTTCAGTGTCAGTTGTTCAGGAGGTTTTCACCTGGAGCTGAGTTATGTACAGAGGTTCCATTCTCTCCAAATTAAACAGACCTGGTGATTATAACTGTTAAAAGCAGTGAAAGCATTTCATATTTAAGTGATATTTTTCTGACCTGTTTATATATTTTTCCTTCTTACTATGATAACTTGCGAGACAGACGTTCAGATGTTTTTACCACTAATCCACCAAGCAGGCAAGTCCTGGGAAGGACATTTTACTGCATGTCTTCCCTCTTCTTTTTGTTAATCTTTAGTGGTTTTTACTGACAGCTGATCAGCAGGGGTGTCTTCCTCTCCATGACAGACCAGGGGGTTAAAAGAAACAACAAACAAAGCAGTTTCACTTTAGAAAACAGTGATTTGTCGCTCTTCAGCAGACACAGGGCATTTCACAGTTGATACATGGACATCCATAAGTGGATGGGACTTGCGCTGCCATTTGCCTGGCTGTTTTCTTTGATAACTTAAGATCCAGATGTCTGATGACTGAAAACCTACATCTGGTTAAAATACTTAGTTGGAAATGACCAAGGTGTAAAAGGTGTATCTTAAAGTGTGGCTTGAGAGTCATGGGAAAGGTGGTGTTACAACTGCGGCCGTGTTTTGGTTGTGTATTTGTGCTCTCTGTTTCTGGTCTCGAAGGCTACGTGACCTGTGGCAGGTGGGAAAGTGTGTGTGTATGCTATACACACACTTGTGTGTATGATTGGTAGACTACACCATATCCTGCAGCTGATGGGCTGATTTGTTGTTATTTTGGCTTTTGCCCAACCTCTTAGTTTTATGATTGGAAAGCACTTTTAAATAAAGACAACAGTTGTTAACTACCAGCAAGCTGTTTCTGTGCATACTCGAGACTTGAGGAAGATGGGTGTGTGCCCCCCTAGCTCCCTCCTCCCAAACCTCATAGACAGGACATAACTACATGGATAGATTTTGTTTTGGTCCACTAGGACCAAAACCTCTCGCCACAAGATCAGCTTCTTCCCATCTGCCATTAGCCTTACCAACAAGGCTTGAGACCCCCACTGTCACTGACCCCACCACCCAACCCCCCCATAGGACTATTGCACATTCTCCTGTCATTTTGCACGATGTACATATCTGCATTGTATATATTTATATTTTCTATTTTGATATCAAGTATCTATGATATCTTTTCACATCTTTAGTGTAAATATTTTATTTTATTTTATTGTTAAATTTTATCATTTATATTAAGTGATATTTTTCTGACCTGTTTATATCTTTTTCGTTCTTACTATGTTTACTGTTTTTGCACCAAAACACCAAAACAATTTCCTCGTATGTGAAAACTAACTTGGCCATAAAACAGGTTCTGATTCTGACTGGAGATGAATCTAGTAGGCTGTATCTTCTCCTATAGGCATTATGGCAGCTGGGTATTGGAAATGTCCCTTGCATTAAATAACACACCATAAAATATTTTCCAAAAATATAAACAGTTGCCTGTCCTTTGCTTCATTAGGTGCAGATCTTTGAACTCTGCCACAGCAGGAGACTCAAACAAAGCAATCGAGTTTATTACTTAACACACAGCACGATCTTCACACGTCTCTGGTCAGCCACACGCTCCCCTTTAAAATAATGAGCGAAGCTGGAGAGAAAGAGCTATATGCCCATTGTCAGCGCTGAGACACCCAAGGGACCTTCCTTGGCTGACAAAACAACAGTCACATCCTCTGCCCTAGTTTACCATAAAACCCCTTTATACTCACGCACTAAAGTCAGGGTTGGAAAATTTAAAAGCAAATCTACAAATAGAGAAATATATATGTATTTATATTTATGAGGAATTCTTTCAAACAGTGGCCTACTTAAACAACAGAAAACATGGTGAAGCTTATGAAACCTCTTCGCTCTCACTGCTGCACCAACATTTTCATATTTTGAAAGCTGAAAAGGAAGTGTATCAGAGCTGTGAAGTAATGCCGGAGACACACTGGATGCGTGCCGTTGCAGATCTGCTGCGGAAAACCACCACTGCCAGCTCTATCTGTCTACATAGGGTTCATTTTTAATTAATTTCTAATTTCTGATTTATTTTTTGACAGTAAATGCCTCTAAAACGCTACTGTCTCCACATGCAGCCGCTAAAATGGTTAAAAATATATACTGCAATGTTCAGATTCAGCCTAGACATAGAGACTATAGTGAAAGGTGTCAGTTTTGTGTCATATTGTTGGTATGATGTCAAAATGACTGTCAACAGCTCTTTTCTCCGTCTAGTTCTGCTATAAGACACGTGCGTTGCGTGAGAATAGGTGAGACGCCGAAATTGCACAGCCTGCAACATAGCTGCGACGTGAGAGATGTGCGTGTCACGCAGGCAGTGTGTCCGCTCTAATCCATTAACATGGGTGCCGAAATTAAGGTTTGCACGGGGACCAAGTGACGAGTGCATTCACACACGAACTGTGACGTACACAAAGGGCAATGCAGGCTGGAATGTTGTTTGTAATGTCCATGGGACTGAATGCTCTGAATAAAATGAGACAACGTGAGAAGTTCAGTGTTGAGGGACAAAAGCCAGTTGCTATGAGTTGTTTAGGGGAGGTATTCCAGAGGCTGAAGGCCACAGAGCTGGAAGCTTGTGATTCCGTATTGCACTAAGATAGTTCAAGTTTGCCAAGTGAGATTATGGGTGAGAGTCTGGAGTTTATTCCTGGTGCAGAAGTACAGAGGGAGAAGGATGTTGTAGTCAGGGTTTCAGGGATAGAGTCTGAGAGGGATGATGAGAGAAAGCGACAGAAAATATAATCCAGGTCTAGCTTTTGGCTCGTGCTGACCATTGGTGAGTGCAATAAATTATGCAGGTCTGGTCTTTTGACTATGACAAGAAAGTTGCTTCAAGGTGTTTCCATTCTATTCCATGCCATACCTAAAACACACACATCAAAACTAGATCTGCAGTCCCCTTTAATCATACTATTCATGACTAAAGTTGTACTGATCAATATTTATATATTACCAGTGAATGAAATGATGTAATGTGAAAAGAGGTATTCCTAGTGACAATTATCATTCAACTCAGCAGCTTTATGGAACTTTTTTGTCTTGTATCAGCTTATTGTTTCACCTGCAAACGGGTGTGAACCCATTGCAAGATGGTCTCTAGGTTTACTTTTTTACCTGATGTGTTAGAGCGACTGGGAATGATTAACAGAAACTGGGATACAGTGATCTGCGAGGTATTTTAGGGGCTGACACACATGCAAGGAAGAGGTCACTCTCCCTGAGTGTCCGTTGCTAGCTTGCAAACCCCTGTGAGTGAAAAGTCTGCTGTTTGTTAAGCTGCTATACTTACAGGCCAGATTCAACTTCATCACATCTTTATTCACCAACCCTCCATTCACTGCCCTGGTTGACCTGAGCTTGCTGCCTTTCCTGGCTCATAAAAGAGTGGGTGGATATTAAATGTCTTCCTGTAATATGTACTGTATGTTCAACATTTTCTATTTCATCTCATTTTTAACCATTTGGTGCAGCCCTGTGATAGACTGGTGACCTATCCAGGGTGAACCCTGCCCTCACCTGATGTCAGCTGGGATTGTTTAAACCCTCAGAAACTAGATAGATAGATAGATACAGTAGAGGGATAGATGAATAGATAGATTGACAGATAGATAGAGAGATAGAGAATAGTTTAAGGCACTTATGTTTAGTTTGGCTAATTAGTTAGTAGTTAGCTGAATAGTAACAGTAACCTCTGTGATGATCTAAAACACAATTTTAATTTATGTCTGTTATTCTTCAACCTGACCTAATTATATGATATCATCATATCACTCCTGTAATTTTCTACATTTCTCAGTAAACCTAACAGCATGTGGGTCTTAGTGAGTGAGAGGTGATTTCAGAACAAACCAATGTTTGGTTAGTGTGTGATGGAGGATTTTTCCACAGTCTCACAGCAGAAATTCAGTCTTCATGCTCACAACGTTTAGTAAGAAATCCAGACAGACTGTGGCGTCTAAAAGAGCAGCATCCAATCTCTCGGGGGCTCTGGCTAATTCTGTTGAAAGGCTGTCAGCGTTGAGTGCCTTCTCTGAGAGAGGACAGACAGTCAGGTGGTGGTGTGAGGGGGAAACTAAGCCGTCCGTGAACCCCCCTTCAGAGACACGAACACACACAATACAAAAACACGTTGCCCCTCGGCAGGGGGGATGGTACAGAATAATGGTGTAGAAAGAGGGGGCGGTCCACAATCTGTTCAAACGTGAGTGTGTGTCATTTGTCACAGTGTAGTGACAATCTGTGTCTGGTGAGAGGGCTGTGGTCCTCACAGAGAAATCCTCCAGGCCGGCGAGCCACAAGATGCGATTTAAGAACGCCGGAATGACAGCAACGTGGCAAGTGCAACCACCCCCTACCCCCCACCCCACCACCACTCACCCAGGGCAATCAATTACCATTGCACTCCAAGCACATTACTTAGAATATGAGCAGACACATCAAAATGATGCATCAGACAAGAAGCCATTAAAATATATGGCTTTTTAATCACCACAAAAGGGGAATCCATCCAGTGCAGGGGCTCTCATCATAATGTAGTGCCTGTGATCACTACTCCTGACTTCCACATGAAAAGTATCTGCACTTTTATGTAAAATTTGATGATTTCTTGGGAGCTAAATGGGCATTCAGACTAAAATCAGCACTAGAAGATGCGTTGGCGTGGGGCTGCTGTTTCAGGTTCATTTGAGATGATGAAACACCATCCTGCACAGCAATTCATAATTACATTAGTCATAGCTATGAGACCAGGTTTTACAACTCTGGAAAGTCATTGCTGCAACAGTCTTTATTCTCTGATGATCATGAGGTCGCAGTAGAAATACACTGTCCATGTATGTGAGAGGCCCTGAGCCTTTCTTCTGATAGGCTGACTGTTTTATGAGTGATCTAATAAAAATACAGCAGGCTTCAGGTGTGAGGGGGTTCACGTGGGCTGGGTTTGAGGAATGGCTGACGGCAGTGACATCACAAAGTTACAGAACTTCTGACGGCTCTTTTAAGGCTCAGTTTCTGAATACGGGCTGTGTGCATTTCTCTGTGAATTGAGCCCTTTCACAGCACTAGTATAGCACCTAGATCTGTGGTGATCTGTCAATATGCAACATTGAATTTCAAATTATTCTACAATTTCTGGTGTTCATGAGTTTCAGCAGTCCTTAATTGGATGGAACAAATTGGATTGTGAAATTTTTGTCTTTGGCATGAAAAGCACAAACCAGCAGTGTTATAAATGTCCCATATTTTACACTTTTCCGGTGTTTTGTTTTAACTTTTTAAATCCATAAGAAGATACATTTGTGATTTTAAGCACCAAAAACCATCTCAGTATAGTTTTACTAAAAATCTCTTTTCCTTGAGCTCTAGCAAAAACTGCCAATCAGAAGAGTATTTATACAGCTTTATAATAAAAATAGACATAGACGTCTCACTTATACTTTACAATACGGGACCTTTAAGCATTTACTGGAAGTGTGTGGTAAGTTTGCTGCCGACAGAAAATCCTCCACCCAGCCCCTCTGTCAGGCTATAAGAAAACTCCTTCAATGATCGAGTGTTGAGTGTTATTGAAGTGCTCTCCAGAGTGTTGGGTGAAAGGATGAAGTGAGTGGGAATCAGACACGCTGGTAAATACACTCTTCACAGCAGTGCCTACTGTCACACTCCCATCCCTTGGTTTTCCAGGACACTCATCTCCCCCTCCTTTAGTAAAACAGCAATGTCCCACCCTCTGTCTTTTGTCCTTTTATTTCTTTTTTCACGGCTGCTCCTAGTCCCCTGGTGCAGCCTGGCATTTTTTCTCTACTCTGCTGCTTTAGCAGGATGTTGTGCGGTTCATGGGCAGCCAGCATGACATTCAGCCGTTGTTAAGACAGCCACCAGCCAGCCATCTGCATGCTGCCACGCTCTGCACTTTGCCTCTGCAAACAAACAGATGCAGCGGTAAATAAACACCATCTATCTGGAGCCCACGTGGTCCAGCCCAGGCCACTTGCCACAGCACTTACCGTGGCAGCTCTCAAACACTAACCAGGTGGGTGTCAAGGAATGGTGATAAGTCTTAGCTGCCGCCAGAGCTTTGAGCCTAAGCAAATGGTCCTAATGGTGGAGGGGTGTGGAGGGGGTTGTCAGGGGAAACCTGCATTGTGAAAATATGACATTGGAACAGGAGGGAGATTAGGGTGCCGCATACGCAGCTTAGAAGTGATAGGATTGTCTTATCATGGTCTCACTCTGAGTTAAAAGGTATTTTCCATACTGACAAGACTAAACTGTTTTGGCAAATACGCTTAGTTGGTATCAAACTCAGACTCAGATGAAAAAAATCATATCACATCATATCACACATTAGTCTCATTCATGTGCTTCTAGAGATAAACAGCTGATGCATGCTGATGAAAATGTCATCAGTTTTGCAGGAATTCAGCCATAAACCAAAGTGCTAGACAAAGTGACTGGCATCAGATGAGAAGACATCGGGATTCATCCTCTGTACCACATTGCATGCAATCCATCAAACAGTTGTCCAGATATTAAACCTGATGTCAAAAAAATGTTAACCTCATGGTGATGCTGGGGGAAAATTTGAGGATCATTTGAGTCAGAGGTCTGCACAAAGTTTCACGACAATCCTCGAGGTATTTCTATTTAGCATAGCAGGACGACTTTCCACAAGCTGTCCAACTGTAGCATCACAAAGAACATTGATACGGTGTGATTCTGCAAAATCCCAGATTCATATTCAATCACAGAGACTGTCTTCCTGTAAAATACAAGCCCATAGGTCGTCTGTGCAGCAGGTTATGTTTTGTTGTTAGGCCAAATCTAGTGGTTATAGTAATGATGACAGGAGGAGAGGGAAAAGTTTATAGAGCAATAACGTCCACGTCAGGAGAGGGTTGGGGTGGATGGAAGTCAAAAGTCAAAAGCCAGTAAATACATTTTATAAAGTACAGATAGAATTGAATGAAATTGAATGGAATTGAATTGAACTGAATTTAGCAATCATTCATTCAATCAATCATTATCATTTGTGATTTAATTTGCAGATGTGTGCAGATTTAAGTTGTATGCGTATGACTATCCTCAGCCAGTCAGCTTGGTGCCATGGGTTGGGTTATTTGTACTGTTACAAATTGAAACTCAATAAAACTTTGAAAAGAAAAGAAAAACGTGGACTTAAACTTGGATACAAATTTACCTTCTTGCCCTGTTGCAATGCATTTTGACATTTAACTTGAGCAATTTTTCAGGTAATCTCAGGTGACACCTTTCTCTACTAAAGTACAATCACAATACCATAGTCTACACATCTGTGGTTGCTAAAAGATGTGTGAACCCTAATGCCCAACAATGAGCACAACATCCAGTCATGATGGAACTTCTGGAGTAGGTGATCAGAGCAGGGAGCGAAATTCCTCACCATGTCACCTCCAACCCTTAATGTAGGACAGGGAATAGTCCCCTTTCTCATCAGCGGCTCTGTGGGGGGGTGTTTGCCTGAGGATATCAAGACATCATCTTTTCCATGACTCCTCTGCTGAGGTGTGAAACAGCATGAGAGGAAGGAGCATGGAGCTAATGGACCATGAATTGGACCTGAGCTATAAATGCTGATGCAATCAAAGGATGCCAATAACCTGTGAAATGCAAACTCTTCCAATTGATGACAGTGGATTAGAGGGAGCACGGTGGCCTCCACAGCAGCAAAAGCGAGCAAAAGACCTTTTCCACCACCGTTCAAATCAAAAAAACAAAATGTATTTTTTTGTCTTTGTTATCATACACCCACACCATTTTTTTTCTTTCTCCTGTTCATTTTTCTCTGTACAAGTAAGTAGCTACAGAGAGTGAGAGATAATTCAGACTGGACAACAGCTAAATACAACAGCAGACATAACAGCCATCAGAACAGAGCCCCCTGACTCTTGTCACGTTTCAACTGCAGTTTTGTACAAAACAGAAGCAATTTTTTTTAGAAAAGTCGACAAAACATAATTGTAACTGATCTGTGTTTCCACTGATGATGATGTTATGTGAACAAAGCTGGGTTTTCTTCTCTTGTGATATCATCCCAATTAAATGTGATGAGGGATTTCCAGCAGTCTGCCTCTTGGTCAGAGCTGGCTCCCTGGGGCCTGATACAGCAGGCGCCACCACTTGAATGTGAAAACAGTGTTTCCATTTCAATTAGAATATTGCTTTGACAGTCTGAAAAACCATCAAATCCGAGAATGTAATTCTTTTTGCGACATTTGAGAGTTTTGTTTTTTAAATTCACACGTTCACAAGTATTTTCAAATTGTGCATTAAGCAGGTCAATGGAAATGCACCTTGTTCTGTCTCTTTTCTTAAGCCTGGAAGCTCCTCCCAAATGCAAGGTCTAATCAGACTTACTGGGCTGTGCTGAGAGCTACAAGTCCTTTTAGTATAGCCGTGGAGAGCCACTTTTATTTACTTAGAAACGATTACAATGTGTAGACACCAGGATAGTTATGAGTCAAATTTAATGTAGCTGGTTTAATGGTATTCCAAATAAAAATTGTCAATTATTTGTTAAATGTAAAAAAAAAAAAAAAAACAGACTCCCCTAAATTGTATTGTTGTTGGCAGAAGCTAGGGGACACTAAACCTTTCCTTTCAAACCCATGACAATATCTAAATGAAGTCCACATCAGTCCACTGTGTACTCACACTCTTTGGACATTCCCACTGCGAAGCACTTCTGCAGGCGGCAGTACTGACAGCGGTTCCTTGTCACCTTGTTGATAATGCAATTCTTCTCCCGGTGACACGTGTACACCATGTTCTTCTGGATGCTTCGGCGGAAGAAACCCTGGGGAGACAGAACGGGAGGTGTTCATGAAAAGAAGGCTCTTATGATGTTAACCTCATTTTGCTTCTAATCATCTGAGGCCACCTATTCTCTACAACATCTGGTCCAGCACCATGGAAATGTCAGTCTGACGAGAGTCTGTTTAACAACTGCCATTAAGGCTGAGAGAAAAGAGAGGCAGCGTGTCCCTGCTGGGAGCTGTGTGGATCTTCAAATGCTGGATCTAAGCACACACACAGAGTACAAGTCGGAACAGCGAGTGGAATACCTCAGGGTTTCAAACAGTGAGGCTTCTGGTGCAGTACAGAGGGACAACTGAGGACTTTGCTGCAGCTGTGGGTTTGGAGCGCCACATCTGAAGTTGACAAGGTGACATTGAGCTTCTGTGAAAGACCAAAGCCTCTTTTCTTTAAAAATAATGCCTTTGTTGTAATTTAGTAGTGCAACAGTGAAGTAAAGGATCTTAGTTGGCCTCATTCAATATTTGGTGGTAAAAGGATATAAGCAACTAAGTACTGAAAAATGTAGCTCCATAAACAGCTGCCACAATGGAAGAGATCTGCATTTAGAGAAGTTTGAGGCACTGGGCTCTGGGGTAAACATCAGCTCATGAGATGAAGTTTCAACTACTAGAAGGTCTTTTGAATTTTATAAATGTTCAGTGAGGGTTACATAACTATGAAGCCTACATACATACTAAAACGCTCAACAAGTGGCTAACACACAGACCCACTGAGGCCCCAGAGGACACAAGTTTAAAAAGGTTCTGATTAAATTTGTTTTATAATATTCCAGCCTGATAATCAGCCAGAATATAAATTTCCCTCAACTTTTCAAATTCGACCTCATGCAGTAGCTTCGTTGTTGGGCACAAATGCTCTGAGCAGCAAGTCCCCAGTTGAGCTCTTTGCTGCATGCCATTCCCCTGCTCTCTGTCCCAGTTCCTGTCACTCTACACTGTCCTGTTCAATAAAGGCTCACACATGCCCCAAAAACAACTTAAAAAAACCTTCCAAGTTAAAATCCCGAGTCCCTGTCCCTTTTCCAATTCTCTTTTGTTATATGGCAAACATATGATGGATGGCACACACACACAGACACACACACACACATTAGAAACTTTTTATTTCAAAATTGTTTCATGTTTTTATCATATTATAGCTGTGATATTAGCAATAGACATTGAACTGACCACCATTTCTAATGGTATGATACAGTATCTATGTTGTGTATGTTAAGAGTATTAAGAACAAAAATGGAAATGTATTATTTATATGTATTTTAAGTTGTTTACAATAGGATGAAAATTTGATTAGAAAAATACATCTTTAAGAAACATTTTGACCATTTACTATTCAACTAAATACTTCGAAGGACTCTGGCAAACAATTAGCAATGCATTAGTATTTTCTCACATTTTTGTCTGCGCTATGAATTATGTAGAGTGTAGCCCTGATTGCTGCCACAGGACCTGTAACATGGGATGGGTGGTGTATTTTAGCAGCAGAAAACATGGATGTACAATGAGTCACTGTGGTACTCAGGGTCTCACAATATTTCCCTGACTAAGAATTACAGTTCTAGTTTGTGAGCACTGTTCACTCAATGTGATGCCTTCCATTTCCAATACATTATGATACAATCCTCACTGTAGCTGTTACTTTTGTGTGATACCAGAAATGACCCTTTTTAACCAGTGGAACCCTCTTCATCTAAACCGCATTCAGCCATGTGGTGTGACACGAGAGCTCTGGGCTGCCTGTGTGAAGGAGAGAGACAATGAAGATGGTGTGGATCCTCCTTGAAAGTCTTGGTATACAGAAATAGAGGCAGAGCTCAGCTGCATCTGTTGTTGAGCAGAGTGACAGGAAGGAGAGGGGCATCTGTAGGAAGCAGGAGCCTTCACTGATTTTTTTTTTCTCTTGATATTAATTTTCCATAGCTCTGGGGTCTTTTGCAATGATCGTCCATCATCCAGGCCCTTTTGCACTTCAGGGAGGAGGGTTAAAATTCCATTTAACATAGCTGCCTGTAACGGATGGGACCTTGCCTTTTCATTAGTGAAGCAGGATGCACGATGGGTAACAGATTAGATCACAGGAGTGAAACGGACTCTGTGGCCCATCTCGCCTCAGCCTCAAGCATCCGTCAAGTGCCACAACCGCCTCCTTGGTAGCACAGATACTAACCAAAAGCAGCCAATCATGCTTCAGCCTTGATGACACATGACTAGTCTGAGGTCACCTCTCCTCCTTTGGTATTATTCATTTTCTTAATAGAGGCCTTTATCCTGGCTGATGTAAGCCAACTGAGTTGGTAGACATTACCTGTAAGGTCTGATTGATGACCATGGATGCAGCCTGCATCACCATTAGCTGCCATATAACTGTGTTCAGGTTGGGTGCAGAACCCAAGGCTACTCAGGTACTTATGTCATTCAAAGCTGAGAGCATGCAGGTCACTTAGCCTTGGAAATCTATGTGTGTGTGTGATAAGTTCTGCACAGTGTTCCTGGGGTTATACTGGTTATACTTTGTGTTGTGCATTTAGTGCAGACTGTTGCCCAAGATGGATTTGCATTTTGTGAGCTTCAGCTATTTGGGGAAGGTTTGTTGACAGTTCAGGGCCTAAGATGTAAAGCTCCTCATTTCAACTTTTCCCATCCACGTGGATATAGTACATTAAATATACATACTGATGGGGAAAGGGAAACAAGATTTTCTGGCATGAGGAACTTATAGATTCCTGGCAACTAGGTCTCTGTAGTAGCATCATTCCCCAAGGAGACTGCTAATTTTTCTTTTCAAGTCATTTTGAAGCACCAGACAATTCAATTCACCTTCACTGTATCAAAGTGGAGGCAGAAATCTCAAACCTGCACAAACACCTGCAAAACGATCTGCTCTCCTGGATACCAGTAGAGGTAAGTGACAAAAACTTGGTCTGTCTAATAAAAAAGCAACTTAAAAACTACATTAATAGGTATTTTTGTATTGAAAGAACCCCTACAATGAAAATAAAGTTTTTAACCAAGTTTCAACCAAGTTGTTAACATGTCCTCATGATGTTTTTATATAATAAAGACATATGATGAGTGAAATAATCAGTCAACACCAGACTGAGTGTTTCCACCTTGAACTGCAGTCAACCAATGACAGTCTCATAAAAACTGACTCAGACAGTCAGGGATTCATACGTCATAGAACCTAAGGAACCAATCCTGTCAACTTGTGGGACGGGGGACGGGGCTAAATGCACCTGAAACCTTGTCAGTACAGAGAGCCAGAGTTTGCATAAGCACAACCACTAACACTGTGTCAGCCACTGCCAGTTACAAGCTAACAAACAACATAAACAAATAAAAGATGCTAATTATGCTGCTAGTCTCTGATTCTGATCTCAGACCCCTCATCTGGGTCAGAGTCTGACTGAGGCTCAAATATGTGGCTGAGTGTCTCCAATAAGACACTAACAATCTTGATACTCTTTAAGCTGACAATCTAGCACAAATCATAGCATCATAGCAGAGGTTTTTACAGAGTTAAGAAACATGTCTGGAGAGGACCTTGAATGAATCAAATAACTAAGTGAATTGTGAAAAGTGTTGCTTGTCGTGACAAACTCAAGGGGAACTATCGACAAATTCTGCAGTTTCCTTCTGCACTAAAGAGCATTTCACTGTATTTCACTCATTGTGTTGGTTTCAGGTCTGCAACAGTTTTGTTTCAGTGTTCTAGCATGTTACATTTAGCTAGTATATTATGAGATTATTATTAGCTATAGTATTATGGGAAAGACTTGTTACAGTGAAGGCTGAAACTTCGCTTCATCAAAATTCAAATAATACATCATATTGTTTTAAAGAAATAGCATATGGGCCAATCAGTATGAGGTTATCAGCAGAGCCTATATGCCAGAGTACACTTGTATGTAAATGTTTCGGCACGCTTGGAAGATATTGTAGATTTTTAAAAATGAAAACAAGTAAATACAACCCTGCAGCAAACAGACATTAAAAAAAATGAACCTTTCTTTAACAATAATGCACTCTTACTTTTATTAGGCACCCTGCTAAGTCAGTACTCAGTAACCACCCCTTCTGTAGAGCTGCAAATGCTTTTGTAGCAGCTAAGAGTCTTTCTATCTTTTATTTAGGAATTTTCACCCACTCATCCTTGTAGATCACTTAAATGTCTGATTTATTTTTAGGCTGCCTTGTGTTTAAGATCTACCTACAGATTTTCACTGATGTTCAAATCAGGGGATTTGTTTTTGACAATATCAAAAGCCTCAGTTTCTGTTTCCAGAAGTAGTTCACAGGGGGGTTTGAGGTTTGCTTTTAATCATTGTACTGCAAGACATTTGCATTCAGAATTTGCTGATATTTACAGGAATCCATTCATCTATCTGTGCATTGTTTCCTGTACCACTAGTTTCCACACAATCCCACACAAAGAATAATGTTTCCACCCCAATGCTTAACAATTGCTAAGGTGTTCCTAAAAACACATCACATGCAGCCCCTTTTCTTCTCCAAACACACCTTTAGTGACTGGGGCCAAAAAGCTCATTTTTCACCTCACAGCACCTGTTTTGGTTGAAGTTAAGGTTTCCATCTGATGATTTTCATGTGTGGTGACCCCTGTTGTCATTTATCTTACCATGCTTCAATTCATTTTGCTATGTGCAGTATTTTCATCAGTGCTTTCTGGGGACATCTGCGCCTGGTGCTCACCAACCTACAAAATCTCAGGCCCTATTAATGCATCTTATGAATCCTATAACTCCGCACACACACACTCATTCTCCATTTGCAAATCATGCCCCTCACACTGATCCTAATGACGTGCACACTCCATGCTTTGTGATTCTTTGTTAAAAATATATTTCAGTGTTGAATTACTTATGATAATATTTAAAATGGTGTGTCTCCATCCTTGTGATAGCTGTGACAGAGTGGGGGCTCGTCTACATTGGTAAAATGAACTTAGTGATATGTCAGGTTGATTGATGGTAAATTTGGTTATTGTTGCCTGTTTTGTTGGTGCTGGTTTGGTCCTGTCAGTATTTTTGCTTTGTTTTGCTTGCGTATGGATCCTGGGAGTCCTGTATGATGTGTTAAAATTTGTGGAAGCTCGAGTATCAGCTTGTCGTGGTCCAAAGTGAAGGCAAGCATTGCTGTATTTGGAGTTTCCCCTGTTAGGCTTTGTAGCATTTTCCCTTTCTTTTCCTCCCTTTCGCATCAGTTTATTGTTTTTTTCATAGTGTTGTGGTAACTTGTCACTTCACAAAGCCACTGGTCTATGGTGAGTAAGTACCCACCACAAGGCGCATGAAGCCTATGGTTGACTGTAGTAAGATTTGGGCTAGGTGGTTAGTGGGGGCAAAAATTCCTTGGGGACAGACTCATTGTTAAGTTGTGGGCTTCTGTGTCAGAGTTCTTTGATGTGCCCTCAGAGGTGTTTGTCCGTTGCAGTCCAAAGGAACAGCCGAGCACTATGGTTTTAATGGTGCAGACAGGAAACTTCAGGACAGTTTTGAGGTCTAAAAGTAAACAGAAATCTTTTTCACCTGCATTTGCTCTGGCTTGTTCTGGGGTTAAAGCCCATGTGTGATAATCTGGGTAGTGTTAATGGCTTTGAGCTTTTTATTGCTGATGCTGTCACGTCTTTAGTTGGTGTTGAGACCTGCAACATAGACGAGGGATTTCATCTTGATGGCTGTACTGAGGCAAAATATGCTGCTTAAGTGTGATATGCTACATTGTTGCTGTCTGTGTTTGCCACACGTTGCCAGCTGGTGCTGTGTGGGTGGATAGGCCGCCTCCTCCCATGGTCACTTCTAAGACACTTGCATCTGAAAATGATTGCAGGTATCCAGGGGTGTTTCAGGCTGCACCGTGATGCACGCATAGAGCCACACTGTGGTTGCATCAGCATCGCCTGCTCCAGAGCTTGGTAGGGGGAGGGGGGATTAGATTATGTGGTTTCCCTGCCTGATCTACCTTTCTCTCAAGAGAGTGGTGTGGATTAAGAGCCAGCACACTGATCCACCTTTGTCCAATTTATTAGATAGTGGGTGAGATAAAAAAAAATAGTTGCTTATGGATATTGTGTAGACCCAGTTTGTGCAAGCAACTCTAGACAGTGGAACTGTACACCACCACCTCTTGTGTCAGCTAAATCTTTCCCCAGGTCTGCTGCAGTCAGAGGGGGGCTTAACTTTGCCTTCCTTCCAAGCAGACATTGTTTTATTAGAAAGTTTTCTTGTTCTTCCAGATCCTATCTTAACAATTCCCCTTGACTGCAATTTTTCATTCACATTTTGGATGGTGGAACTTTGTAGCTGGAAGCACTATGATATCTTTTTATAGCCTTCCTGACATCGTAGACATCAGTCATCCTTTTCAGATGCTCAGTCAGTTGCTCAGAGGAGCCTGAGTGTTACCACAAGGGCTGAGGAGAAGTGTCATCAGTAGTGGTGGGCGGATCGATCCAAATATCGATAGTATCGATACCAAGTCGGTATCGGTATTGGATCGATACTAGCCTGGTGAGATCGATTCTTTACTTTAAGTTCCGCTCTTGTTTGCAATGCTGCGGTTTCGGCAAAGAGGAAACAGCCAGGTCGCTGGACTCGCTCCTGTGTCAGCGCAGAGCAGGCGCACTGTGCCCCCCCCCCCCCCTTGTGTTTAGATGTTGCGCCGTCACGTGAGTCACGTGACGTGACTTAGACGCGCAAACAAACAAACAAACAAACAAACAAGCAAGTTTCCGGCTCAGGTTCATCAGCACGCACAGAGAAAATACAACAGAAGGATGGCAGAGAGGTAGAGGAGCCGTGTGGCTGGATTTTCAAGCCGAAAACGAGACAACAGCAAAATGTGGGATTTGTAAAACGCTAGTCAGGTATAGTGGAAACACTACCAATTTATATAAACATATAGAAAACCATCCAAAAGAAAACATGGAGCTACACAAATGGAGAGAGGAGGAGAGAAATCCCCCACCCCCTGGCCCCGCTGCAAGACCCCCAGTCCAGAGGCAGAGGTCATTGGCAGAGGCCTTTCAGCATGGCAGAGAATATCCAGGCAGGTTATAGTGTTGACAGTAACAAACTGAAACTGTTATTTATTACTTTAGCCAACTCAAAAGGTATAAATTATGCTAAGAACTTGATGTAATACATTTATCCCATTGAAATGTGTTAAGAAAATGAAATTGAAATGTGAGAATTTTAATTTAATTGTTGTATTATAGTTTCTCAACAGTACAGTGTTTTAATTTGTTTACTGGTTTGCGTGCACTTTTTATTTAAGATTTTTCTGAAAAAATTTTGATTATAAAACATTTAATTATGAACTTTGTCCTAATTCTGTCCTGGGTTTTAACTATTTAATAATAAAAAAAGGAAACATCACAAAAAACACTTAAGGTCATGAAAATTAATTGAGATTTAGTAATTCAATGACGCATCCACCTTATTTATTGAAAAGTATCTGTATCGGTATTGGTATCGGTATCGGTATCGGCGATACGGGCCCGTATTTACTTGGTATCGGATCGATACCAAAATATGCAGTATCGCACACCACTAGTCATCAGCTGATTTTCTCAGTTTTGTGCAACCTTTACGAGAGCTCTCAGCACTCATGTTAACACAGACAGATGTTTTAGTTTTGTTCACTCAATTACTCTGTTGAACCTCCCAGCTTCGTACAGGCATTTATCTGAGTGTTCATTTAAATCCAAATCTGACTTACTGTCTTCTCTTGGGTTCTTCAATTGTCATGTAAGAATCTAAGAAGTTCACCAAATGACAAATTTTATGACATATAGACATAGGGCTGTCAATTGATTAAAATATTTAATCACAATTAATCGCATGAGTGATCATAGTTAATCATGATTAATCGCATATTTTTAATCTGTTCTAAATGTACCTTAAACTGATTTTTTTCAAATTGTAATACTCTTTTCAACATGAGAATAGACAAATGCTTGCTTTATGCAAAAAAAATCACGTTTATTTATTGCTACAATGAGAAATACTCTCAGTTCAAGTAACTAACATGTGCAAACTGCATTGTAAAACAAGATGCTGAAATAAACTAAAACAAAAGCCCAACAAAAAAAATTACAGATGGGCATACCAATTTTGGTATTTGAGACTAGATGTACTCTGGTGGTACGTAAATTCACCGCGACAATAAATACAAATTACTTTTGTCCTGTCAAGAGAGTCATCTAGCAAGACTTTGAAGCTGAACTTGTCCATTACTGCTCACGACGGCATCGACCTCGGTGCATTGCTTCCTGATTTCCCGAGCTACGGAGTGGCTCAAATGTCACACGCGTTAATCACGTTAAAAAAATTCCTGCCGTTAAAGGCATGTTACGTTAACGCGTTAACTTTGACAGCCTTAATATATATATATATATATATATATATATATATATATATATATAGATAGATAGATAGATAGTAAAGTGAGTACAGTGTAGACTCACTCTATATGAAAAGTGCCCTGAGATAACCTCTTTTATGATTTTACGATACATAAATAAAAGTGACTTGAATTGACTTGACAAGTTTAGACTTTTAATGGTGCCATTTGTACATATGTATGTCATACATACATATTTATAAATCATTTTTCAGATTTTGTTTTAGCGCTGTCGCTTCACAGCAAGAAGAATCTGGGTTCGAGTCCCAGGCCTGGGGCCTTTCTGTGTGGAGTTTGCATATATATATATATATATATATATATATATATATATATATACACATTTATAAAGTGTATTCAGTGTATTCTGGATGTCAGAATGTATTCATACCCCTTCAATTTTTTAACCTGTTTTAACCTGTATCTTGCTATCTTATGCTAGAATAAAAAAAAAACACTCATCAGTCTACACTCAATCCCCCATAATGACAAAGTGAAAACAAAATTTTATAACTTTTTGCAAATTTATGAAAAGGGAGAAAGTGAAATATCACATTGAAATACATATTCAGCCACTTATATGAAATTTAGCTCAGATTCCTTCTGGAAGTTTTTTCATCATTTCATTCAGGATCTCTGGAGCTCAGCCAGAGAGACAATCAGGTTCTTGGTCACCTTTCTGTCCAAGACCCTTCTCCCTGATGTCTCAGTTAGTCCGCATCCAGCTCTGGAAGAGTCCTGGTTGTTCCAGACTTCTTCCCTTTAAGAATGATGGAGACCACTGTGATCTGAGCCACAACACAATCATGTCTCTGAGCTCTGTAGGCAGTTCCTTCCTCCTCATGGTTCCTGCTTTGATCTGCATTGTCAGCTGACAGCTGCCAGACCTGAGAGAAACAGGGAGCTGCTGCCCGCTGCAGTTACAGCTAACAGCAGCTTTGTGAAGCCTCTCAAGGCTCCAGGCAACACAATGTGGCAAGGCTGTTTGTTTCCTCACACCTCATTCCACCGCCATGGAGTCTGCCAGCTACCCTAACTTGCCTCTGGTGCACTTGCACTTGGACATCAGATTTCGCTCTTGTACATTTACAACCAGCCATAACTTTTCATTTGAAATAGATTGTCCAAAAGGTGAGGGCCAGCTGCCACCCTATGCCACCCTGGTAGATCTGCCCCCGAGTATGCAGTGAGAACGGGTGGAGGGAGACTCATCCTCTTGAGTCAACGCAGGAAGAGGAAATTCTGCTGTGCTTTCTTGGAGAGTGCTATCACATCCAGGGCAGGTCTTCTGTGATCTGTATTCCCAGGACCTTTGTGCTGATGACCCCCCCCCACAGCGGTGCCAGCGGTGTTTCCAGCCTACTTCTTTCTGAAGTCACTGATAATCTCCTGTGTTTGGGGAAAGGTTCTGCTCCTACACCACGCTGCCAGCAGGTCCACCTCTTCTCTGTAAATTGTGTCACCAGAGTTGCTAATGAGGCCCACCACTGTTGTGTCATCAGCAAATTTAAAGATGCGGTTGAAGCTTACACATGCAGAACCTGGTCATGTGGGGGAGGGCACACCTGGAAGGGAGGCATTACTGTCACAAGTCTATGATCTAGTCTTCGTAGTCTGTAGTGGCCTGGATGCCCTTTCACAAGCACTGTGTCGCAGCAAAGTGGCTGTTAATTCACTGGGCACAATTCCATTTTGCTTATGTGCAAGGATCTGAATGCAGCATCCTCAGCAACATCCAATCCTCTGCTGTCAGCAGTGGCTTCCACTTTGCCCTTGAGGAGATGGTTTTAGTGACTGTGACATCATTAATACAGCTGATATAAGCTGTCAGAGCCTCTGTGTGTTCTTCCAAATCAGTGCAATCCTCATTGGAAGCTGTTTCTTTAAACATGCTTTAAACGTGCTCCAAGCAGAGCTTCTAGCCAGATCACAATCTGGATTGGTCTGCAAAATTTCAGGTGTGGTCTGGTATTCGGATGACATATGTGGTCTGCTTAGTCACAGTGGGAGTTGCTCGACATAACATTCTTGTGTCATTGAAGGCAGCTAGACTCCTACAATAACAGCAGTGAACTTCTCACACGACACTTCATAATCATAAACTCTTTGTTGGACGATTCCTTGTTGATGTAACACAGTCACATGCAGTCCACCTCCACAAATCAATATAACCTGGAATGCTTCTGACTGATTGATCATATTTCCACCATCGGTGAGCCTAATACCTTGAGCTTCTGGGGCAAACAGGTTCTATAAAGGGTGCGTTTACAGCTTGCAATGTTGCTAACTTTGGTTGCACATTGTCACTAGATTTAGAGACTTTTTTCAAACAAGACTGGGCATAAACATAACAATGCGGCTTCAATCTGAAATACCGCTATGACCAATTGTACATCAGACCAAGGGGGTTAAAAATAAAGACCTGCCTCTAATGAAGTCTGTTACATTCTAGAGTTGAGGTGAATAAAGGTCACCTTTTGAGGAAAAAGAGTAGTTGAACACTGTTGTGGATCCCAGAACGAGGGTGTGTGCTGTGTGAGAGACAAAATAAGAACGACATTCTGTCACTTCTAACTTTCTCTCTGAGCGATTATTTTATTTTTAAGTAAATACAGATGAAAGTATAGCACTACTACTATAGTCTTTGTTTTTTAATTTATGTGTTTGGTGATTTTCTCAGATGATATTGTGGTTAAAAACTCAGGATTTTTGCAGCAGCAGAGCAGCAGCTTTGAAATGGCTTTGAAGTTAACATGTAGTCTTAATGGGCAGTGTTTCAGTCACTATTTCATGCTTGTTTCGTTGTCTGACAACAGAACCAGAAAGAACTTGTAAATGAGATCAGCTTTATTGGAAATTCAGCTGTTTTAAAATCCCGTATATTTGAAAGAAGCAAACAGATAAATGGCTGAAACCAACTGACACAAGGCTGAATGAAAAGAGGACAGATTTTAGTTGTTTACAGCGGTTCCACGACAATTTTCGCATATTGACCATATGTGGTGCAGCCAGATACTAGATTTTGAACTTGTCTTGT
Source organism: Trachinotus anak (assembly GCF_046630095.1). Lineage (NCBI taxonomy): Eukaryota > Metazoa > Chordata > Actinopteri > Carangiformes > Carangidae > Trachinotus > Trachinotus anak. The sequence goes on from NW_027273867.1 coordinate 3,222,323, forward strand.
TACTTGTACTATTTGGTGGGGTATTGTATTGGCTCCGAAACTCCAAATGGTCCTATGAGCTATAAGTTTTTGTATTTTTTCATGTTCTTCCCCTAGTCATAGTGTAATTTGACCACAAGCTGTATGTGAGACATTGTGTATCTTCAGTGGTTTCTGAGCAGCAGTAGTGAACAGACGTCATGACTCAGAGAACTTCATCTCTACAACCCAACAGGGACTGTGAGTGTCTGACAGGACACTGAGACTTACACAATCATCACATCTGCTCTTTTGCCTTGATTTTATTCCCCTTTCCACCCTCTCTCTTTATTCGCCAGAATTTTCTTTCTTTATTCATCAGAATTTTCTTTCTTCCTCCTCTCCTTTCATTCCTCTCTGGCACCACGGGACTCAAGTGTTGACCTGAGACTGTACACTGCTCTGACATTTGCCAGCATGTACCCTGCGGGTTTACTCATTTGAAGCTTATAAATGTGTAACTAAAGGACCCCCCCCAAGCTGAGTGTTGTACAAAGGTGTTTACCTAGGAAGTGTGCAGTGGGGGCGGTGGGCGGCTGCTGGGCTAAATAAATTATAGGATCAGAGGTTTCAGCTGCAGGGACACGCTGAGAATGGATCACACTTGGTACACAACGATGCAGAGGAGGGCTGAGCTGCTAAACTCAATTTACCCTCCTACAGTGTCTGTGTGTAGAGTACAGCACTTCAACTACTATAATTTCTTCTTGAACATGATTTAAATCGAATATTCCTGAATTCTGTCCTTCCTGAGGTAAGAATATAAAACGGGACCATGGACCATGGGGCAATAAAATTCTCCACGGAGAACAAAGATGATAAAAAAATTCTAATACATTTACATTAAAAGGTTCCCTTACACAGATAGTGTTCTACTAAACTCTATGCAAATTATAATGAAGCCAAAGTTGGAAATATATAGTATATATGGGACACTTCACATTTATACAAGTTGGTTGTAAATGTGGATAGGAAGTTGAATACAATATATGTCACCATACTGTATATGCATTAGTGTATTTAACCAAATCAGTACTTTTTCTATGTTTACTTGCTGCTGTCTGGAAGAACTGCAACTTTGTTTTAGCTGGATAACAACACTGATTTTATAAGACAAACCAAATGTTTCATGAGCTTAAAGGTCCCATATTTTACACATTTCCTGCATTGTGTTTGAAGTGTAACAAGATATATTTGTGGTTTCAAGTTCCAAAAACCATCTCAATGGAGTTTTACATCTAGTCTCTCAGGCTTCTCTCTTGAGCACAAGTAAAAACAGGTTGGTCAGCTAATCAGAGGAGATCCTCTCTTCTGATTGGCTGACTGCTTTATGAGTAATGTGATAAATATATAGATATATTATTTTATGCATTCAGGATTTATGACAGCATATACCATGAGATGATACAAATTTGTCAGAGATTTCATAGACCTCTGCAACCTGCTCCTTATCTCTGCTTGAGGCTGGAGGCACCAGAATACATTAGCAGCACAACACACCTGAATCTCCAACTGAACTGTCATCGGACAAGTTGCATTATTGACAAGGAATGAGAATAAATGGAATAAAAAAGCTGAAACTGAAGACGAACATATAATATATAAAAAAAAAATCTGTTCATTGTGAGTTTCACAGTGTTATAGGAGTGCATTGCCAAGTTGGTGGAATAATCTTTTAAAACCAGGCTGACAGCAGTGTTTTGCTATCCTTGCTGGTTTCATCTCCGATCACACAAGTCATCTACATGTATGGACGTCAGGACTTCTGATTCACGGAATGGTTGCATCAATCAAAATATCTTCATTTGTCAAGTATGGATTAGCCAAAAAACATCTGCTTGGTTATTTAGAGGTAAGTTTCTCAATTGAGTTTCTAGAAAATGTACTATATGACAATATATATTCTTCTATATAGATATCCCACTGAAAATGTTGATATAAGAGAGGATTTCACCAACCTCTACAAAATTCACACGAGGGCTGAACTAAAAAGGTTTTTAAACTGGGTAAATATAAGGTTCTTATTAACATGTTCCAACCAGTCAGACGGTATGTTCAAAAGTATCTGGATGTGTATAACATTAGATACATTTAATGTATACATCACTCACACTTTTTGGAGCTGTTAAAAATATATCAACAGTTACTTGTTGATGTTGATAAGATGTCGGTGCTTCATATCAGAACTCTCTTTTGCTATTTTGTATATTTGGCCATGTTGAGATGTAGGTGCGTCAGGGGACACATGCCCAGCCACCTGGGACACGAGGCCACTTCCCCCTGGACTGATAAGCTGCACCCTAACCAAGATCATTATCCAACATCTTGTTATCTTAATGGGCCAGGGATAGGATGTCAGAGTGACGGCACTGCCATCTTAGGCCTTCTCATTTACAGATTAAAAAACGAAAGTACCCCCCATTAATTATTTAGCTACCAGCCAACCCCTTGTCCACCTGGCCTCCTCCTCTTTCTCTCTCCCTCTCCCTTTCTCTCTCTCTCTCTCTCTCTCTGCTCCTGCCATCCACTGGCTGTCCAGCACTTTGGACTCAGTTGCAGCGTTTTGTGTTGCCTGAGCATTCAGTACAGCCGATGGGAGAGAGGCAGAGTGGCGGATTAGCTTTCACTCTTAATCGTGTCGACATCTTATCACTGCCGTGGAAAGTGGAGAGGACACTGGAGACCCTGAGGGGTTCCAGAAAAATGAGGAGAAGAGGTAGAGTGGAAAGTAGGAAGGGGGGGTGAGGGTGGGGGTGGTGGAGGGTGATAATTATCCAGTTTATCCATTCCACACTATTATTTACACCAGCGCTTTACTGGAAACACATGACAGAGTTCAGGGAGGGAACAGTACAGTGGCCCTGAGAGGTCAATACACTGCAACTTAAGAAAACATGCAAATAGACAAAACACAAACAACAATTCAGAAAACATCTTAATCAGTTTGACAACACAAAAACACGCTGCCAATACACAAACACGCACACAACGGAAGTGTTTCCAAGGGACACAGCCAGGTTCATCACTTTTGTGTGTCCCCTGGAAACACTTTTGTTTGGTTGTGTTGTGAGTATATGCAGTGTGTTTGTGTACTTGTACATGTGGTTTCAAATTGATGTCTTCTGAATTTGTTTGTGTTCCATAAAAGGTCCAGTTTTGTTTTGTTTTTTTTTTTGTCATATTTAAGAATGTTGTGATAAAAGGTTTTCAACCCACATATTATTTTGTATTCTGTATTCACATAGTTTCTACAGTAAACACATCACAAGCTGAGCAGGGCTGCTGGGTTTTGTAGAAGCTAAAAGTTGACATTTTTGAAACACAAAATAGGGACAGCATTGGTGCTGTGGTTCACTTGCTGTATCAACTGAAAATACAGAACAACAGGACAAGAAAGGAGGACGGGCTATACAAAGACCTGCATTGTTACTGTGGCAAATGTGAAACCTCAGCAGATAAGGCACAAGCAGAGGCAGAGAACAGCCTCAAACAGAAAACAAGACAGACACAACTCTCTCAGACCCCCACTCTTCTCCTCTGTTTCTCCTTCTCTCTCCACCAGCCACCAGCTTATCTGGTCATCTGAACACCTGAAGTACACAGATGGACCAGGAGATACAGTAGAGACTGAAAGGTAAGATAAGAGGAAAGTAGAAAGGAGAGGGCAAAAAAGAGGAAGAGAACAAGAGGAAAAATAAGCTGAGAGGCCTGAACAGAGGAGCTGTGTGACTCGCCCAACCAGCTCTGAATAGCTGCAGAGACACAGAACTGGAGACCCAACGAGAGGCATGAAAAGACAACAGAGGAGAGAATGAGGAGGTTTCAGGTCACCCAGTCCTCCACAGATGCCCCACTGTGGCCCTATTCTTCAGGTTGCGCTCACCATTCAGCGCTCATCTTTCTGTCCCAGACCTGGGTAGGGGCCCCTGGGGCAATCAGGAGCCATCTTTAAGCTCTCTTGCTCTCCAATGGGAGGGCCTCCATCCTGCTCACTTACACATGAACACAACCTACACTGACCTGTCCCATTCGCACAGCAAGGCATACACTCACAGAAACAGTAAGATGAGCCCTGTCAAGATATTTTACAGTCTGCATCTTTACCAGAGCTGAACCTTTTTGCAACAGCAAGTTCTGGTTTATGGCCATAATTTAATCCACTGATAATGGTGATTCCATTGCAATCTACTGCCATTTGTCACAATGTTGCTATGTCAGAACTGGGCACCAATCAATATTGTTTTGTTAAATTCAACAGTGCGTCAAACGTCTACGTGTAATATGAAAAGGGTTTCTCATAGTGTTAAACCTAGAATTATTACAAACTCTGCCATTCCACTCCCACAGAGCAGCTGAGTATCTTTCAAGCCACTGGTTTTGTTTTTGTGGTTCATAAAGGTAAAGGTGCATTTACCTGCTAAGGAGCTAGATTTTTTTTCTCAGAAGTTGGTGAAGACCAAACCAAAGCTAAAAGGATGATGAATGAGATTCCTCAGGTGGACCCACACACAAGTTCACAAGTCTAAGTATAATCCCTGTGCAAAATGACTTAATGGCTGCAATACTCATTTTCTGAATATGGTTGTTGTTTAATTTCTTATTTTGCATGTATAAATGCTGTTGTATTTGACCCTTACACAAATCTATAAACATTTCCTCAGTGGTTGTGGGTAAACCTGAGTATGTGTTTGGTAATAATAAAAACTTGAATGTGGCTCATACTGACATGGGCTGCATAATTAACATCAAAGTTAGGCCTGGCCAAATGTCCACATATTGGAAACACCATTAATTGTGTGAAGTTAAAATTGGTCACCAATACTGTCTCCACAAATTTATCAGTCGGGCTCCACTCCACAAAAATTTCAAAGTAAGCTGGACAACATAGTGAATACCTCTGCCAAATCTCCAGGCCATAACAACTTACTGAAATCCAAATGTATGGTTCTGAAAGCTCCAGCTCCACTGGTATAGAGCTGGTAAGGTGATACCATGGACTAATAGGTAATATTCTTTATGATTGGTTCCCATTGCAATTACCACTTCTGTGGACCCAGGTGGAGTCAGCACTCAATATCAAACAGGCTTGTGTTACAGTATAAGCTGTTGGACCAGCTCCAACTTGAGGGCTACAACTAATGTTGACCCAAAAAATCAAATAATACAACAATAGCAGTAAAAGTGTTGAAACAAACAAAGCTGTCACAATGCAAAAATGAATAACAGGAAAGGGAAAAGCTCATGTTAGAACAGCAGTTGAATTCAGGTCAGAGAGTGAGACACTGTGATGTACGATACTGACGGATTCCTCTCTTCATTGTTTGGTCTGATTTTACAACGGTGGTTTTTTCCTGTGGGCAAGGCTGGACTTTGGAGTTACTCTGAATACATGTTAACTGAGCTCATTTTTATCTTAAACGTTGTGTGGACGATTGTTACTGCCACTAGATGTTGCACTAGACCATTAGCATGTCAGACCAAAACAAATGCGTTGTCAGCCACACCTACCTCCAGCCTCAGTTTGGCCACAACCCCCCTCCCTTCACTTTCTCAGTCAGCAAGGTGTTATGAAGCCCAGTGAAAGTGGCCACTAAACACATAGCAGGAAGCACAACTGAAGAAAGTTAGCATGTACATGAGAGCTAAAAACAATCAAACCACAACCATTAGCCCATGCTAGCATTTCCATAATATGCCAAAGCAATGCTGGCAGTTAGCCAGCCATGGTTGGACTGGGAAAGATATTCTGCCTTGGACATATCCGCTGGGACCATTCGCACCAATGACACTGATGGAGCCAGTAAAGACACTGATAGAGCCAATAAAAACTTTAAAAACCTTTTGGATGTTTTGATGGTCCACCAGCTGACCACGATTTGAGCCAGTAGTCCTCATGCCTGGTCCGCCTGTGCTCTCATCTGTTTCCTTTTTTGAGGCCTTTTTAGATGACCCTCATCTAACCCTAAACCTAACCCTAACCCTTACCCTTTTTAGATAATAAAGTAGTAGCATCAGTGGAGGAAATTCCTGCAGATTGCTTTCACCTGAAAGCTGCGTACTGTACTGGGTCATCTCACCTGTGGGTGGTGCCTGTGTGTTTCTAAACATGGGGATGCCCAGCAGTTTAACAGGATGGACTCACATGCCCTAACATGTACACGCTCTCAGATGGGGTACCACATCAAAGACCAGAGAAACTGAGATGACAACACACACAGAGCTTTTTGTGGTCATATGGTTTTGACTGACAGATGAAAAGCATTTGGATTTTGAGTTAGATGTTAGAATTGGAAAATAAACATACAATACAAACATATATAGTACAATTCCAATGATGATTAGAAAATACATGTCATCTTGATTTATGCTGTAACTATAGTTTCCCTAGAGTAAATTATGGAACACTGCACTGTGTTGCATCTTTTCCAGATTTTTCAAAATCCAACAAGAAAACTAATGTGTTGACAATAAATCCTCCACTGTATCTCCTTAGTGGCAAAATTACACATAAAACCAAAGCACTAAAGGATCATTATTCACATTTAGGATACCTGATTGAGCAGGTAAGTGCTAATTCCTCAAAAAGAAAAAAATAATTTATTCCTCAAACAGCAAGTCATTCTCTACAGCACTACATGAGAGGCCACCTCCCATACAGTTACTTCACTTAACACATCAACATCCTGAGCTCTGTCCAAACACACAGTCACACTCCAGAAGATACAGATAACTGTATATAAAGATGAATGACAAATCTCTACCTTCTCTAACTATATAAAAATGAAGCAAAAATATCTTGGATACCAGCGCTGCCATTTTGCACTGGTGATGCCATTTGGAGCCAGAGTCAAGGAGTGGAGCTATAGTTCAGCCATTACAACTGTCAATCATGATGTTACACTCCCATATATAGCATCAAATAACTAATCAAAATCAAACTTATCAGAAAAATGAACACTTGAATAAGTGCGTGATAAGAACTACCAAATAACAGGAACCCTCTCTGGGGAAAATCTATTTGATGTATACTTTGATTTATTAGTTTGGCCCATGTGCCATCCACTATCATGGAGGGAGTGTGGTTTATTACCTACACTACAGCCAGCGACCAGGGATCGATTGCAATGTTTTTGCCTCATTTTTGGGGAGCTGTGATGTCGTCAATCTTTAAATACAGCCACTGGACGATAAACACGACATACTCAAAACTCAGATCTTGCCCACAGTATCACAGTATGTAACTTCCCTCACTAAGGGTCTCTGAATCAAAACAATAATAAAACAGTGTTGGGTAAAGTCGTGAAATAGCTTAGATCATGGGAGTTGTTGTCCACAACCTTTGCTGTAAGCTTCTCCAAGTGACAGTGATTCCTTCAGTGTCAGTCACTCAGGTGGTTTTTATCTGGAGCTGAATTATCCATAGAGGTCTTCACCTCTCCAAAACAAACAGACCCAGTTATTATGAATTAAGCAGTTTCACATTTAAAGTCACTGTTTCGCTGATGCTATTCAGCGGACACAGGATGTCAGGGAAGGGTTGGGAGCTGAGACTGCTAACCTTTGCTTCAATTGTTTTTATTATAACTTTTGTGCCAGACGTTCAGGAGGTTTTTACTGGCAGACAAATTATCCACAGAGGTTTCCTCCTTTTCATAACAAATGGACCAGGGGATTTAAACTGGTAGAAACAGCAAAAAAAGCAGTTTCACTTTAAAAATCAGTGATCCACTGACACTCTTTGCCGAGACAGGATATCTTAGAGGGGCTGGGAGCTGAGCTGCCTAACATTTGCCTGGCTTTTTTCTCTGATAAGATCCAGATGTCTAAAATGACTTAAATCCTTCATCCAGTTAAAATACATCATTTAAACATGACCAAGGTCTAAAAGGTGTATCTTAAAAACTTAAGATTGGATAAAAGTCAATTTGCACACCACCACAACAGTGACGCATGTGCATAGGGGATATGACGTATTTGACAGGTGACCAAATGAAACGGACTGTTAACATGATTAAAATCAAGGATTTCTCTGGTTTGAGAATTGCTGGAATCATCTGGGATAATGTAAGTACACAACTCAAAAAAATATATAAAATAGGTCTCGTCATTTTTAGACATTTTATTGTGGAAAAGTTACATGTTGTGATTTTCAACTGGCCGTCTACTGATGACTGAAAACAACGTGGCAGAATGTAAGGAAAGTAGATGGATATTGTGGCTTAACAACAAATCTATTTCCTGTCACCCTTCTGTGGTGCTGACCCTCTCTATTTGATTTTTCTCTGTCTGTTAGCACTTGCACTTCTTTTATGTTTTACAATGTTGACAAATCACATTATGGAGTGAGTGTTAGCACCAAAGGGAGTTGTATACATTATGGTGACAGGCAGAACACAGTCAGAGAAAGGCCCCAGCAGATCCATGTGCTTGTTTCACTCTCTATCTCTCTCGTCAGCTCAACTGGGCTCTTCATCATCAACAGCAGTGGATAGCAGGGAGTAAATAAATATATGAAAAGGCCACGGGGGTAGCGGGATTATGAGAGGTGATGAGGGTGCTGCTGGGCCAAGCACTGCTGTGGATATAACCGGGTTAATAGCGAGTTAACTGTAAATGACCAGCAACAAGACAAACAAGAAGATTTTTCATTCTTTTAATGTAAATGACAACTGAATGTGTATTTCACAACTGATTAAAGCTTCATATATATACTGTTTGCATTAATCCCAGAAAACTAATAAAAGTTTTATTAGTTTTGGAACTCAGTGAGTTCCAAAATTCTGTGCATCCATGAAAGCAGAAAAATGCATATGCATTTTTGTTACCAGATTTAAAAACTGCTGCATAATTCATTGTTACACCAAGGAGGGTATATTTTAAGCCCTGTTTATGTGGTTGTTAGTCAGCAGGATATTTTAAACCACTGTGTAAAGATGTCCTTTGACAATAGGCTGGTACCATGCTGTACTTCCAAGAGAGAGAGGACATACATCAACATATTAATATCACATAATTATGCCCTCTATACTCAGAAAAAAACATAAGAAATGTCATTCAAAATTAGGTCAGTTAGAATATAAAAGTTTTTTTTAAAATGAGGGAAACTTGCACCCTACCCTGCACCTGCAAAGCTCAACACTGAAACCAACCCATTACTCACAATTATCTTGAAATGAATTCCCCTCCAAACTGGTCTTTTTTGCTGCTGTTGCATAAACCACATTTTGCAACCTGGCCTGATCAGAAATGCTCACAATGGAACACTGGGCAATACAGAGCACACAATGACCTAAGTAAATAAATAAATACATAAATACAAAAAAATGAATAACTAGCCCAATTTTTGAGACTCTCCCCAAATCTACTTTCAACATCTGTGGATGGTCTTTGGTTTTAATTCAATCTGAGATGGTCTCAACAAGATATTTTAAACATTTTGGTCTTTTTCTTTCTGCTGCTGTAAAACCACATTAAAGGTCCCATAATTTACACTTTTCTGGTATTTTACTCGAAGTGTTGATATCCATAAGAAGATTTATTTATCTCCTCTCTCAAGCTTCTCTCTGGAACTCTGGCAACAATGGAACCTCTATTCTGATTGGATGACTGTTTTCTGAATGATTGAAAAAAGAATATAGCAGATTTCAGGTAAACACTCACTGAGGGCAGTGACTGTGACAGTGTGACAGTGACCTTTGTTGTGACATCACAAAATTACAGAAGCCCTGACGACTAATTTTTTAAAGCTATTTAACAAAATTTGAGGAGCAGGACCACACCTCAACCACACCTCTACCAACAATCTCATAAATACCAACCTAACCCTCTTCTCCTCTTTCGCTCTTGTATTCTGCGTCAGAACCGAGAAAGCTACACATTGCCTTGAGCAAAACGCACTCAGCCAGCCTAAAACATAAAAGTTAAATAATCCATCCACTCACCTCATCCAGGGCATGGATTTCATTTCTTTATCCCGATTGACAACAATCTTTTTGGACTGAATCAGGATGATCATCTACAAAGTTTCTATTAACTCACGTTTTCTGATCCAGCCAAAATCCTCTGTGCCTGTTCCAGGCGCCAGCACTGTTCATCCTGCGTCACTGCTTAACAAATATAAGATCCCGTTCCTTGTCCATCTCCTGGACACCTTCCTTACAATTTCCCTTCCCTCATTGCCACCCACTTCTGGCCTGGTCACCCTGACTTCAGTATTCTCCAACTTGTCAGCAGAGAAACAGGGGACCCATCCATGTCCTTGAGTTCCTAGGGATTACCCTTGCTACAAACCTGTTTCAGGCCTCACTCCCAGTCGAAAGCTCAACCAAATCAGCCTTCTGATCTCTAATTTACTCTTTGCTCCATGCTGCTCCGACCGCTGACTTCTCTCCCTCTTGGCTACCTCAACCTTGCCCTATTTGTCATTCCACAAGCACATGCCTTTATTTCTCAATTGCTATCCATCACTTCTTCCATCCCCTCTCTCTTGGCTCGTATCTCTTCAGACAATTCAAGCCGTGCCAAACTTCGTTTATGGATCAATCTTCTTGCTAGAACGGGATTTCCTTTTTCCATTATGACCTACTGACTCGTCCTCATGACATTCATCTGTACACTGATCCTGCTCTTTCCTTCAGTTTTGGGGGTTTCTATAATGGGAGACAGTTCACAGAATGGCCCCTGGTGCTGGCAAAAGAATGTGAAGTCTTTGTCTTCCCTCTCTGAAATCTACCCTGTAATAGCCACCGCCATTTCATGGGGCCACAAATGGTCCATTCTCCTATATTCAGGCAATCCCGCAGTAGTAGACATAGTTAACAAAGGATGCTCCAACTCCCCATCTATCATGCCATTTGTGTGCCGCCTAACCTTGCACTCGGTCACACCAATATATCCTTCACGCAGCTCACGTTCTCAGTCACTCCAACTCCATCACTGACTCTCTTTCTCAATTCTCATCTCAGAAGTTCAGAACCCTGGCTCTGCTTGCGATGCCTTGCCTACTCCAGTTCCTCCATATTCAGCACTGACGTTCTACATGTAAATCCTGCATCAGCACCCCTGATCTTCAACTGCTTCAACCCTTTCATTGTACTGGACGGCTTGGAAAAGTTTCCATCACTTTCATGACAAGCATAATATAACCTTCCCCTGGTTTGATCTCGTCACTCCAACTTGTTTCATTACCCTTGCCCATACTGTGATGGCAGCGTTAGGATGACCCTTTAGATGATGCAGTAAAAAATAAGATGGCAAAGTGATGGTAAGGTGTACCAACCATGTGGAGTCTATTCAACAGCCGCAACCCACCACAGCACCTGCCAGACGACAGCACAACAAGGGTTTAAAATATTCAATAAATACGCCATAAATAGTCAATAAATAGTACAAAAAAAATACTTGAATAAAATATTGTTATCAAAGTGCAAAGTGATGTTATTAATGTGCATAATTAAGTTGTTTGTTCAAAGTGCAATTAATACAATATCCCATTGTGAAATATTCACAAGGCTAAAGCCATCTGTCACTAGTGACAAGGTGCCCTTTGTTACAGCCGATCAAAACGCATACCATTGAAGTTCATCTTAGTGGCATCAGTTCCTTCACCAAACTCATAACTGGTAATCCAGGCCTGGCCTCAAATCACCCTAAGATAACATTATTCCTCAAAGGACTCCTTTGCCAAGAGCCAGCCAGAAATCCTTGTCATTGTAATACTTTATTTGTCTGGCATATTTCCTATTCATTAATCAGGACACTCTTTCAGAATCAGAGCCACTACTTAAACTTCCCACAACGGCGTTCCAGAACATTTCATACAATCATGGGTTGATGGTCTTCTCAACCATATCATCACTACACCCATTCGGACCTTAATGAACTCAGATCCATTTAAGCTCATCTCAAGTAAATGGAGGTTTTGGGGGTTCGCCGCTGCCCGGGTGCTGCAACAGATTCCCCACGAAGCCTCCCCACATCACATCCAAAAATCAAGAAAGGAACCACAAGAACACATTCATCCATCTGTTCAATAAATCTTTCAAACATACCCTGTTGATGGTGTGGTCCTTGCTAATGAAAAGGCACCACTTCTGAATAAGGGCTGTGTGCATTTCTCTGTGGAGCAGGGTGCTTTGATATTTTCACAGTATTAATATAGAACCTAGACCTGCTTTATAATCAGAGAAGACATGGACATATCACTTCATACAATATAAGACCTTTAATAGAATCTGGCCGAGTATAATGTGATTTTTTGTGTTTTGACACAGATCTGGATGCAAAAGCAGATTTGTTGCTCAATGTTGTATTAGTAAAGAACCACTTTTAGTGCAGCTTTGACTGAGGTACAACATGTGCTTTAAAATTTCTATGATAAATGTCACTTATTAAGAGATTGTGAATATGTTCACAAAGCCTGAGATCCACTTTGACAGTTAGTCATGAATAGACGTGGACGAGACACCTTTTGTGTTGTTATGCACAACTGTTACAGCAGTATCTGAAACAGGATGTTGTGAGCTATTATCGTCAATTCATAATAATGTACTGTCCTGTGCAGTAGATTCAATTTCTAAATATGAAGATGTAAATGGCAGTAAATGGACTGCAGTTATCTAGCACTTTTATCCAGAGCACCACAATTCTATGTAACAGCCAAGCTCAGCTCAGGTATAGATACTAATAAGTCTGTGTGGAGGGTGGAACATGCATTTATTTTGTACATATATTATTTATGCCAGAAATAGTGAAAAAAATATCTTAAAATTCTGTTTTGGTAAGAAACTAGATTTGTACGTGAATACAGGTGATTTATTCCTCTATTCAATCCCTGCATGTGGGTTTGAGGTGGAAAATAAAGAGAGCAGAGAAGGCTGGAGGTTCAGAGACAGGAGTGTTTCTTTTCCAGTGTGAGCATTCTGAGTTGTGTTTTATTCACAGAGGTTATGGTCTCCCGCTTGTCAAACCAGTTCCATCAAACTAATCCCACTGTGTCAACGTTGCAGGATCCAACATGTAACAGAGGGAGGGGGGAGGAGCGTTCACGGCTCAAAGTTTTGTCTTCATCGCCAAAGGCCTGTCAGTGCTGATGACACGCATACAGATTTAAGCCGTCTTTCTTTCTGGACATCTCAGGGCTTATGCAAAACCATGTTAAGATGTAATTTTCTAGATTGTTCTGCATCCATTCAGAAAAAAGAAACTCAATCACATTCTCACATGCCCCTGTGGTATCTAGTCATACAGATATATTAGTTCTGGTTAGCAACAGCAGGGCTGGTATTATTTTCACCTTGTGAGTCTGTGTGTGTCATCGTGGCAAAATGCGGACCTGGAGACACCTCCTGTAGCAAGAACTACCACTGATGTGGTTTTGTTTATTCTAATGGATGTTTACGGCTGTCTGCCTGGAACACTGGGCAATACAGAGCACACAATGACCTAAGTAAATAAATAAATACATAAATACAAAAAAATGAATAACTAGCCCAATTTTTGAGACTCTCCCCAAATCTACTTTCAACATCTGTGGATGGTCTTTGGTTTTAATTCAATCTGAGATGGTCTCAACAACAAGATATTTTAAACATTTTGGTCTTTTTCTTTCTGCTGCTGTAAAACCACATTAAAGGTCCCATAATTTACACTTTTCTGGTATTTTACTCGAAGTGTTGATATCCATAAGAAGATTTATTTGTGGTTTTAAGTACCAAAAAAAGTCTAAATGTAGTTTTACATCTCCTCTCTCAAGCTTCTCTCTGGAACTCTGGCAACAATGGAGCCTCTATTCTGATTGGATGACTGTTTTCTGAGTGATTGAAAAAAGAATTATTGTCTGCCTGTCTGTGGTCATATTTTGTCAGAACAGTGCAAGATATAGTCACAAAACTCAGGTGTGTAGCTGACAAAATGAAGACTGAGTTTGAAGATGGGTGTGGTCCAGTCATGTAACAATGTAGTAATAACTAGTACTCGTGGGTTGGAACCATTGACTGTACAAAAAGATAGATGTAGCCTACCTAACCCATAGGTTTCTTTAAATTGGCTTGTTCCGCCGTCGCCATTTTGGCAGCTCCCAAATCTGCCTGACTACCGGCTAGTCCAAAAATGGGCAAAAAGGTGGGGCGTGTGTCGACTTTGGTGCATGTTGGTTTAATAAGTGTGGCTCGCATACACTCACATTAGCATTGTTAGCATTGCTGGGTGTTTTACAAAGATTAACCCAAGGCAAATTCATCTGCTTGCTAATTAGGGAGTTAACGAGCTAAGCTAACAAGCCAGGTTGTAGCGGCGGTTTACTTTATTTCAAAGTGCTTAGTTGGGAGGATGTCTCGGGTTTGACTCGCGTTCCACGCGAAAACAAGAAAAAACTGTGCGACTGACTTGCTTGAGAAAATCCACTTTAATCCCAATAATTCAACAAAGGACACAGGTTAACTGCACAGTCCACTACCGGCTTGCTAAAACTATCAATTATTGTCCATTGCAATTTCCTATAAGAATTTTAAGCCACATATGACACGGGCAAAAAACATATTCCGTTCTATTCCTCCCTACTTCTCGCTACCTGTTAGGTCCTTTCTTCTTTTTTACATGCAAAAGCGGTTCCTTCATTACTGATCACTTTACGGCTCTACACAACTATATGTACAAAACAAAAAACGAAACCACCTTTGGCATGCAAATACAATCTGCATAACATAATAATACATTTACAAGACAAAGCGGCTCTTACACAGGTATTCCAAGTGCAGACACCAATACCTGCTAATTAGTGCTAATACATAATACTAAAATTTCACTCACCCCAAAAGGCACCAACACCACAAACACAGCCACAAGGTCAAGAGAGTGTGGGTGTCACTGCATAACTGTTTAAGTTTCCTCTCCCATGAGAACTGTGGCGTGCTTGATTAGCAGACAGACATTAACTGCAGGAACTGATGCCAAAAGGTTTACAAAATCTGACAGCCTCAGTTCCTTGTACTTGGAAAGACAAATATAACAAGATGCAGTTTAGAGTACAACTTATCAACTTATTCAGTTTTTTCATGTGTTTGTCACTGGAATGAAAAGCAGAGAGTCAGTTACAGCAAAAAGAACAGATGAATGTGTATCAGATTCCTTCTTCCTTGACATTTTGTGGAGTTTTCAGAAGGACACTGTTAAACATGTCAAGTGGGCAGGAAGTGTAGGGGTGATTAAATGTGAGGCTGCATTGACTTTGGAGGATTTCTTGACTTTGGGTCAGCACAGATGAAACTGTCATCTGTTGCATATGCATGTGCTTCTGGTGGCCCATATGCCTGCACCATTTTTAACAATTCAAATCAGCTCTGTTCACACAAAATCTGCTACTGGGTAACACAGCTATTCAATTGTGCCAGAATTAAATTAGAATCAAAGGAGAATCAGACTCTGATAATGGCCCAACCAACACCTATTACTGCTGTTCTCTGTCGGTGTTCAACAACTGAGGTCATGTATCATTTAAAAATGCCCAACATTCTCTGGTTCCAGCTTCTCAAATGTTAAGTCTTGCTGCTCTTATCTGTTTTACGTAATTGTAAACTGAATATCTTTTACATTTTATAGCTTACGGAACATTGAGTTATTAAAGAAATTAATGTATTAATAATTCATAGATAGACAGATAGATAGATAGCTAGATAGAATACTTTATTAATCCCTTGGGGAAATTCAAATTGTCCAGTAGCTCACTAATGTATTCAGTTGAAAAAAGATTTAAGTCCATGTCATCATCCACTGCCTTTGGCTGAGGTGCTGAACAGTCTGATGGCAGTGAAAACAAAGGATTTCCTGAACCACTCAGTCCTGCAGTGCAGCGAGATGAGATGTGGCTGCTGCTGTGGCTGCTTCTCTGGCCTGCAAGGATGTTGTGGAGAAGGTGGCTGATATTGTTCAAGATTGCCTGCACTTTACAGTGCATGCATCTCTTCACAACAGTCCATGAAACATGAATGCAAAATGTGGCTTAATTTGCATTTGTGTTGACCTGTCTGGGCATAACCGACATTTTGACTTGGAACAGCACGGGTTTGACAGTGAACCTGCATGACTGATACCAAAACACTGAAAGTGAATCAGCTATGTGGAATTCAGACTTCATTCATTTTATTATTTACACCTGCACAAATCTAAATGTCTGTAAAAAAAGGCCTGGGCTGTTTCCAAAATCACTGTCTAGGTGTTTCACATTCTTATACTTCCTCCCTTTGCCTGCTCCTCTGTCATCTGGCTTGTGACCTGGGAATTCATTGAAGTTTGCAATCACAGAGGATGTTCCAATCCCTTAAATGCATCTTGGAGGAGACGAAGCATCCCCAAGGAGCTTGGAGTGAAAATCTGCAGGTGTATCTTCTCCTTGCATCTCTCTCTTAGCATCCTAGCTGGGAGGAGCTGATGCCATGTGATGCTAAACCATAATTATGAGCAGCCAACTTGTAATTAGATGTCAACAAACTGTTGACACAATGGCTGCAAATGCACCACTGTCGACACTTACATCAAAATAAAATCCAATGCTAACACTAATACAGTCAATTCAGCTCCTTTTGTAGTGACTATGGTGGTGGCTGTTTAATTGTATCTGGTTTTACTTTGTAACAAACTGCTTCAAATATGTAAAAAAACAGAATGAAGCGTTAAACAGGAAGTTACTTGAGGAAGACACTCAAATGGGCAAGGAAAGGTGCCATGCTAGCTGAATGGAAAGCACCCAGCATTTACTACAGTACACTATATTTACTGTTTATCATTTAATTTGAGTGTGCAAACTTTGCTAACAACTTGATGCAATGGTCCTCATTTTATAGATGCAAAAAGTACATTCACGTGACTCTACAGCTGTTAGATTCAAAATGATGCTGATTCATGTGTTCATTCAAGCTTTCTGCTGAAATGAACAGAGGAGTGATTTAAGACACAGCCCTATTCTACAAACTTAAGGAATATGAGTGTTTACTGAATCTCATTTGTTCACTGCAAAATGATTCATCTGAATTAGTAATAAAACTTTATGTATTCACTTAAGGCAATTTTCCTGGATTTACTGGTTTACCTGCTAACGCGGTAAGATTGGGCTTTTATCATCAGAGTAAAAGGGTATAATCAGCAGTCACTCCTGGGTCAAATTGACTCAGTAGTCGTGGGTATTTATCAGCTCCAGCTCCAATCAGCAGTGATTGACTGACACATGGGTGAACATGCTAATTTTGGCTCCGTGCTGTGATGTCTTTCAGAGCACAAACACTGCAAACAGACCTGTCACCTTCCCAGTACGGCGCTGTCACACCAGAAACAGCTACTCAGCTGCTTCAAGTCCTGCTGGGAGTGATCTGTGCTCCATAAGTTTTAAAAACACACACGACTCCGATATTTACAGGATCACCAACCCAGGGATGAGATGCGACAGATCCATTTTACCAGTCTGCACGGCAGCTAGCAGCTCACACTTTGAATCTATGTCTGTGTGTCTGCATTCGCGTGTGTGCTCTGCGTGTGATGACATTGCTCCCTGCAGCTGTGTGTCTGTGTCCTTTCAGTCCCAACAGAAAGGCAAACTCATGTGGCAGTGTGAAAGGAGTCGATCGCTCAATAAAACCTGCCAATACACATTCATTATGATGAAAAAATGGTATAAAAATAATTAATCAGTTTTGAATGATGTGATTTGTAATGGGTACTGGGAATTTAAAATAAACCTATATGCATGTATTATAAATGTATTGTAGATCTTAGATTACTGATATTGTCTGATGGCAGTGTATAAAAACATGGGATTGCTACTGAACTGCATTACTGCTATTTCTGAGAAAACCTCAAATTGCTTCATTAGTCTTAACTTCAAATAAATGATGACATGTTTCTCTAAGGGCTGAGAGAAACTAACACGTTTGGACACTCATTACTAAAGCAGCTCATTAAAGAGCTGGGACTGCCCTTCTGTGCAGAGTGAATTTATTATACTGCTGCATATGTGCATGCATGTGAAAAATGCACACATACTCTCTCGCTTCATGTCTGTCTTTAAGTCTGTCTAATCTACTGCTCAATTCTCTTGCATCAGGATGTCAAAAACAGAACCAAACAAAAAAAAAGTCAGTGGAATGAAACCCATATTGTCCGTAATGTCGGAAGCACTTTGACAGTGATTGCTCAGACCGACAGCCATGTGATCCAGTGGCACGATTATGGTTTTTCATTTCTCTGTAGAACACATTAGCTGTTGGGTACACACTGCCTAGTTTATTTCTACGAACAATACTGATAAAGCCCATTGTTTTTCAATAGTGAGCTTCCTTTAATCGCACCAGAGCAGGGAGGTCAGAGGTCATGACAGACCTTTACAATGAGGCTAATATTGGCACATAAACGGCATGGGAGCCCACAAAGAACTTAGTGTGACCCAGAGCCTAGTGAGTGAAGTGATCACCACCTCCCTCTGGGCCAAAAACTCCAAAGGATTCCTGGCATACCACTGCTTCAATTACAGAGGAGGGGAGGAGAGAGGACATTGCACTGCAGTCTGGCTACATGGGAGAAAACTTCATCTCCTGGGAAGGAATTATATTGGCTGTCTTCAAGGTATACATGTGGTATTCTCACAAAAGTCCTAATGCTACTGATTACTGTTCCCACTGACAAAGTAATGTCAATATTTACTGTTCTGAATGTTTTATGTTCTGAACAGAAGATCTCAGTAATGCTTTAAAGGTGCCTCATTGTATAAAGTGAGATTTTGTTTTTGATTATGCAGCATGTCTAGGTTCTATATTAATACTGTGAAAGTATCAAAGCCTCAGTCCACAGAGAAATGCACACAGCCTGTATTCAGAAACTGAGCCTTAAAACCAGCCGTCTGGACTTCTGGAACTTTGTGATGTCACAACAAAGCAGTCACTGCTTTCAGCCACGCCCCAAACCCAGCTGACCTGTACCTTAACTCTAACCTTAACCCATCCAACCTTACAGGAATTGGTTTCTATAAGTGTTTATTTGAAATCTGCTATGTTTTTATTTGATCACTCAGAAAACAGTCAGCCAATCAGAAGAGCTCTGGAGAGAAGCCTGAAAGAGTGCACGTACAAAACTACATTAGGATGGTTTTTGGTACTTAAAACCACAAATATATCTTATGGATATTGTCTGATATATAAATAAAACAGAAAATATGTAAAATAGGGGACCTTTAAAGTCCATATTTAACAGCATGTTCACGGATTAGCCAACTGAATATTGTTCATATTTATATATATATATATATATATATATATATATATATATATATATATATATATATATATATACATATATATAGTGAGGCTGGCAGGATTTTGAGAGAATGGCAAACAGAGACTGAGCAGAGATACTGTCATGTCTTAAAGTAGCAGTTCACCCAAATAACAAATTTTCTCACTTACTTCTAGTGGTTTTCAGTCTCACAGATAGTTTTGTTTTCACAGTTTTTACCCAGGTCTTACATGGCTATCCAAACACAACTGAGGTAAATAAAATGTAGTTTGTGATGCATTTCTGACAGTAACCTGGCACTGCATTACTTCTATTCTGTTCTACAACCAGTTACACACATAGTCACATCACACACGGGCAATTTAAAGTAGTGGTTCCCAAAGAGGCCCTCAAATCATTGTTCATTTATAAAGCAGTTCTAATAATGTTTCACCGCATTAACTAAATATTAAAAATATCAAAACAGCAGAAATATTAATATGCAGTTATGCTGCAGCTAATTGCATGGCAACTCACAGTTGTCTCTTGTCATTGTCACAGCCTTCACTGAGTGCTCTAGGTGCCTACGTAGCTACAAAAAAGTTTATAATGCCGTAATGCTTGTGTGACAACTCAAGGTCCAATCACCAGCTTTTTCTGGAGCTTTTAACTATACTCCACAGTCACCTTTAGCAGATCCAGTTCTCTCAATATTATGGAAATATATTTGCTAACATGTAAGTTCAATAGCTGTTATATATTCATCCATGGTGCTTTTTAGGACTTCTCATCTATGATGGTTTAAAGGTGAACCATAAAATATGAATTGATGACCTTGGGTAGAGTAGGTAACTAACACAAGGTCCACTTATATGCTTTTTCCAGAGGCTAAGCTAATATCAGGGATGACAATTTATTGGTCAGGCTCAAGTTTGGAGTCACTACTTTAAACTCAACACAACAAGGTCATTTAAAAGATGTCTTGCTGTGAGGAAACAGTGCTAACTACTGGGCCACCGTACCATGCTGCATTCAAACAGACAAGGCCACACACAGGGTCAATTATACTATCTGTTTTCTGCGGTCTGAACCGGGGAGGGAGATTATTGCACCGTTCACTTATACACTAAGAAGTGAAAAGATATTCACAACACAGTAATTTACTTCAATAGTCAGGTATTTAAAAGGCCTCAGTGATCAGATCAGTTTCAGACTAGCTGTACGAAGAAGTCTTGAAGAAACCAAAGCTCCTGGTTTCATTCAGCTGCTTCTCTCAAAAGGATAAATAAAGGCAGTTGTGTGAAAACCACTTACACAGCATTCAACAATAACCCCTCTGGATATAATCAGAGTGAAATCGCCCTTTGTCACAGAGAGAAAACACAGCATGTCATTTAGTCTGACGAGGTGCAGGAGTACTTACCTTGCAGCCCTCACATGCACTGACGCCATAGTGGTATCCAGAGGACTTGTCCTGG
The DNA here is from genome assembly GCF_046630095.1 of Trachinotus anak. NCBI lineage: Eukaryota > Metazoa > Chordata > Actinopteri > Carangiformes > Carangidae > Trachinotus > Trachinotus anak. The sequence goes on from NW_027273867.1 coordinate 3,243,073, forward strand.
CAGACGAAGCAGGGCTTGTAGACTCTCGGAGGGGGTGGCGGGGACGGCGGGCTGGGGACAAGCTCCTCAGAACTGGTGCTCTGTGTTTCGATGGCTGCAGGAAATGCAAACAAGAGGAGGAAGATGAAGTTTGTTTTCAAATGAGTGAATGCTTCATTTAGACATCTGAAACTAGAAAAAGTAAAATTAGGAAAGAGGACATCATTCACAGCTGTCCTTCCACAATAAGAGAATTATTTTCTCAAATTTTCATATGTTTTTATATATTTTATATATTATAACATTTCAGGGAAATATTTTTGTTATGTTTGTATTGTATCAGATATTAATGCAAGTTGGCTGTGAGTGTATGTGGTTGTGTGAGTATGTGCAATGAAGGTATTTTTTGATCACAGATTGTTGTATCATTACTGCATGTTGCAATTTCTATGGGATGTGATAAGTAAATGATAATTAATATATTGAGGAAAAAAAATATTGGATGGACTACAATGACATTTAATAATTCACATTCTCTTCAGGATGAATTGTTGTCTTAAAATTTCACATAGATCATCATCGATGAACTTCTTCAAGGGATGATAATTCAAAACAATTATTTGGTTTTTGGTGTCTGGCACTGCTGGGAAGAAGGCACTGACTCTATAGAACAAACAGACATGGAAGAAGAAGTGAAAGGCCAGCAGCAAGTGAAACAGAACATTTCCAATATTTTTATTCTTTGCTTAAAAACCAGTTTTACCAGGGAGTAGTCTGGGGCACATTAAAACAGTAGTTTTTATGGGAGATGTGTTTGTAATTTGTAATTTTCAAATACAAAAGTACTAACAATACAACATAGAGGCTAGCAATCATAGCGCACTTAGCATCCTGAAGTGAAAATGTGCCAGAATTTGAATCTCTGCTCGAGACCAAAGCCCTGCCCCATGAACAAAACTTGTCTACATAGAAAATGAAGAACAGTCTCTCCAGCATCTCTGCTGATTAGATTACATTCTTCCGTACTTCATCAGAGTAAACTCAATTACTGATGGTAAGGGACAAGCTCTCATAATTACTGGACCCTGGTCCTTGTACGGAATTACCTGGTGGTTTAATCTAATCTTCCCCTGTTCTCCCTTTGTGACTTTTTGCAAATGTCAAATTTGCAGCTTTGCATTTGGCGACTTCAGGGACTCGAGGGATGACTTCCACAAGTCTGCGGCACATACAGCACTGTATGTGAGGACAAATGTTACCTCTGGAGTAAGGGATAAAACAAGTAGGATGAAAATTAGATGATTTATAAATTTATCAATTCTCTCTCTTATCTGAGTTTGAGGAGCAGTTTGTGCAGCAAGAAAAGTCTCTGTGACTCGTTACAAAACAATGAGAGAATCAAATGCTCAAAACTTCTGCAAAATCTTTAAGTCGACTTGCATAAAGCTGACATAACGGTACTGCTTTGGGAATTAGAAAAGTTTGCTTGTCTGAATTTCAAGTGGTATTCATCAGAGAATAATGAACTTCAGTAGGAGAAGTCAGCCATGTTATTTCTTCAGCACCTGCAGTGTGACCTGGTTTCATTGATGAGGACAGAGAGACAGACGTTCATCTTCACTGGAGAGAGGTCATCTCATTGTTCCAAATGTGCCTAATTCTTTCTCTCTGTTGCTGGCAGAGAGCAACCAGAAGCAGCTTGCACGTAAAGATGTATGGTGACACACCATACTGGAGACAAGCCAGTGGTCTGATGCACAGAGCCATCTGATGGGGGGGGGGGGGGGCATAGACACTGCACGTTGTGCATCTATGCACAAATACAACTTTATAGCAAATACAGTGTTCCAACTCTCTATTGTTTCATCTAAGTATGTTACATACATGCTATTGTAATCTCCTGCCTTAAAATGCTGCAGTAGCACTGTAAAAAAATAAATTTATTAATTTTCCTGTATTTTTAAAACACATGAAAATATCAAAAAGTGACAAAAGTTGCAAAAATAGGCTTTGAATGTACATGTCTAATGTAAATTAACATAAAAAAAAAAGCTGTGACTGTGAATAACCATAACATTTTGTTTTATAAGGAAAACTGAGGGTTTTTTGTCACATAAAAACACTGTAATACATTTGCACATTTATCACAATTTACAAATATATTTTTATTTAATATATGAAATGGTTAAATTCAAGTGTAATACTGTACTTAGATATAATTAGTGACAATTAAAAGAAGTAAAACAAGTATTGGTTCTATAATTTTACATGCTGTACATTTGTTTGGAGATATCTTGTATAATTATAGTAGTTTTCACAACAAAAACATTAAGTACATTTTAAATACATGTGGATTTAATACATAATATTTGCACAGTGATATTATACACTATATAATTTTACTGATGAAAGAATCGATAAACTGTCAAAATACAGTTATCATTGAAAGCAGCAATAATTACTGTAATTGACAGATTAACAGACTTTAAAAGAAAGAAAAAACTCAAACCACACAAAGAGGCTTGATCATGTGACAAAGTGCAAACAACTTCTTCAATTGCAAAGTCTTGAATCTTTTATCATGAAACACCATGAAAGAATTAAAAATCTGAACTTGTATCTGAGTTTGTACAATAGAAATTCATAAGTTTAACTTTAAAGGCAACAGAACCTTCCAATAATTTTGAACAATGGCAATGTCTGCAAGACTAGCAACCTGTCTAGGGTGTTTTATTACATTAAATAGCTAAGATTTTTTAAAAACATATAATGATATAATAAAATCCAACTAATTACAGCTTATATCCTTCATTAAACATTAAAAAGCCAAAAACACATCGAAGCAAATCGAAGCCAAGCCCTGTTTTTTAATTATGGAAACTGCTTAATTGTATTTTAAGAGTTAGTTATTTTTAATTATTTTCCAGAATTTATTTATTTTTTTATCTATTTATTTTGTGTGTGTATTTTTTTGAATGGATGAGACTCAGCTGATCCATTTTACCAGCACAGAGGCTAGCAGCTCACTCTCAGTCCAAACAGTGAGGGGCTCTTATTTACTGCCAATGTCACAGGAGTCTATGGAATTTTTTTTTGTTTTTTCAAAAAACCAGCATATACTAGCTAACTGGTCTAAAAGGGGTACTAGGTGATGTGTTTTGGGTGTGTCAAAGCAGGGTGAGACCTGAGGGCAGACCCAGAACATGCTGGAGAGATTATGTCTATTGATTGGCCTGGTAAGACTTCATAATCCTCCCATGAGATCTGGAGGAGGTGGCACAGGAGACTGCTGCCTCCGCAACCTGGACCCAGAAAAGCAGTAGAGAATGGATGGATGTCCTCTTGTGTCCAGCTTCTGTTGTATTCACATGATCTGCCATCTTGCCAACATGTTGTTTTGATCTTGTGTGTTTACTGTGTGATTTGGATAATTTTAAGTTATACTCCCTACTACTACACGCAGACCCCCTCTCCGTAGAGATGGTCGAGTGAGCGCTTGTCTCTGTCCTGTGCTTGTGAGACTCCAGGTGTGCAGAAGTGCACTCGCACAGGGATGCTGTCACGCTCGTAGCTGAGCAGAGCAGAGATGTCCCCTTGCGAGGATGGTTTTCCACTTGCGGTTCTGCTTCCTGCACTAGTGTCACGCACACGCACGAAGTGTTGTGCAAAAGTTCTGAGAATTGAATGCCATGCTTAACATGCGTACTGACTTGGCCTACCATAGCTGATCTAACTCCACAGACACAGAGGACAACAGAGCAAACGAGTGCTTAGCCTTCTAATTTCTAATTGGTTCCTCCCATAGATACGTGGATATTACAGTCATCAGTTGGTACCAACTGGGGAACACTGCTTTAAGCGTTGCTGTCACTGTGGAAAAACAAGGGAGGTTTTGGGTGTTCCACTTTTATCACACAGTCCAAAGACATGGAGGTTAGGTCGAATGGCAAGTTGTAAGCGCGAATGTGAGTGTGAATGGTTGTCTGTATCTGTGTGTATCTGTGTGTTGTAAGATGTGGTGGTGACGGTTGAGAGGTAGCAGCATGTGGCTGATTTACTTAGCATGAGCTCCAGAGTAGCTGGTCAGCTCAGAGAGTCGAGAATCATCGCGAACAAACATCAAACATGAGCAGCCGAGCGTGGGCAACACGACCGACACTTCATCAGAGTGGCATCTCTCAATCAGCCTGTGAAAGTAAACCACAGTTCTCGGCCCTGCACAGGACCAGTGTCACTATGGAGCTCATGGTACATGTCTCCAGCAGGGACATGAGTCCCTTCATCAGACTGGGGAACAGTTTCACCATTACCAAAGGCATCAGCAACGATGCTCTACAACAAAGATGACCCATTACAAGCTGTGCCAAAGGTATGACTTACATGTCTGCATCGTTTGGGAAGGAAAAGACAAATGACCAATAAATTATGCTGGAAATGTCGGACAACATTTTTTGCATGCAACTGGGAGTGTGAACTTGTTAACCCGTTTTGGGAAAAAGTATGACAACGGGTGGGGTTGAGGATACCTGTGTCACCAAGAGTATTCTTATTGGGAGACCAGAATTGCCCAATAAATCAAAAATATGATTTTACAGTGATAAGGGTGGGGGGTCATTACGGCCGCACGAGTGATCCTCAGATTGTGGAAAAGCACTTCCTCTCCAGATCTTAAAAAATGGAGGCGTCTATGTTAGAGATAGTATCATATGAACACATGCAAGTTCAAGTCAGAAAAAATGCATCCAATAAAAAATCAGTGCACATTACATACTGTGTTCTACTGGGCTGTAGTACAGCACGGTGGCAGTTTGAGATTATGATGCCGATCTTTGCCTCTTCTTGTTGCCTGCCTATGAGTTCTCAACATCCTCATGCATTGGTGTCCTTGCTGGTTGTACAACTTGCCTCATTACAAAAAGGGACCATGGTCTTTCTTTGTAGGTTTCTCAGCTTTAGAACTTTCTGCTAACTGTTTTATTTTATTTTTTTTTATTTCCATTGTTTAACTATAATCCTTTTTCTTCATAATCTCCCTTATTTATTTTCATCAAATTTTATTCATGTTGTGGTGTTTAACTTGTGCGTCAACTACCAATTATTTTCATCATTTCATTTCATGATCATGCAGTTCACTGTGTGTATGGCTGCCTGGATAAGAGAGGTGACTCATTTTCCCCACATGCTCCATTCATCCCTCTCTCCCCTTTCCATGGAGAAAAAAAAAAAAACCCAATATCACAGAACCTCCCATATCAAACATAAGAAGTGAAACAAGGTGCTCACATTAGGTGATGATGAGGATGTATGACTACTGGAGCAAAAAACAACTTTTGCCACTGATATGCCTCCAGAACATTTGTGATAGCTGGGTAGTCCCACAATGAGGAGTGGCTGCGCCAACAATTCAAACCCACTGCCTATTTGAAACTCATGGCTGCATCTGGGAGGCAGTGTGACCACCTGCAGACAGATGGGATGCATAAACCTAGATGCATTACACCCCTCAGTGTGTGTGTGTGTGTGTGTGTGTGTGTGCATGGAGGTGGTCGAAGGGTATCTGTACGGTAGTGTATAGGCCCTATCAGGTGCAGGGGAGCCTTTTTTACATTTTCTGCATGATTAAACCTTGAGTCGACTTCCCTGCATGTTAACATACACAGAAAGCTCCATTAGAGGAATAAAGGCTGGTGACAGACAAGCACATACGGTGAGTCTGGCTTAAGAGCAGGCAGAGAAAAATGTGTGGCTGCCACGGTTGCTGAACCCTTAGCCTCTGGCTGAACCTACCAAAGGGGTCAAACAGGAAAGCACACACTCCCTGCTGGAAGCTGCGGGCCGAATGAGGGGAAAGTCTTAAGAAAACAGCTCCTCTGATTGCTCTGTCCACTGGGACTGAGCCCACTGACAAAAGGATGGCACTTATATACAGAGCTACTGATACTGTCTTTTGTTAAGTATCAGCCAGTGTGAGGGATGAGCTCAGAAAAACACACGGCTGATGAAAGTATACAAGAACTGGCAGACTTTACTCTGTCAGTTTATTTTGACTGACAACATGAAGACAGGAGCTGATAATCTCATCATGATTTGGCTCTGGTGCAACTTTGTCAATCAT